>NC_064639.1:898898548-899592715 GCF_023864345.2 Schistocerca serialis cubense
CCACCATACTTGCTCCGGACACTGCGAGAGGGCTGTACAAGCAATGATCACACGCACGGCACAGCGGACACACCAGGAACCGCGGTGTTGGCCGTCGAATGGCGCTAGCTGCGCAGCATTTGTGCACCGCCGCCGTCAGTGTCAGCCAGTTTGCCGTGGCATACGGAGCTCCATCGCAGTCTTTAACACTGGTAGCATGCCGCGACAGCGTGGACGTGAACCGTATGTGCAGTTGACGGACTTTGAGCGAGGGCGTATAGTGGGCATGCGGGAGGCCGGGTGGACACGTGGGGCGTGAGGTCTCCACAGTACATCGATGTTGTCGCCAGTGGTCGGCGGAAGGTGCACGTGCCCGTCGACCTGGGACCGGACCGCAGCGACGCACGGATGCACGCCAAGACCGTAGGATCCTACGCAGTGCCGTAGGGGACCGCACCGCCACTTCCCAGCAAATTAGGGACACTGTTGCTCCCGGGGTATCGGCGAGGACCATTCGCAACCGTCTCCATGAAGCTGGGCTACGGTCCCGCACACCGTTAGGCCGTCTTCCGCTCACGCCCCAACATCGTGCAGCCCGCCTCCAGTGGTGTCGCGACAGGCGTGAATGGAGGGATGAATGGAGTCATGTCGTCTTCAGCGATGAGAGTCGCTTCTGCCTTGGTGCCAATGATGGTCGTATGCGTGTTTGGCGCCGTGCAGGTGAGCGCCACAATCAGGACTGCATACGACCGAGGCACACAGGGCCAACACCCGGCATCATGGTGTGGGGAGCGATCTCCTACACTGGCCGTACACCACTGGTGATTGTCGAGGGGACACTGAATAGTGCACGGTACATCCAAACCGTCATCGGACCCATCGTTCTACCATTCCTAGACCGGCAAGGGAACTTGCTGTTCCAACAGGACAATGCACGTCCGCATGTATCCCGTGCCACCCAGCGTGCTCTAGAAGGTGTAAGTCAACTACCCTGGCCAGCAAGATCTCCGGATCTGTCGCCCATTGAGCATGTTTGGGACTGGATGAAGCGTCGTCTCACGCGGTCTGCACGTCCAGCACGAACGCTGGTCCAACTGAGGCGCCAGGTGGAAATGGCATGGCAAGCCGTTCCACAGGACTACATCCAGCATCTCTACGATCGTCTCCATCGGAGAATAGCAGCCTGCATTGCTGCGAAAGGTGGATATACACTGTACTAGTGCCGACATTGTGCATGCTCTGTTGCCTGTGTCTATGTGCCTGTGGTTCTGTCAGTGTGATCATGTGATGTATCTGACCCCAGGAATGTGTCAATAAAGTTTCCTCTTCCTGGGACAATGAATTCACGGTGTTCTTATTTCAATTTCCAGGAGTGTAGATGTTTTCAGCCTTCCAGAATCCATTAGAGTTCTCTCTTCGTGAGCTTCTTCCTCTATCTCTTTTTCCTGTATCATCGCCCCAAGAAAGTTGAATCTGTGAACATTCTTGATGTCGGTATATTTTGTAGTAATTTTTATTGGCGATTCTTTTTGCTTTGACGAGTATTCCGTTTCCTCAAATAAGATCTATAGTTCGACCTTTTAAGCCTTCTCTTTCAGGACCTCGATTTGCTTTACTGCAGTTTCTGTGTTATCTTTGAGCATTTCGAGATCATCAGCGAATACCAGAGGGGCAATATCTAGTACTTCGGTATTCCTTCCTAGCCGGATTGTTTTATTAATCCCCTGTATGTTCAGTTCTTTCTCCAATTCCTTGACGTATTTGTCGTCTAATAGAACGTTGAACAGCACTGACGCCGGCCGCTTTGGCTTAGCGCTTCTAGGCTCTTCAGTCCGGAACCACGCTGCTGCTACGGTCGCAGATTCGAATCCTGCCTCGGGTCTCGATGTGTGTGAAGTCCTTAGGTTAGTTAGGATTAAGTAGTTCTATGTATAGGGGACTGATGACCTCAGATGTTAAGTCCCATAGTGCTTAGAGCCATTTGAACCATTTGAACAGCACTGGCGAAATGCGATCGCCCTGCCTCATTCCTGTCCGAGCCTCTAAGGAATCTGATAATTTTTCCAGTAATTTAATTTTGGATTTGATGTTTGTTAGCGTCTATTTGATAATGTTCACTGTTTTTAGTTCTGTTCATTAGTATACCTATTATTATTATTATTATTATTATTACTATTACTGCGTGTAGACCCATAGAACAATTTCAGTTCTTCGTTCTGTGTTCTTTTTCTTTTTAGCTGCCCACCCTTGGTATTCTTCCTTTCCAATACTACTTCTCGAAAGGCTTCTTTGTTGTTTATATGGTCTGTTTTTATATGGTCTGTTTTAATATTGTTTCTTTCTACATCCTTTTTAGCTTGTTGTGGACTTCTTACCCCACAAATAATTGAAAATATTATTAGTTAATCTACTGCCTTGCACTTGAAATAAATGTCCAAAAAACACGAGTCTACGTTTTCTCATTACGTTTGGAATATTTTCTATATTTAGGTACATTTCAGCATTACTTCGTAATTTACAACCTTCTGTTGTGTTTTGTAGTCCTAATATTTTCCTTAAAATTCGCCATTCTAGTACTTCTAATTCATCTAAATTATAGTTTAATGCTAGGCATTCGCTTGCATATAGGTATTCTGGGTTCACTACTGTGCTGCAGTGCCTTATTTTTGCATTTTTGGATAGCTACTTCTTGTTGTAGAGGTCTCTGGTAGTACCATTGGCTCTCCCCATTTTATGCAACCTTTTGCAGATTTATTGTGATTATTGTAGTTATTTATTTTATCTACACACTTTCAACAATGGAACACGAAGATTCCTAGCATACGGTTGAATGTAAAGTAACCCACTGGCTCGCACTTCAAATATTTTGCCGCTTGTATTGTAGGTGAAACCAGACGTACCACTCCGTTTGGATATTATTACAGTACGTAGCACTGTCAAAGTTACCTGTACATGACTGATACGAGCAGCGGTGCTGGTCGTGTCATTGCGAAGCAAAGTCCATCTGCGTGCTGCGTTTGTAGACAAAGTGCGTCAGTCGTAGTACGCACATTTTGCCACCGCCGTGTTAACCCCAATTGGCGCCCATATCCCGCGCTGAGAATATCGGCTATTGGGCCTTGGCGCTGATCGGTAGGCTGTTTCTCTCGCAGAACCTTCTCTTGATTTTCTGCCACGTGCCGCAGTTTTATACGCAGTTTCTGTCTCAGTGGTTTAAGAAGAAATTCATCACTCACGAAGTTAAATACGTGAAGTATGCAAAAAGATAGTATGAAACGATGCATCCCAATATGATATTCCGTCAGTAACACTATGCTGTTGTTTCTGTGGTCTTCAGACTGAAAACTTGTTTGATGGAAATACCGTACCCTTTGTTCGGTGCAAGTCTTTTGATCTCTGTGTAACTATTGCAGCCTGCGCCAGCCTGAAGCTGTATATTGTATTCAAGCCTTGGTCACCGTCTGCGATCAGCGGGAAACCACAGCTGTTGTACTTCACGAGAGCACACGTCTCAAGTGAATCGCTTAATGACGATGTCAGTTTTATATGGCAGAATTATGGGTAGCCCAAGTTGCAGTAGTCGATACGTAGTGAGCAGTTTTCGTCCAAAATCTGGGTGAGTTCATTCGTTTCTTCAGAAGGGGAGGCCGACAACCTTTTCCCACCTTTCGGCCGGTCGACGATGACAGAACCGACGCACTCTCCCTACAATCTTTCTCAAACGATTTTACTGAAATTATTCGGAAATAAAAAATCGTTTTCGCTTTGCTTGTAGCTTTATATGCCGGGCTCGTTATCATGTGCCCATCATTTCGTTAATGGTCGTAGTTATTGTGATATTTACGTGGAGGTAAGACACTGCGCGAAATTCGAAAAAGTTTGCCATCAAAAATTGGGATCACTATGATTTTGCCTCTGGTGCATATTACATAACATGTTGCTGCGTGTGAAATTTAGCTAACATATTGAATTGTTGTTTAGACTTGGTTGAAGATCTCGATCTGTCACCAGTCTCCAGAAAACTGATCAGACGTAGCTCACTCAGTTGTAGCTTTATATGCCGGGCTCGTTATCATGTGCCCATCATTTCGTTAATGGTCGTAGTTATTGTGATATTACGTGGAAGTAAGACACTGCGCGAAATTCGAAAAAGTTTGCCATCAAAAATTGGGATCACTATGATTTTGCCTCTGGTGCATATTACATAACATGTTGCTGCGTGTGAAATTTAGCTAACATATTGAATTGTTGTTTAGACTTCGTTGAAGATCTCGATCTGTCACCAGTCTCCAGAAAACTGATCAGACGTAGCTCACTCAGTTGTAGCTTTATGTGCCGGGCTCGTTATCATGTGCCCATCATTTCGTTAATGGTCGTAGTTATTGTGATATTACGTGGAGGTAAGACACTGCGCGAAATTCGAAAAAGTTTGCCATCAAAAATTGGGATCACTATGATTTTGCCTCTGGTGCATATTACATAACATGTTGCTGCGTGTGAAATTTAGCTAACATATTGAATTGTTGTTTAGACTTGGTTGAAGATCTCGATCTGTCACCAGTCTCCAGAAAACTGATCAGACGTAGCTCACTCAGATGTAGCTTTATATGCCGGGCTCGTTATCATGTGCCCATCATTTCGTTAATGGTCGTAGTTATTGTGATATTACGTGGAGGTAAGACACTGCGCGAAATTCGAAAAAGTTTGCCATGAAAAATTGGGATCACTACGATTTTGCCTCTGGTGCATATTACATAACATGTTGCTGCGTGTGAAATTTAGCTAACATATTGAATTGTTGTTTAGACTTGGTTGAAGATCTCGATCTGTCACCAGTCTCCAGAAAACTGATCAACGTAGCTCACTCAGTTGTAGCTTTATATGCCGGGCTCGTTATCATGTGCCCATCATTTCGTTAATGGTCGTAGTTATTGTGATATTACGTGGGGGTAACACTGCGCGAAATTCGAAAAAGTTTGCCATCAAAAATTGGGATCACTATGATTTTGCCTCTGGTGCATATTACATAACATGTTGCTGCGTGTGAAATTTAGCTAACATATTGAATTGTTGTTTAGACTTGGTTGAAGATCTCGATCTGTCACCAGTCTCCAGAAAACTGATCAGACGTAGCTCACTCAGTTGTAGCTTTATATGCCGGGCTCGTTATCATGTGCCCATCATTTAGTTAATGGTCGTAGTTATTGTGATATTACGTGGAGGTAAGACACTGCGCGAAATTCGAAAAAGTTTGCCATCAAAAATTGGGATCACTATGATTTTGCCTCTGGTGCATATTACATAACATGTTGCTGCGTGTGAAATTTAGCTAACATATTGAATTGTTGTTTAGACTTGGTTGAAGATCTCGATCTGTCACCAGTCTCCAGAAAACTGATCAGACGTAGCTCACTCAGTTGTAGCTTTATATGCCGGGCTCGTTATCATGTGCCCATCATTTCGTTAATGGTCGTAGTTATTGTGATATTACGTGGAGGTAAGGCACTGCGCGAAATTCGAAAAAGTTTGCCATCAAAAATTGGGATCACTATGATTTTGCCTCTGGTGCATATTACATAACATGTTGCTGCGTGTGAAATTTAGCTAACATATTGAATTGTTGTTTAGACTTTGTTGAAGATCTCGATCTGTCACCAGTCTCCAGAAAACTGATCAGACGTAGCTCACTCAGTTGTAGCTTTATATGCCGGGCTCGTTATCATGTGCCCATCATTTCGTTAATGGTCGTAGTTATTGTGATATTACGTGGAGGTAAGACACTGCGCGAAATTCGAAAAAGTTTGCCATCAAAAATTGGGATCACTATGATTTTGCCTCTGGTGCATATTACATAACATGTTGCTGCGTGTGAAATTTAGCTAACATATTGAATTGTTGTTTAGACTTGGTTGAAGATCTCGATCTGTCACCAGTCTCCAGAAAACTGATCAGACGTAGCTCACTCAGTTGTAGCTTTATATGCCGGGCTCGTTATCATGTGCCCATCATTTCGTTAATGGTCGTAGTTATTGTGATATTACGTGGAGGTAAGACACTGCGCGAAATTCGAAAAAGTTTGCCATCAAAAATTGGGATCACTATGATTTTGCCTCTGGTGCATATTACATAACATGTTGCTGCATGTGAAATTTAGCTAACATATTGAATTGTTGTTTAGACTTGGTTGAAGATCTCGATCTGTCACCAGTCTCCAGAAAACTGATCAGACGTAGCTCACTCAGTTGTAGCTTTATATGCCGGGCTCGTTATCATGTGCCCATCATTTCGTTAATGGTCGTAGTTATTGTGATATTACGTGGAGGTAAGACACTGCGCGAAATTCGAAAAAGTTTGCCATCAAAAATTGGGATCACTATGATTTTGCCTCTGGTGCATATTACATAACATGTTGCTGCGTGTGAAATTTAGCTAACATATTGAATTGTTGTTTAGACTTGGTTGAAGAACTCGATCTGTCACCAGTCTCCAGAAAACTGATCAGACGTAGCTCACTCAGTTGTAGCTTTATATGCCGGGCTCGTTATCATGTGCCCATCATTTCGTTAATGGTCGTAGTTATTGTGATATTACGTGGAGGTAAGGCACTGCGCGAAATTCGAAAAAGTTTGCCATCAAAAATTGGGATCACTATGATTTTGCCTCTGGTGCATATTACATAACATGTTGCTGCGTGTGAAATTTAGCTAACATATTGAATTGTTGTTTAGACTTGGTTGAAGATCTCGATCTGTCACCAGTCTCCAGAAAACTGATCAGACGTAGCTCACTCAGTTGTAGCTTTATATGCTGGGCTCGTTATCATGTGCCCATCATTTCGTTAATGGTCGTAGTTATTGTGATATTACGTGGAGGTAAGACACTGCGCGAAATTCGAAAAAGTTTGCCGTCAAAAATTGGGATCACTATGATTTTGCCTCTGGTGCATATTACATAACATGTTGCTGCGGTTAAAATTTAGCTAACATATTGAATTGTTGTTTAGACTTGGTTGGAGATCTCGATCTGTCACCAGTCTCCAGAAAACTGATCAGACGTAGCTCACTCAGTTGTAGCTTTATATGCCGGGCTCGTTATCATGTGCCCATCATTTCGTTAATGGTCGTAGTTATTGTGATATTACGTGGAGGTAAGAAACTGCGCGAAATTCGAAAAAGTTTGCCATCAAAAATTGGGATCACTATAATTTTGCCTCTGGTGCATATTACATAACATGTTGCTGCGTGTGAAAATTAGCTAACATATTGAATTGTTGTTTAGACTTGGTTGAAGATCTCGATCTGTCACCAGTCTCCAGAAAACTGATCAGACGTAGCTCACTCAGTTGTAGCTTTATATGCCGGGCTCGTTATCATGTGCCCATCATTTCGTTAATGGTCGTAGTTATTGTGATATTACGTGGAGGTAAGACACTGCGGGAAATTCGAAAAAGTTTGCCATCAAAAATTGGGATCACTATAATTTTGCCTCTGGTGCATATTACATAACATGTTGCTGCGTGTGAAATTTAGCTAACATATTGAATTGTTGTTTAGACTTGGTTGGAGATCTCGATCTGTCACCAGTCTCCAGAAAACTGATCAGACGTAGCTCACTCAGTTGTAGCTTTATATGCCGGGCTCGTTATCATGTGCCCATCATTTCGTTAATGGTCGTAGTTATTGTGATATTACGTGGAGGTAAGACACTGCGCGAAATTCGAAAAAGTTTGCCATCAAAAATTGGGATCACTATGATTTTGCCTCTGGTGCATATTACATAACATGTTGCTGCGTGTGAAATTTAGCTAACATATTGAATTGTTGTTTAGACTTGGTTGAAGATCTCGATCTGTCACCAGTCTCCAGAAAACTGATCAGACGTAGCTCACTCAGTTGTAGCTTTATATGCCGGGCTCGTTATCATGTGCCCATCATTTCGTTAATGGTCGTAGTTATTGTGATATTACGTGGAGGTAAGACACTGCGCGAAATTCGAAAAAGTTTGCCATCAAAAATTGGGATCACTATGATTTTGCCTCTGGTGCATATTACATAACATGTTGCTGCGTGTGAAATTTAACTAACATATTGAATTGTTGTTTAGACTTGGTTGAAGATCTCGATCTGTCACCAGTCTCCAGAAAACTGATCAGACGTAGCTCACTCAGTTGTAGCTTTATATGCCGGGCTCGTTATCATGTGCCCTTCATTTCGTTAATGGTCGTAGTTATTGTGACATTACGTGGAGGTAAGACACTGCGCGAAATTCGAAAAAGTTTGCCATCAAAAATTGGGATCACTATGATTTTGCCTCTGGTGCATATTACATAACATGTTGCTGCGTGTGAAATTTAGCTAACATATTGAATTGTTGTTTAGACTTGGTTGAAGATCTCGATCAGTCACCAGTCTCCAGAAAACTGATCAGACGTAGCTCACTCAGTTGTAGCTTTATATGCCGGGCTCGTTATCATGTGCCCATCATTTCGTTAATGGTCGTAGTTATTGTGATATTACGTGGAGGTAAGACACTGTGCGAAATTCGAAAAAGTTTGCCATGAAAAATTGGGATCACTATGATTTTGCCTCTGGTGCATATTACTTAACATGTTGCTGCGTGTGAAATTTAGCTAAGATATTGAATTGTTGTTTAGACTTGGTTGGAGATCTCGATCTGTCACCAGTCTCCAGAAAACTGATCAGACGTAGCTCACTCAGTTGTAGCTTTATATGCCGGGCTCGTTATCATGTGCCCATCATTTCGTTAATGGTCGTAGTTATTGTGATATTACGTGGAGGTAAGACACTGCGCGAAATTCGAAAAAGTTTGCCATCAAAAATTGGGATCACTATGATTTTGCCTCTGGTGCATATTACATAACATGTTGCTGCGTGTGAAATTTAGCTAACATATTGAATTGTTGTTTAGACTTGGTTGAAGATCTCGATTTGTCACCAGTCTCCAGAAAACTGATCAGACGTAGCTCACTCAGTTGTAGCTTTATATGCCGGGCTCGTTATCATGTGCCCATCATTTCGTTAATGGTCGTAGTTATTGTGATATTACGTGGAGGTAAGACACTGCGCGAAATTCGAAAAAGTTTGCCATCAAAAATTGGGATCACTATAATTTTGCCTCTGGTGCATATTACATAACATGTTGCTGCGTGTGAAATTTAGCTAACATATTGAATTGTTGTTTAGACTTGGTTGAAGATCTCGATCTGTCACCAGTCTCCAGAAAACTGATCAGACGTAGCTCACTCAGTTGTAGCTTTATATGCCGGGCTCGTTATCATGTGCCCATCATTTCGTTAATGGTCGTAGTTATTGTGATATTACGTGGAGGTAAGACACTGCGCGAAATTCGAAAAAGTTTGCCATCAAAAATTGAAATCACTATGATTTTGCCTCTGGTGCATATTACATAACATGTTGCTGCGTGTGAAATTTAGCTAACATATTGAATTGTTGTTTAGACTTGGTTGGAGATCTCGATCTGTCACCAGTCTCCAGAAAACTGATCAGACGTAGCTCACTCAGTTGTAGCTTTATATGCCGGGCTCGTTATCATGTGCCCATCATTTCGTTAATGGTCGTAGTTATTGTGATATTACGTGGAGGTAAGACACTGCGCGAAATTCGAAAACGTTTGCCATCAAAAATTGGGATCACTATGATTTTGCCTCTGGTGCATGTTACATAACATGTTGCTGCGTGTGAAATTTAGCTAACATATTGAATTGTTGTTTAGACTTGGTTGGAGATCTCGATCTGTCACCAGTCTCCAGAAAACTGATCAGACGTAGCTCACTCAGTTGTAGCTTTATATGCCGGGCTCGTTATCATGTGCCCATCATTTCGTTAATGGTCGTAGTTATTGTGATATTACGTGGAGGTAAGACACTGCGCGAAATTCGAAAACGTTTGCCATCAAAAATTGGGATCACAATGATTTTGCCTCTGGTGCATATTACATAACATGTTGCTGCGTGTGAAATTTAGCTAACATATTGAATTGTTGTTTAGACTTGGTTGAAGATCTCGATCTGTCACCAGTCTCCAGAAAACTGATCAGACGTAGCTCACTCAGTTGTAGCTTTATATGCCGGGCCCGTTATCATGTGCCCATCATTTCGTTAATGGTCGTAGTTATTGTGATATTACGTGGAGGTAAGACACTGCGCGAAATTCGAAAAAGTTTGCCATCAAAAATTGGGATCACAATAATTTTGCCTCTGGTGCATATTACATAACATATTGCTGCGTGTGAAATTTAGCTAACATATTGAATTGTTGTTTAGACTTGGTTGAAGATCTCGATCTGTCACCAGTCTCCAGAAAACTGATCAGACGTAGCTCACTCAGTTGTAGCTTTATATGCCGGGCTCGTTATCATGTGCCCATCATTTCGTTAATGGTCGTAGTTATTGTGATATTACGTGGAGGTAAGACACTGCGCGAAATTCGAAAAAGTTTGCCATCAAAAATTGGGATCACTATGATTTTGCCTCTGGTGCATATTACATAACATGTTGCTGCGTGTGAAATTTAGCTAACATATTGAATTGTTGTTTAGACTTGGTTGGAGATCTCGATCTGTCACCAGTCTCCAGAAAACTGATCAGACGTAGCTCACTCAGTTGTAGCTTTATATGCCGGGCTCGTTATCTTGTGCCCATCATTTCGTTAATGGTCGTAGTTATTGTGATATTACGTGGAGGTAAGACACTGCGCGAAATTCGAAGAAGTTTGCCATCAAAAATTAGGATCACTATGAATTTGCCTCTGGTGCATATTACATAACATGTTGCTGCGTGTGAAATTTAGCTAACATATTGAATTGTTGTTTAGACTTGGTTGAAGATCTCGATCTGTCACCAGTCTCCAGAAAACTGATCAGACGTAGCTCACTCAGTTGTAGCTTTATATGCCGGGCTCGTTATCATGTGCCCATCATTTCGTTAATGGTTGTAGTTATTGTGATATTACGTGGAGGTAAGACACTGCGCGAAATTCGAAAAAGTTTGCCATCAAGAATTGGGATCACTATGATTTTGCCTCTGGTGCATATTACGTAACATGTTGCTCCGTGTGAAATTTAGCTAACATATTGAATTGTTGTTTAGACTTGGTTGAAGATCTCGATCTGTCACCAGTCTCCAGAAAACTGATCAGACGTAGCTCACTCAGTTGTAGCTTTATATGCCGGGCTCGTTATCATGTGCCCATCATTTCGTTAATGGTCGTAGTTATTGTGATATTACGTGGAGGTAAGACACTGCGCGAAATTCGAAAAAGTTTGCCATCAAAAATTGGGATCACTATGATTTTGCCTCTGGTGCATATTACATAACATGTTGCTGCGTGTGAAATTTAGCTAAGATATTGAATTGTTGTTTAGACTTGGTTGGAGATCTCGATCTGTCACCAGTCTCCAGAAAACTGATCAGACGTAGCTCACTCAGTTGTAGCTTTATATGCCGGGCTCGTTATCATGTGCCCATCATTTCGTTAATGGTCGTAGTTATTGTGATATTACGTGGAGGTAAGACACTGCGCGAAATTCGAAAACGTTTGCCATCAAAAATTGGGATCACTATGATTTTGCCTCTGGTGCATGTTACATAACATGTTGCTGCGTGTGAAATTTAGCTAACATATTGAATTGTTGTTTAGACTTGGTTGGAGATCTCGATCTGTCACCAGTCTCCAGAAAACTGATCAGACGTAGCTCACTCAGTTGTAGCTTTATATGCCGGGCTCGTTATCATGTGCCCATCATTTCGTTAATGGTCGTAGTTATTGTGATATTACGTGGAGGTAAGACACTGCGCGAAATTCGAAAACGTTTGCCATCAAAAATTGGGATCACAATGATTTTGCCTCTGGTGCATATTACATAACATGTTGCTGCGTGTGAAATTTAGCTAACATATTGAATTGTTGTTTAGACTTGGTTGAAGATCTCGATCTGTCACCAGTCTCCAGAAAACTGATCAGACGTAGCTCACTCAGTTGTAGCTTTATATGCCGGGCCCGTTATCATGTGCCCATCATTTCGTTAATGGTCGTAGTTATTGTGATATTACGTGGAGGTAAGACACTGCGCGAAATTCGAAAAAGTTTGCCATCAAAAATTGGGATCACAATAATTTTGCCTCTGGTGCATATTACATAACATATTGCTGCGTGTGAAATTTAGCTAACATATTGAATTGTTGTTTAGACTTGGTTGAAGATCTCGATCTGTCACCAGTCTCCAGAAAACTGATCAGACGTAGCTCACTCAGTTGTAGCTTTATATGCCGGGCTCGTTATCATGTGCCCATCATTTCGTTAATGGTCGTAGTTATTGTGATATTACGTGGAGGTAAGACACTGCGCGAAATTCGAAAAAGTTTGCCATCAAAAATTGGGATCACTATGATTTTGCCTCTGGTGCATATTACATAACATGTTGCTGCGTGTGAAATTTAGCTAACATATTGAATTGTTGTTTAGACTTGGTTGGAGATCTCGATCTGTCACCAGTCTCCAGAAAACTGATCAGACGTAGCTCACTCAGTTGTAGCTTTATATGCCGGGCTCGTTATCTTGTGCCCATCATTTCGTTAATGGTCGTAGTTATTGTGATATTACGTGGAGGTAAGACACTGCGCGAAATTCGAAGAAGTTTGCCATCAAAAATTAGGATCACTATGAATTTGCCTCTGGTGCATATTACATAACATGTTGCTGCGTGTGAAATTTAGCTAACATATTGAATTGTTGTTTAGACTTGGTTGAAGATCTCGATCTGTCACCAGTCTCCAGAAAACTGATCAGACGTAGCTCACTCAGTTGTAGCTTTATATGCCGGGCTCGTTATCATGTGCCCATCATTTCGTTAATGGTTGTAGTTATTGTGATATTACGTGGAGGTAAGACACTGCGCGAAATTCGAAAAAGTTTGCCATCAAGAATTGGGATCACTATGATTTTGCCTCTGGTGCATATTACGTAACATGTTGCTCCGTGTGAAATTTAGCTAACATATTGAATTGTTGTTTAGACTTGGTTGAAGATCTCGATCTGTCACCAGTCTCCAGAAAACTGATCAGACGTAGCTCACTCAGTTGTAGCTTTATATGCCGGGCTCGTTATCATGTGCCCATCATTTCGTTAATGGTCGTAGTTATTGTGATATTACGTGGAGGTAAGACACTGCGCGAAATTCGAAAAAGTTTGCCATCAAAAATTGGGATCACTATGATTTTGCCTCTGGTGCATATTACATAACATGTTGCTGCGTGTGAAATTTAGCTAACATATTGAATTGTTGTTTAGACTTGGTTGAAGATCTCGATCTGTCACCAGTCTCCAGAAAACTGATCAGACGTAGCTCACTCAGTTGTAGCTTTATATGCCGGGCTCGTTATCATGTGCCCATCATTTCGTTAATGGTCGTAGTTATTGTGATATTACGTGGAGGTAAGACACTGCGCGAAATTCGAAAAAGTTTGCCATCAAAAATTGGGATCACTATGATTTTGCCTCTGGTGCATATTACATAACATGTTGCTGCGTGTGAAATTTAGCTAACATATTGAATTGTTGTTTAGACTTGGTTGAAGATCTCGATCTGTCACCAGTCTCCAGAAAACTGATCAGACGTAGCTCACTCAGTTGTAGCTTTATATGCCGGGCTCGTTATCATGTGCCCATCATTTCGTTAATGGTCGTAGTTATTGTGATATTACGTGGAGGTAAGACACTGCGCGAAATTCGAAAAAGTTTGCCATCAAAAATTGGGATCACTATGATTTTGCCTCTGGTGCATATTACATAACATGTTGCTGCGTGTGAAATTTAGCTAACATATTGAATTGTTGTTTAGACTTGGTTGGAGATCTCGATCTGTCACCAGTCTCCAGAAAACTGATCAGACGTAGCTCACTCAGTTGTAGCTTTATATGCCGGGCTCGTTATCATGTGCCCATCATTTCGTTAATGGTCGTAGTTATTGTGATATTACGTGGAGGTAAGACACTGCGCGAAATTCGAAAAAGTTTGCCATCAAAAATTGGGATCACTATGATTTTGCCTCTGGTGCATATTACATAACATGTTGCTGCGTGTGAAATTTAGCTAACATATTGAATTGTTGTTTAGACTTGGTTGAAGATCTCGATCTGTCACCAGTCTCCAGAAAACTGATCAGACGTAGCTCACTCAGTTGTAGCTTTATATGCCGGGCTCGTTATCATGTGCCCATCATTTCGTTAATGGTCGTAGTTATTGTGATATTACGTGGAGGTAAGACACTGCGCGAAATTCGAAAAAGTTTGCCATCAAAAATTGGGATCACTATGATTTTGCCTCTGGTGCATATTACATAACATGTTGCTGCGTGTGAAATTTAGCTAACATATTGAATTGTTGTTTAGACTTGGTTGAAGATCTCGATCTGTCACCAGTCTCCAGAAAACTGATCAGACGTAGCTCACTCAGTTGTAGCTTTATATGCCGGGCTCGTTATCATGTGCCCATCATTTCGTTAATGGTCGTAGTTATTGTGATATTACTTGGAGGTAAGACACTGCGCGAAATTCGAAAAAGTTTGCCATCAAAAATTGGGATCACTATGATTTTGCCTCTGGTGCATATTACATAACATGTTGCTGCGTGTGAAATTTAGCTAACATATTGAATTGTTGTTTAGACTTGGTTGGAGATCTCGATCTGTCACCAGTCTCCAGAAAACTGATCAGACGTAGCTCACTCAGTTGTAGCTTTATATGCCGGGCTCGTTATCATGTGCCCATCATTTTGTTAATGGTCGTAGTTATTGTGATATTACGTGGAGGTAAGAACCTGCGCGAAATTCGAAAACGTTTGCCATCAAAAATTGGGATCACTATGATTTTGCCTCTGGTGCATATTACATAACATGTTGCTGCGTGTGAAATTTAGCTAACATATTGAATTGTTGTTTAGACTTGGTTGAAGATCTCGATCTGTCACCAGTCTCCAGAAAACTGATCAGACGTAGCTCACTCAGTTGTAGCTTTATATGCCGGGCTCGTTATCATGTGCCCATCATTTCGTTAATGGTCGTAGTTATTGTGATATTACGTGGAGGTAAGACACTGCGCGAAATTCGAAAAAGTTTGCCATCAAAAATTGGGATCACTATGATTTTGCCTCTGGTGCATATTACATAACATGTTGCTGCGTGTGAAATTTAGCTAACATATTGAATTGTTGTTTAGACTTGGTTGAAGATCTCGATCTGTCACCAGTCTCCAGAAAACTGATCAGACGTAGCTCACTCAGTTGTAGCTTTATATGCCGGGCTCGTTATCATGTGCCCATCATTTCGTTAATGGTCGTAGTTATTGTGATATTACGTGGAGGTAAGACACTGCGCGAAATTCGAAAAAGTTTGCCATCAAAAATTGGGATCACTATGATTTTGCCTCTGGTGCATATTACATAACATGTTGCTGCGTGTGAAATTTAGCTAACATATTGAATTGTTGTTTAGACTTGGTTGAAGATCTCGATCTGTCACCAGTCTCCAGAAAACTGATCAGACGTAGCTCACTCAGTTGTAGCTTTATATGCCGGGCTCGTTATCATGTGCCCATCATTTCGTTAATGGTCGTAGTTATTGTGATATTACGTGGAGGTAAGAAACTGCGCGAAATTCAAAAAAGTTTGCCATCAAAAATTGGGATCACTATGATTTTGCCTCTGGTGCATATTACATAACATGTTGCTGCGTGTGAAATTTAGCTAACATATTGAATTGTTGTTTAGACTTGGTTGAAGATCTCGATCTGTCACCAGTCTCCAGAAAACTGATCAGACGTAGCTCACTCAGTTGTAGCTTTATATGCCGGGCTCGTTATCATGTGCCCATCATTTCGTTAATGGTCATAGTTATTGTGATATTACGTGGAGGTAAGACACTGCGCGAAATTCGAAAAAGTTTGCCATCAAAAATTGGGATCACTATGATTTTGCCTCTGGTGCATATTACATAACATGTTGCTGCGTGTGAAATTTAGCTAACATATTGAATTGTTGTTTAGACTTGGTTGAAGATCTCGATCTGTCACCAGTCTCCAGAAAACTGATCAGACGTAGCTCACTCAGTTGTAGCTTTATATGCCGGGCTCGTTATCATGTGCCCATCATTTTGTTAATGGTCGTAGTTATTGTGATATTACGTGGAGGTAAGAACCTGCGCGAAATTCGAAAACGTTTGCCATCAAAAATTGGGATCACTATGATTTTGCCTCTGGTGCATATTACATAACATGTTGCTGCGTGTGAAATTTAGCTAACATATTGAATTGTTGTTTAGACTTGGTTGAAGATCTCGATCTGTCACCAGTCTCCAGAAAACTGATCAGACGTAGCTCACTCAGTTGTAGCTTTATATGCCGGGCTCGTTATCATGTGCCCATCATTTCGTTAATGGTCGTAGTTATTGTGATATTACGTGGAGGTAAGACACTGCGCGAAATTCGAAAAAGTTTGCCATCAAAAATTGGGATCACTATGATTTTGCCTCTGGTGCATATTACATAACATGTTGCTGCGTGTGAAATTTAGCTAACATATTGAATTGTTGTTTAGACTTGGTTGAAGATCTCGATCTGTCACCAGTCTCCAGAAAACTGATCAGACGTAGCTCACTCAGTTGTAGCTTTATATGCCGGGCTCGTTATCATGTGCCCATCATTTTGTTAATGGTCGTAGTTATTGTGATATTACGTGGAGGTAAGAACCTGCGCGAAATTCGAAAACGTTTGCCATCAAAAATTGGGATCACTATGATTTTGCCTCTGGTGCATATTACATAACATGTTGCTGCGTGTGAAATTTAGCTAACATATTGAATTGTTGTTTAGACTTGGTTGAAGATCTCGATCTGTCACCAGTCTCCAGAAAACTGATCAGACGTAGCTCACTCAGTTGTAGCTTCATATGCCGGGCTCGTTATCATGTGCCCATCATTTCGTTAATGGTCGTAGTTATTGTGATATTACGTGGAGGTAAGACACTGCGCGAAATTCAAAAAAGTTTGCCATCAAAAATTGGGATCACTATGATTTTGCCTCTGGTGCATATTACATAACATGTTGCTGCGTGTGAAATTTAGCTAACATATTGAATTGTTGTTTAGACTTGGTTGAAGATCTCGATCTGTCACCAGTCTCCAGAAAACTGATCAGACGTAGCTCACTCAGTTGTAGCTTTATATGCCGGGCTCGTTATCATGTGCCCATCATTTCGTTAATGGTCGTAGTTATTGTGATATTACGTGGAGGTAAGACACTGCGCGAAATTCGAAAAAGTTTGCCATCAAAAATTGGGATCACTATGATTTTGCCTCTGGTGCATATTACATAACATGTTGCTGCGTGTGAAATTTAGCTAACATATTGAATTGTTGTTTAGACTTGGTTGAAGATCTCGATCTGTCACCAGTCTCCAGAAAACTGATCAGACGTAGCTCACTCAGTTGTAGCTTTATATGCCGGGCTCGTTATCATGTGCCCATCATTTCGTTAATGGTCGTAGTTATTGTGATATTACGTGGAGGTAAGACACTGCGCGAAATTCGAAAAAGTTTGCCATCAAAAATTGGGATCACTATGATTTTGCCTCTGGTGCATATTACATAACATGTTGCTGCGTGTGAAATTTAGCTAACATATTGAATTGTTGTTTAGACTTGGTTGGAGATCTCGATCTGTCACCAGTCTCCAGAAAACTGATCAGACGTAGCTCACTCAGTTGTAGCTTTATATGCCGGGCTCGTTATCATGTGCCCATCATTTTGTTAATGGTCGTAGTTATTGTGATATTACGTGGAGGTAAGAACCTGCGCGAAATTCGAAAACGTTTGCCATCAAAAATTGGGATCACTATGATTTTGCCTCTGGTGCATATTACATAACA
The DNA here is from genome assembly GCF_023864345.2 of Schistocerca serialis cubense. Classification (NCBI taxonomy): domain Eukaryota; kingdom Metazoa; phylum Arthropoda; class Insecta; order Orthoptera; family Acrididae; genus Schistocerca; species Schistocerca serialis. The sequence goes on from NC_064639.1 coordinate 898,916,485, forward strand.
TGTTGCTGCGTGTGAAATTTAGCTAACATATTGAATTGTTGTTTAGACTTGGTTGAAGATCTCGATCTGTCACCAGTCTCCAGAAAACTGATCAGACGTAGCTCACTCAGTTGTAGCTTTATATGCCGGGCTCGTTATCATGTGCCCATCATTTCGTTAATGGTCGTAGTTATTGTGATATTACGTGGAGGTAAGACACTGCGCGAAATTCAAAAAAGTTTGCCATCAAAAATTGGGATCACTATGATTTTGCCTCTGGTGCATATTACATAACATGTTGCTGCGTGTGAAATTTAGCTAACATATTGAATTGTTGTTTAGACTTGGTTGAAGATCTCGATCTGTCACCAGTCTCCAGAAAACTGATCAGACGTAGCTCACTCAGTTGTAGCTTTATATGCCGGGCTCGTTATCATGTGCCCATCATTTCGTTAATGGTCGTAGTTATTGTGATATTACGTGGAGGTAAGACACTGCGCGAAATTCGAAAAAGTTTGCCATCAAAAATTGGGATCACTATGATTTTGCCTCTGGTGCATATTACATAACATGTTGCTGCGTGTGAAATTTAGCTAACATATTGAATTGTTGTTTAGACTTGGTTGGAGGTCTCGATCTGTCACCAGTCTCCAGAAAACTGATCAGACGTAGCTCACTCAGTTGCGATCGTTGTGCGCCAGCGATAAAGCAAGAGCGATATATCCACAACATTCCTCATATTTCATAAACTGTTTGAGATATCAAAGTGAGAGTTTGACAAACGATAGCACACAAAGAGGAGAGTATTTTGCCAAATGGTTATTATGCAAAACTTCGTTATCTATCGTTGTGTTCCAATAACTACAGACTTTTCCGATGAAAGAATGTAATTTTTAGGGTCCATCGATAGGTGATGAAAAGAGAAATGCTGTGAGTTTTGGAACAGCATAAGTTAAGTCACTACATGTCTATTTTGAACCGAGGACGTGCTTTTTCATAAGATTCTGACCTTAATTTTCCTCTGTTCCTCACTTAATAAACTTAGTAAACCACTGTATCAGAATTCTCGCGCAGCTGCGTCTGCACAACATGTTGGTGAGGAGAGACTGCATAAACTCCGCTGAGTTTTGGCAAAAGAAGCAAATTTTAACATGGCAACGAAGGAAATCTGTAGGTTTTACTCAGAATTCACGACTGGTGACGCTTCTTTAAAGTTACAGGTGATTAACAACCCAGGCGAAAATAAATCGCTGCATTTCCGGTCGAATTCTTTTTAGATAATAACCAAACCAGAGGTGATGGATCTTTTTCAATGATCACCATGCAAATATGGGCCTGGAGGGGCGCGAATAAATATTTTCCAAAAATGTGAGTGTAGGCTTCAGCTGAGTACGGCACTTCCCCTCCAGCACTCGGTATTTCCCCTACAGCTCTCTGAGCGGCCCCCCACCACAGCCCCTTTCCCCACACTTTCCCAGCCGACTGCCCATCTAACCACCGTGGCATTTTGTGCGCACTATATGGTAATCTGTCTAATGTCCGGGCGGGAGTAACTCGGGAGGAAATTACTATGATGGAAAACATACTACGTGTCAGAGCCTGGAATTTTATATTCTAGAATCGGATAACAGGGTTAGGGAATTTAGAAAGAGATACGAATAGTTTGAAATCAGATTCTTTTAAGAATTAGTGAAGTGCGATGGCAGGAATTTCTTGTCAGTTACGTACAGGCTTATCAACAGAAAATGAAGCAGAGATTAAACAGGAGTAAGTCGAATAATGAAGAAGAAAAGAGCTATGCGAATATGCTACTACAAATAGAACAGGGCATGCATTATCATTGACAAGACAGACACGAAAGCAAGACCCACCACAGTAGTTAAGGTTTATGTAGCTAATACTCTGCATATGTTGATAAGCATGAAAAATGTATGAGGAGAAGAAATAAACTATTCAGCTCATTAACAAAGACGAAAATTTAATTTTTATGGCGGACTTATGTTTGTTATTAGGAATATAGTGGAAGAATATAGATTGGTCGCGTATTTAATCGTAGCTGCTAGTTGATTTAAGAATAATGAAAAAAGTTGTATTCATAAATAGAACTGGAGACATTAGGATGTTCAGCCCCTCCCGCCAGAGCATCGAGTCCTCCCTCAGGAATGGGTGTGTTTGTTGTTCTTAGCGTAAGTTAGTTTAAGTAATGTGTAAATCTAGGGACCGATGACTTCAGCAGTTTAGTCCCTTAGGAATTCACACATTTGAATACTAGAATGTTTCAAATTGTTTTGTAAAGGTAAGATTGAGATTTCCAAACGAGATTTTAAGCTATATATTACTTCCACAGAGAACTGTGGGCTCTGGTCATTATTTACTGGTCGTGAAAGGTGGGAAATTAAGGAGATGGTACCTAGAAAAGCAGAGGTTATTGAGAGTTTCAAAGGGATCAACCGGAAACGATTGTCAGGAACAGAGGAAAGAAATGCAATAGAATACGAGCAGGTAACACAGAGAGCTAAAATTGTGATGACAGCTGAGGCAAAAGATGAAGCTCATTTGAAATCCTTGAATAACACAGAATATACACTCCTGGAAATTGAAATAAGAACACCGTGAATTCATTGTCCCAGGAAGGGGAAACTTTATTGACACATTCCTGGGGTCATATACATCACATGATCACACTAACAGAACCACAGGCACATAGACACAGGCAACAGAGCATGCACAATGTCGGCACTAGTACAGTGTATATCCACCTTTCGCAGCAATGCAGGCTGCTATTCTCCGATGGAGACGATCGTAGAGATGCTGGATGTAGTCCTGTGGAACGGCTTGCCATGCCATTTCCACCTGGCGCCTCAGTTGGACCAGCGTTCGTGCTGGACGTGCAGACCGCGTGAGACGACGCTTCATCCAGTCCCAAACATGCTCAATGGGCGACAGATCCGGAGATCTTGCTGGCCAGGGTAGTTGACTTACACCTTCTAGAGCACGTTGGGTGGCACGGGATACATGCGGACGTGCATTGTCCTGTTGGAACAGCAAGTTCCCTTGCCGGTCTAGGAGTGGTAGAACGATGGGTTCTATGACGGTTTGGATGTACCGTGCACTATTCAGTGTCCCCTCGACGATCACCAGTGGTGTACGGCCAGTGTAGGAGATCGCTCCCCACACCATGATGCCGGGTGTTGGCCCTGTGTGCCTCGGTCGTATGCAGTCCTGATTGTGGCGCTCACCTGCACGGCGCCAAACACGCATACGACCATCATTGGCACCAAGGCAGAAGCGACTCTCATCGCTGAAGACGACACGTCTCCATTCGTCCCTCCATTCACGCCTGTCGCGACACCACTGGAGGCGGGCTGCACGATGTTGGGGCGTGAGCGGAAGACGGCCTAACGGTGTGCGGGACCGTAGCCCAGCTTCATGGAGACGGTTGCGAATGGTCCTCGCCGATACCCCAGGAGCAACAGTGTCCCTAATTTGCTGGGAAGTGGCGGTGCGGTCCCCTACGGCACTGCGTAGGATCCTACGGTCTTGGCGTGCATCCGTGCGTCGCTGCGGTCCGGTCCCAGGTCGACGGGCACGTGCACCTTCCGCCGACCACTGGCGACAACATCGATGTACTGTGGAGACCTCACGCCCCACGTGTTGAGCAATTAGGCGGTACGTCCACCCGGCCTCCCGCATGCCCACTATACACCCTCGTTCAAAGTCCGTCAACTGCACATACGGTTCACGTCCACGCTGTCGCGGCATGCTACCAGTGTTAAAGACTGCGATGGAGCTCCGTATGCCACGGCAAACTGGCTGACACTGACGGCGGTGGTGCACAAATGCTGCGCAGCTAGCGCCATTCGACGGCCAACACCGCGGTTCCTGGTGTGTCCGCTGTGCCGTGCGTGTGATCATTGCTTGTACAGCCCTCTCGCAGTGTCCGGAGCAAGTATGGTGGGTCTGACACACCGGTGTCAATGTGTTCTTTTTTCCATTTCCAGGAGTGTATTTAATGTAGATACGGAAAGAATAATATTAAAATTGCTAGAAATGAAGCTGGCAAAAGGGAGTACAGTCGTTTAAAACTGAGAGGGAGAGAAAAAGCAAAATGGGAAATCAGGAATGGGTAGACGATTAATGAAAGGCTGTAGAAGCGTGCATGGCTAAGAGAAAGATAGATGTTGCCTTTAGGAAAATTAGTGAAACCTTTGGAAAAAAGACGAATACAGTAATACTTTTCATAGATGTCATTTTAATTTTAAAGTATTATAATTTGAGCTAACCATTTCTGTTCCGTTGCTGTTAAATTGACTTATGCATTGGCCACAAACAGAGACAATGTTGATGTTCTTTTATATCTGGAACTCTTAATGGGCTGTCAACAATAGTGTCATTTCGTGCTAAAGACTTCCTAGAGAACAGAGCTCTTTATGTCGTCCTGAATGACTGATATTCGTACCTCAGGCCAGTGTGCTAGGGGCGCCGCTGTGCAAGATGTATGTATATGTCCTACTGATCCGTGGTCAAAGCGTACGGAGTAAAGGACTCAGCGGATGACATGTGACGTCTCGCCAAGTCACGTGCAACGAACAATGACGAACAAAATAAATTTTAAAAGGGGGTGAAGCTGACTCCTGCACGTGGTGCCCCTGCATAGGTACTGGACTAGATTCTCCAGTACTGAACTGAACGTCAGCATTCCAAAAGCATTGCATTATAGGTTTCACTATGAATGGAAACCAAAGGTCTTTATCAAGACCTCACCTTGTGATTGTATCAATCAACATAGAAGGATTGTCTGTTGCCAAAGAAGAACTCCTGCAACATATTGCCAAGGAACCTAGGTGTGATATTTTATGTATACAAGAAACCCATCGAGATGACACCATGAGAAGACCAAAAATCCTTGGGATGAAACTGGCAGTTGAGCGACCCCATAGACAATATGGCAGTGCTATCTTTGTGAGGAATGATATAGCTGTTCTCTCTACCTCACTTACAGAATTCAACAATATTGAAATACTGTCTGTAGAACTGAATGGTTGTATTGTGTCGTCAATTTACAAACCCCCAGGAGCAGTTTTCCAATTTTCACCTACAGACAACTACACCAATCAACAAGCTCACTTTATTGTTGGAGATTTCAATAGTCATAGCAGTGTTTGGGGTTATGCTGAGGACGACAGTAATGGTGAAGCAGTTTTGACTTGGGCTGATACCAACCATCTTAATCTTGTCCATGATAATAAACTCCCACCATCTTTTAACAGTGGGCGTTGGAAACGTGGGTATAACCCCGACTTAATTTTTGTTAGCGAGAACATAGCTCACCAATGCAGAAAAACTGTTCTAAATCCGATACCAAATACTCAACACCGCCCCATAGGCTGCCAAGTGTTTGCAGCCATTACTCCTAGAATCACATCATTCCGAAGGCGATACAATTTCAAGAAAGCAGACTGGCAGAAGTTTGCTGATCTCCTTGACTCAGAAGTTTCACGCATAGAACCCTCAGTTTCCAACTATGATGAGTTTGTAGAAGCCGTGAAAAGATGCTCAAGACTCTCAACTCCCAGAGGCTGTCGAGTTAACTACATACCTGGCCTGACAGAAGAATCCGTGAAGCATCTACATAACTATATCCAACTTTTCAATGATAATCCTTACAGCATTGAAACCTTAACTGCTGGCCAAAATTTATCCTCAGCCTTAGCCAAATCCAAAAAAGAACGATGGATAGAGCTACTCGAGAACCTTGATATGTCTAAAAGCAGTCAGAAAGCCTGGCAGTTGCTGCGACGCCTGAACAACGACCCTGTCCACAATCATGGCCATGCAAACATTGCACCAGATCAAATTGCTCATCATCTAGTTCAGAATGGAAGGGTCAATTGTTCTAAAGATAGAACAAAACTCAAAAGAGAACCTGAACGTGAAAACAACCATATATCAAATGACTTCATCTTACAAGAACTCAGAACCGCAATTCAGAAATGCAAAAATGGTAAAGCGCCTGGTCTAGACGACCTAATGATTGAGCAAATTAAACATTTTGGTCCCATCACGGAAAGATGGCTTCTGCAATTCTATAATGGTTGTCTGAAGCGGAAACAGATCCCTGCCATCTGGAGGAAAACTAAAGTTATTCCCTTACTAAAACCTGGAAAGGGTGCAGCTGATCCCAAGAACTACCGACCGATTTCGCTCCTTTGCCATTTGTATAAAATCTATGAAAGAATGTTGCTAAATAGACTCACTCCCATTGTTGAAAAACAACTCATACCTCAACAAGCAGGTTTCCGACCTGGAAAGAATTGTACAGCACAAGTCCTTAATCTGACTGAACATATTGAAGAGGGATATGAAAAAGGATACATTTCCGGGGCTGTCTTCGTGGATCTCACAGCAGCATATGACACCATTCAACATCGACAATTATTGCACAAAGTCTACTACATCACTAGAGACATTAATTTCACCAGAACTGTGCAGACACTTTTGGAAAACCGGCGATTCTATGTGGAGTTCCAAGGAAGAAAGAGTAGATGGAGAAGTCAAAGGAATGGCTTGCCTCAGGGTAGTGTCCTTTCCCCCATATTGTTCAACATATTTACAAATGACCAGCCTCAACCTTCTCTTACAAAGAGTTTCATCTATGCAGATGATCTTGCCTTAGTCACACAAGCCAGAGATTTTGACACAGTAGAAAACCAGCTTACTGTTGCTCTCAAGGACCTATCTGAGTACTACAGAGTCAATAACTTAAGACCGAACCCTGCTAAAACTCAAGTTTGTGCTTTCCACCTACGCAATCGAGAGGCCTATAGAAAACTTACAGTGTTTTGGGAAGATCAAGAGCTTGAACATTGTTTCTACCCCAAATATCTGGGTGTCACCTTAGATCGAACGTTGACCTACAGAAAACACTGCACTAACACCAAGCAGAAAGTTGCTGCTCGTAACAACATCCTGCGGAAGCTCACTGGCAGCGTTTGGGGTGCAGATCCCAAACTACTAAGAACATCAGCCTTGGCCTTGTGTTATTCCGCAGCTGAATACGCATGTCCTGTATGGTACAAGTCATCTCATGCAAAGCAGGTTGATGTGGCCCTGAACGAAACCTGCAGGACAGTAACGGGATGCCTCAAAGCTACACCTATTGATAAACTCCATAAACTAGCAGGTATTGCTCCTCCAGACATAAGGCGTGAAGTCGCAGCCAAACTTGAGAGACATAAAGCAGATCATAACACCGATCACCTGCTACATGGATACCAGCTACCAATTAGTAGACTCAAATCTAGGAGGAGCTTCATGAGAACTACTACACCCCTCACCGGTCGGACTGGAGCAGCCAGACTATCTCAGTGGACAGCAAAATCTGACAGTAACGATTGGATGACTCCTTCTGAGACCCTTCCTCCTGGTGGAAATCAAGTCTGGACAGTGTGGAAGTCTCTAAATCGGCTCAGGAGTGGCGTCGGACGAACTAAGGACAATCTGTTTAAATGGGGCTTCATGAAGGAATCTTCCACCTTGTGTGACTGCGGAGAAGAACAGACAACCAAACATTTAATTAACTGTCCTAGATGTCCTGTATCATGTTCCACACAAGAGCTTGTTGATGTTTCAGACAATGCTGCTGCCGTTGCACAATTTTGGGCTAATACCGTTTAGTTTGTTCTTTTATGATTTGACCTGATTTGTTATATTGTATATATTGTAAATATTGTTGTAATGTTTTTGACTCGAAATAAAAAATAAAAAAAAATAAAAAAATTTTAAAAAAGGGGGTAGCATCTCCTATTAGTAATAAAAACGGACTCGATCCCGGGTTCAAACCGCAACACAGTTAAAATTTTGAATAAATTTCATCGGCAATGGCGGCCAAAGACTTCCAGCTTTCGAAGTCATCCTCAGTCTGCCAGCGGCCTTGCCAAAGAGGGTGCAGGAGTGAACAGAGATTCAGGGCATTCACTTGCACTTGGGATGACAAACTGTCCATAGATGGCGAAAGAATCAACAATGATCAACGGCATGAGGATGCAGAAGGCAATGGAAACACTGCATTAAAGACATATAATGCGTACCCACAGGACATGTGGCCTATAATTGGAAAAGTGTCGTGGTGATCCATCCATTGGCTATAGATTGCGGCCTTGTCTACCATTCGGATCTCTGGAAGGGAACGACACGGGGAAAGTGACCATGAAAAAAAAAGATTGAAAACCAACAAAAGGATGGCGTTCTACTAGTCGGGGCGTGGAATGTCCGAAGTTTGAACTTGGTAGGGAAGCTAGAAAATCTGAAAATGGATATGTTACTGCCCAGTTTAGATAAAGTGGGAGTCACTGAAATGAAATGGAAAGAAGAGAAGGATTTCTGGTCAGATGAGTATAGGGTATCATTAACAGCGGCAGAAAACGGTACAACAGGAGTAGGATTCGTTATGAAAAGGAAGGTAGGACAGAGGCCAAAAGGGAACAGTAAGAGTGGAAGACCAAGAACGAAGTGCTCGGATAACAAAGAGTGTGGGACAGGGATGTGTAGTCTTTTACCCCTACAGTTCAACTATACATTGAAGAAGCAATGATGGAAATAAAAGAGAGGTTCAAGAGTAGGATTAAACTTCAAGGTGAAAGGATATTGTGACACTACTTGATGGTTTTCTGCTGAGCAGTTAGTCTTCCAAACAGCATCCCATACGAGCAAACCAGTTGTGACTTTACCTGATGTTACTCGCACCGTTGGTAGTTGTGCAATGTACGGTTCCGTTTCAAAAGAATAGCTTGATGTAATCAAAGTGTCGATCCGCGCACGTCTGCTCATACGCCCAGTAGCTGACTCGCTGCAAATAATTACATGTAACATCTTGCAGTCAAAGGGTCTCTGCATTGGCTAGAATTGCCCATTAATAAATATACAGAAATATAAAATAAAAGATAAATGAATACTTTAATAAAAAGATCATAGTATGCCATCTTCTTTATACTTCTACAAAATAAGCTGCAAATAGTTTATTTCTTCTTGTTTTTACATAGTTTGTTTCGGCATTTGTGCCATTTTCAAGTGTTCCTGTTGACACTACATTTATAAAGCATTGTATTCTACGTCATGTAAAAATGCTATGTGACTTTTACCTTACATTATACTTACGTCTAGATAGAATGACATCCATAAAACATCTTGGAATGTAACTTCTTTTATTTACTACGTTGTTAATATAGGTCATGTACTTGCGTTCTAGAGGAATTTTGTGTCATTTTTGACGTATAGTTCCGCTGATGCCTTATGCTTGCAAGTAAATTATATATTAGGTGGTCAGAGAGATTCTCGCCACAGATATTTTGCATTACGGGAATATACGATCTCCATGGAGGTAAAAAGGAAAGGAGTTGTCATTACGTCACAAAGTTAAAGCCGACGTCCGCCATCCTACACAGCCCAAAACATTACATTCACCGCATTTATATCTCCATGGCTCACAGCTGTGGTACTTCCCCATGACGTCACTCTGACGTGCCTGGGCCCAGTTTCGACTGTTGGGGATATCTATTGACTTTGACAGTCGTATCTCAAATAATATCTGGTCCTTGTGGATTGTGTGGAAACGTAGCCGCTTCATCAAAAATGTCAGCTTGCGTCGTTTACGGGTATGCTAATCGATCCGATCGTTATCTAAAGTTTAAAGGAATCACATTTCATTCGTAAGTGGAGCCGTTCACGCAATATTTTCTTTTGTATACATGAATTATGCTTACGCTGTTTATTTTTGTTGTAGTGGTTTTATTTCTGTCATTTGACAGAAATTTCCTCTCAATGCCTACGCAGTTCTGTTTTGTTGGCATTTCACTAATTTTCACATTGTTGACATGCACAAGTTACGATAGCACGATTTGCTTCTTTCCTTGTTGCACACGTTTATGGGCTAACAAAGAACGCGTAGGTAAGGTTTTTTTGCAAATCTTAACTTTCAAAATGCTGTTCATACGAAGCTGAAAACGTGACGGACAAGAAGCTGTACCAGTAAACAAACAAGCATTGATTTCGGAGTTCAGCTTCATTTGCTATCGATACAAATGCAGTAGAAGTGGAATTAAACGGATTACGAAAGCATCTTTTTCAAATCACAACCACTTCTTGGTTGTTCGAAATATATCAACAAAAAGCAAGTTACATTAACGAGGCCAAACGTGTCGTATTACTAGAGCAAATTCGCTTTCAAAAACAGAAAAACGTTCGTAATTGCGTCCCTGAAACTATGCTATTCAAGTAAGCACTGTAACTTTTAGCATATAAAACAGTTGTCGCGTGCACACGATAGGAATAATGAACAAGAAGCACTCATAAACAGTAGTCTGCTAATGCTTTGGACTATTTAAAATGACGGCATGCCCCGTCCACTCTAGCCTTAAAACAACGTACAACATAAGTCTATAGCCCCATCTCCCTTCTTTTTTTACCTCCATGGCGATCTGTTGATTGTATTGTGTCCATCCCTTTCCTTCTGCTATTATTTTAATAAAGTTTCCCAGATAATTTTTATGTTTGAGGTCCATCAGTTCGTTTAGGATGTCATTTGGATATCTGTTGTGTGTGTATAAGTTTTTTAGTTCTTCCAAAATGTTCATCGTTTGACATTTTGATATCCTGTGTAGAATTTTCAAAGTATATTTATGGATGTCCATCCTCCCGCACGGACGAAGGACTTCAGCTGATGATATATATGAGAAAAAGTACCATCACAGCTGTATCTTGAGAATGTCGTTATTGTGTCACTCGTATAGTTTCGGCGGCACATTACCACTATCCTCAGGCACCACCACCAGATTCTTTGGCGCATTTATCGTGGAGTCCTTGTTACTAGTATACTTGGGCTAGCTTTCCTCAGGCCAATGGCACTGGAGACAAAACAGTGTCAAGTAGAGACTCCTGAGGAAAGCTAGCCCACTTGTGCTAGTAACTACGACTCCACAATAAATTCTTCTTCTTCCACTTGTGCCATTGTCCCGCATTTTTCGCGGGATCAGTATGGTTACAATCGGATTTGGCTTGCTTAATTTGAAGGGGTGGCTGGATGCACTTCCTGCTGCCACCCTGTACCCCTCTGGGATGGAATCAATGCACCCCAGTTGTCAGCGTCCAGTGTTAATCATGAAATAGTACGAACGTGTGTCAAATGTCTGCAAGTCGTGTAACTGAGGCGGGACGTGGGGACCATCCTGGTATTCACCTAGGGGATGTGGAAAACCGCCTAAAAACCACATCCAAACGTTAATACGTCAGGCGGATACGATCTGGGGCTGGCGCGCCTACCCAAGTCCAGGAAGCAGGGTATTAGCGTTCTCAGCTAACCTGGCGGGTCAAGGACTCCACAGTAAATGCGCCCAGGAATACTAATACTCTTTTGGCAGTGGCAGGGCCTGAGGGTGGCGGTAATGTGCCGCCAAAACTAGTCGTGCGTGACAATAACGACATTGTCAAAATACAGCTGTGGCGGTACCAGTACTTTTTCTCATATGATTTTCAAATTGTTTTCGATTCTGTTCGCTTTGTGGTTTTTATTTCTTAAGTACAGGTAAAAACTAGAAAAATCATTGAAATAGAGATAAAAAACAGGAAACTCAAAAAACAAAAAGGCACGGTCTGAGTGTCACACACTAAACAGCATAAATTCCCATCCGGTAACGCAAAACGATATAGCAGCGAAATCGAAGAAAGTTCATGTACAGTCATTATAAACCAAAATGCTTATATCAATATGGTACAAATTTTTTTTCAGAATAACATAATCACAGAAATACAACATAGTCCAAACAACAAATATAATGCTCAAACCAGGAAAGCAAAAAAAAAAAAAAAAAAGTAATACAGTTTCTCTGAACAAGACAAAATTTAAAAAAAAAAATTAAAAAAAACGTGCACTGTAATAAATCCACATACATCAACTTTGCGAGCACTGCCAAATACACAAAGACCATATACCGATGCAAAAATGATTCAAATGGCAGTGAGCACTATAGGACTTGACATCTGAGGTCATCAGTCCCCTAGAACTACTTAAACCTAACTAACCTAAGGACATCACATACATCCATGCCCGAGGCAGGATTCGAACCTGCGACCGTAGCGGTCACGCGGTTCGAGACTGAAGCGCCTAGAACCGCTCAGCCACACTGGCCGGCCTATACCGATGCATCCAATAATAAACTGTATAGACAGTCTGACATATAACCTAAATAAAAACCTGAACACATTATTGACCAAATTATACACATGCAATAGGAAGTGTACCATAAAAAAAGCTCATCAACACTAACCTATAAAATAAAAAATTTACAAATCCCCCGAGCTGAAATTATAAAAAAAAAAAACCTCCTCAGATGGAGAGAGGTAAACCCTGTTGACTCTTATGAAATCATAAAACTACTACAGCTCACTCTATCACAAAATTACTTTGATAAGAAAACATATGCACTGGAAGATGGGATAGCAATGGTAATTTGCATAGCAGGTGCCATCGCAGACATATTTCTCACTGTGCTAGAAGAAAAATTTTTCACCTCCAATTCTCCATCCATGAACAAAATTATCTACTACTAACAGTATGTAGATGACACATTACTACTGAGCTGATAAATGGAGAAAACATGAACAAAATCGTAATGCAACAATATGAAATGAAGGGCAGCAGAACAGTAAAAAAAAGCAGATGAACTCATAGCACAAATAAAAGACTTACACGTTCCACAAACAGTATCACTCATCTCTTTCAACACAGAAAACATGTATACCTCAATACCTAATGGAGAGACAATAAGATTAATTGAAGAATATCTGTTGACATACAACAAACTATCTGCAGATAATATTAAAGGACTAACTAAAGCCATTAAGGCACCCACATTACAAAATTAATCCCAATTAGAAACAATTTTACTTACAAAATATTGCCTTTCAATGGGACCCCCAACTTAAGGAACATTGTCAAACATATTCATCAGCCACGTAGATAACAAAGTCTTTGATACAATCATCACAAAAACGATACAAGATTGTTCACTAGTACAGATATGTGGATGATATAACCTGTGTGGTAGATGAATCAACAGATAAAATAGATAAACGTCATACAGACATAAACAGTGTACATCAAAATATTCAGTTCACAATGGAAAAAGAAACACAAGATCAAATAAATTTCATGGATATAGCAATAAAGAGAGACAGCAATAAGCATACATTTGACATTTCAGAAAGCCAAGAATCACAGACACAGTTATACATGCTAAATCCAACTACTCACCAAATCAAAAATTAGTGGTCCTCCAACAATTGTTACACAGCTAAATAATATCCGACTCAGCAAAGAACATTATGAAAAAGAACTGCAAACGATACAACTCGTACCCACAAAAAATGGTTACATCACCTTTATAGTAAAAAGAGTCAACCACAAAATCAAAACACAACTAAAGAAAAATAGAAACAAGCAGAGAACACAAACATTACAGACCCCCATAAACAATACAGCCACTACAGCTCATACAGAAACACAGAACAGCAACACTCAGGACATGACTGACAGAAAGAAATAATACACTTCTGTGTAAAAACAAACACACAAAATAGCGAGTACACTAAAGAAACAAGGATTACACGTTGCTGAAAGAAGAAGAAACACACACCAGGCACATTTACAGAAAACAAGAGACAAACCAGATAAATACGAACGAGCAGGTATATTTCAGTAATAATGCCAAAAATGTAACTCAGTATATCTGGAGATGACACGCAGGAATTTCAAAACTACGTATAAGTAACATACAAGAAGCTGCAAGCATGAAAGTAGCTATTCCATCTTTACTCAAGACCTAATAAAACACAGGCATGAATCATCCAACTTGTCACAGGACATGAAAGATATTAGAGAGAACAATTACAAGAAAAACTCCTGACATTACAGGAAAACACACACAAAATCCAATTTCATAAAAAATAACTCTTTCATAAATAAGAAAAAAAACACTCTCACGGAGAATGATACGTTCACACATAACAAAACACACAAAACGAATGAACAAATGTCAATTCACAAACACAACACAAACAAAAGACGAAGGTAAATACACACTACACACTGAAAACACACGTACGTGCAATACACAGTGAAATGTGCAAGTGAAATATTGTAATATGTGTGAGTGAAAAATCGTCAGAAATCGGCAATCGGGAGTGTGGAGACCGACTAAACACATCTCCAGGACCATACACATGGACTAGCAACACTTGAAATATTACGTAACCTCAAACGATTATTTAACCTCATGAAATGTGTGCTGCAGAAGTTGCTTCTAACCAGATAAACAAGATCAAAACATGAGAAAACGTAACATAGTGACATACTTCTAACTAGAACACATTACATTTTTATTTTATATATTACAGGCCACTGAATATGCTACATAAAATAAACAAGCGAAACGCGTATAGCAAAAAAACTTACTTACATTTAGTTGCAAAGACGAATCATACCTCCACAAATATACACTGAAGCTCCAAACTAACTGGTATAGGCATGGGTATTCAAATACAGAGATATGTAAACTGGCAGAATACAGCGCTGCGGTCGGCAACACCTATTGAAGACAACAAGTGTCTGGCGCAGTTGTTAGATCGCTTACTGCTGCTACAATTGCAAGATTAAGTGAGTTTCAACGCTGTGCTATAGCCGGCGTACGCGCGATGGGACACAGCGTCTCCGAGGTAGCGACGAAGTGGGGATTTTCCTGTACGACCATTTGACGAGTGTACCGTGAATATCAGAAACCTGGTAAAACATCAAATCTCCGATATCGCTGTGGCTGGAAAGATCCTGCAATAACGGGACCAACAACGACTGAAAAGAATCGTTCAAAGTGACCGAAGTACAACCCTTCCGCAAATTGCTGCAGATTTCAGTGCTGGGCCATCAGCAAGTGCCACCGTGTGATCCATTTAACGAAACATCATCAATATGAGCTTTCGGAGCCGAAGGCCCACTCGTGTACCCTCGATGACTGCACGACACAAAGCTTTACGCTTCACTTGGGCCCATCAACACCGACACGGGACTGGACTGTTGATGACTGGAAACGTGTTGCCTGGTCGGACTAGTCTCGTTTCACATTGTATCGAGGGGATCGACGTGTACGAGTATGGAGACGACCTCATGAATCCATGGAACCTGCATGTTAGGAGTGGACTGTTCAAGCGGGTGGAGACTCTGTAATGGTGTGGGGTGTGTGCAGTTGGAGTGATATGGGACCCCTGATACGTCTAGATACCACTCTGACAGGTGACACGTATGTAAGCATCGTGTCTGATTACCTGCATCCATTCATGTCCATTGTGCATCTCGACGGACTTGGGCAATTCCAGTAGGACAATGCGACACCCCACACGTCTGGAATTGCTAGAGAGTAGCTGCAGGAACACTTCTGAGTTTAAACACTTCCGCTGTCCACCAAACTCCCGAAACATGAACATTACTGAGCATATCTGGGATGCATTGCACCGTGCTGTTCAGAAGAGATCTCCACCCCCTCGTCCTCTTACGGATTTACTGACAGCCCTGCAGGATTCATGGTGTCAGTTCCCTCCAGCACTACTTCAGACATTAGTCGAGTCCATGTCACGTCGTGTTGCGGCACTTCCCTGTGCTCGCGGGGGCCTTACTCAATATTAGGCTGGTGTACCAGTTTCTGTGGCTCTTCAGTGTATGACTGTAATGTATGACATCTTCCATTCGTGTGTACCCTGAACCGCTATATTATAAATAGTTACTAGTACTGCTACTATTTTATGTCCTCTGTAGTTCAATAATTCCATTATTGTACCTCCAGTATCGGCTGATTTTCAATTTTTCAATATTTTGTGGGCATGATAAACTTCATAGTCAGCCACCTCTTCCACAGAGTAAATCTTCACTTCATTGAGCTCTTCTCGAAACTCTTCCCTGTCCTCAACGAGATCTTCGACATGTGTTTTGCACTCTGAAATTGCAATTCTAACTCACCTTCTAACTGTAGCAGGAGCTCTCACGAGACGTATAAATCGCCAAGCTTCGGATGCCCTGTCGTATCCATCTAAATGGTAGGAAACTAAAATTCGAGTGGAACGGGAGAAGGGGGGGGGGGGGGGGCGGAAAAGGGAAATGTAGTACGCTAGTCGCAGCAGAATTTCGTACGCATTAAAGTTTTGTATCTGTGTAGATCCACAGCCTCCACATACACGGTAAACGTAAACATAGTTCGTAATAGGCTGTAATGTGATGTTTAGTTAATCGCGCAATTAGGTAATTTCTATTAAGCGTGATTGGCAAGCACCCGTAATACCAACATGGAAAAGTACTACCTTGTCTGCATATATCGCCATGTATAAATGACACTTTACACACCTCACATTACTGTACAAATTTCTTACACACATTGTACCATCTATATTTCATGTTATTTTCAAATCACTTTTAATTACAAGTAAAAAGTAGCCATATTCCGTCATTTTACAAAAGTATCCAAGCTAATGTGACACCTTTTAAGATCGTATTCTGAACTTTGATGTATATACTACAACACTGTAACCCACAGCAGCTGGTAATTTGCTGTCACGGATTCATATTCGTCGAACGACTTTAAGACTCTCGACTGCACATATCACAGACACGTTACGTATATTGCTGGCGTGCCTGACTTAGTCGGTCATGTATAACGGACAGTCAACGACTAATGAATACATTAAGGGCGCACAAATCATCATAAAATACTGTATACGGTATGTGGCATATCACCGGACAAACTACTTTATTTTAAACATGATATTAACAAAAATATATATGAGGAACGTACAAAATTCCACAAATAATTGAAATAGAATACTCCATCAATTGCTGGCGTGCCAGATATTACGATTGCCTTATACCGTAAGTCTGAAAGCTATTTTCTAGTCAAACAGAAGCCAGACCTTACTATCTGTACAGAAAGATAACTCATAGATTTTTTTATTTTAAGTAACAATCAATATACAATGCGTGGCTACGAAATGTCACTTGCGTTATAAAATGTATCAATCAGTGCTATGAACATCAATTACTTCATGATTTACAGCGTATGATAGTATCATAATATAAAATATATTAAAAAACCACGGGATCGGTTGAATATAAAGAGAAATAACATCGAAAGCAACGACAAAAAGAGAAGAAAGGAAGCCTCTAAATAGGATGAGTTATATGGCCACATAAAGTAAGCATAACACCGAATATAAAATGTGTAAAAATCAATATCATACTCGTAAAGGAAGAGCAGTGTGTTCCAATATCCATTCAACATTCACTACATCATTCTTATTGGATGTGTAGAGATTCCAAAACAGTGTTCTCAAAATTATATACATGCCATCAATATTGAGCATATACATGTTAACACATCACATTCTTTGAAGAAAGATATACAGTAAACAATAGAAATAACCGTGGGAAATAACTATATAACTGTTTGTTATACACGACACCAACTAAGTGTGGTACGCCAGCATATATGTAATGTGACTATGATATGTGCTGTTGACAGTCTTAAAGTCACTTGACGAATATGTCTCTGCGACGAAAGATTACCAGCTGCTTTCCGTTACCCTGTTGTTGTACATAGAGCAAAGTTTAGAATACGATCTTAAAAGGTGTCACTTTAGCGTGGGTCCTTTCGTAAAATGACAGAATATGGCTACCTTTTTACTCGTAAGTAAGAGTGATTTGAAAATGACGTGGAATACAGATGCTACAAATACACTACTGGCCATTAAAATCGCTACATCACGAAGATGACGTGCAACAGACGCGAAATTTAACCGACAGGAAGAAGATGCTGTGATATGCAAATGATTAGCATTTCAGAGTATTCACACAAGGTTGGCGCCGGTGGCGACACCTACAACGTTCTGACATGAGGAAAGTTTCCAACCGATCTGTCATACACAAAGAGCAGTTGACCGGCGTTGCCTGGTGAAACGTTGTTGTGATGCCTCGTGTAAGGAGGAGAAAAGCGTACCATCGCGTTTCCGACTTTGATATAGGTCGGATTGTAGCCTACCGCGATTGCGGTTTATCGTATCGCGACATTGCTGCTCGCGTTGGTCGAGATCCAATGACTGTTAGCAGAATATGGAATCGGTGGGTTCTGGAGGGTAATACCGAACGCCGTGCTGGATCCCAACGGTCTCGTATCACTAGCAGTCGAGATGACAGGCATCTTATCCGCATGGCTGTAACGGATCATGCAGCCACGTCTCGATTCCTGAGTCAACAGATGGGGACGTTTGCAAGACAACAACCATCTGCACGAACAGTTCGACGACGTTTGCAACAACATCGACTATCAGCTCGGAGACCATGGCTGCGGTTACCCTTGACGCTGCATCACAGACAGGAGCGCCTGCGATGGTGTACTCAACGACGAACCTGGGTGCACGAATGGCAAAAATTCATTTTTTCGGATGAATCGAGGTTCTATTTACAGCATCATGATGGTCGCATCCGTGTTTGGCGACATCGCGGTGAACGCACATTGGAAGCATGTATTCGTCATCGCCATACTGGTGTATCACCCGGCGTGATGGTATGGGGTGCCATTGGTTACACGTCTCGGTCACCTCTTGTACTCACGAACTGTTGACAGGTTGCTGCCAATATCCTTACCTGTAAAGAAAGGAAAGACACGCTATTAGTGTGCACTGAAGTCCACCTAAAAAGGAGGAACATGTTGCTATACACATTGACAACATTTTGCTGAAACTGAATTCACCTATTCAAGCGTTCGTCGGCGCTGTTTCTCGAAGTGGTGGTTTTATGTTCTTGTATTCTAGCCACTGACGAAGTGGATTCCACGGTCACCTCTTGTTCGCATTGACGGCACTTTGAACAGTGGACGTTACATTTCAGATGTGTTACGACCCGTGGCTCTACCCTTCATTCGATCCCTGCGAAACCCTACATTTCAGCAGGATAATGCACGACCGCATGTTGCAGGTCCTGTACGAGCCTTTCTGGATACAGAAAATGTTCGACTGCTGCCCTGGCCAGCACATTCTCCAGATCTCTCACCAATTGAAAACGTCTGGTCAATGGTGGCCGAGCAACTGGCTCGTCACAATACGCCAGTCACTACTCTTGAAGACCTGTGGTATCGTGTTGAAGCTGCATGGGCAACTGTACCTGTACACGCCATCGAAGCTCTGACTCAATGCCCAGGCGTATCAAGGCCGTTATTACGCCCAGAGGTGGTTGTTCTGGGTACTGATTTCTCAGGATCTATGCACCCAAACTGCGTGAAAATGTAATCACATGTCAGTTCTAGTATAATATATTTGTCGAATGAATACCCGTTTATCATCTGCATTTCTTCTTGGTGTAGCAATTTTAATGGCCAGTAGCGTGTAAGTAAGAAATTTGTACAATAATGTTTTATCTTAACGTGACGTGTGTTAAGCGTTTTTTATACTGGCCATGTATGCAGTCGATTTAGTTTTTCTCCGTGTTTGTTTTACAGGCCCTTGACAATCACGCATAATCGAAATTAGCTAGTCGCACGATTAAATACACATCGCTTTACCGCCTACTACGGACCATGTTTACGTTTATTAATTTCGTAGGCATTATTGTGGCTTTTGTGCCTCGAATCAGAAGTATTGCCTTGCCTTGTTTTCTTTGCTAAAGAACACTCCTGCGGTTAATAGGAAACCTCCGCAAATACAGGGCACAGAATAAGGCTGCTTCAAAGCTACACTCTGAACACCCTGGGAGGCAGGATCTCAGGCGAGGCTTAAAAGTACCGCCTCTAGAGGGAGTGGGAGAGGCGCTACAGATCCCGCTATTTTCTCGACAGCCCTGAGAGGCGCGAGACGTCTGAGCGAGCTAATTACGGGACCAGAGCTGCTCAACGTTCCTGCTAACACGGCGGAAAAAGGCGCCTTAATGCCATTAAACATTTTCTATTTTACTTCCTTGTATTTTTTTCGGTATATTTAATGAAAAATCATTGTTGTAATGGTTATAACAAAAAGAATCTAGAGACAGATTGGAGGAAAATAACCAGATAGGAAAGTCGGAGCTCATTCGGGGACGTGGAATCGTGTACGATCCCCAGATTACCATAAGTGCGAGATACATCAATGTGGAATCGTGGACATAAAACAACAGGAAATTAGTAACGAGCGTGCAGAAGTGTCTACATTTAAATAAACCTGCCCCAAGTAATACCTGTTACTCTAAAGAACACAGTTACTCATGAAATTAACTGAAGATTGTGGTCCAACTAGGAAAATTTTCAGTTTGCATCTGTGGCTGCTCAAGTTGGACGCGAATTTTCTGTGTTTTCTACTGAGTATGGCTTGACTATTAAATCAGTTACTGTAGAAGCACCGAAGTGGCATTAATTTGGTAAGTTAATAAGCTGTACTGGAGTGCAGTAAGAAAGTCGATTTGTGGTACTGTAAGCTGAATGTTATTAACCGAGTGTTTTAATTTTTGTTAATGTACTGACCTTTCATTCTAACAAATAAGTGGATGAATATGTGTGACCTAACACAATGGTGAAAGACGTTTTTGTTAATTTGTGATCTCATCCACCGTTGTGTCTGTCTTCTGTTTCATTCTGTAACAGGAACTTTCATTCTGGAGCGTTGTGACAGATGCATATTTCTTGTGTATGTTGTATCCAAATTGCAAGCTCTATCTGAAATATGTATTTAATTCGTTTCGGACTGCATTCAATTGACTATAGATGGAACGTTAGCCATGAACAGGATGGGTGAAGGTTCCAATTTTTTTAGGTCTGACGGTTGCACTGTTCGCGATATTATGTAACTGCTTTCGAAAGCTATAAAAACTTCGGTCTGTGACAGCCAAACGCATTCCGACTACAAGAAAACCCTTTTTAAAGCTGCAGCGAAGCAGTTTCGAAGTGGTGGGTTCTCGTCCGTTGCTGTTAGCTCACAGTACGGAAGATTAACTTGCATTTAGTCTGATGTGGAGCAGAGAGCGCCTTTCTGTAGGCAACCGAATTTCTTGTCAAGTTATTTCGGCTGGCTAGCTAATAGTTCTATTTTTTTCTCCAAATTCAGATTTAGTTTTCACAAAACTGATTTCAGTTACATTCGTAGTGTGATTTACATTCATATTCACGAATTTGACAATTTTTCCTCGCCCACTGCAGCCGTTGCCTCGCGAGAGTTAATGAGAAAAAAACGTTTCTCTGCCTGATGTAATGAATGCTGGATGGAGTTGCCTTTGATCTCACTGATGGAGGAATGGACGCCACTGACCGTGGAATCCACTCCGTCAGTGGCTAGAATACAAGAACATAAAACCACCACTTCGAGAAACAGCGCCGACGAACGCTTGAATAGGTGAATTCAGTTTCAGCAAAATGTTGTCAATGTGTATAGCAACATGTTCCTCCTTTTTAGGTGGACTTCAGTGCACACTAATAGCGTGTTTTTCCTTTCTTTACAGGTAAGGATATTGGCAACAACCTGTCAACAGTTCGTGAGTACCTTAGAGGAAAGTAAGAGGAAGACATCAGTCGTATTCCACGTATCCTGAAGTGAAGGGTTGAAAGAAGTCAAAGATTTGCAGTTTATATAACTACACTATGAAATGACATAAAATCGTAAAATATTACTGTGTTCCACTGTTAATGTCGCCTATAGCGTAATATCAAACAGCAATTTTGATAGTTTGTATGAAGATTCTCTGCAAAGGAGTTGGAAGAGTTGCCAATAGAAAGTTCTGTAATTCAGTCTTGACCTCCATCACATTATCCAAAATACATTTAGTACGTTCTGATAGCTTACTCAAAATAAATAAAATAGCATTTGTCAGAATATCCAGTTCTTTGAATTAAAGTGCATACCAATGGACTCAAATATCCAGAATAAACTACGTTCTTTATTTTTAAGCCACAGCTAGCAGTAATTATACGTACTGCAAATGCACCTGAATGAAGAAACTTCATTAATTAGTGAGTATGGAATTTCAATTAAGGATGTGATCTGTTGGTAGGTCCATAAAATTTACACCTTCTGTTTCTTTCATTGCTGGAGTCCACTGTTATTTTACAGGTTATGTGTAAAGAACCATCGCGACGTTTGCCTTTAGTGATTTGGTCGGATCTTTCCCATCACAACTTCGTCAGACACATCTTACTTGATGCTGAATTTTATGCATTGATACTCGACATCTTCATCCCTAGAGATGAGTGGTTGGTGTTGACTTCGAAGATGATCTACGATCTGTTTCTTGTCACACTTGCTAAACAGAAGTATGTTACTATCCTTTTGAACATTCACACTTGTAGTCACTGAAGCTATAAACCCTTACGGTAACTGGACCATCCCTCTATATTCACTGATTCAGAAAGTTCGTGTCTGCTACCTGTAAAGTCGGTTACTTAAACTAAGGGGTTTCAAGTAATTTTCAGAAACAAGTGTTCAGAACCATCTTAAACGTATCCCTGTCTCTAGTACTCGTTTTAATCGTGCGACTCTTCCATTTTACATACGGCAAATTGGAAGATCTTCCTACTATAACACCTTCATCACGAAATATAGCCATGATATTATCCAGGTTTCCTCTGCAGCGTTCCGTCGCTGCAGGTTCTGAGGCAGATAACTTCTGGACTGAGAACATACTTTGTAAAGAACAGAGCATAGGTGACACTAGCTCTTAATAGGTTTAGAACCAGAAATAGAGGAATGTAAATTTCGACAGCTTAACAGCTGTGAGATGCTTGCGTACAAGGCAGCGAACAGTACTTTTGACGCCTTCAGTCGTCATTAACCTATATCGAAAAGCTGTCAAAGCAACAAGGTATGGAACAACAAACTAACTGTGTAAAGTAAACATGGAAAAAGTGAGTAAGATCGCGGGACGGAGAAAAGATTGGATTACGTATCTGGAAGCGCAATGAACGGTGGAAGATGTGGCGCACATTTGAAATTGGCGGGAGAATTTTCCGGACATCAGAGAACGCAAGATGATGATGCTCTCAAAATGGCAGGAAGGATGATTCACTGCGCAGCACAGACCAAATCCTACATACTGTTCATGTGTTTTGTCTGATGCCGCCAGCCACGAATTCCTCTCCTGTGCCAACCTCTTCATCTCAGAGTAGCACTTGCAACCTACGTCCTCAACTACTTGCTGGATATATTTCAGCCTCTGTCTTCCTCTACAGTTTTTGCCCTCTACAGCTCCGTCTAGCAACATGGAAGTCTTTCCCTGTTGTTTTAACAGATGTCCCTTCTCCTTCTCAGTGTTTTGACATATTCCTTTCCTCTCCGATTCGTGCAGTCCACACGATTTTCAGCATTCGTCTGTAGTACCATGTCTCAAATCCTTCGATTCTCTTCTGTTCCAGCTTTCCCAGCCGGCCGGGGTGGCCGAGCGGTTCTAGGCGCTACAGTCTGGAGCCGCGCGACCGCTACGGTCGCAGGTTCGAATCCTGCCTCGGGCATGGATGTGTGTGATGTCCTTAGGTTAGTTAGGTTTAAGTAGTTATAAGTTCTAGGGGACTGATCACCTCAGCAGTTAAGTCCCATAGTGCTCTGAGCCATTTGAACAAACCAGCTTTCCCACCGTCCGTGTTTCACTACCATACAATGCTGTACTCCAGACGTATGTTCTCAGAAATTTCTTCCTCGAATTAAGGCCTCTTCACCAGGAATGCCCTTTTTGCCATTGCTAGTCTGCTTTTGATGTCCCCCTTTCTCCGTCCGTCATTGGTCATTTTGCTGCCTGGGTAGTAGAACTCCTTAACTTCATCTACTTCGTGGCCACCAATCCTGATGTTAAGTTTCTCGCTGATCTCATTTCTTCGATTTACTCTCAACCCACATTCTGTACTCATTAAACTGTTCATTCCACTCAGCAGATCATGTAATTCTTCTTCACTTTCAGGATAGCAATGCCATCAGCGAATCGTATCATTGATATCAATTCACCTTGAATTTTAATTCCACTCCTGAAACTGTCTTTAATTTCAATAATTGCTTCTTCGATGTACAGATTGAACAGCAAGGGCTAAGGACTACATCCCTGTCTTATATCCTTTTTAATCCGAGCACTTCGTTTTGGTCATCCACTCTTATTATGATGGCCCCAGTCAGGTAATTTCTGGTCTGAAGAATACAGAGTCATTCACACCGGAACTGACCAAGATAGACCAGGAATGGGAGGAGTTGGAATATTTTGAGGAAAAACTATGGCTCACGTTTCAAGGGATATTTGCAATATAGCTCTCGAATAATACCAGTCAAACTTGAAACTAAACCAAAGGACACTGTGATAATACAAATATATCTGCCAACATCCAAAGAAGATGCAGTCGTTGACGATATATACGAAGAAATAAGTAATGAGATGAGAAATGTTAAGGGAAATGGAAACCTGATTGTCATGGGGGACTGGAATGCGATTGTGGGTGAAGAACCAGAGGAAGGAATTGTTGGCAAACATGGACTTGGAAGAAAAAATGAAAGAGGAGATCGACGGATCGAGTTCTGCTCGAGGCACCAATTAGTTGCTGCAAACACACTTTTCCAACATCATAAACGAAGAAGATATACATGGAAGGCCCCTGAGGAGACAACAGATTGAGTAGACAACAGATTGATTACATTCTAGTGAAAGCACGTTTTAGGAATCAGGTAAAAGATTGCAGGAGCTATCCATCCGCAGACATAGGCAGTGACCATAACCTGGTCCTAACGAAAAGTTCACTCAGATTCAAATGTTTGAAGAAGAAGCAAGTAAAACTTAAATGGGAACTAGAAAAACTGAAAACTGAGGGACTGGCAAAGCGCCATGCTCACGAAACAGACAACCTATTTAAAAATTTTCAAAGGTGGAGTAAATGAAGACCGGGATCAAGTTAAATCTGATGTACACAAACCAGCAGAAAAACTAAACCCAAACCCAAAAACATGAATAAATGGATTACAGCAGGTATTATTGAGCTTATAGAAAACAGGATATTATACAAAAACGCAACTGATGAACAAGGAAAAGCCGAATACAGAAGACTAAGGAACTTAGTCAGTAGAGAAGCTTAGAGAAGCTAGGAAAGCAAAAGAAAATTTTCTTGAGGAAATGTGCAGGGGTGTGGAACAAAATATGCAAAACGGAAGAACTGATTTAGCCTACAGAACAGCAAATAAATTTTTTAACAAACGTAAAACAGCACTCTAAGGCACAATAGAAAATAAAGAGGGGAAAATGCTGTTTGGTGAAGACATGGTGAAGAGATGGAAAGAATACATAGAGAAGTTGTATGCCGCAACACCTCTTTCGGTGGAATTAATAGGACGAAGAGCAAGTAGACGAAGTTTACAAGGGAGATGACATTCTGCAAGAAGAATTTAACAAAGCTCTAAAGTAACTATGGGACAACAAAGCAACAGGTATTGATGACAGTCCTGCAGAACTAATAAAGAATGTTGGTCACAGAATGAAAACGATGCTGCTTAAACTTATTAGGTCCACTTATAACACAGGAGAGATGCCGACAGACTTTCAGAAATGTATCATTGTTCCTATACCAAAGAAGGCAGCAGCTACAAATTGTGAACAGTACCGAACTTTAAGCCTAACATCACATGCATAAAAAATTCTCATAATCGAAGAGAAGGTGGAGGATATGCTGAGTGAAGATCAGTTTGATTTCAGAAAGGGTTTGGGAACAAGAGAAGCGAGTCTGCCACTGAGAGTCCTTATCTAAAAGCAATTACAGAAAATAAATCAACTTATATGGGCTTTGTAGACCTAGAAAAAGCATCTGATAGCGTTATCTGGCGAGAGATGTTCAGAGTGCTAAGGAAAAGTTGAATGAAGTACAAAGACATCCATGTGATACTCAGTTTCTATAAGAATGAGGTGACAGTGATTAGGTACTGTCACCAGGAACAACAAGCAAACATTAGAAAAGGGGTAAGACATAGAAGTGCTCTCTCTCCTCTTGAGTCCAATGCTTGTATCCAGAAAGCTATAGACCAAGTTCGAGAAACTGCTGAGGTGGGGATCAAAATGAATGGGCAGAGGATAGACATGCTACGTTATGCAGATGATACTGCTATAGTCATGGAGACAAAAGAAGATCTAGAAGGAGTCCTCAGAACAATGGAAAGGATTCTATGCAATCAGTATGGAATGAGAATAAACAACAAAAAGACTAAAGTGGTGATATGCAAAACAGGAGCAGAATATGAAACTCTCAGAATGAGAATTGGAAGAGAGGAGCTGGAAGTGATAGAGGAATTTACTTACCTCGGAACTTAAATCACAAGGGGTGGTAGAAGCTGGAAAGAAATTGCGAGCAGAATACAAAAGGCCAAAACTGCATTTCATCGGAGGACGAGCGTACCAGCATGAACATCAGTCTGAAAATAAGGAAACGTATCATGAAAGGTTTCGTTTGTAGTCTGGCTCTTTACGGATGTGAAATTTGGACAATGCGAAGAGAGAATACGGCTAGAGGCCCTGGGGATGTGGTGCTATAGAAGGATGATAAAGATCAGCTGGAGAGACAGAGTAGCAGATGAAGAGGTGCTTAGAAGAGTACAGGAAACCAGATCTCTGTGGATGTATTTACAAACAAGAAGAGACAAACTTGTAGGGCACATCCTACGACACAACATCATCGTTAGAACAATAGTAGAAGGAGCTATTGAGGGAAGGAATTGGCGGGGGCGATCAAGGATATCATACAAGCAATATATCATGAATGACGTTGGATGTAACGTGTTTGTGGAAATGAAAAGGAAGGCAGACAGAAGAGAGCAATGGCGCTCTGATGCAAACCAACCTTATGGTTGAACACTAAAAGACAGAAAAACAAGACTCTTTTTATTCCCTCTTGCCTGTTGTACGTTTTGTATATTACCCGTCTCTCCATACAGCTTACCCCTATTTCTCTCAGAATTTCGAACATCTTGCACCATTTTACAATGTCGAACGCTTTTTCCAGGTCGACAGATCCTATGAACATGTCTTGATTTTTCTTTATTCTTGCTTCCATTATCAACTACAACGCCAGAACTGCCTCTCTGGTGCCTTTACCTTCCGTAAAGCCAAACTGATAGTCATCTAACACAGTCTCTATTTTCTTTTCCATTTTTCTATATATTATTCTTGAAAGCAACTTTGGTGCATGAGCTGTTAATCTAATTGTGCAATAAATCTCGCTCTTGTCAGCTCTTGCAGAATTCGGAATAGCGTGGATAACATTTTTACAAAAGTCCGATGGCATGTCGCCAGACTCATACATTCTACACACCAACGTGAATAGTCGTTTTGTTGCCACTTCCCTCAATGATTTCAGAAATTCTGATAGAATGTTATCAATCCTTTCTGCCGTATTTGATCTTAAGTCCTCCAAAGCTCTCTTAAATTCTGATTCTAAAACTGGATCGCCTATCTCTTCTAAATCGACTCCTGTTTCTTCTTCTATCACATCCGACAAATCCTCCGCTTCACAGAGGCCTTCAATGTACTCTTTCCACCTATCTGCTCTGTCCTCTTCATTTAACAGTGGAATTTCCATTACAGTCTTAATGTTACCACCATTTCTTTTAATGTCACCGAAGGTTGTTTTGACTTTCCTGTATGCTGAGTCATTCCTTTCGACTATCATTTCTTTTTCGATTTCTTCACATTTTTCGTGCAGCTATTTCGTCTTAGTTTCCCTGCACTTCTATTTATTTCATTCCTCAGCGGCTAGTGTTTCTGTATTCCTGAATGTCCCTGAACATTTTTGTACTTCCTTCTTTCATCGATCAACTGAAGTATTTCTATTGGTAGCCATGGTTTCTTCGCACTTACTCTCTTTGTACCTATGTGTCTCTTTCCAGCTTCTGTGATTGTCCTTTTTAGAGATGTCCATTCCTTTTAAACTGTACTACTGCTGAGCTATTCCCTATTGCTGTACTTAGAGCCTGAGAGAAAGTCAAGCAAATCTCGTCATTTCTTAGTACTTCCGTATCCCACTTCTTTGCATATTGATTCATCCTGACTAATCTCTTGAACTTCAGCCTACTCTTCATCACTACTACATTGTGATCTGACTCTATGTCTGCTCCTGGGTACGCCTTAAAATCCAGTACCTGATTTTGGAATCTCTGTCTGCCCATGATGTAATCTAACTGAAATCTTCCGTATCACCCGACCTTTTCCAAGTATACCTCCTCCTCTCGCGAGTCTTGAAAGAGTGTTTGTTATTAAAAGATGAAATTTATTACAGAACTCGATTAATCTTTCTGCTCTCTCATTCCTTGTCCCAAGACCATATTGTCCTGTAACCTTTTCTTCTACTCCTTCCCCTACAACTGCATTCCAGTCACCCATGACTATTAGATTTTCATCTCCCTTTGTGTACTGTATTAGCCTTTCAATATTCTCATATACTTTCTCTACCTCTTCATCTTCAGCTTGCGACTTCGGCATGTATACCTGAACTTTCGTTGTCGATGTTGGCTTGCTGTCGATTCTTATGAGAACAACCCTACCACTGAAATGTTCACAGTAACATACTATCTGCCATACCTTTCTATTCATAACGAATTTTACTCCCGTTGTACCATTTTCTGCTGCTGTCGATATTACCCTACACTCATACGACCAGAAATCCTTGTCTTCATTCCATTTCACTCCACTGATCCCTACTATATTTAGACTGAGCCTTTGAATTTCCCTTTTCAAATTGTGCAGCTTCCCTATTGTTTCTAAGCTTATGAAATTTCACGCCCCGACTCGTAGAACGTTATCCTTTCGTCTTTTTCTCAAGGTCACCTTCCCCTTGGCAGTCCCGTCCCGGAGATCTGAATAGGGGACTATTCCGGAATCTTTTCCCAACTGAGAGATCATCATGACACATTTTCAATTACAGACCATATGCCCTTGTATAAACAGTATGTGTCTTTAATGTCTGCACCCGTGGTCTAGTGGCGCCGGCACGGTAGCTCAGCGTGTTCGGTCAGAGGGTTAGATGGCCTCTGTAATAAAGAAAAAAAAACTGAGTTATTCGCTCAACGATGAACTTAAACAAGAGTCATCGGACGTCCGCTCCGAACAAATAAAATGAACGAAAACGAACAAAATTAGATCACAAAAAAAGGGGGTAGCGTCTTTGGTTACTATCAAAGCGTCTTCGGTTCCAAGTTAGAAACCCGCCGCGCTTAAATTTTGATTAATTATCAGCATTAGCAGCCGCAGACTTCCGGCATAAGAAGTCAGCCTTATTCTGCTAACGGCCTTGTCAAAGAGGACGGACGAACGGACAGAGGCTGAGGGCACTCTCTCGTCCATGGGATGGGAAACGCTCCTAAAGGTGGAAGAATCAGCAATCATCAACGGCATGATGATGCAGAACGCAATGGAAACCGCTGCATTAAAGACATATTCTGTTCATATCATCATTTAAACTGAAAAAGGATCCACAGCTTCCTATTTTCTAAACACGGATGGAGACGTCTGTGGACATGTCCCTTAATTCTTCTTTCTTCCATGTGATGGGGATGTGGAAAATTCAGATGTCAATGGATGTGCCTCGAAATATTTCTTAGCTGGTACGCTATATGAGCAAAAGTATCCGGACACCCCCAAAAATATACGTTTTTCATATTAGGTGCATTGTGCTGCCACCTACTGCCAGTTACTCCACATCAGCGGCCTCAGTAGTCATTAGACATAGTGAGAGAGGAGAATGGGGCGCTCCTTCGGAACTCACGGACTTCGAACGTCGTCACATGATTGGGTGTCACTTATGTCATTCTGTAAACGAGATTTCCACACTCCTAAACATCCCTAGGTCCATTGTTTCCGATGTGATAGTGAAGTGGAAACGTGAAGGGACACGTACAGCACAAAAGCGTACAGGTCGACCTCGTCTGTTGACTGACAGAGACCGCCGACAGTTGAAGAGGATCTTAATGGGTAATAGGCAGACATCTATCCAGACCATCACACAGGAATTCTAAACTGCATCAGGATCCACTCCAAGTACTATGATAGTTAGGCGGGAGGTGAGAAAACTTGGATTTCATGGCCGAGCAGCTGCTCATAAGCCACACATCAAGCCGGTTAATGCCAAACGACGCGCCGCTTGGTTTAAGGAGGATAAACATTGGACGATTAAATAGTGGAAGAACGTTGTGGGGAGTGACGAATCACGGTACACAATGCGACGATCCGATGGCAGGGTGTGGGTATGGCGAATGCCGGGTAAACGTCATCTGCCAATGTGTGTAGTGCCAACAGTAATTTTATGTTTATGCTGTTACGGTGTGGTCTTGTTTTTCATGGAGGGGGCTTGCACACCTTGTTGTTTTGCGTGGCACTATCACAGAACAGGCCTACAATTATGTTTTGAGCACCTTCTGGCTTTCCACTGTTGAAGAGCAATTCGAAGTTGGTGATAGCGTCTTTCAACCAGATCGAGCCCCTGTTCGTCATGCACAGCCTGTGGCAGAGTAGTTACACGACAATAATGTCCCTGTAATGGACTTGCCTGCGCAGAGTCCTGACATGAATCCCATAGAACACCTTTGGGATGTTTTGGAACGCAGACCGACATCGATACCTCTCCTCAGTGCAGCACTCATTGAAGAATGGGCTGCCATTCTCCAAGAAACCTTCCAGCGCCTGATTGAACGTATACCTGATGGAGTGGAAGCTGTCATCAAGGCACCACGAACTCATAAGTCATTTTAGGCAAGCGTCCGGATACTTTTGATCACATAGCGTAACTTCAATGGCCAACTCTCCTCAGTGAGGCTATAAACTAGTCGTTTTGTACTATTTTTCTTTGGAAAAAATAATGAAACAAACAACGTAAATCTTTTTGTAGATTATTTATTGGTTGTTGAACAAAATTTTCCGATTTTTTCAAGAAATGCAGTCAACATTAAGCCCCCCATCCCTGACGGAAGTTCTGTAGGCGGCAAACAGTACGTGAAATCAAAAAACAAATAATTTTCTCAATCTATTGGACACTGTGCACTGAACGATAGCATAGTTTTTTTTAATGTGACAAAATAGTGAAATGGCGGACGTTTGAAAGAAAGCTGTAGTTTTGTCCTGTGTTTTAGTTATGTGTTTTGCAACAACTAATGAGTACATTAAAATTCAAAAAAATTGGCGTATTACTCCTTGCGGACATGTCCGTGTGCAATATCCTTTAGATTAAGAAAATTGTTTGTTTGATGATTTAGTAAGAGATTTGTAGACTGCAGGTTTTCCTTCATGGACAGACCTCTTTTTGGACAGATCAGGTTCAACTTTTCTAATATTCCTTTCCTCTCCGATTACGCGCAGAACCTCTTCATTCCTTATCTTATCAATCCACGTAATTTTCATTCGCCTGTAGCACCACATCTCAAATGCTTTGATTCTTTCCTGTTCCGGTTTTCCCACAGTCCACGTTTCACTACCATACAATGCTGTGCTCCAGACGTACATCGTCAGAAATTTCTTCCTCAACTTAAGGCACATATTTGAAACTAGTAGACTTCTCATGGCCAGGAATGCCCTTATTGCCAGTGCTAGTCTTCTTTTGATGTCCCCCGTGTTCCGTCCGTCATTGGTGATTTTGTTGTGTAGTTAGCAGAATTCCTTAACTTCATCTACTTCGTGACCATGAATCCTGATGTTAAGTTTCTCGCTGTTCTCATTTCTGCATCTTCTCATTACTTTCATCTTTCTTCGATTTACTTTCAGTCAATGCCAAACCGAGTAATTGGTCGCGTAAGGTCCAGACGTGGGCCAAACTCGTTATCGACTTGCTCAGATTCTGAAGCACTTTCTCTCTAATGATTCATACATTTAAAAAAAAAAATTGTTATCATCTGTTTGTCTGTACATGTACACCACATCTGCCGATTTCGGTCTGATTCGGATGATCCTTACGAGTTACATCTTCTTTTTCTTATAGTTTGTTACCAAACGTAACGGATATTAAATGATAGTTCTTGTTTTCATTGCTCTGTCAGAAGACATTTTGTGACAGTTGGTGAAGATTGCTGTCTGGAGGCTGGTATGAGAACACATGTCTCGCCATCGTATACCACACATGTTCTATGGGCAGGCTAGTCAACGATCCGTACATTTATCACGGCGGCTGTGATGTAAACTATCATTATGACTCTGCAAAACGGCTCTAAGCACTATGGGACTTAACATCTGTGGTCATCAGTCCCCTAGAACTTAAAACTACTTAAACCTAACTAACCTAAGGACATCACACACATCCATGCCCGAGGCAGGATTCGAACCTGCGACGGTAGCGGTCACGCGGTTCGTGATTGTAGCGCCTAGAACCGCTCGGTCACAGTGGCTGGCTATGACTCTGCCGTATGCTATTCGATACCCTGGCCATCAAGAGTATAACAGGATTTATGCATTACCAGAAATGTCTTGTTGTCGTTTTCAATAGCTCCACACAACAGGATTCCAAGTTTTGGAGATGCAAATGACTACGGAGACCTAGGCGGCCATCTAACCGCCACAAACAGCGGTAAACGTACTGGAGATGTCAACCGTGCTTCCTGTAATAACAGCTCGTGGAGACACCCTGCCCGTCACGTCTGACCGGATTTCAGCTGATCCCATCGAAAGACATCCGAACAGTACTACGACATTCTCTGCCTGCCACTGCTGTTTTCCAGAGTCCGTCTCATCACCACTCGCTGTGTAGTTCTGGAAATGCAGCAAACCGCCTGTGCGATCTGCCGGTATAATTCTTAACCTTTCTTGAAGCCCTAAATGTGGCCATAAGTTGTACGTATGTGTTATCTGGGTGTTCTGCGTTACGACCTGCACATGGAGAGTGCCGGTAACGTTAGACAAACACAGTACCCATCGTTTACTCACACCAATTTCATTTGTTGAAATCGTTTTCTTTTTATGTACTAAAAATACTGGACATAACCTCCATAACGATTAAATTCTAACCAACGTATTCCACAAGCATGGAAATGGAGGAGAATCACTTCCGTAGTGTTCGGTCAGGATGTTGTTGGTGTAATGATTTCCACTTTCGTCAAGGTGTTGGTTCACCAACGTCATCGTGTTCCGATGTATGAGAGAGCACATGTTGTGTTGTGGTCTTCAGTCCTGAGACTGGTTTGATGCAGCTCTCCATGCTACTCTATTCTGTGCAAGCTTCTTCATCTCCAAGTACTTACTGCAACCTACATCCTGCTGAATCTGCTTAGTGTATTCATCTCTTGGTCTCCCTCTACGATTTTTACCCTCCACGCTGCCCTCCAATGCTAAATTTGTGATCCCTTGATGCCTCAAAACATCACCTACCGACCGGTCACTTCTTCTTGTCAAGTTGTGCCACAAACTCCTCTTCTCCCCAATTCTGTCCAATACCTCCTCATTAGTTATGTGATCTACCCATCTAATCTTCAGCTTTCATATGTAGCACCACATTTCTAAAGCTTCTATTCTCTTCTTGTCCAAACTATTTATCGTCCATGTTTCACTTCCATACATGTCTACACTCCAAACAAATACTTTCAGAAACGACTTCCTGACACTTAAATCTATACTCGATGTTAACAAATTTTCCTTCCTCAGAAACGCTTTCCTTGCCATTGCCAGTCTACATTTTATATCGTCTCTACTTCGACCATCATCAGTTATTTTGCTCAACAAACAGCAAAACTCCTTTACTACTTTAAGTGTCTCATTTCCTAATCTAATTCCCTCAGCATCACCCGACTTCATTCGGCTACATTCCGTTATCCTCGTTTTGCATTTCTACATCTACACCTACATGATTATTCTGCAATTCACATTTAAGTGCTTGGCAGAGGGTTCATCGATCCACAATCATACTATCTCCCTACCATTCCACTCCCGAACAGCGCGCGGGAAAAACGAACACCTAAACCTTTCTGTTCGAGCTCTGATTTCTCTTATTTTATTTTGATGATCCTTCATACCTATGTAGGTTGGGCTCAACAAAATATTTTCGCATTCGGAAGAGAAAGTTGGTGACTGAAATTTCGTAAATAGATCTCGCCGCGACGAAAAACGTCTTTGCTTTAATGACTTCCATCTCAACTCGCGTATCATATCTGGCACACTCTCTCCCCTATCACGTGATAATACAAAACGAGCTGCCCTTTTTTGCACCCTTTCGATGTCCTCCGTCGATCCCACCTGGTAAGGATCCCACACCGCGCAGCAATATTCTAACAGAGGACAAACGAGTGTAGTGTCTCTTTAGTGGACTTGTTGCATCTTCTATGTGTCCTGCCAATGAAACGCAACCTTTGGCTCGCCTTCCCCACAATATTATCTATGTGGTCTTTCCAAATGAAGTTGTTCGTAATTTTTACACCCAGGTACTTAGTTGAATTGACAGCCTCGAGAATTGTACTATTTATCGAGTAATCGAATTCCAACGGATTTCTTTTGGAACTCATGTGGATCACCTTACACTTTTCGTTATTTAGCGTCAACTGCCACCTACCACACCATACAGCAATCTTTTCTAAATCGCTTTGCAACTGATACCGGTCTTCGGATGACCTTACTAGACGGTAAATTACAGCATCATCTGCGAACAACCTAAGAGAACTGCTCAGATTGTCACCCAGGTCATTTATATAGATCAGGAACAGCAGAGGTCCCAGGACGCTTCCCTGGGGAACACCTGATATCACTTCAGTTTTACTCGATGATTTGCCGTCTATTACTACGAACTGCGACCTTCCTGACAGGAAATCACGAATCCAGTCGTACAACTGAGACGATACCCCATAGGCCCGCAGCTTGATTAGAAGTCGCTTCTGAGGAACGGTGTCGAAAGCTTTCAAGAAATCTAGAAATACGGAATCAACTTGAGATCCCCTGTCGATAGCGGCCATTACTTCGTGCGAATAAAGAGCTAGCTGCGTTGCACAAGAACGATGTTTTCTGAAACCATGCTGATTACGTATCAATAGATCGTTCCATTCGAGGTGATTCATAATGTTTAAATGTTCATCTTATATCCTCCTTTCAAGACACTGTCCATTCCGTTCAACTGCTGAGAGAGCACATAGAGAGCTAAATACAAATTAGTTAAAGCAAGTCAATGAAGCATCGTCATTCTAGTCCTGGACGCTGGAGCGGCTGATGGTGTGTGTGTGAGGGAGGGGGGGGGGGGGAGAGAGGGGGGGGAGAGCGGAAGTGCGGCCGACAGCGCCGGAAGCGGAAGTGCGGCTCGTATCGGCTGCCGAGCCCCGTCCGATGACGACGTTGCAGCTCCCATACACTGGGGAAGTCGAGCGGCACTGGAAAAATTGCTGGAAGGCACTGTACAAAGTCGTCCATTGCTCCAGTAATCACTCCTGTGATGATGCATCGCAGTATCCGGCCACCAACCACTTGCAATTCTCTGTTGGAAATATCGTGATTCGCTTCTCCTGAGTCATCACCACCGTCGCCATCATCATCTTCATCAACGTCATCGTCATCATTATGCACTCTCCATCATGTCGCCAAGTTCTTTTCTGACTTCTTAGAATCCGTCAAAGAACTTCCTTATACCACCCACCGACCATTCGCCTGGCTTCGTGTCTCGCCCACCTCGATTCAGTTCAGATCACGGCCGTAATTAACGTTTTCCTTCATCTACTTGTTTGTTTTCGTATCTCATTTAGAACTTTCTGACTTGCATCTCCCCATTCGCCCGCTGAATAGCCCTAAAATTATAACTTTTTTCTTCCCATTAAATGTCCATGTCTGACTGCCGTAATTTAGAAGTGGTCAGAAACTCTGTTTATCACATCACCATCATCTCCTTTCAAGGGTGAGGTGTTGTAATCACCTGTCCTGGTTTCTATCAATAATCCATCCAGCAATCTCTTACGAGGTCTACCTAGGGCTGTCTTTCGAGTCCCTCGATAATTCATTATGCTATTTGGGAATACGTTTTCTGTCATTCTATGAAAATGATCCTTCCCTTTCATTCTATTCTTTTCTATCTTATCATTAACTGAAAAGATTTTAAAGTTTGTTCTTATTGTTATTATTTTATCCATTTTGTTATAGCCTCTTACCTATCTCACGAACTTCAGCTCTGCTACTTGTAAAATTGATTTTTCTTTCTAGATTACTCTCCATAATTCGGGACCATGTACAAGAGCAGGTACAGCCATAACTTTATATAATTTCATTTGTATTTCTTTTCTCGAATTTCACCCCAAAGTCCTTCCAGTTGCCCGGCAGATAGCTTGATATTTATTAACCTCCTTCTCAATGTCTTTGTCTTAGTTAAAACTAATATCACATCCTAGATAACTGAAGTGGGATACTTATTCTAAAATTTTCTCATTTATTGTAAGTTCTATCTGACTGGATTCTGTCCTTTGAAGCTATTATCTTCGTCTTATCTGCAGATATACTT
Organism: Schistocerca serialis cubense; assembly: GCF_023864345.2. Taxonomy (NCBI): domain Eukaryota; kingdom Metazoa; phylum Arthropoda; class Insecta; order Orthoptera; family Acrididae; genus Schistocerca; species Schistocerca serialis. The sequence goes on from NC_064639.1 coordinate 898,952,949, forward strand.
AAGTTGTAATATATTGCGTTGTGGCTCAATATGTATACAGCTCTTTGTAAATTATCTTCTGTTTCCTGCATAATTGTCCGGTCATCAGCATATAACAAAGTATTTAATGGTACGCTAGATACTAGTTTAATTCCTAAGTGTATTTCATCTTTCCACTTCATAACTTGGTCATCAGTACATAAATTAAGTAAAGTGGGTGACTGACTTCACCTTTGTCAAACACCTTGATTTATTAAAATTTCGTCTGACGTTTTCGAACCCGAAATTGCAAATATTTTTGCACTTACATTTAGGCTCTTTACTGTGTTAATAAGATAGTTCGGAAAAATGTTTATTTCCAACATTTTCCACAAAAGAGATCTTTTTATCTTATCAAAGGCCTTCTCAAATTCAGTAAATGCTAAAGGCGTTTCTAAGACAAATTTCAGAGGTTTTTCAATAATTTGTCTTATTGGGAATATATTATCATTACACGAACGCCCCTTTCTGAAGCCTGATTGTTTATAAAGTTGCCTCTTGAGAGAGGACCGACGCTGTGTTTGGAAAATCCCTTTTAGTTTACAAGAGCACTGCAGGCCATTACAATTGTTCTCTTTATTCTATTGTCTTTCTTGGTCCTACAAGCAAGAACACATCAGTTGGTACTGTGATTTCATTGTTAAAATATACTCTTTTCGTTTAAAAAGGAAAAGAAACAAAAAAACAAAGCTCCGCGTTCTGCCGCATACGGTCCAATAGGGACCGACCGCCCGCTGCGTCATCCTATGTCAATTTGCTTAATTTGGCGCAGTTTGTCTATACACATACATCTATACTCCCCAAGCCACCTTGCTATGGGAGGCAGAGTGTGCTTTGTGTGCCACTGTCACCTAAAGATGAACCCCTGCAGCCTACGAGCCATGCATGTGCCAATGTTAACACCACGACATCAGCAACTATTATTAAAATGGGCACGACACCTTCGGCACTGGACGTTGGCGCAGCGGCAGAGCGTTACACGTTCTTATGAATCCCAATACCTTCTTCATCAAGCCATGAACTGGTGCTAATTCGTCGTCTTGCAGGGTACAGCTCCTTGACACCTGTAGTGCGGGACTGAGACAAGCTGGCTGCGGCTCCATTATGGTCTGGAGAAGATTCACATGGGTATCCAAGGGTACAGTGAAGTTCGTGCAAGGCACCATGACGACCAAGGAGTATCGTACACTGGTTGCAGGCCACGTTCACCGCTACATGACGATCGTGTTTCCCGACGGCAGAGGCATCTTTCAACAAGACAATGCGCCATGTCACAATGCCAGGAGTGTGATGGAGTGGCTCACGAGGAACACAACTCGCCAGATATGAACCCGATCGAACACATCTGGGATATGATTGAACATGGCGTCAGAGCTCATCGCCCCCCCTCCCCGTTATTTACGGTAAGTAGGTGACTCGTGTGTGCAGATGGGGTGCCGGCCCCCGACAGCGACCTATCATGGCACGACGCGTCGCCGCTGTTATCCGTACCAAAGATGGGGCATACCGCCTAATATGAAGGTGGTCATAATGTTCTGGGTGATCTTTGTGTTTACAGGGTGTAAATTTTAAGTTGACAAACCAGAATAACTCGAAAAATAAGCTTCACACGAAAAAATGTGTAGAATCAAAAAGTTGATTACTTTCCAGTGGACCGTCTGCTGGTTGCTAAAATTAGCCAGCCACCCGAGCCCCTTGGGGGTGGAGCAACTTTAAAATTTCAAATGGAAACCCCCATTTTTATTGGAGAATCAGATTCTACATAAAAAAAGCTACATATGTTTTGTCTTAAACATTTGATTCTTGGTAGTTGGCACTGCAATTCAAGAAAATCCATGTTCTCATTTTTGCCTGGAAAGTGGTTACAGATCAATAAAAAATACTTATTTACATCGTAAATTTTGATTCGCTAAAACTAAAACTCTCCCTCTCTCCCCATAGGGTGGGGTTTGAGAGGGAGGAATTAGAGTTCCACAAATGTTGACCCAAACCGAATCTGCGGAAAAAATTAATATTTGAGTCAACATTTGTAAAACTCTAATTCCTCCCTCTCAGACCCCACCCTATGGTGAGAGAGGGAGAGTTTCAGTTGTAGCAAATCAAAATTTACGAAGTAAGTGAATATTTTTTATTGATCTGTAACCATTTTCCGCCCAAAAGTGAGAACATGGATTTTCTTGAATTGACTGCCAAGAATCAGGACAAATGATTAAGACAAAATGTACGTAGTTTTTTATGTAGAATCTGATTCTGCAATAAAAAATGGGGGTTCCCATTTGAAATTTTGAAGTTGCCTCGCGCCCCACCCCCAAGGGGCTAGGGTGGCGGGCTAATTTTAGCACCAGTAGATGTTCCCCTCGAAAGTAACTAACTTTGGATTCTACACATTTTTTCGTGTGAAGCTTATTTTTCGAGTTATTCTGGTTTGTCAACTTAAAATGTACACCCTGTATTTGTGAAAAACAGTGGTCCTTATATCATTCCCCTGAGACTCACCCATAGTTACGGCGTAAAGTCAAGCGCCGGCACGCCGGTCGGGAACGTTAGAGCAGACAGGGCTGTGAGAAGACGTTAGCCAATCGCATGCGGACCGACCACTCTCTAGGACGACAAAGCGACGGCAGCGACCTCTACGCGAAGAGAACATAAGCGCCGCACCAGACTGGCCGTCGCCCAGTTGAAGACTACCCAGTTCTACGAGTTCTACAGCAGCAAGTTCAAGAACAGTATCAAGACTAATCATTCCGCTTCTACTATGTAGCACTGTCTGCACTGAAGACGTTTCTTATTTGTCTGTCGCCCACTGCTTGTGACACATCTGTGTTTCACAAAGTTAAGTATTGTAATCATTTCCTTTTGTAATAAACTTCATTAAAACGATTTGCATTTACTTTTACGTCTGAGCATTTCTCTCGGTTTTGGCACAAGGGATCAGCACACTGCTCTCCGTCCCGTTGTCAGTTTGCCAGACCTTGGAGTCGCTACTTTTCAATCAAGCAACTTCTCAATTGCCATCACGAGGCTTTGGTGTACCCCGTTCAAGTCGACCTACCGAGAAAAACTGCCTGGCAGTACCCGGAGTCGAAACCAGATCCTCCGCATAGCAGCCAGATATGTTGATCAAGGAGCTCATCGGTGTGGCCGAGCGGTTCTAGGCGCTTCAGTCTGGAACAGCGCGACCGCTACGGTCGCAGGTTCGACTCCTGCCTCGGGCATGGATGTGTGTCATGTCCTTAGGTTAGTTACTAGTTCTAAGTTCTAGGGGACTGATGACCTCAGATGTTAAGTCCCATAGTGCTCAGAGCCACGGAGCTTATCGTCTCCATAAGTTGTTTGTAATTTACTTCAGGCTTCTTAATGCTGATTTTCCGGGCTACTTTCAAACTGGCTTCATTAACTTTCCTTTCGTTACTGATAGCTACCAGAGACAAACAGTCAACACCATCATCAAAACCTAAGTGATTTCCTATTTGAAGAATATGAAAACTTCTTCTGCGACCATTGTACAGATTTTAGGGTGGTATGAAGTCTCGCTGTCCGACTCCTCTTTCGAATGTCTCATCATCAGTTAAAACACTGACGTAAATACTCTTCACAACAGTAACGTAGTTTGAATTAGTGCCTTGTTTTTTTCTAGGTCTGTTAGTACAGATTTCGTTGGGAGCTTGTCATAAATTTCTCAAAATGTAGCAGTGCCATACACAGTGGTAACGTATACTCATTACTGTGCACTATAATTGGTTCAGTGGTGGCAAATGTTCCACTTTCCTACCTTTTCTTCTGGTGCCGGATTGTTCCTTTGCTTGGTGAAACTGAAATAGTTCTTCTAAGCCATTGGAAATGTGCTAAAGATCACGGATAGAAGGCGGATCGATCTGTAGTTTTTAATGTTTCTTCTGTCCTCTTCCTTGTGAAGAGCACTTACAGCACACTGAACTTATCAAAAGAGGCAATTGTCTTTGTTAAGATTACTGTATTTACAGACTCTAATATTGCACTTTCAGCTTTTGAGACCCTATCAAGAGAAACAATTTGCCATTTGCGTTGCTGTCGAACGGTGAATATTTATACCCGTTTGCTGTTGTTTACACAAGATATGGCAGACATGTTGTATACACATCCATTATAAATGTACCATGTGACAGTCACATGTAATACATTGAAAATTTTTGAACTTCCACGTGTAATGAAGTAAAAAAAATTGCAGCGTTGTTCCAGTTTTGTGGAAACTGTCGCCGTCCGGTGTGGCCGAGCGATTCTAGGAGCTTCAGTCTGGAACCGCGTGACCGCCACGGTCGCAGGTTCGAATCCTGACTCGGGCATGGATGTGTGTGATGTCCTTACGTTAGTTAGGTTTAAGTAGTTCTAAGTTCTAAGGGACTGATGACCTCAGATGTTAAATCCCATAGTGCTCAGAGCCATTTGAACCATTTTGGAAACTGTATTTTTCCCGCAAACACTCTGTAAACAATTTTAACTCGGCCTTTAACTACTTCCTGCAGGTAACTGAAGAAGATGGCTGGGAAAATAAAGCAGTGTGGAGCACTAGCAGGCCAACCTTAGGGCTGATGGCCGGATCAACAACATTCACTTGTAAACTGCATGCAGTAACAAGTCAAATGGCGCAGCAGACTGTCCAAGAAAGATGTACAGAACACCGGAGGTACACACGACTTTTAGAACCTAACAAGACAGCAGTGGCAGAACACTGTATTGACACTGGTCACAGTATGTTGTATGACTACGTCGAAATTTTGGCAACTACATCATCTTTTTGGGACTCGATAGTCAAGGAGGCAATTGAAATTCGCTTGATGTCGAATTTAATTAATAGAGACAGTGGTTTCAACCTTGATAAATCATGGAATCCGGCACTTGCTGTAATAAACTCGCAAAGACACCGTCACAGTGCAGCTCACAATGATATATCGACATGCCAACACAGATCGACTGCGGAGTCATAGATGCACTCGCGTATTGTGCACGTCTCTGTCACCGACCAACGTCTCTGGCGCATTTGCATCTGTGGCCGCATGCGCAGTTGCGCGTTACACGAGTATAAAGGGACGCAGCGAGCATTCGAGCGGCTCCCCCCCCCCCCCCCCCCCCAGCCTTTAGAGTCCTCTACCTCCTTCGGTCCCCCTCATCTGTCCAGGTCCGCCCACCCCATCTGCCCCTGGCTATGGTGTGTCATCTTTGTGCCGACGTTTAGTACAGTGTTTACAGTGAGTGTTCAGTGTTGTGTGTCTTTTCCGAAGTGGTGTTGCGAACGGAAATCATACTGTCGCTGGGTGTGAATTTTATATCTCTTGCGAACAGAAACCAAACTGTCGCCATGTTTTTTTTTTTAATTGTCTGTCTACTATTTTACCTGTCTGCTTCCTGTGTATTTTATTAGCATTGCCAACCCTTTGTTTTCTGTTTTAACTTTCCACAAGTTTCCGCCGTTTTACATTTAAGTCACCGTTTTATCGCCTGCTTTTGTTGTTTCTTATCTTCTTCTTACGTTTTAAAAAGTCTGTAGGCTGAAGAGCAGCGTACTAAGCTGCTGCCAGCCCGCCCCCTTAGGGGGGAATTGAAATTCAATAAAGGAAAAAAAAACTGCAGAGGCAGTCACTGGGGTGAAAGCTATATGGGAGAAGAGGCAACAAATCAGGTAGTTCCTTCCAGACCACTAGGGGCGCTACGGGGCAAACGAAGCTGCAACTGACCAATAAGAACTGTCCAATGGCGGTTATTGATATTATATCGTCTTGCTCTGTATTGAAGTCCACGGTTACAGTCGTTTTTGTATATGTTTCACATTTACATACTACTCATCTTCATTATAAACAGGTTTATTACTTTAAATTTCATAAAGTTCACTGTGAAACTGAAGAGATTTCCTGCAGAACAAATGTCCGCAATTAATCCTAAGGTACGACATTTAATTTTCAGTAAATAATCTCGTAGCCTATAAATGAAATGTATTCTCTTCTTTCGTGGATGAAGCTGTGTGATTTCTGTTTGCTTACCTAAATAACTTTGATCTGTCAGTAGTAGTTATATTTGACGAAGAATTTTATGTTTTTCAGAATATTCAACAACAAATTGACATAGAAATACTGCTGTAAATTCCCTGGCTGTTCATCTGGATATTATGTCGGTTCAACGGAGAAAGTTAGGAACAAGCATTTTAACAGGTTTCCAAAACTACTTCTAGGATTGCTTCTGATGCGGAAAAGTGTTTGTAAACTGTGACCTGATGTGAATTGTGCTACTTATTTTGTTTGTGAAGATCATTTTTCCGAGGAAGATTTTATGAATAAAACTAGGCATAGGCTAAACAGGGGTGAGTTTCCAAAACATGTGGCAGGTGTTCCACGTGAAACTGTTGATATCAGTAGTGAATCAGGTGAAACTGTTGCTCATAGTGAAATTTTTACTGTGTGCTTAACAAATAAAAAGTAAGTTTTGCTTTCATTTCACTGTTTTTATCCACCTTTCCTATTTTTGGTACTTAATATTGATGTCTTCTTTTTTGTGTTGAAGCGTTTACAGTTGTAAGATGTAGGAACTCTTTTAAGAAATTAATGGTCAGTAGTGCACGTTTCCTGGGCAATTACTCAGAAATTACAGTCCTGAAACATAGTTGTAACAAATTTTAGAGTTCTTCATTCATTAACACTGTGACAAAGATTTCTTAATTGTACCTCTTTAACTGCCGATTAGTGTCTTAACTATAATTTTTTTTTCTTCCATTGACCCCACAGCTTATATGATGTCAAAGTATGACATTGTTCAGGAATATTTGTGGTCCAATTTATATGCAACAATTTTTATTTAGCTTGTGACAGTTATTTAGACTACAAGCTTGTTCCGACTTACTGTCAGTTTCAAGTGTTGCGTCTAGTTTTTGTAGCGCACAAAACGTTCTGGAGCTCTTATATGTTGATAGAAATCAATATAAGTGTGTCAGTTTGCAAGTCTATTCTTGATGTTTGCGCCTGACAGTTGCTCCTCAAGAAAAGGTCAGACACAAACGTCAAGAATAGACTTGTAAACTGACACACTTATATTGATTTCTATCAACATATAAGAGCTCCAGGATGTTTTGTGCGTCATAAAAACTAGATGCAACACTTGAAACTGACAGTAAGTCGAAACAAGCTTGTAGCTTAAATAGCTGAAGCTAAATAAAATTGTTGCAGCTAAATTGGACTACAAGTATTCCTGAATAATAGGGTGTCACTGCTGTATTGCAGTGTGCTATAGCTGTGTTTAAATTATTTTATTATGATGCTAGCCAAAATAATTACATAGCACGCCCAGAAAACTGAGATAAAAAAATTAAAAGAAAAAAAACAGCGTATATAACCTAGGAGGGATGCAACCCGCAATGTTTATCCTTTTTTAGTTCATCTCCATACCACTAGAGGCGCTGCTATCGGTCAGTGTTGCTCTCTTTTAACACGGGAGTTGCGCTTCTCTTTTCTTGTTGTTCTGTGGCGGCAGTCTTGCGGTACACTCTGAAGATGGCTGAACGTTATACGGCCGAAATATTAGAAGAAGAAGGAGAAATCTTGCGGCTGCACACCCGAAACATAATGGAACAGTCTTTGCTCCTGCCGGCCGAAGTGGCCGTGCGGTTAAAGGCGCTGCAGTCTGGAACCGCAAGACCGCTACGGTCGCAGGTTCGAATCCTGCCTCGGGCATGGATGTTTGTGATGTCCTTAGGTTAGTTAGGTTTAACTAGTTCTAAGTTCTAGGGGACTAATGACCTCAGCAGTTGAGTCCCATAGTGCTCAGAGCCATTTGAACCATTTTTTTTTGAGTCTTTGCTCCGCCAAAACCTGAAGATTCACAAGGTGTCATTAATCCACGAAGAGGCACAAGTTCCGCACCGTGCTACAAGGTTTCTCGTCGCTCGCTTCTCATCTGCTGCTCTCTACCGCCTGCCGCCAGTCAACTCCGGCCTCGATCTGTATCATCCATCTTTCTCTTCGCCTGCAGGACGTGTCCTTCATGTAGAGCGAAACCCTGCAGCAGTCAAATTCTATCCAAGGCATTCATTCGCACCTCATAACCTAAGGTACACTAAACTCTCTCTCTCCGTTCGAACAGCCTTGAAGGCCCAACGGCACCGGTTGACATCCTCAGCCCATAATCATCACTGGATGAGGATGTGGTGGGGGAGGGGGGGGGTGCCATGTCGGCAGCAACCGCTCTCCCGGCGGTTGTCAGTTTTCCTGCCAACAGCGCTTGGCAGACCGGATGACAGGACGCTCACTCATCCAAATGCTAGCCAAGCCCGACAACGCTTAACCTCGGAAATCTGACAGGAACCGGTGGGTACACTGACCTGACTCAAAAAAAAGCGAAGCACCCTGAAGGGAAGCAGGAAACGAAATGGAACTTCACGGGTTGAGAAGGTACGTGATGTTATTTCAGTGATTACAAAATCTAGTCAAACTGACAAAGAAGTCGTCAGTATGAGCCGACTTATCATCAGTGTGACGTTGCACCCCTCTGGCCTGGATGCATTAAATGGGGAGACGGTCATGAAGGCGGTTGTACTCTACTCTGAGGCGAGCTGGCTCACAGCTGTTGTAACTGGTTCTTGGGCAGAGCTGACTTCCGAGCTCGTGCCACAGATGCCCTATCAGGCACAGATCTGGGGATCTTGCTGGCCACAGGAGTATCTCACCATCGAGGCAGACGGTTCATTGAGACACGTGCTGTTATAACCCTACCTCTATTATTGTAATGTAGAATGCTTTTACTTAAATAACAGAAAAACCTTTCTCTCTTTTGTCACGTATACTATACCCCAACAGAACAAATATTCCTGTTGTGGGAAAAGCCACGTATAACCCTTTTACTAAAATTTCCTAATAAAGTACACTGTAGGGGGATAGTCCTGTTAATAAGAAAACCTAATCAGTAGAGTTACCCTTTTTACAGTATTTGACTGTGTGTTGTGTCTAATGGATAAGTAAATCAGACTATTCAATTCTTTTCCTAAGATTTTACCCAGCGGTTCCATAGAAACGCAGTATGAGTAATATTACACTGAAGCTAGGACAACTCAGTTCCAAGTTCATTTAGTGATTTTAAACATGTACTAATGGTCAACAGCCTATCCAGGCAACGAAACAGAGAAGTTTCAGAAAAGCAGAAGTATGAATTTTGCCTACCTTCTTGCTACTATTTAAGTTGCTTCTTCAATCAAGTATTAATCCACGTAAACAATGATGGTGCAGACACTGGAATATCTTTTTGACTACTACAGCCTTACAGATTACGTTTTTAAAAGAAGAAAAGACCATTAGATAACGTCAAGGAAGCTAAAAAAAATTGCCAGGGGTACCTTTAGAAAAGCACTTTCCATCACCAACAAACGTAGATACTAATATACTTAGATACTAAAGCACACACTTTTTATACTGAACATTTCATTTCAAGAAAACTTCCTTCTTACTGGAATTTACTTTCAAAAGTTATTATTCGTCGAAATAACTCTGTATATTCATTTAATAGATTCTAGTAACTAGGCTTCTCTCTGATTGAATTTTCCTTAAGGAAACTTTTACTGTAACACTTTGCAATAGGTAAGAAAATTTTTTCATTATTTACAGAAAAAATCTATTTAAATGATACCTCTTTATATTAACTTGGCACTTCTTAAGTCTGTATAATAGAATACTCTAATTGATCAGACACCAGAAAGGAACTCTGTATAGGTGTATGATTAGGATGAAATAACAGGGTGAACCACTTTCTTTAAAGTTCAAGAATGATTATTAAAACACAGTTTAAATTAATGTTTCACGCTGTACAAAAGTAAATTTACTATAAAAAAGTCTTATATGGTGGCTGTAGGCTTGGGTGTGGTGAACAATTATAGCGGCTACACTACCCACAGCAAGGCCTGCAAGTCTCTTGCTGTAGGGGCTCAATTTCTCTTGTTGGCGTTGGTCAAATCTACATACAATGGGTCAACAACTCGCAGCTATGCCTTAAACCATTTGCAGTCTCAATCCGAGGCATTTTTTTGCTAATTTGCAGGCAAAGCTTCTCCTGCTTCACAAGGGTGTTTCCCCAATCACTGCTGCCTACAGACTGTGTGACTTACTTCCCGCGCTTGCTCTAGGTAGCGCGCCAATCCGCCCTTGCCACCTTTTCCACTCCCCAGAGCCACTTTCGTTTTAAACAAAAGCACACAGGTTTTTACATAACACCTATTTCTTATATTGTTGCTAAGCGCGACCATTTCTTGAATTATCAAGTTTACATTACCATGAACAATTTATACACACAAAATATTTTTAATTACGAAAGGTCATCAGAAAATTATTTAAATACGAAAGGTCATCAGAAAATTATTTAAATACGAAAGGTCATCAGAAAATTATTTAAATACGAAAGGTCATCAGAAAATTATTTGACATAATAAACAATTTACATAGTATGGTAATTACATTATTCACATACAATACAGCCGGCCGGAGTGGCCGTGCGGTTCTAGGCGCTACAGTCTGGAGCCGAGCGACCGCTCCGGTCGCAGGTTCGAATCCTGCCTCGGGCATGGATGTGTGTAATGTCCTTAGGTTAGTTAGGTTCAATTAGTTCTAAGTTCTAGGCGACTGATGACCTCAGAAGTTAAGTCGCATAGTGCTCAGAGCCATTTGAAGCATTTCGAGCATACAATACAAAGAACTTCAACCTCCAGTATAACACACGTTACTTTGCATGTACACAAAATATAGTACCAATATGCGAAAATGTTAAAGCAAAAAAATTAAAAAAAAATTTGAATGAACCATAAACAAATACTGTTATAGTCTGTGTGGACGAGGATTGTGCTGTTGGAAAATGACACCAGGATGCTGTCCCATCAGAGGTAACACGTCAGGAGTGCCACCGCTATGCCTCTACGGAAGAACGTGACCTCTCAACGGGGCGCCACCATACTCGCCGAAAGTCTAACTGGTGATGTAACCCTGTACTATAATTATTAATAAAGTCTGATCTGTAGCGTCAGCCGCCAATCGCTAGACGTATATCTGATGAACGGGGGCTCAAGGATGCAACAATTTGAAAAAAATCAAAAACATAGTGCCGCGTTGGCCGCTGAGCGCCTGCGAGGGAGCATCATGCAACCCGCTTAGGCCGGCTCGCCAGCGGGTACGCGTCTTCCTACAGCGCAGGGTCAGTGCAGAAGTGAGAGGGTTGGTTGCCAGTGCCAGATTTAGCTAGGAGACAACTCATTATTTAATGCTCTGACATGTCAATGGCGAAGATGATTGTGGACTATGGGCAGTCCTCTTAGTCTGACTGTTGCCAATTTGTTTATGGAGAACTTTGAACGACAGGCCTTGCAGACTGTCAGGAAAAGACCAACCAGCTGGTACCGCTATGTCGATGATACTTTCGTAGTATGTGCACACGGTGCAGAGGAGTTGGATCCCTCCCTGATACATCTCAGCGGTATCAATCCGAAAACAGAATTTACTGTGGAGAATAACGGCTAACTGAATTTCTTGGACGCGTCTGTTATCAAGCGAGGGGACGGCACATTGGGCCATAAAGCATGCAAAAAGCCTCGCATATAGACCGTTATCTCCATAAAGGCTCTAACCACCACCCCTGACAAAAAGATAGGGGTGACTAAAACCTTGGCGGATAGGGCGCACAAAATTTGTGAACCGACTTGCTTAAAAGATGAGCTTGAACACTTATGGTCAACATTCAAGAAGCACAGTTATTCTTACAAGGAGATAGATAAGGCATTCCGCCCTAGCGAGAGAATCAACACTGATGAGGAACGACGGCCGCCCAAAGGGAAAGTTTTCCTTCCGTTCATCAGTAGATTACAGATCCCACTGGGAAAGAGTTGAGCAAGTACGGTGTGGAAACTACATTCAGACCCACCAGGAAGATAAAAGAATGTTTAAGATCGGCAAAAGATATACGACATCCTTTGACTACACGTGTGTATATAAAATTCCTTGCATTTGTGGCCTGGTTTACATTAGTACTACAAAAAGGAGTGGTAACAACCATCTCGTCGAATACAAGCCGAATTTCCGCCCGGGACATACGGATAAATCGGCCGTAGCAGAACATCTCTACCAAGAGGGTGATCAAAAATAAAATTCACTGAGAGGCGTGTCATATCAAAAATATAGCGTTATCATAGGCGTATGTATAGAGACACTATTGAGATTTATAAACACCATAATAATTTTAACAGAAAAGAAGAAGGTGTTAAATTACATAAAATTTGGATGCGAACATTGCAATGTAAGAATGACGATCGATTACTTTCAATAGAGAATATTGGCATTACCAGCGACAGTTTCGTAGCCGACGCCTTGTGATGGACTGCAATGCCCTCTACACTGCCTATATATTCGGTGCTCTCTCGAATTCTGCTTGCAGTTCGCCATTTTACCTCTGAAAATGTCTCCCGCAGTCGTAGAGGAAACGTTAGGAGAAAGTTTTGTACATCGACCACGGTCTAATAGCCCGGAAGTTTTAAAGTGATGCCAGAACCAGCCGTGAAAGCTTACATTGTATGATAGCTAACTGTTCTATTTGTAGCATTTCAGCGACCGTGAATACAGCTTGCCACTTCCCCTTTTGTAGACGCACGCAAATTAAACAAAGCGTCGTCTGCTACATGATACTGGCAGTGACCGGAATGTAGTCCACAGCAGACGACGCAATTCGATTTCTGCCGATGCAGCTACTCCTGTTAGCCACTTAGTCCTCTGAGAGTGCACGAATAGTGTGTTTGATTCTTTCTTTAAGTACTCAAGTTCGTACAGTTACTTGATCCACCGTTCTCCTATACCTGTGTCCTGTAATGGGCCAAAACCTTTTCCGCTGTATTCCATTTCTGATGCTCATGCAGCCCTACAGGTTTAATCAGTACCTTGTACAGGAGTAGTTTGCAATGTCACAGGAGGCTGCACATTTCCAAATCTTGGTGGAGACTTAGAAACTGCAGTTTCCAGCTTTTATCCTTGCCTTGATCTGTGTTGTGCATGACACATATTCACTGACTATTGAGCAAAAATATTCAAATTACTAAATTTAGAGTATCACTGATTCGCAAAAGAACTTCTCAAGGAACTTTTCTGCGAATGGGCTTGCTCTGAACTTTGAAAAAACGCAGTACATACAATTTTCTGCTGCGAGAAGTACAGTTCCTTCAATAAATACAACACAGCAGCAGAAGTCAGCAGCAACGGTAGAGCTTTCTACCGAGCGACGTGGCGCAGTGGTTGGCACACTGGACTCGCATTCGGGAGGACGACGGTTCAATCCCGCGTCCGGCATTCCTGATTTAGGTTTTCCGTGATTTCCCTAAATCGCTTCAGGTAAATGCTGGGATGGTTCCTTTGAAAGGGCACGGCCGACGTCCTTTCCCATCTTTCCCTAATCCGATGAGACCGATGACCTCGCTGTTTGGTCTCCTCCCCCCAAACAACCCAACCAAGAGCTTACTAACTCTCTGATTCCATACGGAATAATATATTGGGGTAACTCAACACTTAAGCATAAAGTGTTCACAGCTCAAAAGAAAGTGGTTAGAATAATGTTTGGGGCTCATAGTCGCACAGCTTGTAGCCATCTGTTTAAAAGGTTAGGAGTTATTACAACAGCCTTATAGTACATTCACTCAGTAAAAAAATTTGGCTCAACAACAAGGACAATTTTAAAAACAACAGTGACATTCATGATAATACCAGAAGAAAGAAAGACTTACACGATCCTCTATTTAACCTACCTTTGGCACAGAAAGGGGTAAAATATGATGCTGTAAAACTTTTCGATAAATTACCACATGAAATAAAATGTCTGACAGAAAAATAAATTGAAATCATATCTCCTTGACAACTCTTTTTATACTCTAGATGAATTCTTGGACTGAAATAAATAAATCCATACGTATAAACATGCATGTTGTACCATTTAAGGGAATGGGGTAGGTAATAAAAATTTTAAGCTTAAGCAAATAAAAAACAAAAAGACGTCGATTCATGTACGCATTTCTTATGCACTTGAGACGTTCCACATCATGACGGTTACCGTGGGGTTGATCAATAGAACATGTAACTAACTGGACATACACCTGGAGTTATGGTCAGGAGTACGATTTCGTGTAACAGCAGGAGCACTTTCGTGGTTATCCCATGCACCTTGACTGCAAATTAGAACGTGAATCGCCGGCCGAAGTGGCCGTGCGATTCTAGGCGCTGCAGTCTGGAACCGCGAGACCGCTACGGTCGCAGGTTCGAATCCTGCCTCGGGCATGGATGTGTGTGATGTCCTTAGGTTAGTTAGGTTTAAGTAGTTCTAAGTTCTAGGGGACTGATGACCTCAGAAGTTGAGTCCCATAGTGCTCAGAGCCATTTGCACCCAGAACGTGAATCCGGTGATCCGACATGTTCTGCTGCCATCATGAACAGAATACCACGGGGTGTTTTCTACCAGGATAGCGTTCGCCTACGAACCGCTGTCATAACCTAATATGCTCTACGGAGTGTAGGCATGTTGCGTTGGACTCTTCGATCACCAGATGTGTCTCCGATCGAGCACATATGAGGCATCATCGGACAGCAACTCCAGCGTCATTCATAACCAGCATTAACTGTCAGTATGTTGAACGATCAAGAGCAACAGGAGTGGAACTCCATCGCACAAACCGACATGCGGCACCTGCGTTACGAAACGCATGCACGTGTGGATGCTGGCGTTCAACATTCTGGCCGTTACACAGGTTATTAACGTACCAGCATTTCAAAGTTGCAATGGCTTATCTCGCGTTTACATTAACCTGTGATCTTGCAATGTCAATCACTTACATATGTTACCTAGATACGTGAACTACCAAAATTTCACTACTCTACATTAATTACTTTTCCGCCATTGTAATTGAGGACTACTCTCAGATCAAAGGGTTTGGCACGGGATAGGAATTCTTGGTGGCTGGCATCAAACCAGTTAGAAGACTGATGGCCTAACCAAGGATGTGTACTGCGGTGTCGTCGATAGTTGATAATTCGCACCGAGGTCGACCACCGCAAATATGCTTCAAGTCCAAGCAGTATCTTCGACGGCGCCCATCCGGATGAGGCTACGACCGCGTCTCTCAGAGTTACCAGGCGCCCCCGCAGCGCACCTGTTACGAAATATGGCCTCAGGGGCCAGGAGAGAGAGAGTTCTGGGCGCTTTTGGACTTGGGTTACGTCTCCAGTGAATATTCTCTTCCCGCCTCCAGAGTAGTCATTTCATCGCTCGGCCGAGCTATTGGCAGACTTGTGTTCAGAGAGCGTGTCAACTTGTGTCATACGGAGAAGTGGTGCGGTAGTTGTATTCAGACACTCAGACTGGTTATTTTATTCAGCTCTGTGCCTACGGCTGTTTCTTGACTATCAAGAGTTGCATTTATATATACTGTTCCACGTGTGCTTACTCCAGCCACAGTATTGAAGATTGATAAGGATAAGTTTCATTTTATGCTACATAAAGTGTCTTGTTGTTTGGCTGTTGGTGTTACTAAGCTTACTTTGCTCTGTGTTCACTTTCGTATACAAGTACACATTACAACATGTATGTAAAAAAAAAGAAAACACAACGTTGGCACTGTCTGGACACCACTACCTCACATCATTGTTTTGTCTACGAGTGGTTAGCATATATCTTCTCAGTCTGTAACTTCGCCACTATATTTGTTTCTTTCCGAAATTTAGCCCGACTTTACCAAATGGTTCAAATGGCTCTGAGCACTATGGGACTCAACTTCTGAGGTCATTAGTCCCCTAGAACTTAGAACTAGTTACACCTAACTAACCTAAGGACATCACACACATCCATGCCCGAGGCAGGATTCCAACCTGCGACCGTAGCGGTCTCGCGGTTCCAGACTGCAGCGCCAGAACCCGACTTTACCTCCCACTCTATAAAAGTTTACATATTACCAAAACTATGTCCCCACAAACTGTTATCCAACTGAAACTCGTGTGCTAACCTTTGACTAAACAGAATCTAATTTGAGCTGAACTGTAACCGATCAGAATGTAACTTGTCTTTATATTAAATGCACAGCTGAAATAAAACAATTATCTGGCCTTAATCAGAATTTCCACTTACCTCGCGTCTTGACAACATCGTTGAAGATTTCTCGAAAGCACAACAGCAAAGATAGATATCTGTTTCTAAATACATATGCAAACTATTGCATGTGATAATGTGTACTGATAAACAGGGGGTTGGGGAGAGTAACCTTTCCTATGAAATGATATTCCAAGACAACGATTTTAGAATTAAGTATGTGTTCAAAAAGACAGGGTGAAACTTCGCTTGATTTTCACACAAAACATTGGTTTGTACAGTTGCAACGTCCCCTTTTTAACAATTATACACGACTGTCCTTAAACTGACACAAAATATTTTTAGCGCAACGCAATCTATCAAAGATCCCTGCAAAAGAATGGCCCTGACTAACATTAAACTATACCTTTCACAAATCACTTACCTCACAAAAATCTTCGCTGCTCAAGCTACTGCAATACAGCGAGCGCCACTACTGCCAGCTAAATAAAAGATTCAAACTATGGAAGGCACTAACTACTGATAGGGATAGTTAGCAAATGAAAGATATTAATAGAGAACAAACAATGTATTTACCTTAATATCATCACAAGTCATAATATATATATCAGTTCATGACAAATTACAAATCTCCGCCATCTCTCTCCCCACATCCACCACTGCTGGCGGCTCACCTCCAACTGCGCAACGCTACGCGCTGTTCACATCCAGCTGCCGCTGCCCAACACTACAATGGCGAGTATTACAACAATGCAAAGCAGCCACAGACTGCACACAGCACAGCCAGTGATTTTCATACAGAGGTGGCGTTACCATAAAAAAAACCTAAACAGCCTACTTAACGTTGCCAACAAGAAAATATAAACAGCCTACTTACATAGAGAAAACATAAACAGCCTACTTACACAGTACTATGCTTAACAAAATGAACAATGACTTGAAAAAGGTACAGTGTTAGCAGAGAATGTTTCTAAATACATATGCAAACTATTGCATGTGATAATGTGTACTGATAAACAGGGGGGTGGAGAGTAACCTTTCCTATGAAATAATATTCCAAGACAACGATTTTAGAATTAAGTATGTATTCAAAAAGACAGAGTGAAACTTCGCTTGATTTTCACACAAAACATTGGTTTGTACAGTACTATGCTTAACAAAATGAACAATGACTTGAAAAAGGTACAGTGTTAGCAGAGAATTCTATAAAAATCAAACAGCTTAATCAATTAATATGCAAATCCAAGACTCACGGAAGTAGGGTGGTCTTTCTCTCAGCTCTGAGCAATTTAACCAGCTGACAAGACTGTTTCAGATTGCGCAGAGGCAAAGATTATGCCACGACAAAGACCAAAGATTGTTTAACAAAAACGCTACGGTCGCAGGTTCGAATCCTGCCTCGGGCATGGATGTGTGTGATGTTCTTAGGTTAGTTAGGTTTAAGTAGTTCTAAGTTCTAGGGGAGTGATGACCTCAGAAGTTAAGTCCCATAGTGCTCAGAGCCATTTTTTTTTTTTTTTTTTGCTCTCTCTGTGATTTGCACATCGATGACATACAAAAACCAAATGACATTACCACATTACAAGTCCTTCACGATGATGATGATGATATTGTGGGGCGCTCAACTGCGCGGTTATCAGCGCCCGTACAAAGTCCCAACCGTTTCTCAGTCCAATCTTCCACTCGCATGAGTGATGATGAAATGATGAGGACAACACAAACACCAAGTCATCTCGAGGCAGGTGAAAATCCCTGACCCTGCCGGGAATCCAACCCGAGACCCCGTGCTCGAGAAGCGAGAACGCAACCGCGAGACCACGAGTTGCGGACAAGTCCTTCACGAGTAGCTCAGCCTCGTATACTGCATCACTCATATTATCGTTTTAGGTTTTTCGTTGTGTCCCTAAATCAGTGCAAGCAAATCCAGGAATACAGAACGAAAGTAAATGTGAGGATCGATCTATATGTATACCTAATGCTGGCGTACACCGCCTCACAATTCGGCGCGCATGGCCTCCTGTAACCCAATCCAGCAGAGAGCGATTTCAAATGCGTCGACGTACAGAGCGACAACTGGTTCTTACTGGGGGCACTTGGACTCCGACGCAAAAGAACTGAAGAACGAATTCCGAGAAAACGTCTATATGGCTCCCGATTTTACTCTTCAGTAAACGCAAACTCAAATACATTCACCAACCAAGAGCTGGTCAACCTGTTGCACTCCGTCCTTTTTGTGCTGTTACGGCTAGCGAAATAGGTTGGATCGTGGGTAAACAACCTATTTCCCGACCTCTCCAAAAGATAAGTGCGATGATTCTCCCGGTGAAAGACAGTCTCGGTTTCATAATCCCTGGAATTTACGAAGCTCCTGGTCAGTACGGGAGCAACTATTCCTGTCAGACCGTCCGTACAACTTCACAAGGAACAGTCCCCTTCTAATACTAGAAGGCCCGTTTCACCTTTATGGCATTAATATGGTGGTCAGTGCAATTTAAGAATCACACGATATGTTGTACTTTATTTTACAATAAACTTCCTACGCCACCGTAGAATAATGTAGATACGGAGAAACTTGGAAGAGTGCTGAAGAATCTAAGCAAACAAAGCTTAAATCATCTACATATTCAAGAAATGATTCAGATTCAGTCTTGCTAAACACAAAAGAATGATTCTAAATTAAATGATCCGCACTGGCTGTAAAATACACTTTATTAAATACCACCCGCTTCGCGTCAGTCCTCAGGTGATAGAGATTATTTTTAAGAAGTCATAGCGGAAAGGTAACTGCCTTTGAGACACTCCCCGTCTTTCGCGTCAACTTATAAACAATTAGCGCGCTAAAAGCGGTAGTCCGTGGTCAGCTATTTGTTTATAACTTGACGTGAACAATGGGGAGTCGCTCTTAGGCACTTATCGTTCTGCAATAACTTTTTGAAAAGAATTTCTGTCACCTGAGGATGCGTCTTGAATTGACGCGAAACCGGTCGCGACTTATAATAAAAAAATATTTTACAGTCAGTGCGGATAATTTCGTTCAAAATGTGGAAACCTGGCTGCGATTACCTACAGTTTAAAATTACATGCTCACAGAAGACTGAACCTCCTAAACCTCGAAAAGAATCTTTTTACAATACACTTTATAAATGTAAGAGGCGAGAAAGACTGAGAAGAATCGAAAGGCCCCCCGTAGTACAGTTGCCAAGGCTAGAAACTTACCTGTAAACAGGAAGAGTTTTGTCACAGATTAACGTGAGGTCAAAGCCAAGTTGAGCAACAAAAGCTGGATGAAGCCCAAATTAGCGTAAGGAGAGCCATGCGAGAAGTGTTCAAGGAACTAAAAAGTACAATTCTGCCGACTAATTGACAAAAGAAAGGAAAAAATACCGTAGGAACTTTTCCTGTTAAGTCAAAAAATGGTTCAAATGGCTCTGAGAACTATGGGACTTAACATCTGTCATCAGTCCCCTAGAACTTAGAACTACTTAAACCTAACTAACCTAAGGATATCACACACATCCATGCCCGAGGCAGGATTCTAACCTGCGACCGTAGCGGTCGCGAGGTTCCAGACTGTAGCGCCTAGAACCGCTCGACCCTGTTAAGTCAGTTAATGGATCAAAGCCATCTATTGAATCGCCCAGTAACTGTACTGGCTCCGAACGGAAGATGACATAGTGTCGAAATATGGAACTCCATTTTCCGAAATTGTATCATTTCAGAGGACTGTACGTAATATGTTTCTTCGATTTGATCATCGTGCGAACGCTGAAATGGCAGATATTGAGATAAGAGGACGGAAAATCAACCAAAGCGGCCCAGCTGTGGAGAGTCATCTGCATCAGGTCACATTTCTCTGCCTCCTAGCAATAGTTCATCGTAGGCTGCTGAAGCTACGAGCGGTTGCAAGTGGTTGGGATAGAAGCGAAGGTCGTTCCCGTTCTCAAGAACGCACGTTATTATAGGTCTGTATCACTGGCGTTTTCGTAAAAATAAAATATCTTCTGTAGGACTCAACATGGATTTCATAGACAGAGGTGTTGCGAAACGCAGCTCGCTGAAGGCTGAGGGCTATCTACACTACTGGCCATTAACATTGCTACACCAAGAAGAAATGCAGATGATAAACGGGTATTCATTGGACAACTATATTATACTAGAACTGACATGTGATTACCTTTTCACGCAATTTGGGTGCATAGATCCTGAGAAATCAGTACCCAGAACAATCACCTCTGGCCCTAATTACGGCCTTGATACGCCTGGGCGTTGAGTCAAACAGAGCTTGGATGGCGTGCACAGGTACAGATGCCCATGCAGCTTCAACGCGATACCACAGTTCTTTAAGAGTAGTGACTGGCGTATTGTGACGAGCCAGTTGCTCGGCCACCATTGACCAGACGTTTTTAATTGGTGAGAGATCTGGAGAATGTGGTGGCCAGGGCAGCAGTCGAATATTTTCTGT
This sequence comes from Schistocerca serialis cubense, assembly GCF_023864345.2. Taxonomy (NCBI): domain Eukaryota; kingdom Metazoa; phylum Arthropoda; class Insecta; order Orthoptera; family Acrididae; genus Schistocerca; species Schistocerca serialis. The sequence continues at coordinate 898,973,533 of NC_064639.1, forward strand.
ATCCAGAAAGGCCCGTACAGGACCTGTAACATGCGGTCGTGCATTCATCCTGCTCAAATGCAGGGTTTCGCAGGGATCGAATGAAGGATAGAGCCACGGGTCGTACCACATCTGAAATGTAACGTCCACTGTTCAAAGTACGGTCAGTGCGAACAAGAGGTGACCGAGACGTGTAACCAATGGCACCCCATACCATCACGCCGGGTGATACGCCAGTGTGGCGATGACGAATACACGCTTCCAATCTACGTTCACCGTGTTGTCGCCAAACACGGATTCGATCATCATGATGCTGTAAACAGAACCTGGATTCATCCGAAAAATGACGTTTTGCCATTCGTGCACCCAGGTTCATCGTTGAGTACACCATCGCAGGCGCTCCTGTCTGTAATGCAGCGTCAAGGGTAACCGCAGCCATGGTCTCCGAGCTGATAGTCTATGCTGCTGCAAACGTCGTCGAACTGTTCGTGCAGATGGTTGTTGTCTTGCAAACGTCCCCATCCGTTGACTCAGGGATCGAGACGTGGCTGCACGATCCGTTACAGCCATGCGTATAAGATGCCTGTCATCTCGACCGCTAGTGATACGAGGCGCTTGGGATCCAGCACGGCGTTCCGTATTACCCTCCTGAACCCACCGATTCCATATTCTGCTAACAGTCATTGGATCTCGACCAACGCGAGCAGCAATGTCGCGATACGATAAACCGCAATCGCGATAGGCTACAATCCGACCTTTATCAAAGTCAGAAACGTGATGGTACGCATTTCTCCTCCTTACACGAGGCATCACAACAACGTTTCACAAGGCACGCCGGTCAACTGGTGTTTGTGTATGAGAAATCGGTTGGAAACTTTCCTCATGTAAGCACGTTGTAGGTGTCGCCACCGGCGCCAACCTTGTGTGAATGTTCTGAAAAGCTAATCATTTGCATATCACAGCATCTTCTTCCTGTCGGTTAAATTTCGCGTCTGTAGCACGTCATCTTCGTGGTGTAGCAATTTTAATGGCCAGTACTGTATGTTTTATACTCAGTGAGACTAAGTATTGGCATGTATTTCAAACTATTTGCTTGTAGGGAAGGTTGTTAACAATGTAAAACACCACGCGTCTATCTGACACCTCAAATATTACAATGCGACGACCGAGAATTCCTACATTACCTTCCTCTGTAGCAGTGGATGTCGAAGTGACAAATCGGAGAGACGTACAGAACACGGGCATTACCACCCGTTTGATTCAAAGAAGATCATTACTTTGAAGATTTTACGGTTCAAAAGATAAACTTTAGCCTCCAAGAAGGCTTCGTTCCCAGAAGAATTTTTACCTCTCAGGGAAAATCTGGTATTAAAGAAGGTTTCATGTTTTGAAGATGAGTTTTATCTCTCAATTAGATTCTCTGGACTTTGTGAAGAAGCAGTTTATTTATTATTTTCAATCTTTAATGTTATTTCTTGTGAAAACAGGTTTGATTTCATTTAAAAATACGGCAGTGAGCTGACTATGTATAAGAAGCTGTTGGCTCATCCCGGACGCTATATATTCTTATTTTCTTTTTTCACGCAAAATTCCGTTGCATTCCATGTCGAATAATAATATGATGTATAGGAGTAATAGAATCGTGAAGTATCTTTAGACTACTTCCCACAAATTTTAATCCTCCCGCTTCGCGTTCGAAACTTGAGGATGGCGCATTTACCATGCGCGTAATGTAATGTTTTTGCTGTCAACGTACAAACAATGTACGTAAATGATGACCTTAATACGGAAGCCGACAAACCTCTGGAATTGACGAAACGCACCTACGATACCAGTAATTTTAACGAGCTGTATAAACACCTTCACTTTGGAGCAAACTTGTCATCCTGTCTCGTCAGACATTCTTTTCGTGCGTCGCACCTACAGCTTTGAAATATTTATGTCATGGAAGCGAGGAACACAATTACCATAATAAGAGTTCATAATGAAAGATTGTACACAATCTTCGAAAATACATCTGTACGATATTTAAAAACAAGTGAAAAAAGTTGAAATCGAGAACTGTTACGAAAGGTAACAGAAGTAGTCATAATCTGTTCCTGTATTCAGCCAGAAAAAAAATGGCTCTGAGCACTTAACATCTATGGTCATCAGTCCCCTAGAACTTAGAACTACTTAAACCTAACTAACCTAAGGACATCACACACATCCATGCCCGAGGCAGGATTCGAACCTGCGACCGTAGCGGTCACGCGGTTCCATACTGAAGCGCCTAGAACCGCACCTATTCAGCCAGGAGAAGGTTCATCTAGATCGTTCATACCTAATGGTTCGGCAGAGGGTTCATTAAACGACTTTGAAGGTATTTGTCTATCGTTCCGCTCCCGTATAACACGTGGGAAAGATGAACACCTAAATCGTTCCGTGAGAGTTATGATTTCTCTTATTACGGTGATTATTTCTCCCGATGTAGGCGGGAGCTAAAAAATATTTTGGCATTCGGGGAAGAAAGAATCAGTAGAAAGCCGGCAGAACTCTTAAAACAATTTCAGAAGACAAAGAAGTTAAAGAAAAATCCAGTGACAACTTCATTCGGCGCAAATAACATTTGAAGACTTCTTATGTATGACAGTGAAACAAATCAAGAGATAAACAGTTTTTGATGTTGCTGAGCAACAGTCATACAATAATTCTTAAGTGAACACACCGTCATTTGACTGTACTCTTTTTTATTTAATTACGGCGCAAGTTTCGGCCTCTTATGCCATTTCAAAGTGATCGAGTTTATGTCATTAAGATATATTGCAGGACATCAAGTTTAAAATTGGCCACAAGCTAAGAAAAATATTCGCTCCCCACGAAATGCCAGATGTAAAATCATAAGCGTGTAAAAAGATCAGTAAATAACAGTAGGAGCACGTCATATTTCATAAAAACAGTTTTACTTTGGGATATAAAAGGATATGTGTTCGTATTTTATTATTATCTATTATTTATTGCTCTTATTACACGACGATCACTTTACATTTTAAGCTTGATCTGCAATATATGTTAATGACAGAAACTCAGTCACTTGAAAATGGCATAAAAGGCCGGAACCTGGGTCGTAATTAAACAACAATACAGTCAACTTACAAAAAAATTGTGAGCAAATATTGTGTGAGAAACCGTGTGGAAACGGTACACTGAATAGCCACTGATCGAGACACCAACCACAAACGCAACAGGACGAAAAAATATAAGTACAGAAACCGACATAACCTCTATCCATGAAACAGTTCTTCATAAATACGCATTAATTTTCCTCTTGGCTAGTTTTCAGACAACATGCTGTCAAAAAATCGACGAAAAAGAGCACAAAAACCGCTGTATAATAATGCAGTTCATTTAGCGATGTAATTTTAAGGTGAGCATCGAAACAAAACAAAGCAAATTGCACATGTTGTAATTTTTAGGCCTACAACAGTTAAATTATCATAAATTTCATATTGTACTTTACAGAAATAAAAATTTGACCCATAGAAGATGACACACAGGTGTCGAAACATGTTTGGGTAAATACTAAAATAAACAAATTGTGTTTGCTTAAGGCTGATTTTCAAAACAACTCAACTACCCAATCTAAAAACATATGACTTGTAATAGCTATAATTATTAGCCTGTAAATGACATAAATAACGATGTAATGTTGTTCAGTACACCGCCCTTAATCACCAAAAGAGAAATCTGCACTTATACAAGCTACATTCTGTATGTAATAACACAAGTTTTTAAAGTTCTCAGGAATTGCCTTAAATGGAAATTAATGGTTTCTTCTCTCTAGAATAAAATTTAGAAATGTGTTTATGTTATGCAATTTCAGGATAATTAGATGTGGAGTTATTTTGACAGGTGTTATCAATAGCGAGAGGAAACAGCACTTTTGTGTGAGGAAGATGTGGTGAGGGGGGGGGGGAGGGGGATGGAGGAGAGCAAATGATATATCACTTGTGACGAAAAGTATTCTCGAATCAGCCCTGTTCTCGATGGAGTAGTTGAAGAAGAGCGGAATGTTAAACAAAACGAAAAGGAAGACAGGCGTCTAATTATAAAAGAAAGAGGTGAAGTAAGATAAGAAAGATTCGAAGGAGAAAGACGAAAGTATCTCGAACAAAATGGAATGTACTTACAAAATGCAGTCAAATTCGGAAGCATTCTATCTCGCTACCTGTTAAGGGACTTATCGCGTGAGGTGTGCCAAGAGACGCCGTGGACAATGTAGATGCAATGTTCGCAACGAAATAAGAACAATATCAATGCACCACTGAAAGAAAACCTGAACAGCAGCGACGTGAAAATTTCGGAATGCTGCTACGGTGACTTATTTGTGGCTCAGAGAGTGGTCCTGATCGGAAACACAAATAATTGTGTCACAACGGATTTCTTATGGAATTATGTCTACACATCACGAAAGTTTAAACACAGCAATCAATCGTATGGCGCCGTTAAGTAAATAAGCATCGAAACAATCTTCCGAGTTGCAAAATTTTCCCTGCTAACTTATTACTTGTATAACACCGTTGTTTGATTTACTGCCCAATGTTTTCACGCTTAACAAATGACCAATTGGCCATAACAATATTTATCTGCCATTTCGCCACGGCATTATCGAAGACGTATCAGCTTCTATTACCGGTAGTGGATTGCAGCTTTGCTTGGCCGCAGTTTATCCTTACGTTCGAAACATTCAGTGTCCTATATTTCGGTAAAGGTCGGATCTTTCCACGCCGTATTTCACGGCGGGAGTAATGTTCAGTGGAGGTAGCCCATGCTCCGTATCCTTTCTGCCGTTCGTCGTTTTTACAGGACTTTTGAGATATTTCGTCTTGGATCAGTGCACAAGAAGGGTAATTAGACAGCGGTGCCTGTACCACATGTTCTTAACAGCCAGTTCACTGGAGGAGAAATTCTTTTCGTGTCTCCTCCACTGTTCTTGTACGAATTTTTTATTCTATGAAATACGAGAGTGACTTCAAAATAAATGCACAACATTTCCTCAAAGATCCAACTTTGGCTCTACATCTTTGCTAGTCACGGAGGTCATAGAAACGTTTTTCCTGCTTGTATTTAAATTTAGTTCAACCTGTTCCCGCAAGTCGTGCTGTCGTAGCTCTGACTAAAGATGGCTACTGCACTTGATGTTCGCTTGAAGCAACGAGCTGTTACAGAGTTATTGTATTATGAAACCGAGACAGTGACAGACATTCACAAGAGAAGGAAGAAGCTGTAGAGCAGTAACTTCCAAAGTGGTCCATATCGACCCACACGGATCGACTGTAGCTTGCTAGGGGTCCATACTAGGGGGAAGAAAACTGGGCGTGCATTAGATGTAAATGGGGCTCCATAAGAGTGGATCCCAAACCAAACTTCTGAATTATTCTTACACAGTTAAAGCTTGGCCCTGTGTGCGCCGCTATTCGTCTCAACGGCTAAGATAGAGGGCGGAGCAACTTCTCATTTTTGCTCTCCTACTCACAGAATTAAGCGACATAATGAATTCTTTTTCTAGCTCCGCTTAGTAAAGTACCACCCTTGTCCTTCTCCGAGGAGAGGAAACAGTGTTCTGGGGCTGCCTGTGGAGGGCCAGGCATCTCCATGTCAATCATCAAGAGATGTATTAATTTTCAACGCAACACAATGCGACGTAACAATGGCTGGCACGTTGTAGACTGGCAATAAAGGAGAGGATGGGTCCTTGTTAGGCAGGAAGCCGACGAGACAGCTGCGAGCGTTCTGCGAATTTCCCAGACGTCCAGTCTCTGTTACAAAACATATTTGTGAAAGCACGAGGCGTTTAGCGAGTTTATGGCCGTTCTTTGTGAACTCCGAAATGTACTCAACAAGGGAGATAACAAGCTTTTTATGGAGGGGTACGGTTCCATCCTGGCCATGTTGTTAGCAAAGACACGGTGTAAACGAGAGGGAAAGAGGCTGCGAAGCTGAATCTTTTTTCCTTTTCTCCCAGTTAACTTTAATGTCTTTGGTTGGTCAAATCAAGAGGCGCTCTCCGAGCTTCAAATGCCACGTTCCAGCTCGTAATTGCCTTGTGCTAAAATGGGGGAAGTGTAAGATGTAAATGGTCTTTTGCTACCGAGCTGAGGAGGATAGCAGACAGAAAGAGAAGATCACTCTTGTACTAGTGCTTCGCTAGTAAAGAACTGCAGGTCTCTACCTAAACGGTGAGACTTGTGTTCTTTGCTAGTGTGCCACTTAGAGACTTTGCCAGTCACCTTCTGAACTGTCAGAGTTACGGCTTCTAGCATCACGCACACAACGAGTGATGCATGGGTGTACTTATTTGTGTTGAGTCGGCCGTCTAAACATTTTACATATTCCGCCACACATAGTCGTGGCACGGAGTCAAACTGGTTTGGCAGACCAGCAAACGAGTCCACCTGCACACTGGAATCGACCGAGGTTTCAGAGGCGTTCAGAATTAGCCAAACACGAGACCGCGTACTTTCATTTTTCGGGAGCGCGGCATTAATAACAGATTGCGGCCGTCCATGGCTTCAGTCGCCGACCGCATCGTGGTGTACCACCCTGATCAGCAGGAGGTAAAGTATTCGGTGCTACGGCGTAGGGCTCCAATATAAGTTTCTCAATACCCTGTTCTTTCGAATCACAATTTGTTTTTGTTTTTTTAAAGTGTAGAGTATAGATGCTTGATGGTGTCGTAGTTTTTGTGCCATAACCCAGATTCACGTGTATGAAGTCAGGCAAAGCGATTGGTGTTCCGGTTAGTGTCGTGTGTCGATCCCCAGCTGATCACTTTGTCCATCACAGACCCCATGTCAGTGAAAGCGTTTGTCAAATAAAAATGTTTGTGTGACGTTTCTTTAGTCATTTTTGTTGTCTTGTAATGTTAAGAATGAATAAATCTATTGTCATTTAGATCACAACTTTTCCCTGTGTTCTGATTAACAGTATCTTGCCATTTTTATTAAAGGGCAGATATGAGTCCTGCTCGTACCTGTCTAGCTTCTTACATCCACTGTACCCTTTGTGATTTATCCCACATCCGTTAGCATCCTGAGGTAAAATCCATTGCAGCATTCCATCTTTAGTGTGATCTGTTTTACCGGATGAAATCACAATGTTCTCTCTGTTAACCATCGATCAACCATGTCTGACAGCCTCTATTACGATTAAGAGTCAACAAAATATAGTGGGATGGAGGTTAAAATTTTCGTATTGAAATAAGTTTTTCTTTCTTAATCTCCAGTTTCAAGTGGTCATTGCTGTTCTCTTTAGCAGTCGTCCAACTATTAAAATTCTGCTACGGTAGGCAGTTTCAAACCCCAAAGTCGACGCGAAGCCATTTGATTCACCTCTATACACAAAGAGCCGCTACTGCATTGCCGTCCGTATATGATCGACGGCAGCGGCTAAAAATGTCAAGCCTTGTTAAGAGCTATATCGGGATAATAATGCCGCGGTGTACTGGGAGAAGGGCCTCCGCTAAATCTGGAAGCTGTGGGATAATTACCGTCGCCTTTAATACTCCGGCGCTGCGGTAACGAGCTCGTTTGTGGACGGATGCCCGAAAAAAAAATTCCCTCTATATAAACACGGTTTTATATATAGAGCGCTTAGGCCCAGGGCCGGCCATTGTGCCACGAGAGGGCTGCTTGCCTTCCTTCGAGTCTGCCCACTTAATGTCTACCCTACGCCCATGGGGAGGGCGAACGTATTGAACGTGAACGTGAACGCTCGGGACAAACAGAACGGAGCAAACAGGCGGACGACTGCCATACAGCGACGGGTCTTTGACATTCTGCCGACAGCTCTGACCCCAGGCACCGAACGGAGTCCCGACAAGGCAACTTTGTGCAAGCACACCTACCTTCATGTCGCAAACGGGAATTCCATAACGGTCGTTATCAGAAGAATTTACGCTGAGGGAAATTGACAGTGGTACAGCTTGAGTGAGCTTTGTGGATTAAAATTTCACCCTTATGAGAGGTTATTTTTAGGAAAAAAAAGAAAGCCATCCCTGATGATGAAGCACGGTGTGACCACTTGATGGCTGTTGGGTGTCTCTAACGTTAGTGGAACTTTTCAGGTAGGGATCGAGACGAAGAATTCCCAGCTAATATGCACTTGCAACTAATCGCTATCTTCTGGACTTCTGGAATTATCGAATTGATGACATGAGGCACATGGTAATATCATATCGACAGGATATACAGACAGTTGGCCGATCGCAGGTCTAGGATTCACTTCCGGGCGACAACACCATTACGAATGTGCCATAGATGCCTACATTTATTAAAATAATAATATTTCAGAATAAAATTCAGTCGTCAGTTGCAAATACGTTCTATTTCGTGGAAGTTTCTATCGTATACGCAACTAACTAAAGGCAGTCCTTAACATCGGTTTGTTGCAGGATTCTCGAACATATTCTCAGTTCGAATATAATGAATTTCCTTGAGAGAGAGAAGTTGCTGTCCATGCATCAGCACGGCTTTAGAAAGCATCCCTCCTGCGAAACGCAACTCGCCCCTTTTTCACATGATATCTTGCGAACCATGAATGAAGGGTATCAGACGGATGACATATTCCTTGACTTCCGGAAAGCGTTTGACTCGGTGCCCCACTGCAGACTCCTAACTAAGGTACGAGCATATGGGATTGGTTCCCAAATGTGTGAGTGGCTCGAAGACTTCTTAAGTAATAGAACCCAATACGTTGTCCTCGATGGTGAGTGTTCATCCGAGGTGAGGGTATCATCTGGAGTGCCCCAGGGAAGTGTGGTAGGTCCGCTGTTGTTTTCTATCTACATAAATGATCTTTTGGATAGGGTGGATAGCAATGTGCGGCTGTTTGCTGATGATGCTGTGATGTACGGGAAGGTGTCGTCGTTGAGTGACTGTAGGAGGATACGAGATGACTTGGACAGGATTTGTGATTGGTGTAAAGAATGGCAGCTAACTCTAAATATAGATAAATTTAAATTAATGCAGATGAATAGGAAAAAGAATCCCGTAATGTTTGAATACTCCATTAGTAGTGTAGCGCTTGACACAGTCACGTCGATTAAATATTTGGGCGCAACACTGCAGAGCGATATGAGGTGGGACAAGCATCTAATGGCAGTTGTGGGGAAGGCGGATGGTTGTCTTCGGTTCATTGGTAGAATTTTGGGAAGATGTGGTTCATCTGTAAAGGAGACCCCTTATAGAACGCTGGTGCGACCTATTCTTGAGTACTGCTCGAGCGTTTGGAATCCCTGTCAGGTCGGATTGAGGGAGGACATAGAAGCAATTCAGAGGCGGGCTACTACATTTGTTACTGGTTGGTTTGATCATCACGCGAGTGTTACGGAAATGCTTCAGGAACTCGGTTGGGAGGCTCTAGAGGAATGGAGGCGTTCTTTTCGTGAATCGCTACTGAGGAAATTTAGAGAACCAGCATTTGAGGCTGACTGCAGTAGAATTTTACTGCCGCCAACTTACATTTCGCGGAAAGACCACAAAGATAAGATAAGAGATATTAGGGCTCGTACAGAGGCATATAGGCAGTCATTTCTCCCTCGTTCTGTTTGGGAGTGTAACAGGGAGAGAAGATGCTAGTTGCGGTAGAGGTACCCTCCGCCACGCACCGTATGGTGGATTGCGGAGTATGTATGTAGATGTACATATAGATGCAGTTTGTTTACTGCCATACGCGTTTCGCTTCTTTTATTAAGGAAGCATCATCAGTAGCCTGAAATACATGCGTCCCTTTATACATACAATAAACGTGTGGTAGATATAATATGCTGCTGTATTACATTTTATCGCGTTTTGCTCTTGTTTTTTTAGATTCGAACAACTTTTGTAGCACGAATTCCGTAATGCAAACATCGTTCGGTGTTACTTGCGATTTCCAGCGCTGTTAACTAACGTGTGTGGTCCTGGAGATGTAATCGTTAGTTTCCTTGTTCCAGCTGGCCGATTTATGGTGTTATGTCACCTCCATTTGTCACATCGCATGTATCACTTTCCATTTTTGGTATCAATATATGTGTATTTTCGGTGTGTAGTGTCGCCAACTGTTGTGTATTTGTCTGTCTACCGTTTGTGTTGTGTTATGATATTTTCATTTCTTGTGTGTCTGTGCGCGCTTGTGTGTGTGTGTGTGTGTGTGTGTGTGTGTGTGTGTGTGTGTGTGTGTTTGTGTGTGTGTACTTGTATATTTTGCTGTGTGTAAATGTCCGTTTTTTTTCAATATGAGTTTGTGTGTGTGTGTGTGTGTGTGTGTGTGTGTGTTTGTGTGTGTGTGTATGTGTGTGACTGTGTGTGTACTTATATATTTTGCTGTGTATAAATGTTTTTTTTAATAAATATGAGTTTATGGTTGAGTGCATGGCGGGGGGGGGGGCGGCGAGGAGAGAAGGGGGGGGGGGGGGAAGGGGATTCATTAATTATTTATCTTGGTTACATTTCGGGTTTGTTATTCTTTTGGTGGCTAGCATTTCAAAGAGTTATTGGTTATACGGAAATGGTCGATGAATACCTTCATTTCCATTGCAATGGCTCTTTGTATGGGAAAGTTTTCTTGTAATGGTTCAAATAGTTCAAACGGCTCTGAGCACTATGCGACTTAACTTCTGAGATCATCAGTCGCCTAGCACTTAGAACTAATTAAACCTAACTAACCTAAGGACATCACACACATCCATGCCCGAGGCAAGATTCGAACCTGCGACCGTAGCGGTCGCTCGGTTCCAGACTGTAGCGCCTAGAACAGCACGACCACTCCGGCCGGCTTTCTTGCAATGTCAGGAGCTTTTCGTTGTGATTATTCACATTCCACGTTGGACGTTTCATGTCCATGTTTTATCAGGTGTTCGGCAAAGGTAGAAAGGCTATTTTCATATTTCCAACTTTTTATACACTAATGGCCATTAAAATTGCTACACCACGAAGATGACGTGCCACAGACGTGAAATTTAACCGACAGAAAGAAGATACTGTGATATGCAAATGATTAGCTTTTCAGAGCATTCACACAAGGTTGGCGCCGGTGGAGACACCAACAACGTGCTAACATGAGGAACGTTTCCAACCGATTTCTCATACACAGACAGCAGTTGACCGGCGTTGCATGGTGAAACGTTGTTGTGAAGCCTCGTGTAAGGAGGAGAAAAGCGTACCATCACGTTTCCGACTTTGGTCGGATTGTAGCCTATCGCGATTGCGGTTTATCGTATCGCGACATTGCTGCTCGCGTTGGTCGAGATCCAATGACTGTTAGCAGAATATGGAATCGGTGGGTTCAGGAGGGTAATACGGAACACCGTGCTGGATCCCAACGACCTCGTATCACTGGCAGTCGAGATGACAGGTATCTTATCCGCTTGACTGTAACGGATCGTGCAGCCACGTTTCAATCCCTGAGTCAAAAGACGGGGACGTTTGCAAGTCAACAACCATCTGCACGAACAGTTAGACGGCGTTTGCAGCAGCATGGACTATCAGCTCGGAGACATGGCTGCGGTTACCTTTGACGCTGCATCAAAGACAGGAGCGCCTGCGATGATGTAGTCAACGACGAACCTGGGTGCACAAATTGCAAATTGTCATTTTTTCGGATGAATCCAGGTTCTGTTTACAGCATCATGATGGTCGCATCCGTGTTTGGCGACATCGCGGTGAACGCACATTGGAAGCGTGTATTCGTCATCGCCATACTTGCGTATCACCCGGCTTGATGGTATGGGGTGCCATTGGTTACACGTCTCGGTCAGCTCATGTTCGCATTGACGGCACTTTGAACAGTGGACGTTACAGTTCAGATGTTTTACGACCCGTGGCTCTACCATTCATTCGATCCCTCCGAAACCATACATTTCAGCAGAATAATGCACGACCGCATGTTGCAGGTCCTGTACGGGCCTTTCTGGATACAGAAAATGTTCAACTGCTGCCCTGGCCAGCACATTCCCAGATCTCTCACCAATTGAAAACGTCTGGTCAATGGTGGCCGAGCAACTGGCTCGTCACAATACTCCAGTCACTACTCTTGATGAACTGTGGTATCGTGTTGAAGCTGCATGAGCAGCTATACCTGTATATGCCATCCAAGCTCTGTTTGTTCAATGCCCAGGCGTATCAGACCGTTATTACGGCCAGAGGTGGTTGTTCTGGGTACTGATTTCGCAGGATCTATGCACCCGAATTGCGTGAAAATGTAATCACATGTCATTCTAGTATAATATATTTGTCCAATGAATAGCCATTTATCATCTGCATTTCTTCTTGGTGTAGCAATTTGAATGGCCAGTAGTGTAATAACCCATACCATTCCAAAAATAACAGCGAAGTGTATAGCTACAGCACTAGATGGAAGGATGATCTTCACAATTCTGGATTCAATCTGACTTTGGCTTAGAAAAAGGTGAATTATACTGCCACAAAAATCATTGGTCATTTGTCAAATAGCATTAAAGGTCTGACAGACAGTCAATCAACATTGAAAAACAAATTAAAACAATTTCTGAATGACAACGCTTTCTACTCAATAGATGAATTTTTACATATGAAGTAGTAACTGTAAAAAATTTTTTTTTTTTGTTAAGGTAACTTATGTTAAAGTGAGACGTTCAACATCATTATGAAATGTCGTATTCATGATTAATGCAACAAGTATTCATGTGTTTATGTATGTTACTTGACACACACAGTGGTTTCGGTTACTACAAGCCACACCACAAGTTGGGAAACGGGGCCAAATTTCTAGTAGTTTACTGTCGAGGTGAGATTTACACAAATGTTTTATTCGTATCTTACAGAAACTAGCAGTACGGCAATAAGAGCCTTTTAAACATGCCTCTAACGGCAATCAAGTAATTTATAGCAATACAACAATTTAAAATTAAAAAAAACACAGAAGCTAGCAATACAACAATTTAAAAAAATTTAAAGAACATTAGTAAACAGGCTACTAAAGTAAATACAGAACTTTGTTAATAAAGTACGGTGAGGTAGTGAAGCTACCAACACCGCCATTAAAAAAATTAAACAGGTCTCAGCAAACACACGATTAATGGCAATAAAAGGAATTTACAACCTTAGAGGAATTTTTAAAAAAAATTAAACAAAAGTGTCCTGGAATGTCATTAGAACATAACAGATATGACGGACCCGTGTAAGGCGGCCACAAATCACCCACTCAAGGATGCTCAGGCTAGACAGAATACTGAACAATTTAAATACGCCCGTAGACACAATTGCCAATCTCAGACTGGTCACTGCACCGATTTTTAGCCAGCGAAAACTTGTTATAAGATGGCTGACAGAATTAGAACTAACCTCGTGCAAGGAAACATTACACCACACAGTCCTGAATGAGCGACCACATGATCAACCAACAAGAAGATTGAATTTACTCATAACACACGACAGAATAGCGAAACAATTAAACTGCCAAAACTACGCCTCCCATCGGACAGTAACGAGAGGAGGAGGAAAGATCACTGTCTTCAATTACACCGGTGCCGGGGACAGGAAACCCGGTCGCCGGAGGCCACAAGGCAGAAGAGACGCTGGTTACACAAATTTATTACTTAATGATTAAATCTTCCACGAACTTAACTTGCAATTATGCTCGAACAGGCAGTACACGACGTCCGATGGCAAGGATCCACACATCCGACGGCGCACGCGTCGCCAGCGTACCCAACACGCCACGATCACGCGTCAACACGCTCTGTCACCGGAGTTCGCGTCTTCTCTGCAATGTTGACGCGTAGTGACCGCTCCTTCATGTTAGGTGTCTCCTTTTAAACTCCATTGCTGAAACGGAGGATTTAAAGAAGCTTGTTAACGTCCCACCAAGGCGAAATGAACAGCAACTACTCGTGGGGCGATTCTGTATACAACCAACACGCGGGGAGCTCTTCCGTCAACTCGACCCGCCCGTTACACACAACCGACATACATCACGTGGCGACTCGGTACAACCGACCGCGCCTGCTTCGCGCTGGAGAGCCACACAGCCCTCCCGTGTCCACCACACTCTCTGCGCGCAACGCCCCTACTTCCGCGCAACCACACGAGGTTACAACCGGTCAAAGATCTCACTTCCTCCATAGCAGTTTCCCGGAAGCAAAAACGCAGATATCGATAGCAGAGGTAAAAGACAACCAAGCAGCCACTTAATGACAGACAACATATAAAACAAACATGTCAGAGGAAGAAAAGGAAAACCAATGCAATCTAAACACAAGGTGTAGCACGAGTCGATACACGGCTCATTATTGTACGTCTAAAACTTAACTGTGAAATTTGTCCTTTCATATATTTATAAATATAAAAACTCTTACTAAAAAGTCTTTTTTGGGGGTGGTGACCACCTCCACCCTCCCCAAGTCCCCATGCTTGGATTCATGCTCTTAGTTGACTGCAGGGCAATGGGTGCAGAATGAGATGTGACAAGATGGATGCAGGATATCAATATTGCGACACCCATAGGGTTGTTCGACTTTCTCTGACGGCACGAACTAAATACCGGCAGAGGTTGCAGGCACAGTATCACCATGAACCGCCGGGAACACATTACTGGAAGCTGGTTTGAGATCTCGAGTTGTCATGTATTGTTTTCCGCTGACACCATACCGCGGAGGCTTCCGTGTTGTCGAGCCAGAGTCCGCTGCGACACTGAGAGGAGCGCTGTGGTGTTCAGCGCTGGGTGGCGCTTCGGTCTGTGGCGGTCAGAGCAACGCCAACGTGTTTGTTTGTAAACATCCTGGTGAAAGGTGAAAGGCAGCAGCAGCTCTCGATACACGTACCTCTTCAATTCCCGGATTCAACTTTTTTATTGTACTTATTTGGCCTCTATCTGCCCAGTTATGTAGCCAGTTACGTTGTCCCTGAATACTATTAAAAATACGTATCCATTTGATACGTTTACAGTGAAGTTTAGATACATCACACTCTTACTTAAATACTTATTAACACTCCAAATAACAGTTAAAAGCATTCTGTTTATAACAGTCTCATGTTCAGAATGTTGACAACTGACACTCGTACTTCACTCATAAAGTTTTTGGATTTCAACATTGGAGATAAATAATTGATATTGGTACGAATTAACACTGAACACAAATAACCGATTATAAATTAAGTACCGAGTATTTCTTCTTCTGCCATAGGTTGTCTGCCGAACCAATGAAGTAATACGGTTGCTGTTGCTCTGTGTGTTCACGTCTTGCAATTTAGAGTTGTTTCTCCGTCTCTTCTTGAATATATCTTACAACATGGACAAAGATTTATTGGCTGTTGGGCAGGCTTTGTGATAACTACCTTATAGAGCGTAGCGGGAACAGAAGAGCGGTGGGTGACTCAGATCTGCCATTCTGAAAGACGATCTTCGCAATATGGGAAGTTAAAAATTCGATTCTCTAACATCCGCCTCCATTCCACATTCTTGCTATTCATGTTGCATGACGTCGGGAATCTTTTAACTGTGGATAGCACGTACTTTCAGGAATGAATGGTTGAAATTTCGCAAACTTTCGCCCACTCGACATGTGAGAGGTTCCCCAGGATCATTTGTATACATCAAGTGCCCATTTAGATACAGTAGTTACAGAGTCCGTGTAAGACATCCCTTCCATTGCTGGTTAAGCGACTATTTTGTTGTCTATGAACCCGGAGTGTTCATTCACCTACAGAAGTCACACTTTTGCTTTGTTCGATACACTGATAATTAGTTCCAGTACACTCCTGAAGTCATGACATAGGGAGCTATCGGATATGATAGCAGGACTGATCTGGTAATTATTGAAGGAAAACTGAATGCTAACCAGTAAACTTGTTGTCCATTCCCGTTATGGCAGAGGACCAAATGACATATTCCAGTAGAATACTGGAACACCCCGCACAGCAGATCACACCATGGACCACTGCCTGCCCTGGAAGATCCCATAATATATCCTTAATGTGATGGGAAGATGTATAATTTCATACCGCCCTCCAGCCAGAAATCGTCATGAACTGACATGACAGGTGTTTCATGAATGGCAAGAAATTCGTCAACATGACATTCGAAGCCTGTTTGTTTCCTTCACACACGGAGTAAGAGATTGTATTTCTGTCCAGGTTTTGAAGGACGTCAGTCTCCAATGGAACGAAGGTTTAAACATGATGTGATGAACATCATCACAAAGTTTGATAAATGTCGGACTTATTCTTCATCGTGTAAAACTTTTCATTGCCCTCAGTGTATATGTACAGTTCGTCTTCAATCAAAAAAAGATGTTGCTTTATGCTACCCATGATAAAACCTCAGACCATGTTGATCCACGTCCAGATGCTTCGGTTGCTACACTATTTATAGTCTACAGAAATCCTTCAGCTGTCAAGTATATATATATATACTCCGCAACCAAACTTACAGTGTGTAGCGGAGGGTACTTCGTGTTCCACTTACTCTTCCTGTTCCATTGGCTAATGGTTCACGAAAGAACGATTGCTGGTGAGCCTTCGTGTGGCTCGAATCTCTCTAATTTTACCCACATGGTCTTTTCCCCAGAGGTACGTAGGACGAAGCAGTGTATTGGTTGACTCTTCTAGGAACGTACGCTCTCGACACTTTAACAGTAAATCAGTGCGTGATGCAGAACGCCTCATTTGGAGCGTGTGCCACTGGCGGTTTTCTCACAATCCATCATTGACTGCCAGACAATGGTGTGCTCCAGACGTCCATTCTCAGAAATTTCTTCCTCAAATTAACGATTTCTTTAGGCCGGAAATGTCCTTTTCGCGTATGCTAGTTTTATTTTTGTATCCTCCTTGCCTTAGTCTGTGGGTTTTGGTTCCGAACTATCGGAATTCCTCCATTTCGTCTACTTTGTGCTCCCCAATTTTTATGTTAAGTTTATCGCTACTCTCATTTCTGCTACTCCTCATTACTTTCATACTCTTTCGTTTTACTCTCAATACGTAATACGTGTTCATTCAACGTGTCCTACGAGTCATCATTTTCATTGAGGATAACAATGTCGTCAGTGAATCTTATCACTGATAGCCTTTCATCTTTAATTTTAATCCCTCTCTGGAACCTTTATTTTGTTTCTATTATTGCTTCCGTGATATTTAGGCTGAACTGTAGGGGCTGGAAGGACTACACATCTGACGTAGACTTTCTAATATGAGCTCTTCGTTCGCTTTGGGTTCTAATGTTATTTTTGACCCTCGCTCGGCAAACAAGTAACGTATGTGTGTACATCAAGACTGCTCTCCACGTGGGAAGACATCAGACTCCAGCACTGGGCGCTGAACTCAAAACCTACGTTACGGGGCATCTAGTAGCGCCGCCTAGTTCCTAGGTCTCCAGTCTTGTGGCACGTAATCAAGGCTAGAACAAAGGGCCGGCGGGCCCTCAGAAAGCGTAATGAGAAGCGGAGGCCGCCCTTTGAAACTGGCCAGCCACGAGCCCTGCTCCAGTGGCCTGCCTCGGGCTGGTCTAGCACTGTGCCGCCGGGGCCGACTCGCCCATTACCGTAGAGCACAGTGGCTGCAACGGCGGCGCCTCTGTTCTTCGCTGCTCCTCAGTGCGGGGCGGCAGTTCTCGGTAAAACGTGTGGCTCTGCTGCCCCCGCACCCTCGTAAAGAGCTACCCCACACCTTACAGTGGCCAAACAGCAGCTAGCTCCCTTGCTGCATGCACTTTCTTATGTGGTGTTTCACATTTCATATTACGGTATCCTAGGTGATGTAGAGGGTACGTAGTAGGTACAATTTTAATAAGGATCCCACGTCCCAAATGTATCGTTTCGATGTAAAATAACTTTGAAGTCGGGATCGCTTTAAAATCTCCTGTTAAGTGGTACCCACGCAACAGACATAATGAGACAGGACGTGGATGCTCCAAGGGCGTGGCGACCCTCCACCCTGTGCCACAAGGTGTATCACCTTTCATACACACGATCCACAGAGGCTGATGTGCGTCCATAGGGAGCCGCAATCACACCTCCTGGTTGCGAATGTTCTTGCATCTGTTGTTGTATTCAGAGGAAAATGGTATGTGATGGATTGAGACGATCAGGAACATGTTCTCCATACAAATCCTGTGTAGATCTACCATTACGTACTGTACCAAGAAGCGGAGCTTCGAAAATGAGTCGATCTTCAGACTCACAAACACGTTTTTATTGGGTCGATTTCTTCTCTGTCTCTCTGTTCAGCACAAATGTTTTAATTGATTTTAAACTAAGTTCCCCATGAGTTAGAGATCTGAAATTTGAAATATAGCTCAGAAGTGGATGACAGTGCAACATTTTGTAGGTCTGTTCGGTAGGGGTAGGGGTGTGGATGGAAAAGGCTGCTAACACCTGAAATCTCGGCTGCTCTGCAGTACGCGTGTGTGTTTTGCGTAATATCAGAATGCATTCCAGGCTGTGTGCGAGCTGATGGGTATGGAAGAGCAGAGAGAGGGGGGGGAGGGGGAGAGGAGATGGACAGAGAGAGGGGAGGACGAAATGTGTGCAGTATATGTTACATAAAGAACTGAAGCCACAGATAAAATGCTAGTATATACATAAATAATTATTGATATAAAAAACATTATCTCTTCAAAATGTTTAAAATCCGTTGAGAAATTTCACACATACAAGACTAAAAATCAGGAATTAATTATTTAAATACTATACATGACACTTTTTTTAAACCGAGTGAGGTGGTGCAGTGGTTAGAACAATTGACTTGTATTAAGGAGGATGACAGTTCAAACCCACATCCGGCCATCCTGATTTAGGTTTTCTATGGTTTCCCTAAATCGCTTCAGGCAAATGTCAGGATGGTTCCTTTGAAAGCACACACAGTTCCTTTCCCCATCCTTCCCAAATCCAATGGGACTGATGACCTCACTGTTTGGTCCCCTGCCACAAACCAACCAACCAACCGTCTAATGACCTCACTGTCGATGGGACTTCTTTAAAACGGACTAAGAAGTACAAAATAATTTCTCCTAACCCCATATAGAATCCTGATGCCACACAGGTAGTCTTGACTATTTGTGGATGTGAATTTTTAATAGCTGTCACAAAACTTGTAAGATTTAAAATAAAAATTGTGGGGTGATGTAATAGATAATAGTAAGGAGTGTAGAGAGTACCCATCATTGAGAGGAAACATGCCACAGTTCAAATCATCTGCTCTGCAATAAAATAGTTAATGACATGTTTGGAAAAGGGTGGTAACACCTGATATCTCTGTCACACTGCAGGACCAACATGTTACACAGGTAGTATCAGAATGAATTGCAGGTTCTGTGCAAGTGAACAGGCACAGCTGAGCAGAGAAGAGGGAAGAGGAGACGGACAGAGAGAGGGAGAGGAAGAAATGTGTGCAATGTGTGTTACGCATACATAAGTTACCTGTTGCATGTGCCTCACGTTCTTCAGTTTAAATTTTACAAGTATTGTTATAGCAATGAAAAATTCACAACCACAAATTTTCAGGACTCTCTATATGGAGTTATGAATGTGTATGAGGCTAAGAGAAATTATTTTATACCTCTTATTCTGATTTAAAAACGTTTTCTATTAAAAATTTATTTTTATGTATATATTTATTTTACATCCACAGAGTACATCTCCGGACAAAAGTTCCTTACCAGATCTTTGTCTGCTAAGTCACCTTTAGAACCACTAGAAGCCTGTAATAGGAATAGTGAAGTACCTTGTATATCAACAGGTAAATGGATATATCGCAAGTCACGTTACGCTGTGTGGTAGAGAGTTCTTATTGTGCCCAATTTCCTGTTCCACTCACGCTTTGGCGGTTGCGGATAAAGACTGTCGGCAAAGTTCTGTGCTAGCTATCTCTTCTAAGAGCGTACACCTCCGTGATGCACACCACCTCTCTACTAGCGTCTGCCACTGGAATTTTGTTGAGCATCTCCGAGGCGCTCTCGCACTGACTAAACTATCCCGCAAGAAACGGTGCCGCTCTGCGTTGTATCTTCTCTACCTCTTCTACTGATTCTGCTTGGCAAGCGTTCCTGAAACATGAACAGTACTCAAGAATCGGTGGAACGCGTGTTTTGCAGGTTTACATTCCATTTACTTAAGTTATGTTAACGAATCTCTTTCTGGTGTTGTGCTATTTGTTTTATGTTGATTATTCCACTTTAGGTCACTCTGGACGATCGCTTCAAGGTATGTTACTGTAGTTACTATCTGCACTGATTTTTAACCAATGGTTCTGTTTTACAGTAGTGGATTGCTTCGCCTATTTCCGGGGAATGCATCACATTTATTTACGTTCAGCGACAATTGGCCGTCCCTGAAGCAATCATCGATCCTCCGCAGATCTTTCTGTATTTACACTCCTGGAAATGGAAAAAATAACACATTGACACCGGTGTGTCAGACCCACCATACTTGCTCCGGACACTGCGAGAGGGCTGTACAAGCAATGATCACACGCACGGCACAGCGGACACACCAGGAACCGCGGTGTTGGCCGTCGAATGGCGCTAGCTGCGCAGCATTTGTGCACCGCCGCCGTCAGTGTCGGCCAGTTTGCCGTGGCATACGGAGCTCCATCGCAGTCTTTAACACTGGTAGCATGCCGCGACAGCGTGGACGTGAACCGTATGTGCAGTTGACGGACTTTGAGCGAGGGCGTATAGTGGGCATGCGGGAGGCCGGGTGGACGTACCGCCGAATTGCTCAACACGTGGGGCGTGAGGTCTCCACAGTACATCGATGTTGTCGCCAGTGGTCGGCGGAAGGTGCACGTGCCCGTCGACCTGGGACCGGACCGCAGCGACGCACGGATGCACGCCAAGACCGTAGGATCCTACGCAGTGCCGTAGGGGACCGCACCGCCACTTCCCAGCAAATTAGGGACACTGTTGCTCCTGGGGTATCGGCGAGGACCATTCGCAACCGTCTCCATGAAGCTGGGCTACGGTCCCGCACACCGTTAGGCCGTCTTCCGCTCACGCCCCAACATCGTGCAGCCCGCCTCCAGTGGTGTCGCGACAAGCGTGAATGGGGGGACGAATGGAGACGTGTCGTCTTCAGCGATGAGAGTCGCTTCTGCCTTGGTGCCAATGATGGTCGTATGCGTGTTTGGCGCCGTGCAGGTGAGCGCCACAATCAGGACTGCATACGACCGAGGCACACAGGGCCAACACCCGGCATCATGGTGTGGGGAGCGATCTCCTACACTGGCCGTACACCACTGGTGATCGTCGAGGGGACACTGAATAGTGCACGGTACATCCAAACCGTCATCGAACCCATCGTTCTACCATTCCTAGACCGGCAAGGGAACTTGCTGTTCCAACAGGACAATGCACGTCCGCATGTATCCCGTGCCACCCAACGTGCTCTAGAAGGTGTAAGTCAACTACCCTGGCCAGCAAGATCTCCGGATCTGTCCCCCATTGAGCATGTTTGGGACTGGATGAAGCGTCGTCTCACGCGGTCTGCACGTCCAGCACGAACGCTGGTCCAACTGAGGCGCCAGGTGGAAATGGCATGGCAAGCCGTTCCACAGGACTACATCCAGCATCTCTACGATCGTCTCCATGGGAGAATAGCAGCCTGCATTGCTGCGAAAGGTGGATATACACTGTACTAGTGCCAACATTGTGCATGCTCCGTTGCCTGTGTCTATGTGCCTGTGGTTCTGTCAGTGTGATCATGTGATGTATCTGACCCCAGGAATGTGTCAATAAAGTTTCCCCTTCCTGGGACAATGAATTCACGGTGTTCTTATTTCAATTTCCAGGAGTGTATGTGCAGCCTTGTGCCCTTGTACCTATCTTGTACACAACAGCACTGACCACGAATAGCGTCACTTAGCGTCCATCGTTATCCACGAGATCATTATATAAATTGTCAACAGTAGCGAACCCATAGCACTCCTTTCGATATTCTTCCGATGTTCATTTACATTTGTAGATTTTCTTACATTACGAACGGAATGTTGCGTTCTATCTGCAACGAAATCAAAAATATAGTCACAGTGGGTAAGCTCATATTTTCTTCACTACATCACAGTGCGGAATTGTATCGCATGCCTTTCAGAAATCAAGGGGCACGGAATCAATCTGCGTACCTCTGTCTACGGCGATGTGAATCTCATGAACGAACAGAGCGAACTTTGTTTCGCAAAATCTCTGTTTGCGGAAGCCATGTCAGTTTTTAAAGAGGAGATTTTCGTTCTCCTTAAACTACATAATTCGTGACAATAAACAATAAAACACATTTTACGTGATGTGTAGGACGTATCAGGTTTTCAACGTTTCTGATAGTCACGATGAACAAAAGCGACAAGTCTTCACAAGAAACTACACACGAGTAACAGGAAGAACAGGACTTCTGGTCAGAGGAGTACAGGATTAGCAACACAAATTCAATTAGGCCTAATCCAGGTGTAGGTCTAACAATGAATAAGAAAACAGGAAGCTACTGTGAACAGCACAGTCAACGCATTATTGTAGGCAAGATAGACACGAAGCCAATGCCTACCACAGTAGAAAAAGTCTATATGCCAACTAACACCGAAGGTGATGAAGAGATTGATCAGATAAAAGAAATTATTTGGATAATTAACGGAATTTAACTGTCGGTACTAGAAAAAGCAAGAGAAGGAAAAATTGTAGATGAACATGGACCCGGAGAAACTAATGAAGCCGCCTGGTAGAATTTTGCACAGAGCATAATCGCTGACAACTGGTTTAAGAATCATGTAAATTATCTACATGGAAGAGACGTAGCGACATTCGAAGGTCTCAGATCGATTATATAATGGTAAGACAGAAATTCTGAAACCAGGTACTGAACTGCAAGACATTTCCACGGACAGATGTGGACTCTGATGATAATTTACTGGTTATGAACTACCTATTAAAAATGAAGAGATTGCAAAAAGGAAGGAAATGAAGGAAATGGGACCTGGATAGGTTGAAGGAAACAGAGATTGTTGAGAGTTTCAAACGGAGCATTAGGCAATGTCGAGCTGATACATGGTAAGGGATAGAATAGAAAACGAATAGATGGCTTCGAGAGATGAAACAGGGAAGACAGCTGACGGTCAAATACGTAAAAAAAGCAGAATAGAAATCCTTGGACGTCACAGGACGTACTGAATTTAACACATGAAAGGAGAAAATATTACAATGCAGCAAATGAAGTAGGCGAAAGGGAACACAAAGGTCTAAAAATTGAGACTGGTAGCAAGTGCAAAATGGTTAAGCAGGAAAAGAAAAGCCTAAATGTAAGATTTAGAAGCATATTTCAATAGGGGAAAGATAGAAGCCGCCTACAGGAAAATTGAAGAGGCCTTCGGGGAAAAGAGAACCAGTTGCACGAATATGAAGAGCTCAGACGGAAAACCAGTCCGAAGCAAAGAAAGCTGAAAGGTGGAAGGAGTACACAGAGGGACTATACGTGGGAAATGTACTTGAAGGCAATATTACGGATATGCAACAGGACGTAGATGAAGATGAGATGGAACATATGATACTGCGAGAAGAATTTAACAGACTACTGAAAGACTTAGGTCGAAACAAGGACCATGCAGTAGACGACAATCCGCCAGAATTATTGAGATACTTCGGAGAGGCAACCATGAAATAATTGTTCTGCTTGATATGCATAATATATGAGAAAGACGAAATACCCTCAGAAGTCAAGAAGAATGTTATAATTCAAATTCCAAAGAAAGCAGTTGCTCTCAGATGTGAAAATTACCGAGCTATCACTGTTGCAAAATGCTAAAAAAGAATTCCTCACCGGAGAAAGGAGAAACTGGTGGAAGCCGACCTCGGGGAAGATGAGTTTAAAATTCGATGAAATTCAGGAACACGCGAGGTAGTATGGACCCTACGACTTATTCCAGAAGAGAGGTTAAGGAAAGGCAAACCTATCTCCGCAGGTTTCGTACCTTTGGAGAAACCTTTTTACAATGTCGACTGTGATCCACTCTTTGAAGTTCTGAAAGTAGCAGGAGTAAAATATAGCGAGCGAAAGGCGGACATTTCTGAATGTTAACCCATTCCATCATGCGCAAGTGTTGCCAATTGTTGAGCATCACTATGAAAATATCAGCAAGTCACTGTTGCAGCGCACAGCAGCTAGTGACCAGCAGAAAATACGGATGTTTTTAGTTCGCTATATTCCACTGTATAATAGAATGCTATTTTTGTCATTTTGCATGGTAATTCTTGAATGATCATTTTAGTATTTATTGCAATTGAGAATATTTCGTAATTGGTTATTTTAGTCCATAAAATGAAGCCAAGTGTACAAAGTATGTTTTGAAAACAGATACATATTTTTGTACAAATTTTGCATCTAAAATTATTTTAAAAAATCACCTAAGAGCATTACAAGATAAAGAAAAATTTTCCTTCTGCCAGAAAAACTTCAAGTCAGGAAGGCTTAAATCATGTAATGCTAAGGGAATTAGATTATTCTGATTTTTGGGCACGAAAGTAAGTGATGATGGTCGAAGTAGAGAGGATATAAAAGGTAGACTGGTAAATGTAAGAAAATCGTTTCTGGAGAGGAGACATTCGTTAATATCGAATGTACACTGAAGAGCCAAAGAAACTGGTGAAATTGCCTAATATCGTGAAGGGACCCCAAGGCCACGCAGAAGTGGCGCAACACGACGTGCCATGAACTCGACTGTCTGAAGTAGTGCTGAAGGGAACTGACACCTTGAGTTATGCAGGGCTGTCCAAAAATCCGTAAGAGTACGAGGGGGTGGAGATCTCTTCTGAAAAGCACGTTGCAAGGCATCCCAGATATGCTCAGTAATGCTCATGCGTGGGGGAATTTGGTGGCCAGCGGAAGTTTTTAAACTCAGAAGAGAGTTCCTGGGGCCACTCTGTAGCAATTATGGACGTATGGGGTGCCGCATTGTCCTGCTGGAATTACCAAACTCCTTCGGAATACACAATGGACACGAATGGATGCAGGTGATCAGACAGGATGCTTACGTACGTGTCACCCGTCAGAGTCGTATCCAGACGTATCAGGAATCCTATATCACTCCAACTGCACACGCCTCGCACCATTACTGAGCCTCCACCAGCTTGAACCGTCCCCTGCTGATATGCAGGGTCCATGGATTCACGAGTTTGTCTCCGTACCTGTACATGTCCATCGCTCGATACAATTTGAACATGTTTCCAGTCATCAGCAGTCCAATGTCGATGTTGACAGGCCCAGGAGAGGCGTGCAGTCATCGAGGGTACATGAATAGGCCTTCGGCTCCAAAAGCCCATATCGATGATGTTTCGTTGAATGGCTCACACGCTGACACTTGTTGATGGCCCAGCATTGAAATATGCAGCAATTTGCAGAGGGGTTGCACTTCTGTCACTTTGAACGATTCTCTCCAGTCATCGTTGGTCCCGTTCTTGCAGGATCTTTCCAGCCACAGCGATGTCAGAGATTTGATGTTTTACCAGGTTCCTGATATTCACCGTACGGAAAAATGCCCACTACGTCGCTAGCTCGGAGATGCTGTGTTCCATCGCTCGTGCTCCGACTATAACACCACGTTCAAACTTTCTTAAATCTTGATAACCTGCCATTGGAGCAGCAGTAACCAATCTAACAACTGCACCAGGCACTTGTTGCCTCACATAGGAGTTGCCGACGGTAGTCACTTTCTGCCTGTCTACATGTCTCTGTATTTAAATACGCAGGCCTATACCAGTTTCTTTGGCGCTTCAGTATACACTTAAGTATAATGACGTCTTTTCTGGAGCTATTTGCCTGGAGTGTAAGCATGTATGGAAATAAAACGTGGACGATAAACATTTTCGACAAGGGAATGGAAACCTTCGCAATGTGGTACTACAGAAAAATGGTGAAGATTCAAATGGTTCTGAGCACTATGGGACTTAAGTTCTAAGGTCATCAGTCCCCTAGAACTTAGAACTACTTAAACCTAACTAACCTGAGAACATCACACACATCTATGCCCGAGGCAGGATTCGAACCTGCGACCGTAGCGGTCGCGCGGTTCCAGACTGTAGCGCCTACAACCGCTCGGCCACTCCGGCCGGCTGATGAAGATTAGTTGGGTAGATAGAATAACGAATGAAGATGTATTGAATCAAACTGGAACCGTAGAAATTGACTAAAAGAAGGAATCGGCTTGTAGGACACACTCTGAGGCATCAAGGAATCGTGAATTTGATACTGGAAGAATGTGTGTAGGCGTGAAAAGTTGTAGAAGGAGACCAAGAGATGAATACAGTGAGCAGATACAGAAGTATGTATGTTGCAGTAATTATTCAGAGATGAAGAGGCTGGCAGCGGATAGAATCTCGAGGAGAGCTACTGGCTAACCAGTCTTCGGACTGAAGACCACAGCGACAGTGTTCTATGCACTCGGGCCGTTCATTGTATTTTACGCCACCTGGCGGTACCCTCGGATGGTAAACGTGCCGCTGACGGCGCGGGGACAATTTCCCTCAGCAGAGTGGCAGTCGGGGCGTTTCCGCAGTAGGGCGCGACACCCCGTATTTCGTGACGCTATCGCCGCCTCGTATTCGCCGGCGGCGGCAAGGGGGCCACGCCCACACGTAGGCGTGGCGGGTCGGCTCCGGCCCGAGCTCTCGCTAATGAAGGCTCGCGTGACGGGAAGCGAAGGGAAGGAAGGGAAAGGCGTCCGAGGCGCGACCGACCAGCGGCTATCGACCGCGCCGCGATGTCAGCAAAGTGGAGGAGCGCGGCCGGCGCCTCCTGCTCCACCTGCTCGGGGTCCGCCGCGTGGCGGGGGCGCTGCTGCCGAACGTTTCTTGTCCGCAGTCGGCAGTCGGTATTCCGAGTAACAACGCTCTTCTGCACATCGAGGTGTAGGCAGTTGTGCCATTTCCATCTTCACTTTTAACTCTGGGTGTTTGTGAATCCCTTGATGTAAGAATGTATAACGAGGTAAAGGAAGTTATTGAGATAGTTACGACAGACGAAAATTTAATTGTGATGAGTAGATGGAATTCGACAACGAAAGGATGAGAAGCAAAATAGTAGGGGAAGATGGACTGGTGGGAACGATTTGATAAGGCGTGGCATGACGTGGGATTCACTCCACACTCATTCTTTGTAGATTTTATTTTCTTCTGACTTTTCAATAATACACTACTCGCCATTAAAATTGCGACACCAAGAAGAAATGCAGATGATAAATGGGTATTCATTGTACAAATATATTATACTAGAACTGACATGTGATTACATTTTCACGCAGTTTGGGTGCATAGATCCTAAGAAATCAGTACCCAGAACAACCAATTCTCGCCGTAATAACGGCCTTGATACGCCTGGGCATTGAGTCAAACAGAGCTTGGATGGCGTGTACAGGTACAGCTGCCCATCCAGCTTCAACACGATACCACAGCTCTTCAAGAATAGTGACTGGCCTAATGTGACGAGCCAGTTGCTCGGCCACCATTGACCAGACGTTTTCAATTGGTGAGAGATCTGGAGAACGTGCTGGCCAGGGCAGCAGTCGAACATTTTCTGTATCCAGAAAGGCCCGTACAGGACCTGCAACGTGCGGTTGTGCATGATCCTGCTGAAATGTAGTTTTTCGCAGGGATCGAATGAAGGGTAGAGCCACGGGTCGTAACACATCTGAAATGTAACGTCCACTGTTCAAAGTGCCGTCAATGCGAACAAGAGGTGACCGAGACGTGTAACCAGTGGCACCCCATACCATCACTCCGGGTGATTTGCCAGTATGGCGATGACGAATACACGCTTCTAATGTACGTTCACCGCTATGTCGCCAAACGCGGATGCGACCATCATGATACTGTAAACGGAACCTGGATTCATCCGAAAAAATGACGTTTTGGTATTCGTGCACCCAGGGTCGTCCATGAGTACACCTTCGCAGGCACTCCTGTCTCTGATGCAGCATCAAGGGTAACCGCAGCCATGGTCTCCGAGCTGATAGTCCATGCTGCTGCCAGCGTCGTCGAACTGTTCGAGCAGATGGTTGTTGTCTTGCAAACGTCCCCATCTGTTGACTCAGGGATCGAGACATGGCTGCACGATCCGTTGCAGCCACGCGGATAAGATGCCTGTCATCTCGGCTGTTAGTGATACGAGGCCGTTGGGATCCAGCACGGCGTTTCGTATTACCCTCCTGAACCCACCGATTCCATATTCTGCTAACAGTCATTGGATCTCGACCAACGCGAGCAGCAATGTCGCGATACGATAAACTGTAATCGCGGTGGGCCACAATCCGACCTTTATCAAAGTCGGAAACGTGATGGTACGCATTTCTGCTCCTTACACGAGACATCACAACAACGCTTAACTAGGCAACGTTGGTCAGCTGCTGTTTGTGTATGAGAAATCGTTTGGGAACTTTCCCCATGTCAGCACGTTGTAGGTATCGCCACCGGCGCCAACCTTGTGTGAATGCTCAGGAAAGCTAATCGTTTGCATATCACAGCATCTTCTTCCTGTCGGTTAAATTTCGCGCCTGTAGCACATCATCTTCGTGGTGTAGCTATTTTAATGGCCAGTAGTGTATTATAAATGCAGAGCGATTTTTTCCACCGTGTTCAAATTCTAGGTATTGATCGATGAGAGGATATGGAACAAAAAAGGTCTAAATGAACTTGTATCCGGAATAGCATAGTTTTCAAGCTATAGACCATTTAGTCAATCATACTTTGTTACAGAGACTGCGGCCTTATACACGCTGTACCATGCAGCCACGGTTACGGTATGCGTGGTTTCCCCCTAGTGGATGGTGCTCTTCCTCATACGTCATGCCCTAGCGCTCTCTCCTGCCATAGTAACTGGTAATGTTGTGTCGATTCATTTCTCTGCTGACTCACCTTGTAGTGGATGTGATACAGTGTTGAACACAATGGTTCCGTATTCGAATCGAGAGCTTGCCGACACGGTGCTTACTTACGGTAAGGCAAATGACAACGGGTGGCGGGCAGCAAGGTTGTATCAGGAGACCTATCCCCGCCGACAACAACCACAGCATTCAATGTTTGCAACAGTGTTTCGCCGTTTGTCTGAGACACGGTCGTTTTGGAAGCAGGAAGTCATGAAGGACGTACCCAAAATGTTCGGTCACCAGACTTGGAGGAAAATGTGATTAACACTGTGGAAGGCGACCGCCGTGTCAGTACCAGGCAGCTGGCCCCCCAGTACAGGGTAAGCCAGACGACCGTGTGGAACATTCTCCGTGACAGTTGTTACTACACTTATTACTTACAGCGTGTGCAGGCCTTACTATCGACAGACTTTCCACATCAGGAGCAGTTTTGTCACTGGTTTCTTCACCAGGCTACCACGATTGCAGGATCTGTGTCATCCATCCTGTTCACAGATGAGGCCACCTTTACACGGACTAGTATCTTCAACTTTCATAACAGTCATCTGTGAGGTAGTATGCAGAAACCCCATGGTATGGTGACAGCAAATCATCAGCATCGGCGTAGCCGGAATGTGTCGGCTGAATAACTGGTGACCGTATTTTGGTACCAGTCTTCCTTCCACGTCGCCTAACAGGTGGGCACTATCGGCCTTTCTTGCGGGTGACTTTGCCTCCCCTGCTGGAAAAAGTGCCACTGATGATTCGAAGAGGTATGTGGCTGCTACACGATCGTGTTCCAGCCCACTTCGCAGTTCACCTCCGGTCGCATCTCAATCGCGTCTTCCCTGGTCGATGGCTCGGACGAGAGGATCCATTTGCATGGCCCGCTCGTTCACCGGATGTCAACCCGTGCGATTTCTGGTTATGGGGCCATCTCAAAAGTGTCGAGTATGCGGAGCCCATTCCAGATGTGGACACTCTGGGGCAGCGTTGTCTTCCTGCCTTTGACACTTTTCGGATGCAGCCTGACCGATGTGAACGTGTGAGGCAGAATATGCCACGGAGCGTTCACACATGCGTTTAGGCATATGGAAACCATTTTCAACACATACTGTATCTGTGGCTGCATGGTACAGCGTGTATTAGACCGCATTCTCTGTAACAAAGTATGATTGAATAAATGTGTCTCTAGCATGGGGAACCATGCATTTCCGGACCTAAGTTCATTAGACCTTTTTAGTTCCGTATCCTCTCATCGATCAATCCCCATAGTTTGGGCACGGTGGAAAAAATTGTATCTAGCTGATTTCCAATATCCTCGTTTCTTAAATGGCCTTCCCTGGTAACACTTTAACTTTTTGAGAAGTCTCATTCCTGCAGTTTATACTTTACTTTGAACACGTCGCCATCACCTTCATCGTTATCTTTGATTGTCTTAGGATTACGCCATTTACGTATGATCTGATTTGAAATTTTACCCACTTGATTCTCATCTCTTACTAATTTCATTTCAATATTCTGACGCTTTCTGCCAATTAATTAACACCTATCACATTTCCGTTTACTCGCGTCCTATTCATCGCCAGTATATTTTGCCATCTCCGGACCTGAGATGCAGCGAATCTTAGTTTCCCGATCTCCCATTACGCTGGTTCATTCCGCCAGGTGCCGGCCCCTCAAATCTACGTTCTTGGTGTCGGTCCCTGTCACGAAAGTATCCGTTCCCATTGTCCCTTTGAAATTTATCATTGTATGTTTTCCTGTTACCGTTCCCCTTATCAAACCTGCTGTTTACGTTCCGTTGATAACTTCCCGGATGTCATTCACAGTAATCATTCGGACTGTAGTTATGATTTCCACTCTGAAAACTATTTGTCTGCTTATTTGGCATTTTAAACTTCAACAACCGTTCTAATTTTTCTACAAAGTCCAAAAATTCGTCTGTGGAGTTGCTAGGACTGTGCACTAGATCCCACTGCAAATTTTCCGGTAACCGACTGTTCTACGTCGTAATTTCAGTAAGCACTCCCAGTGGACGTTTCACATGAATCAATCTCGCAAGTTCACGTTTACAAAATTCTCGGATCGACCCGTTCCCGCATTTAAATGTTAGCCCGTTCAGAAACTCATTTTGGAGTCGCGTTTGCTTCGCTTCACTCCAGAACTTGTTCAGTAAACTGCTTTCAAATATTTCGTAGGTAGTGAACGTTGCGTTCCAAAGGATTGGAAAAGAGCACAGATCATCCCCGTTTTCAAGAAGGGACGTCGAACAGATGTGCAGAACTATAGACCTATATCTCTAACGTCGATCAGTTGTACAATTTTGGAACACGTATTATGTTCGAGTATAATGACTTTTCTGGAGACTAGAAATCTACTCTGTAGGAATCAGCATGGGTTTCGAAAAAGACGGTCGTGTGAAACCCAGCTCGCGCTATTCGTCCACGAGACTCAGAGGGCCATACACACGGGTTCCCAGGTAGATGCCATGTTTCTTGACTTCCGCAAGGCGTTCGATACAGTTCCCCACAGTCGTTTAATGAACAAAGCAAGAGCATATGGACTATCAGACCAATTGTGTGATTGGATTGAAGAGTTCCTAGATAACAGAACGCAGCATGTCATTCTCAATGGAGAGAAGTCCTCCGAAGTAAGAGTGATTTCAGGTGTGCCGCAGGGGAGCGTCATAGGACCGTTGCTATTCACAATACACATACAGGGTGTTTCAAAAATGACCGGTATATTTGAAACGGCAATAAAAACTAAACGAGCAGCGATAGAAATACACCGTTTGTTGCAATATGCTTGGGACAACAGTACATTTTCAGGCAGACAAACTTTCGAAATTACAGTAGTTACAATTTTCAACAACAGATGGCGCTGCGGTATGGGAAACTCTATAGTACGATATTTTCCACATATCCACCATGCGTAGCAATAATATGGCGTAGTCTCTGAATGAAATTACCCGAAACCTTTGACAACGTGTCTGGCGGAATGGCTTCACATGCAGATGAGATGTACTGCTTCAGCTGTTCAATTGTTTCTGGATTCTGGCGGTACACCTGGTCTTTCAAGTGTCCCCACAGAAAGAAGTCACAGGGGTTCATGTCTGGCGAATAGGGAGGCCAATCCACGCCGCCTCCTGTATGTTTCTGATAGCCCAAAGCAATCACACGATCATCGAAATATTCATTCAGGAAATTAAAGACGTCGGCCGTGCGATGTGGCCGGGCACCATCTTGCATAAACCACGAGGTGTTCGCAGTGTCGTCTAAGGCAGTTTGTACCGCCACAAATTCACGAAGAATGTCCAGATAGCGTGATGCAGTAATCGTTTCGGATCTGAAAAATGGGCCAATGAGTCCTTTGGAAGAAATGGCGGCCCAGACCAGTACTTTTTGAGGATGCAGGAACGATGGGACTGCAACATGGGGCTTTTCGGTTCCCCATATGCGCCAGTTCTGTTTATTGACGAAGCCGTCCAGGTAAAAATAAGCTTCGTCAGTAAACCAAATGCTGCCCACATGCATATCGCCGTCATCAATCCTGTGCACTATATCGTTAGCGAATGTCTCTCGTGCAGCAATGGTAGCGGCGCTGAGGGGTTGCCGCGTTTGAATTTTGTGTGGATAGAGGTGTAAACTCTGGCGCATGAGACGATACGTGGACGTTGGCGTCATTTGGACCGCAGCTGCAACACAGCGAACGGAAACCCGAGGCCTCTGTTGGATCACCTGCTGCACTAGCTGCGCGTTGCCCTCTGTGGTTGCCGTACGCGGTCGCCCTACCTTTCCAGCACGTTCATCCGTCACGTTCCCAGTCCGTTGAAATTTTTCAAACAGATCCTTTATTGTATCGCTTTTCGGTCCTTGGTTACATTAAACCTCCGTTGAAAACTTCGTCTTGTTGCAACAACACTGTGTTCTAGGCGGTGGAATTCCAACACCAGAAAAATCCTCTGTTCTAAGGAATAAACCTTGTTGTCTACAGCACACTTGCACGTTGTGAACAGCACACGCTTACAGCAGAAAGACGACGTACAGAATGGCGCACCCACAGACTGCGTTGTCTTCTATATCTTTCACATCACTTGCAGCGCCATCTGTTGTTGAAAATTGTAACTACTGTAATTTCGAAAGTTTGTCCGCCTGGAAATGTACTGTTGTCCCAAGCATATTGCAACAAACGGTGTATTTCTATCGCTGCTCGTTTAGTTTTTATTGTCGTTTCAAATATACCGGTCATTTTTGAAACACCCTGTAAATGGCCTTGTGGATGACATCGTAAGTTCACTGAGGCTTTTTGTGGATGATGCTGTGGTGCATCGAGAGGTTGTAACAATGGAAAATTGTACTGAAATGCAGGAGGATCTGCAGCGAATTGATGCTTGGTGCAGGGAATGGCAATTGAATCTCAATGTCGACAAGTGTAATGTGCTGCGAATACATAGAAAGATAGATCCCTTATATTTTGCTACAATGTAGCAGGTCAGCAACTGGAAGCAGTTAATTCCATAAATTATCTGGGAGTAGGCATTAGGAGTGATCTAAAATGGAAAGACCATATAAAATTTATCGTCGGTAAAGCAGATGACAGACTGAGATTCATTGGAAGAATCCTAAGGAAATGCAGTCCGAAAACAAAGGAAGTAGGTTACAGTACGCTTGTTCGCACACTGCTTGAATACTGCTCAGCAGTGTGGGATCCGTACCAAATAGGGTTGATAGAAGAGATAGAGAAGATCCAACGGAGAGCAGCGTGCTTCGTTACAGGATCATTTAGTAATCGCGATAGCGTTATGGAGATGATGGATAAACTCCAGTGGAAGACTCTGCAGGAGAGACGCTCAGTAGCTCGGTACGGGCTTTTGTTAAATTTTCGAGAACATACCTTCAGAGTCAAGCAGTATATTCCTCCCTCCTACGTATATCTCGCGAAGAGACCATGAGGATAAAATCAGAGAGATTAGAGCCCACACAGAAGCATACCGACAATCCTTCTTTCCACGAACCATACGAGACTGGAATAGAAGGGAGAACCGATAGAGGTACTCAAGGTACCCTCCGCCACACACCGTCAGGTGGCTTCCGGAGTATGGATGTAGATCTAGATATCACTGTGTATATTTGCCCACGATTGCGGCTCACCTTGCAAATGTCTTTTCACGAATTTTATCTTCTCTTCGTCGGACATTCCCCTTATAAAACCATCCCTGCATGCTGCTAGAAAATTTACTGGGTGGTATTTCCCACAGTCTCCAAAACATTTGACCGATCCTGATTCCATCCACGGAACACTGATCACTGTAGAGGTTTCATGTGCAACTAAAGAATTGAAGTCGCTTTTTATTTCATTGATTTCCTTTTTAACTATACCATTTTCAGTTTTATTGCCAGATTCTACTTTTTCCTTTATTTTATCTACTTCTTTCTCCCCTCTCCCTATTCGAACGTATAAGTTGCTAGTAGCCTCTGTCGTCTCAGCCATTAGAGCATCTTGCCTACTCATAAAATTTCTTACGTTGCCTCCCAGATCTGCCTGCGACTTCTCCACCTTATCACTGACATTTTTCTCCGCTTGATCTACCTTAGAGTCAAGCATCCCAACTTCATCAGAAATTTTGCCCATTTCTCCCCGAATGTTTAATTTTCCGTCTATCAATTCCTCGATTCCACTAGTCATTTTACCTACTTTGTCTTTCACAACCGAGGCTATTTCGGATTGAACTGAATAAATTTTTAATTTTACGTCAACCATAACGATTTTTACAGAATCTATTTTGGATCCCAATCATTTTTATTAATGGCGACATCGTGTCTCCCCCAAATTCATCTCCCTTGCCTAATTTCGGACTATTGGCCCTGCTAAATTCACCGCCGATCACGCTTTTCTGCTCCGACTTCGGGCTAAGCGGCTCACAAGTATTTTCGGACCCAAACAAACTGGCCGACTGCTTAATATTAGCAACGTCTACTATTGGCGATTGAACCACAGAATCATACATAATCTCGCTATCAGCGCAGGTACTTAGCTTTGTCGTGCTGGATCGTTGTGCCATGGTATTACTGCCGATGTTGCAGTTGCAGCCGACGCTGAAGATCTCGTAGTCCCTGCTGTGGTACTGCTACCGCCGCTGCGCGATGAATCGCCGTTGAAGATACCGCTGCTAGCTCGAACGATGTGCTTTAGACGTCGCCTCTTATTCTGCGTTACTTTTTTATCACTCGTAACCACTGCTAAAACTCGGTGCACACAACTGTTGCAAAATTTGTAGCTCAGGGCCCCCACGCAAACTGCCTAAACTGCCACAGCCTTGGGGCCTAGGTCCCAATGTCGTTAACTGTGAAAGTTACAATTGTAATTTCACAACTAATAAAGAAACCTAATATTCAGTTCTGAACCGATCTCACATTTAACTTTTGCGAGAGGTCCCGCCTATCGATGTTCAGATAGTACTTTTGGAAACACTTTGCAAAATTCAAATCAAATTCTAAACTTTCCAGAATTCATATTCCGCAACTAACACTTTCCAAAATCCAATCCTGTTCCAACACTTTGCAAGATTCTTATCCCTCAACTAACACTTTCCAAATTCCTATCCCGGACGAGCACCCAATTGCGAGCTAACATCCCAAAGATGTTCGGTCTCACATGCGGTTCCTCTTCGTCGAAATGTCTTGGCTCAAACTCGTCTAGGAATTGAACCGCACGTGTCGCATTACACACCCTAAATTAGACACTTGTGACCCTTTGGTTAACTTGTCTGGCTGTTGGAAATCTTGCGAAATTGTATGAAACAAAGTTAATGTAACATATAATAACAGCAACAATAACATCAGGAACTAAATTAATGACCCCTAAACGATATAGGACACACAATTGCAACTTGGTTAGAATAATGTTTGGTGCAAATGGCTCTGAGCACTATGGGACTTAACTGCTGTGGTCATCGGTCCCCTAGAACTTAGAACTACTTAAACGTAACTAACCTAA
Organism: Schistocerca serialis cubense; assembly: GCF_023864345.2. NCBI lineage: Eukaryota > Metazoa > Arthropoda > Insecta > Orthoptera > Acrididae > Schistocerca > Schistocerca serialis. Next base: position 899,009,370 of record NC_064639.1, read on the forward strand.
GGACATCACAAACATCCATGCCCGAGGCAGGATTCGAACCTGCGACCGTAGCGGTCGCGCGTTTCCACACTGTAGGGCCTAGAACCGCTCCGCCACCACGGCTGGCAGAATAATGTTTAATCAGAAAGAAAACTAATAGCGGAGGTGGTCTTATTCAGAATTACTACTACACTCGAGCGCATATCCATTTGACACAGTTCGATCACTCACAAACTCATCGCGAAACACAAGTCCAATACTTCACTTCGATATTTACACGAAAAGTTAAGAGTTCACACCAGGCGCGCAGCTGCTCACCGCTCAGAGACTAAGTCCCGCGATACCACACAACGCGAAATTTTCTAAGTCGTTTCACTTCCTAGCTGCCTAAAGACCGACCGTTCGCTTTCGCGTCTCAATCTGAACTGTGCTCTTTGGTGTCTCCAGCTGAACTGTCCGCTTTCGCGTCTGCACCGGCACTCCCTCTGCCCGTCCCCGGCCGTGTTTTCCGCGCGCCGAATATCCTCGCTGAACTGACTAGGGCAGTTCCCTTTCCTGAAGCCGTCCATCTGATTGGATACAGCTTATTCTACATTATTTTACATTTTAACATATTTAAATAATCAAAGCTTGACCACTTTCACGTACTAAATAAAGTAACAGTAACATCCATTACATAATAAACGTTAAATGCTTTTACATAAAACCAATATAGTTTCCTTCTTACCTTTGAATGTCATGGCCAGTAGCCTTGCAATAATGTGCTTTCTGATAAATAAATGAAGAACAAAAGTAACTATTATGCACTAGACTTTACAACAAATATTCTATTACCTAATGATTCAATAAGCTGTCATGCTGTCGTCTTTCAATCTGTTTTGTGTGGAGGAAATGATGATCTGATGCTCAACTGTAAATATTGATAATTTAAATTTACTATATCTTCTAAACAAATAAAGTTACAGAGTTGATATTTAAAACATTTGCCATTTTAATGATGCGTTTCTATATGAAATGTCGATCGTTAAGATCGATCAAAGCGTTCAGATTTCAGCAATCAGGTCTTTGTTACATAACTTGTTCATTTTATTTTAACAGTAAATCCTAAACTATTATGGATATGATCAATATTCATATTTTACTAGGATCACCATGAAAATTTAAGGAGCATGGCAGATTAAAATTACTATGGCTTCATTCCCTGCATTACTACAGAATTAAATAGTTTTCATAAAGGTTTCGCTTTATGGCCGATCTTAGGTCCGCCATATTTAACACTGCTACATGTCCCTTTAAAAAAGTCTTCTACTGGGTTTACCCATGACGTAGGTTCTCGTCTGTCTCACTCGCAACTAGAGCACTTAGGCCTCAATAGACAATAGACGCCTGTGATAATCTGCGCCGTTTGTGGCACACGGTCCTGGACGACAGGGTTCGTTTCACAATTCCTGTAGGCTGACTCTTTCGGCCATATATTGAAATGGGAGAGCAATGCTCGTTAACTCACATCGTCAAAATCCCAAGATGGTTCGAACGGCCTGCCAATAATGCTCCAAACGTTCTCAACCGAGGAGGGATCCGGAGACCTTGCTGGCCAAGATACGATTTGGTGAACATAAAGACAAGCTGTAGAAACTCTCACCGTGTGCGCGCGGGCGTTGTCTTGCTGTAATATAAGCCCAGGATAACATGCCATGAAGGGCAACAAAACGGGGCATAGAATATCGTCGACGAACTGCTGTGGTGTAAGGGTTCCATGGATTACAACCAAAGGGGTACTGCTATGAAGCAAATGGTAGCCCAGACCATTTCTCCTGGCTGTCGGGCCATATGGCGGGCAACGGCCAGGTTGGAATCCCAACCCGCCCCGTCTTATTGCCCTTAATGGCAAACCATCTGGGCTTACATTTCAGCAAGATAATGTCCTCCTGCACACGGCGAGAGCTTCTACTGCTTGCCTTTGTGCTTGCCGAACGCTATCTTGGCCAGCAAGGTTGCCCGATCTCCCCTCAATTGAGAAAGTTCGAAGCTTTATGGGCAGGACCGTCCAACCACCGCGGGATTTTGACGATACAACGCGTCAATTGGACAGAATCTGACACAAAGTCCCTCAGGGAGACATCCAACACCGCTGTCAATCAGTGCCAAGCTGAATAATTGCTTGCATAAGGTCCGTAGGTGGACCAGTGCGTTGTTGACTTGTTGAGTTTGTGAAGCTTTTTCTCTTGAACAGATCAGTCAGTTTTTCTGAAATTGTAATCGTTTGTTTGTACATTTACATCACGTCTACTGATTTCCCCTCGTTCGCATAATTCTTTCGTTCTGTGTCTTTTTTTGTCTTAGAACTTATATTTAGAGGGCGACGATCTGATAATCAAATTTTTTCGATTGTCTGAAAGCACTGAATCCCCTCCAGAGCGACTTCCCAACTCTGCACATTTGTTTCGGTACGTCCTACGATGAGCGCTTCTTGTTTATGTACAGAATACAGTATGTTTTGCCGTGAATCACTCTGTCTTTGTCAACTCGCAGCCATGTCTGCCTCTCTCGACGGAACCCTGGGATGAAACAAAAGAACGACCTACCGCGAGTCTGCCTCGTGTTTCTGCTTCTCGAGCGCATGCTCAGGAAATGAAAAGTGGCCTCGGAGCTTGCCGGCGAGTTGTGAGTGCATGTTTAAGCGCGGCCCGCAGAGGTTCGCCGTCTGTGATTACTCGGGAGACCTCCTGTGTTGTGGAGACGCGGTTTCCGTCCAGAAAATAAGCAGGCGTGGCGCGGGGTCCACGCGTCCCCCAGGCGGCCGTGCGTGTTTCAGGTGCCGCAGAGAAAACTGCTTTCCCTCGGGATGAAAAGGCGGAACGGACGTGCTTTTTCCACTGACAGTGCATATCTCCTACCAACCGATGAAGTGCTCCAAAAAAATATCATCTCAATTTAATATAATATTTTTCATTCACTTTCGAACTCTACTGAACCATGCCATGTACGAAAAGGGATTTTTGAAATTTCTTTTCCTTTCCTTTAGCTCCATTCTCTCAGAATGAAGCCTTTTCCTATCCTTGAACTAAACTGTTCTGATCTTCTAATTTTGCTACCTAGTCAACTCTCCAGTCGTGAATTTCGTGACTAAATTTTCTTTTAGTTTTGTGGATAACTTCTGTTACATCTACATCTACATGACTACCGTGAAATTCACACATAATGTGCCTGGAAGAGGGTTCATCAACCAACCTTCAGACTATTTCTCTAGCAAAACACAAACCACAACACATGCTTAGAAGTACAAAAACAAACAGAATACAGTGGTGTGCGTAAAAGTGTATTGTGAAGATTATAAGAAATGCATAGTGCTGCAGAACAACTAAAACTTAGAGCAAAATTATCAGTGTCTAACGCAGAAAAACGACAATGTGCTAGCAGACTGCATTTTCCGATGAAAGCGAGAAATCAACCGAAAATGACCGTAAGTACAAATCAACTTACAATTAAAGAACTGGTTTTCGATCTGAAAGCAAATCAAAATGTAAATAACTTAATTACAGAGCACTGATGACGCCTTACTTCAATAAAGAGAAACGCGTCTGGTGAAAATCGACAGAACAAAATATCCTCAAGAATTATTTCTCTAGCTTTCCAGTATCGAACAGAATAGTTTGCCCGTGCGACTTCTGATTTATTTTATTACGATGCTCATTTATTTTATGTATCTTCATTTGTCCCTATGTAATGGCTGTCAACCAAATATTTTCGCATTCGGTGCAGAAACTTGACGATTAAACTTTCGTGAAAAGGTCACGGCACAACGGAAAACATCTTCATTTTAATGATTGCCACCCCATATCGCTTGTGATATACGTGGCACTCTCTTCACTATTTCGCGATAACACAAAACGAACTGACCTACTTTGAACTTTTTCGATGTCCCGCGTCAATCCTCTCGGGTAAGTATCCCATACGACGCAACAATACTCCAGAGGAGGACGGATAAGCGTATTGTAAGCAGTCGCTATAGTAGTTTGTTTCATCTTCTAACTGTTCTGCCAGTAAAATATGCTCATTGATTCACTCTACCAACGACATTTTCTATTTGATTTCCAATGTAAGTTGTTGCTAGTTGTAGTTCGAAGGTGTTTAGTTGAATCCACAGCCTCTAAATTTGTGAAATTTATCTTATTACTGCAATTTAACGGATTTCTTTTAGTACACATGAGGATGGCCTCACACTATTTATTGTTTAGAGTCAACTGCTACTTTTCGCACCATACAGATAGCTTGTCTAAACCGTAGTGCAATTCTGTTTGATCTTCTGATGACTTTACTAGATGGCAAATGATAGCATCATCTGAAAACAATCTAAGAGGGATGATCAGATTGTCTCATGAATTGTTCCGTTTATATAAATTAGGAAGAACCGAGGGCCTGTAACACTTCTTTCGGGAACGTCAGATACCACTTCTGTTTAATTCCATCACTTTCCGTGAGTTACTAAAAACTGTCACCTTCCTGACAGGAAATCACAAAACCACATGCACAAGTGCGGCGCTGTTCCCCATGAACACAATTTGTTTAGTAGCCACTTTCGATGAACGGTGTCAAAAGCATCTGGAGACCTAGAAATATGCCATCAATTTGATATCGAATGTCGATTGCACTCACTACTTCCCTTCTTGCTGCTTTTTTCCAGCTCTTCCATTTTTTTCCGAAGGATGATCGCTATATTATTGCTAAAAGTTGGACTAGCTCAGCCACAAAATCCGTATAGAATCTTGTAAGTATCCCACAGTGCCATGCAGCTTTGTTCAGTTTTAGCGAATTAAGCTGTTTCTCAAACCCCCTGTCATTAATATCTGTGAAACCGTTCGGGTACATTTTTTATAACTTTATATCGACGTTTCTAATGTTATAGTGAGGAATCCACACAAATGTTTTTTTTGGAAAATATTTGTGACAAACGGCAACTAAGCATCCCAGCTAGCTAGTATTAAGAACGCTACTTACAGAACCTGGTGCATGCTCAAAATATACATTCTTTTTCGGTTCAGGAGTCATTAATACAAATTCATATGTGTGAGAAGAAAGCGGAAAACGTTAATTGCGAATTGCTGACTTGACAATTTTACAAAAATTTATTCCTTCATCCATCTACTGTCTTCAGTTTCACACTGCATTACTACTGGTCCACATGATGTACAACCAATGACATTTCAGATTTTTCTCAGAATGTACTTTTTTCTATCCTTTTCCCACAATTTGGTTCCGGTCTCCTTAGACTTTTCTGGCGAGCCAAATGACAGCCGTGAATTTGGTGATAATTTTTTTTTTCTGTTAGGTCTTCTTTTATTGCTGCTATCTGTTTTACTGTCTTAATTTTGTGTACTGTGGGACTGATAGAACTCAACATGTCGTAGTTGACCTGGTTGGTGCCATTGCTTAAAATGCTGACGGAATTTTAGCCTGCATTTTTTTATATACGTATACTTTTGCATTCCCTTATTTGCTCTTAGTATGTGTGTTCCTTCTTCAGTGTATTTTAGTCCTACGGTTTTCCCGGTAACATTTCGCTCTCCCTTAGATTTTTTTAGCGTCTCTCTTTCTGTTTAAAATGAGTGTCTCAGTCCGATAAAGGCACCTTTCACATTTCACTTGATTTTTTGTTTTGTGACTGAAGTCCCTTAATATCTGAAAACATTTTGTACTGTTTTATTTTCATTATTCATTAACTGAGCAGTTTTAATTAATTTTTGAAGGGTGTGAAATACTATGATTTTGAGTGCCCTATCGTGTACAAGAAAGTCACCCGGAATGCCTTCAAATATGGTAAGAGGATTGCAACGCCTCTAAGCTAGTCATGGGTAGATTGTACGCGTGCTTTCAGCCCGTCATCCCACTCAGACCTCGGCTGTGCGACGTTTCCCAATCTAGAAGGCTGATATCAACTATTTGACGCTTGAGGGTTACCCATAATTTTCCCCGACATAGTTTCACCGTACCGAAATCAGTGTAATCGCCTATCCCGGCTGCAACAATAATCATTTGCGTGCAAAAAATTGGAAACAGATGACTGTTGTTGCAAGAGCTATAGCGACTGGAAGTATAATCGTAGAATTTGGCACATATGATGCCCTTCTGCCCTCCTTACGCAGCTCTGGTGTTTATAGTACTTTAAATTTTTACGAAGTGCCACGATGTTCTTACAGCTACAACACGCAACTAAGAATTATATCAGCAGTCACTGGAAAAGAATATGTAATCTGACTGTACACACTTTTAACCAATAATCAATCAGTTTCTTCATTATTACGTATTACCGTTACTGTGTAGTGTACTTAGCTTTTTTGGTCCAGATAACTGCTTGTTCTAAATCTACATTTAGCTATTGCAATTACTATTCAACTCCAATTATAGAGCAATTTTAATGAACTTATATACTGTTAGCTGGCCACAAACCCAGCTTGCGATTTTATGCAGATCATATTGTATCCGCCAATTTATGAGTTTTATATAAAGGTATTACGTTATGTGTATACCATTCACCTGGTTAAATGTTGGATTCTTGCTGAAGGACAAATAAATAGGTAAATAAAATATTTAGATGCAGTTCTACGTGGCGGATGTTTGAATTGGATCTGCAGCTATATAAATCATTTTCTAGGGCAAGAAGCTCGACCGAAGAGTTACAACATTTTTAATTTTAACTGCACGTGCTGATCGGTTTTGGGAACTTACATTTTCATCGTCACTGCCATACAAAGGATTGCCGTTTCCCAACGCTCCAATAAATGGCGCCATAATCCCTTCCCTATAATGATGAATGATTTTTAATACGCCTCGCACATTAACACGATTTCTCCTACTATACTGAACATACGTAATAGTTGTCAGTATGTGAATTTTCTCAGCCACTAATCTCAGTTCTTTTTCGTTTCAATATGATTTGGTAATATACTCCTGTAAGCAGACTACTATACATATATAGCTAAAAACGTTGCTCCTTTTGTATATTAGCAAATGCCAGCACTTTTCACACGCTATCTGGATTACGGAACATGTAATTCACCATCTGACTATGCTTATTATTACTAACCCATCATCGTAGTAGAAGATGCATTGCTTTTTGCTGTAGTTGAGTGTCGCAAGTTAATCGCCGTATATAAAACGGAATGTCCTGACTAATACACTGACTCATAATAGCCCAGCGCAAACCGCTACGGCTAAACATTTGAAATTTTGAATGGGTGTTATTCTTATACTGCAGGGATCGTTTGAGAAGGGATTTTTCGAAATTCCACTCCTAAGGGGGTAAAATAAAGGATGAAAGGTTTTTTGAAAAATGTCGCCATTAAGACGATTTTGAAGCTTGAACTACGAAAACTGTTATTCGGTTTCTCATTCAGAAAGAAAAAAATACGTGTGTCAGCATTTTTAGCCTTAATTAGCCTGAAAAGTTTAGGTGTTGCAATTTGTGAACCAAACCAAAGAAAGCTATTTAACAGACTCCACAACAAATCGGCTTTATCAGAATTGTGTAGAAAAAGAAACTGATCTTTAATTCATTAATTTTTCAGCAGGCCTAATACATGTTTATAAAATTATTTTATTGTAATTACTACACAAACTAATCATTACTAATGACAAAATAGATCCTACGTTTAAAAGCGATTCGATATGTAGGAATATCCGTTTGAGATGAGAGAGGTAAGACTGGCTTTAATAACTATAATACTATTTTTCCGATATGCCTCTTTCTTTTTTTAACTTGCTATATGAAATTACACATTACGGAACACATCAATTATCTAGAGACTGGAAGCTATGTAAAGGGTCACTAACTCTCTTATAGAGTGTAGATTTACACATGAGCAATGGATGGAACAACATACTAATTCGTTCAAAGAAAAACAAGAAAACAAAAGTCTATGCAGACCACCCAGTCCACGCGAGCAAAGCAGCGGAGCATCAACCTTGATACGGAACGGGTGGTATTTGCGGTTGCCTCTCTTGTCGGTTGTAATTTACTGTGGATATGCCTTTTAACATTGGAACTTTCGAACAGTGATGAGTTCAAAATTTCAAATGCATCATAGTGTGCCGCTGATGAAAGCTACTATACGACTTGACGTAGTTTGTCATTCATTTAGTCAATTTACCATATAGGAAAAAATATTGTATATTTTTTTACCTTTTATTATTGCAATAACAACTTTCTTCTTTCTTCCTTTGTACGGCATTGACTATGGAAATATGTTTCCGAGAGCGACCTGAAAATATAGTTCAAACGAAAAAACATTGTACAAACACACATTTCTTTTTTTATTTCAGTCTTGGACGCACATCATTATTTGGTTCAAATGGCTCTGAGCACTATGCTACTTAACTTCTGAGGTCATCAGTCGCCTAGAACTTAGAACTAATTAAACCTAACTAACCTAAGGACATCACACACATCCATGCCCGAGGCAGGATTCGAACCTGCGACCGTAGCGGTCGCTCGGCTCCAGACTGTAGCGCCTAGAACCGCACGGCGACTCCGGCCGGCGCACATCATTATTTCTGATGTAGACTACGCAGTTCGACTAACTGCAGTCACTAGATCTGCCATGCGGCAAAACGTAGAAAAATGGGATATACAATTCTTTCCACGTACTACAAAAATACTTTCGTAAGAAAAAAGTAACAATGGGATGCATCTTATTTCAACAGATCACAAAATCGGAGGTGCTCACAATTAGTAGGGTACAGATACAGTAATATACGTGACTAACACACAGCAAATAAATTAAAACATCATTACAGCGTATATCGACAAGTAGTACGCACTCGCACGAAGAGTAGGTGCATACTGGCAGTGACGCAATCACCAGTAACAAGGTTGTAAGCATTCTACAAAATACTGTCTGTTTGTGAGACAACTAAATATAATGATTTCGAAAACTTTCTCCTAGTGTAAGGTGTACTTTATACACTCCTGGAAATTGAAATAAGAACACCGTGAATTCATTGTCCCAGGAAGGGGAAACTTTATTGACACATTCCTGGGGTCAGATACATCACATGATCACACTGACAGAACCACAGGCACATAGACACAGGCAACAGAGCATGCACAATGTCGGCACTAGTACAGTGTATATCCACCTTTCGCAGCTATGCAGGCTGCTATTCTCCCATGAAGACGATCGTAGAGATGCTGGATGTAGTCCTGTGGAACGGCTTGCCATGCCATTTCCACCTGGCGCCTCAGTTGGACCAGCGTTCGTGCTGGACGTGCAGACCGTGTGAGACGACGCTTCATCCAGTCCCAAACATGCTCAATGGGGGACAGATCCGGAGATCTTGCTGGCCAGGGTAGTTGACTTACACCTTCTAGAGCACGTTGGGTGGCACGGGATACATGCGGACGTGCATTGTCCTGTTGGAACAGCAAGTTCCCTTGCCGGTCTAGGAATGGTAGAACGATGGGTTCGATGACGGTTTGGATGTACCGTGCACTATTCAGTGACCCCTCGACGATCAGCAGTGGTGTACGGCCAGTGTAGGAGATCGCTCCCCACACCATGATGCCGGGTGTTGGCCCTGTGTGCCTCGGTCGTATGCAGTCCTGATTGTGGCGCTCACCTGCACGGCGCCAAACACGCATACGACCATCATTGGCACCAAGGCAGAAGCGACTCTCATCGCTGAAGACGACACGTCTCCATTCGTCCCTCCATTCACGCCTGTCGCGACACCACTGGAGGCGGGCTGCACGATGTTGGGGCGTGAGCGGAAGACGGCCTAACGGTGTGCGGGACCATAGCCCAGCTTCATGGAGACGGTTGCGAATGGTCCTCGCCGATACCCCAGGAGCAACAGTGTCCCTAATTTGCTGGGAAGTGGCGGTGCGGTCCCCTACGGCACTGCGTAGGATCCTACAGTCTTGGCGTGCATCCGTGAGTCGCTGCGGTCCGGTCCCAGGTCGACGGGCACGTGCACCTTCCGCCGACCACTGGCGACAACATCGATGTACTGTGGAGACCTCACGCCCCACGTGTTGAGCAATTCGGCGGTACGTCCACCCGGCCTCCCGCATGCCCACTATACGCCCTCGCTCAAAGTCCGTCAACTGCACATACGGTTCACGTCCACGCTGTCGCGGCATGCTACCAGTGTTAAAGACTGCGATGGAGCTCCGTATGCCACGGCAAACTGGCTGACACTGACGGCAGCGGTGCACAAATGCTGCGCAGCTAGCGCCATTCGACGGCCAACACCGCGGTTCCTGGTGTGTCCGCTGTGCCGTGCGTGTGATCATTGCTTGTACAGCCCTCTCGCAGTGTCCGGAGCAAGTATGGTGGGTCTGACACACCGGTGTCAATGTGTTCTTTTTTCCATTTCCAGGAGTGTATATCGTACTCAATTGGTAACCAAAACTGACTGTTGTGTGGCCCAGTGTTGCGCATGTGAACAGTGTCGTGAAATACACTGAAGCGGCAAAGAAACTGGTATAGGCATGCGTATTCAAATACGGAGGTATGTAAACAGGCAGAATATGGCGCTGCGGACGGCAACACCTGTATAAGACAAGAAGGGTCTGGCGCAGTTGTTAGATCGGTTACTGCTGTTACAGTGGCTGGTTATCAACATTTAAGTGAGTTTGAACGTGTTGTTATAGTCGGCGCCCGAACGATGTGACACAGCATCTCCAAGGTAGCGATGAAGTACGACCGTTTCACGAGTGTACCGTGAATGTCAGTAATCCCGTAAAACATCAAATCTCCGACATCGCTGCTGCCGGAAAAAGATCCTGCAAGAACGGAACCAACGACGACTGTATAGAATCGTTCAGTGTGACAGAAGTGCAATCCTTCCGCAAATTGCTGCATATTTCAACTCTGGGCCATCAACAAGTGCGAGCGTGCGATCCATTCAACGAAACATCATCGATATGGTCTTTCGGAGCCGAAGGCCCACTCGTGTATCCTTGATGTCTGCACGACAGAAAGCTTCACGCCTCGCCTCGTCCCGTCAACACCGCCATAGGACTGTTGACGACTGGAAACATGTTGCCTGGTCGGACGAGTCTCCTTTCAAATTGTATTGAGCGGATGGAGGTGTACGTGTACGGAGACAACCTCATGAACCCATTGTCCCTTCATGTCAGCAGTGGACAGTTCAAGCTGGTGGAGGCTTTGTGATGTTGTGGGGCGTGTGCAGCTGGAGTGATATGGGGCCCCTGATACGTCTACATAAGACTCTGGCAGGTGACACGTACGTGAGCACCCTGTCTGATCACCTGCATCCATTCGTGTGCACTGTGCAATCCGACCTACTTGGGCAATTCCAGCACGACAGTGCGACACGGCACACGTCCAGAATTGCTACAGAATGACTGCAGGAACACTCTTCTGAGTTTAAACTCTGGCCACCATACTCTCCAGACATGAACATTAGTGAGCATATCTGAGATGCCTTGCAACGTGCTGTTCAGAAGAGATCTCCACCCTTTCGTACATTTACAGATTTATGGACAACCAGAAGGATTTATGGCGTTAATTCACTCCAGCACTACTTCAGACATTAGTCGACTCCATGCCCTTTCGTGTTGTCAGAATATTGCAGCAACGTATAGGGGGCATACGTACAGGGAACCACTTAAATTCCGAGAAACATAATTTAGATCCTATTACAGAACGCCATAAAATCATACACAAAGCACCCAAAGGCAACGTACTCAAGAATTTGAAAGGAGATATATTCTCAAATAAAAAAAGAGAACTAGCATACGGTTACTATTTAAAAAAATGGTCTTAAGGCGTCGTCTATGATATACTGTGACGTTTGAATTCCTTAACGAACCAATTCCCCCACCCCCATATAATTTCATTGTCTCCACAGGGATTACGCACTGGTTGCCTTGGAGTAATTTTGCCTACGATTTAGTAATTGCCTTTTGTTGTATTGTTTGTTTTCTGCTGTTTTTGAGCTCCACGACTTCTTTCTTTGCGGTCTGCAACATTTTACTGTCAGCTGTATTACATTGTACTATTCCTATATTACGCGAAGTTTGTTAAAATCTTATGAGAGCTATATAGATGCATATGTATTAATCCATATACATCAGTCATTTCAATGTTTACTTAACACATTAACAAAAAAGGAAAGCATATTTTTAAATTTCATTTACATTTTATTCATTTTTGCACTTATCTGTAATCTGTCAAATAGAGTGCGCTATTATTGTGCCTTCTGCGCCACGTAACGGCAGTTGAATAATTTACCGTCTTATCGGTGATTTCGTCACCGCCAGTATCCACCTACACATCGAGAAAAGACGTATTATTTGACGATGTACATTGCGTTGACGTTTTAAAGTATTTGGTAAGTATTAGTCATGCACATTACTGTAATTGTATCCTGTTAATTATGAACTCTTCTAATTTTTTGCTCTATTGAAATAATGGGCATCCCATAGTTATTTTCTTTTATTACGAAAAATAGTTTTTTAATATGGGGAAAGAAACGTGCATCCTGTGTTTATACTTCTTGTGTCATGATACATCCGATGATGACAGTTTGCCGAAATGCTTAGCCAAAATCAGAATTAAATTTTCTCATTATGAGAATATTGAAGGGCGATCTGTTTTAATTGTTAAAAATCATTCAAAAGCCAAGATCACAGAAAATATTTTTTATTCAAAACAAACATTTTCAACAATCTTAGCTCTTATCTTCAAATCTTAAACAATTTTTTGCACTGTTTTTTCTCGTGTGTTCTATCTTGTACGCCATTATGTGAACTGATGTGTTATTATGCACCGTATGTTTATCGTATAACAAGCGTCTGTAGTGATTTCTGTATCGACATGGCCTTTTGGACAAGGTGCTGTGTATTTTTAAATATTTTAGCGATGACAAATGTTTATAATGTGCTGAGTTTTATCCACTTGACATCTTGTGCACGAGGTCACCGTGAGATGAACATGTTTTACTACAAAAAAATATTGAAGACCTGAAGATGACAGCTAAGACTGTTGAAGCCAGTTGCCTTGAATAAAAAATATTTTGTACGACCTTGGTTTTTGAATGGTTTTCAAAGTCAGTAATACTGAAGTGCGACCGAGACAGAAAAGTTTCGTGTGTTTGTCCGTGATTATGCCCGCGGACCTATACAAAGACGTCGGGTGTCCGCCATTTTGAAAACAATTATAGCTTCTTCTATGGTGCTTCTTCCCCTATAAAATAAATAAAATAACCAACAACAACATCAACAACGGCCAGGACAATAACCTGCACGTACGATAACACACGGAGGGAATATATAGCTGTATTAGCGCTATTACCAGAAAAAAAGTGTTATCAGTGGGGCATTTGGAAGTTACAGCCCGTAGCATAATGACGTCCGCTATCGCCAAAAGAGAGTGATGAGTGCTGCAGTTCTCCATCTCAGCGCCCGCAATAAGGCGGCAGGGGTCAGCAGGGAGACGCTTGCACATAAACGCGGACGGAAAAAAAGGTTCATTCCATTTCGCTGAGTGCAGACAGTGGCACAACAAATTATTCCCCGAGCGCGCTGCGAAGCTACGTCCTCGAATAACGAGCACGGGTGTGTCCTGCGAAAGAATGAGACGTCTGCTGCCTAATGGAACGAGAGAAGGAAAACTACTGCTGGCGGCGGAAGACGTAGCGGGCGGGAATGGAGGGCAACACTCCAATTCTACACCTATCTGTGCAACCGAATGACTGTGAAGTGCATGGCAGTGGCTACTTCCTACTGTACCACGTATCAAGGCTACTTCGGGTTTCATTCGCGTATGGAAGCCCCAAGGAAAGTACGCAGTCCTAAAGCATCGACTGCACCGACCAGCGCAACGCCGCGAAACGGCATCAAGAAGGCGCTGATCTGCACCAATGGAAAGAGCAGGTAGCGCCACACTTCCGGAAAGCCAAGAGTTCATCGCCCTCTATCAACGCTGACTTAACCAGCCGCCCATCAATGGTCGTCCACAGTTCGGTCGCAGACTTCGGAGAATATTCAGCCTGCGTTCTGCGACTATTAATAATTTATAAAACTACCTTCATGTAAGAGCCGCAGGAAGCACCTCAAGTCACCTCATAACAGGAAATTAAGTTATGCTATTTTCCTTTTTAGAAATAAAGTGTTCTGTTAATTTGAAAGTGTTATGTCCAGATTATTTTGGATTCCTGCCACCGGCCATCGCAACTTCTATCCTTCTTTGTTCATATCGGTGCTGGCTCCCACTGTAGCCGACACAACATAAATGAGTAATTTCACTGACCCACTTTATGCCACCCACTAAGGCTCAAAAAATGGTTCAAATGGCTCTAAGCACTAAGCGACGTAACTTCTGAGGTCATCAGTCCCCTAGACTTAGAACTACTTAAACCTAACTAACCTAAGGACATCACACACATCCATGACCGAGGCAGGATTCGAACCTGCGACCGCAAGCAGCAGCGCGGTTCCGGACTGAAGCGCCTAGAACCGCTCGGCAACAGCGGCCACTAAGGCCATTTCATGTCGATTCTAAGCAAGCGGTCTATCTGAAACGTTTTTCTCGACCACCCAAAACCGCGTGATTTCAAAGCTATGTGTCGCGGTTTTGACCTCCATGGAAGCGGTGTCAAGAAAAGGGATGAAACGTGGACAAGAGGGGCTGTGACGATCTTCCCATGGTGTAACATGTCCACGGCGGCGTTGGTGAAATTTGGTGCCAACGTGACACCGTTAACCCACCGTACACGTCACATGAACTTCTGAACTACCGCCTTTTCTTCATATGTGTCAACACCTTGCTGTTTAAAGCGCCGCCTAACCCGAGGGTGATATCGGAGGACGCCACGCTTCTGCACCATTACAGAGAAATACATGAAATGTATTCGCAGCTGCGAATATTGATAACCATCAACTGTATAATGGAATGGCAACAATGAAAACTTGTGCCGTACCGGGCTTTGAACCCGGATTTCCCGCTTATAGCGAGCAGTCGCCCTGACAGGTCCTAATGGAATCACAATTCCATTTACAAACAGTACTCTACGACATTGGCCCCTTACCTAGCTTGCATTTATCGTAAATGTGTCGGCCAGCCCAAAGTCCCAAGCGACTAGAAAAAAGCGCAGGTGACTCCAATATATAAGAAAGATAAAAGAACAGACCCACAAAATTACAGACGAATGTCCCTAACTTCTTTTGCCGCAGAATCCTTGAACATGTTCTCAGTTCGAATATAATAAACTTTCTTGAGACTGAGAAGCTTATGTCAAATATCAGCGTGGTTTTGGAGAGCATCGCTAGTGCGAAAATAAGGTTGTTATTTTCGCACATGATATACTGCGAGCTATGGATGAAGGGCAACAGGTAGATTCCATATTTATACATCCCCGGAAAGGATTTGAAACGGTGCCACATAGCAAGCTGTTAACGAAGATACGAGCATATGGAATACGTTAGCAGATATGTGTGTCAAAGACTCCTTAAGAAATAGAACCTAGTATGTTGTCCTCGACAGCGAGTGTTCAGTGGAGACAAGGGTATTGTCTGTAGTGCCCCAAAGAACTGTGACAGGAACGCTGTTATCGCCGGCCGCTGTGGGCGAGCGGTTCTAGGCGCTTCAGTCCGGAACAGCGCTGCTGCTACGGTCGCAGGTTCGAATCCTGCCTCGGGCATGGATGTGTGTGATGTCCTTAGGCTAGTTAGGTTTACTTTCAACGGTATGCGTTTTCACTATTAATCATGATACACCCTGTATATAAACGATTTGGGGACAGGGTGGGCAGAGGAAGAAGAAACCTATAATGTTCGCGTACAGTCTAGGGGTCTGCTCTAAGCTCTAAGCACTATGGGACTTAACAACTGAGGTCTCAGATGTTAAGTCCCATAGTGCTTAGAACCATTTGAACAATTTTGAACCGCTGTTATCCTATAGATACAGGATGAATCATAATTAATGGCGTAAACGCATACGGTTGAAAGTACACGATACTAGAAGCAAAAAGTCTCAGTAGACATAGGGTCGAAAATGCAAACCTGAAGAGCTACGAGCAATTTTTCATCTTCGATACTGTGAAGCAAATCTCTTCTACTGCAAGCTCTTTGCTTTCCATATTTTGGAAATAGTATATGGACCAAAGCAGTCCAGTAAACATTTGCTCTAAAAGCCATACCTTAAAAGTTTCGACCCTATGTTTACTGACACTTTTTTGCTTCTAGTATCGTTTACTTTCAACGGTATGCGTTTTCACTATTAATCATGATACACCCTGTATATAAACGATTTGGGGACAGGGTGCGCAGAGGAAGAAGAAACCTATAATGTTCGCGTACAGTATTACTAGTGTCCTGCTTGACACGGTCAATTCGTTTAAATATCTGGACGTAACGTTGCAAAGCGATATGAAGCGGAAGGAGCATGTGAGATCTGTGGTAGGGAGGGTGAATGGTCGACTTCGGTTTGTTGGGAGAATTTTAGAAAAGAGTGGTTCACCTGTAAAGGTGACCGCATATAGGACGCAGGTGCGACCTATTCTTGAATACTGCTAGAGTGTTTGGGGTCCGCATGATCTCGGATTACCGCGCTGCGAGATGTCGTGGTTGCAAAGATGGACCTCTCCATGTACGTCGGGAGTGAAGTTGCACTTCATGCAGCCTATTGCGCACAGTTTGAGCCGTAACACGACGTCCTGTGGCTGCACGAAAAGCTTTATTCAACTTCGTGGCGTTGTTGTCAGCCATAATCCGTAGGTAGCGGTCATCCACTGCAGTAGTAGCCCTTGGGCGAGACATGTCATCGACAGTTTCTGTCTCTCTGTAACTCCTCCATGTCCGAACAACATCGCTTTGATTCACTCCGAGACTCCGGGACACTTCCACTGTTGAGAGCTCTTCCTTGCACAAAGTAACAAAGCGTACGCGATCGAACCGCGGTATTGACCGTCTAGGCATGGTTGAACTACAGAAAACACCAGCCGTGTACCTCCTTCCTTTTGGAATGACTGGAAGTGATCGGCTGTCGGACCCCTTCCGTCTAATAGCCGCTACTCATGCATGGTTGCTTACATCTTTGGGCGGGTTTAGTGACAAGTCTGAACAGTCAAAGGGACTGTGTCTGTGATAAAATATCCACAGTCAACGTCTATCTTCAGGAGTTCTGGGAACCGGGTGATGCAAATTTTTTTTTATGTGTGTACAATATAGGTGATGGTAGTCACATTAACCTACCCTCATTTTGTTTGCGAAATTACATTTTTAAAATCGTCGGTAGACATAAAACGTGCTTCTAAATTGTACCGAACGCTTTCTCAGAAAATTATTTTGAACAATTAGTTCAGAAGCACTCGACTTCCTAGCAACAAACAATCTTAAGCAAATAGGGAGCATCACGACGGATACGGGGATTAGTGACCACAAGGTTGTTGTAGCGAACTCAATACCGCAACATCCAAACCGACCAAACATAAACGCAGAGAGCATCTATTTAAGAAATTTCATAGAAATTCGCTTCATGCTCTTCTCAGAGACGGTCTCCACTACTTCCGATTTGACTATGTGAGCGTAGACCAGATGTGGTTTGAATTGTAAGAAATACTATCAACTGCAATTGAGAAATATATACCACATAAATTAACAGGAGAGGATACTAGTCCTCTATGGTACACAAAACGAGTCAGAATTCTATTGCTGAAGTAACAAAAAAATCTTACAAATTTAAAAGATTGTAAAATCCCCAAGATTGGCTAAGTTTTACAGAAGCTTGCAATTTGCACGAACTTCAGTGCGAGATCCTTCAGTAATTTCCACAACCAAACTCTCGCCTCGAAATGTGGCACAAAACCCAAAGATATTCTGGTCGAACGTAAAATACACCAGCGGCAAGACATAACCAAAACCTTCACTGCAAGGTAACAATGGTGGTGTTACTGATGACAGTGCCATTAAAACTGAGATACGGTTGTCCGAAATTCCTTCACCAAAGAAGATGAAGTAAACACTCCAGAATTCGAATCTGCAAACATGAGTAACGTAAATGTAGATATCCTCAGTGTAGCGAAGCAGCATAAATCACTTCATAAAGGCAAGTCTTCCGGTGCAGATAACGTACCAGCAACGTTCCTTTCAGACTATACTGATGCAAAATCTTCACACTCATAACCAAGTACAACCGTTCGCTGGGTAGATCAGTACCCAAACACTGGGAAGTTGTAGAACTCCCACAAATACTAAAGAAATGAAATAAGAGTAGTCAGTTGAATTATAAACACATATCCCATACGTCGACTTGCAGCAGGATTTTCGAACATATACTGTGTTCGAACAATATGAATTACCTAGAACAAAACGATTTGTTGACAAATAGTCAGCAAGGATACAGAAAATATCGTTCTTGTGAAACACAACTAGCCCTTTATTCTCACAGAGCAATGAGTGCTATCGACAGGCCTGTCAAATTGATTCCATATTTTTAGATTTTCAGAAGGTTTTTGACACCATTCCTCACAGGCCACTTCTAATCAAACTGCGTGCCCAAGGAGTATCGGATCAATTGTATGACTGGATTCGTGGTTTCCTGCCAGAAATGCTACAGTTTGTTGTAGCTGATGGAGAGTCATCGAGTAAAACAGAAGTCGAATCTGACGCGCTCCAAGGAAGTGTTATAGGCGCCCTGCTGTTCCTGATCTACATAAAAGACACGGGAGACAATCTGAGCAGGCCTCTTACACTGTCTGCAGGTGACGCTGTCATTTACCAATTTGCAAATTAATTTAGATAAGATATCTGGCAATTTGACTCCAAATAATGAAAAGTGTTGTCATCCACTTGAATACTACAAGATATCAGCTGAATTTCGGTTACAGGATAATTGCACAGATATGAAGGCTGTAAAGTCAACAAAATATTTAGGAATTACTTTTACGAATAACTTAAACTGGAACCATAATAAGATAATGTTGCGGCTAAACTGAACCAAAGACCGCGATTTACTGGCGGAACACTTAGGAAGTGCAACAAGGCTACCAAAGAGATTGCCTACACCGCCCTTGTCTGTCTTCTTCTGGACTATTGGTGTGCGGTGTGGGATCCGCATCAGATGGGACTTCTCGTCGGTGTCAGAAATTTTCACCTGTCTCGAGATGACTGGGTGTTTGTGTTGTCCTCATCGTGTCATCATCATTCATCAAAGTGGCGAGATTGGTTGAGCAAAGGTTGGGAATTTGTACGGTCGCTGATAACCGCGTAGTTGAGCACCCCACAAACCAAACATCATCATCATCAGATGGGACTAACAGAGGACATCGAGAAAGTTCAAAGAAGGACAGCTAGTTTTGTATGACGCCGAAATAGGGGTGAAAGTGTCACGGAAATGATACATGATCAATGATTAAAACAACGGCGTTTTCTGTTGCGGTAGCATTTTCTCGTGAAATTTCTATCACCAACTTTCCCCTCCGTTCTATTGGTGTCCATCTATATGGAGATAAATGGGTCATCATGATAAAAGAAATCAGAGTTCACACAGAAATATTTAAGTGCTCGTTTTTCGCGAGAGCCGTTCCAGAGTGGAGCAGCAGAGAAGTAGCTTAATGGTGGTTCGATGAACCCTCTGCCATGCGCTTGATAGGGAATTTCAAAGTAGTCAGGTAGATTCAGATGTAGATGAAGTGTCATCTCTCACCCTAACGTAGATCCCGGCCAATGCAATACAACAGTACATCAGTACCCCCAACGTGCATTACGAAGTAGTAATATACACTGGCGGTAAAAAAGATCCCAATACCAAGAAGGAGTTGTGTGACATAAACGAAAGTTGGTATACGTGTTTCTGCATCTAAAAGAATATTTCTACTCAGACTTCGTGCCTGAAGCATAGGAGCGACACTATGAGGATGTAAATCAGGTTTGCTTTAAATACACTCCTGGAAATTGAAATAAGAACACCGTGAATTCATTGTCCCAGGAGGGGGAAACTTTATTGACACATTCCTGGGGTCAGATACATCACATAATCACACTGACAGAACCACAGGCACATAGACACAGGCAACAGAGCATGCACAATGTCGGCAATAGTACAGTGTATATCCACCTTTCGCAGCAATGCAGGCTGCTATTCTCCCATGGAGACGATCGTAGAGATGCTGGATGTAGTCCTGTGGAACGGCTTGCCATGCCATTTCCACCTGGCGCCTCAGTTGGACCAGCGTTCGTGCTGGACGTGCAGACCGCGTGAGACGACGCTTCATCCAGTCCCAAACATGCTCAATGGGGGACAGATCCGGAGATCTTGCTGGCCAGGGTAGTTGACTTACACCTTCTAGAGCACGTTGGGTGGCACGGGATACATGCGGACGTGCATTGTCCTGTTGGAACAGCAAGTTCCCTTACCGGTCTAGGAATGGTACAACGATGGGTTCGATGACGGTTTGGATGTACCGTGCACTATTCAGTGTCCCCTCGACGATCACCAGTGGTGTACGGCCAGTGTAGGAGATCGCTCCCCACACCATGATGCCGGGTGTTGGCCCTGTGTGCCTCGGTCGTATGCAGTCCTGATTGTTTCGCTCACCTGCACGGCGCCAAACACGCATACGGCCATCATTGGCACCAAGGCAGATGCGACTCTCATCGCTGAAGACGACACGTCTCCATTCGTCCCTCCATTCACGCCTGTCGCGACACCACTGGAGGCGCGCTGCACGATGTTGGGGCGTGAGCGGAAGACGGTCTAACGGTGTGCGGGACCGTAGCCCAGCTTCATGGAGACGGTTGCGAATGGTCCTCGCCGATACCCCAGGAGCAACAGTGTCCCTAATTTGCTGGGAAGTGGCGGTGCGGTCCCCTACGGCACTACGTAGGATCCTACGGTCTTGGCGTGCATCCGTGCGTCGCTGCGGTCCGGTCCCAGGTCGACGGGCACGTGCACCTTCCGCCGACCACTGGCGACAACATCGATGTACTGTGGAGACCTCACGCCCCACGTGTTGAGCAATTCGGCGGTACGTCCACCCGGCCTCCCGCATGCCCACTATACGCCCTCGCTCAAAGTTCGTCAACTGCACATACGGTTCACGTCCACGCTGTCGCGGCATGCTACCAGTGTTAAAGACTGCGATGGAGCTCCGTATGCCACGGCAAACTGGCTGACACTGACGGCGGCGGTGCACAAATGCTGCGCAGCTAGCGCCATTCGACGGCCAACACCGCGGTTCCTGGTGTGTCCGCTGTGCCGTGCGTGTGATCATTGCTTGTACAGCCCTCTCGCAGTGTCCGGAGCAAGTATGGTGGGTCTGACACACCGGTGTCAATGTGTTCTTTTTTCCATTTCCAGGAGTGTACACGCTGTAACGGTCGTGAGCGCTAGTTGCCTTTGAAATTGGACGTGTTGAGTTGATGTTAATCAAGAATGCGTTTAAGACAACAAAGATGCCATTATCAGAACCTCATTGAGTTTGAATGAGGTCGTGTGATAGGGGTACGAGAAACTGGATGTTCTTTCTGCAGTATTGCAGAAAGACTCGGCAGGAATGTAGTCACTCTACGTGATTGCTGGCAGTGGTGGTCAAGAGAATGTCGGTCGCAAGAAGACCGGTCTCCGGACAGATACGTGGCACTATCGAGGGGGAAGACCGCCATCTTCAGCGCATGGCTCTAACTCATCGCACTGCCTCTGCAGCAACAATATGAGCAGCAGTGCACCACAGTGACACAGCGTACTGTTACAAATTGGTTACTTCAAGGACAGCTCCTAGCCAGACCCCCTGTAGCGTGCGTTCCACTTACCGACAACCACCGGTATTTGCAATGTCAGTGGTATCAAGCGAGAGCTCATTGGAGGGCCGGGCGGTGGGCTGTTGCAGTTTCTGATGAAAGCTGGTTCTGCTTTGGAACCAGTGATTGCAGTGTGTTGGTTAGAAGGAGGCCAGTCAAGGGCCTGCAACGAACCTTGTAAGTAGGCTGTTTAGGTTTTTATGTTGGTAACGCCACGTAGCGCTCTCTATTAAAATCACTGACTGCGCTGTGTGCAAGCCGCCAGCAGTGGTGTATGTGGGGAGAGAGATGCCAGAGTTCTGAGATGTTAATATGAGCGGACGATCTGGATGTATGTCCGACATATATATATATGTGTGTGCGTGTGTGTTTGTTCGTGACATCCAGTTACACTATTAAAGTAAGTACATTGTTTGTTCTCTTTCAAAATCTTTCAATTGCTAACTATATGCTTATCAGTAGTTTCAATAGTTAATGCTTTCAGTAGTTTGAATCTTTTATTTAGCTGGCAGTAGTGGCGCTCGCTATATTGCAGTAGTTCGAGTAACGAAGATTTTTGTGAGGTAAGTTATTAATGAAGGGTATAGGTTATTGTTAGTCAGGGCTATTCTTTTGTAGGGATTATTGAAAGTCAGAGTGCGTTGCGCTAAAATATTTTGTGTCAGTTTAGTAATGATCAGAATAAGCAAAGAGAAAACTGTCTCAGTACGTTCAGTTTCACTCTGGAGATTGAAAATCAATTAACGTAGAAGTTTTACCAGCACAGTCATTCTTTTCATTCAAAGGGGAAGTTTCAACCTGTCTACGCCTTAGCTCACTGGACCTGTGGCTGGAGTTATGATGTAGGGTGCGATAATCCCACGCACTCTGATTGCAAATGTGAACGTGAATCTGGTGATTCGACATTTGTGCTACCATTCATGAACAGATTCCATGGGGTGTTTTCCAACAGGATAACGGTCTCCCGTATACCGCTGTTCTAACCTAACATGCTCTAGAGATTGTAGACATGTTACCTCTCGTGCTCGATCACCAGCACCGCGTGTGCTTTCCGCCAATTCCCTACGCTGATCTGCAGTTCGCTGTCCGAGCTAAAATGTTGTCTTCATAGCCTGCGTTTCATGTGAGCGACGAAAATCAGAGGGATCCAAGTCCGGGCTGTAAGGGGGGGTGATTAAAAACTTCCTATCGAAAACGCTGCAGGAGCGCCTTCGTTGCAGCTGCATTATGCGGCCGAGCATTGTTATGGAGATGGACACTGCCTAATGGCAACATTCGTCTTCGCTTGCTCTGAATTTCCCTTCGTAGGCGACTCTCTCGAATCGCCTGATCCATCCACTGAAGACGATCATCGGTTCACACTGGTTTCCCTTGCCGACTGCCTGCACCGTGAACGTTTGTACGAGGGGCGTTCAGAAAGTAAGCTCCGATCGGTCGCGAAATGGAAACGACTATGAAAATCCGATAAAGCTTTGCACAGATGTGTTGGGTAGTGTCTCTAGTATAACCCCAGTTAGCATCACGTTTCTGAGCTCGCAGTGAGTGCGTAAAGATGTCTAGAAAATAGTGTCTGCCGCCAAGTACGAGTGCCTGGTGAGAAATTTCGCCTGAAGCTATGCAGCTAACATTACATAACTGTCGTGCTGTTCCGTCTTCACGACAATTCTCAGCCGCATTCTGCAGGGGCAATGAAGATGCTCCTGCATTGTTTTCAAATGGAAATGTTAGATTACCCACAATACAGTCCGCAATTGTCTCCCCCTGAGTTTCATCTCTGGTCACATGAACCGCTGTCTTTGAAGACAACATTTTGACACAGACAACGAGGTGTAGGCCAGCGTGGAGAATTGGCGGAAAGCACTGGCGGCTGCCTTCTATGATGAGGCTATTGTAAAGTTGGTACAACGTTATGACAAAAGTCTAAGTCAGAACGGCGACTACGTAGAGAAGTAGCTGAAAGGTGTAGCTAATTGTTACAAGTAAAACATTTCTGATGTTCACTGTGGTTTCAATTTGGCAATCAATCGGAGCTTACTTTCTGAACAGGCCTCGTATATCCTGCCTCGAAGTTTCTGCGCCATTGCAGCACTATGCTGTCACGCAAGACAGTTCCGTTATGTGGGCTGCATCAAACCAGGCGGGAACACGCAAGTTAAAAGCAACAGTCGATATCGCAATAACACTTGTTTATTTACTGGTTTCGGCAATCGTGGCAGTACGATAAGACCGAGGAGCCACCAGCACGAGCCATAGGGGGCCTAAAATTCTGAAGATGGCTTTCACGTAAAGTTGGCTGCTCTCATTCGATTTTTTCATTCTGAGTGTCTCCTAAATTTAGACAACATTATCTATGGAGTGCAGCGATCTGGTGCTATATTTAGGTTAAAATCATCTGTTGAGATCGCAGTAATATTTGTTTATTTACCGGTTTCGGCTTACGTGAAAGCCATCTTCAGAATTTTAGGCGCCCTGTGGCTCGCGCCGGCGGCTCCTCGGTCTTCTCGTGATAGCATAATCGTGAGACCGAGGAGGCGCCAGCACGAGCCATAGGGGACCTAAAACTCTGAAGATGGCTTTAACGTAAGTCGAAACCGGTAAATAAACAAATATATCACCAGATAGCTGCACTCCATAGACAATGTCGTGTAAATTTAGGACACACTCAAAATTAAAAAATCGAATGACAGCACCCAACTTTCATTTGGCTATAGACTCCGTTGCTGTAGGCATTTTTACTTGTTTACTGTGCGTTCAAAACCGATAAGTGCGACGTGATGCGATCGACGAGCATACTAGAGACACTGTACATCACATCTGTACGAAGTTTCATCAGATTTCACTGTGGATTTAATCTCGCAACCGATCCCGATCAGGCAAAAAAGAACTTTCTTGTACTTTATACTTATATGGATATGGTGTATGTTCTGCCGGACATGTCCGAAAGAACAGACACCAATGATGACCTGCAACCGTCGAGAACGAAATTAGAATTATATATTAATACTTTCAGCTGCTGACGGACGTTGATATATATCAAGGGGGCAGGTGAAAACGTGTGTCCCGACCGGGACTCGAACCCGGGATCTCCTGCTTACATGGCAGACGCTCTATCCTTCTGAGCCACCGAGGGCACAGAGGATAGTGCGACTGCAGGGACTATCTTGCGCACGCCTCCCCTCCCGCGAGACCCACATTCTCACCTTATATGTCCACACACTACATTCGTGGTGTCCCTACGCAACATACTCATTACTCATTCAGGTGAGAAAGTGGATCTCGCGGGAGGCGTGCGCGAGGTATTCGCTGCAGTCGCGCTATCCTCTGTGCCCTCGGTGGCTCAGAAGGATAGAGCTTCTGCCATGTAAGCAGGAGATCCCGGGTTCGAGTCACGGTCAGGGCACACATCTTCACCTGCCCCGTTGATATATATCAACGCCCGTCAGCAGCGGAAGGTATTAATATATAATTCTAATTTTTTCATGTACTTCCTGTCTTCCATTATTATGTTATCATGGATCAAAGCCAACGTACTGTGTTGGTAGATTCAGGCCAGCAATTTCGATGTAGTGGAAGAGCGAAGGAAGTGCGCCCTCCGTCCACAGAGGAGCTTTTCCTACGTGCGCGTACGACCTACCGCAGCCAGCAGCTGTGGCAACAGAAGCAGACGTGGTAGTGGGCGCGGCACTGCGCCGGCGCATAGCGGCGGGCGACACATGGGGCTCCGTGTCCCCAGCAGTAGACAACAAGTAGCCAGTGTCGCAGCCGCGTTACCATGGAGACGCTGCGGGTGGACGTGGCGCTCGCCGAGCGCATGTTCCTGCAGGCGCTGCTGTGGCTGCGTCGCTACTCCAGGTGGGCGTATGTGTATGTGTGTTCGTGGCGTTCCCTACACTCGAAGTCTATAACATTTCATTTCTGAGCCACCATGCTATTACGCCACAGATCCTTTCTCAAGTATTTCATCGACAAAACAATGATGAATTACACCGGCTGCAGTTCATTCCAATAGTTTAGTTTCATGATTCACTTGCGCTGGCACTGTGTTCTTTGTGCCAAGAAATAAGTCGGAACGTGTCTCCACAGAACTACATTTATTGCGACACAGTTCACAAACAGTGACAATATTAACAAGCTTCGGCCATGTTTTACCAGTGCTGCCAACCTAAATTTCGGAGGCAGTCACAAAAATTGAACGATTTTGGTAAACATTTTTGGAACACTGATCAATAAAGTATTATATTTTAACTAAAGTTCAGTCTTGATCACAACACTTATGTCTCCATAACATAGGTGGCCGGTTATATAACCATCTTCAGACCTGTGGATTAATTTTAGAAAATACTAGAGACCAATCTTAAAATAAAATGAAAAGTGTCTAATGACGACAAAATTTTAACAAGATAAAATAAAACTTCTTATACCCATGGCTTCCTTGAAGGATGGTAGGCGGAGCTCTCCTCAGCTGCTACGAAGTCAACTAATGTTTATAAGTGCTGAGCATGAGCTTAAATATGCAGAGGCTCCGCCTACTTCTTCTCACACTACTTCACAACTGCCAATCAGCGTTCATAATATGGCGCTATCATCAAAGTATAAAAGTACAAAATACACTAATAACATAAAATTGATTCATGTAAAATGTCTGATTAACAGATAGTATATGTAAAACTTATTTATATTTTAGATAAAAATAGTAAACTACGATGTGTGATAGCTGTGCCCTCTACGGGCAACGTTAATACTATTACAGTGTCAGTTAAATCGAAGATGTAAAAGTCCTTGGAGTTGTGGTATACATCGATTAAACCGATTCGCCTACATCACAATTGCATCTTTGATGGATGTTGCAAAATCGTCTTACTTTAACTGTAGTTTTCATAGTGACATTCTTTATAACAGTAGGGTAGCAGTAAAGGGTACGTTCCGCATTATGTATGTCTGAATAACTGATGAGACCGCGGATTAAATATTTAGAACTCATCGATCTAATAGTTTTTATAATAATCAATCTCACTTTAATAAAAAAAATTATATGTTGTATAGCATATTTTTCACACATAGCTTTTGCCATGGCTATAACTAATCTCATATTTTAAAACAAAAGACTAGGTGCATCTTCATTATAAAATTTCGTCAAAAAGGTCGTAAAAATATTTTTTTCGCAAAAATCTAATTGTTCATTGAGCAGTATTGATGATTTGGTTTTTAAATGAGCATATATCTCGATTTCTTCTAAGATATTCATAAGTAAGCCTTTCTTTGCATAATGAAGAACAAAAATTGAAGTACTTGAGTTGTAACGACCTACCTCAAGCTCAATGCACTCGGAACTACCTGTGACGTCTGTCACAAACCCACATAGGGTAATTTCGTGACGATGTTACAGACTGTCGAGGA
This sequence comes from Schistocerca serialis cubense, assembly GCF_023864345.2. NCBI lineage: Eukaryota > Metazoa > Arthropoda > Insecta > Orthoptera > Acrididae > Schistocerca > Schistocerca serialis. The sequence continues at coordinate 899,036,509 of NC_064639.1, forward strand.
TGATTGAGAACGGTAAATGTGCCAGTCTGAGGTAACGAACAACGGTCCGGAAGCGAACGTCGAAAGTTATGAGGAAAAATAGTTCTCATACGTCCGACAGCGGAATACATGTGCCGATAGTGTTGTTGCTAGGCATCTGACAGAGGTGGTAGTATGAACCAAAACAATCAAAAACGTCTAGTAAACATGGCCTCTAAAGTGCATACAAGTACTTGTTCCCTTCCGCTATTGTGAAACACGTATCTTCTACTAATCCTGTTGTTGTTGTTGTTGTTGTTGTTGTGGTCTTCAGTCCAGAGACTGATTTGATGCAGCTATCCATGCTGATCTATCCTGTGCAAGCTTTTTCATCTCCGACTACAACCTAAATCGTTCTGAATCTGCTTAGTGTATTCATCTATTGGTCTCCCTCTACGATGTTTACCAGCAACGCTTCCCTCCAATACTACACTGGTGATCCCTTGACGCTCATCTATTGGTCTCCCTCTACGATGTTTACCAGCAACGCTTCCCTCCAATACTACACTGGTGATCCCTTGACGCCTCAGAACGCATCCTACCAACCGATCCCTTCTTTTAGTCAAGTTATGCCACAAACTCCCCTTCTCCTCCATTCTGTTCAATAACTCCTCATTACTTACGTGATCTGCCCATCTAATCTTCTGTAGCACCACATTTCAAAAGCTTCTATTCTCTTCTTGTCTAAACTACGAGGGTTATTCGGAAAGTAAGGAACGATCGGTCGCGAAATGGAAACCACAGTGAAAATCCGATGAAGTTTTGCACAAGTGTGTTGGGCAGTGTCTCTAGCATGCCCGTCTATCGCATGACGTCGTTCTTTTTAGTTCTGAGCACACAGGGGGCACATAAAGATACCTAGAACAACAGTGTCTCCAGCCAAGTATGAGGGCCTGGTGAGAAATTTCGCCTGAAGCTATGCAGCCAACATTACATAACTGTCGTGCGTTTCCTTTTTCAAGACAATTCTCAGAGCCTGCCGCGGTGGCCGTGCGGTTCTAGGCGCTCCAGTCCGGAGCCGCGCTGCTGCTACGGTCGCAGGTTCAAATCCTGCCTCGGGCATGGATGTGTGTGATGTCCTTAGGTTAGGTAGGTTTAAGTAGTTCTAAGTTCTAGGGGACTGATGACCATAGCAGTTGAGTCCCATAGTGCTCAGAGCCATTTTTGAGCCACAATTCTCAGACGCATTCTGTGGTGCCAATGAAGATGCTCCTGTATCGTTAACAGATGGAAATTTTTGATTACGCACAATACTGCCCGTAATTGTCTCCCTCTGAGGTTCATCTCTGGTCACATGAACCGCTGGCTATGACGACAACATTTTGGCACAGACAACGAGCTGTAGGCCAGCGTAGAGCATTGGCAGACAGCAGAGGCGACTGCTTTCTATAAGGAGGGTATTGGAAAGTTGGTACAACGCTACGACAAATGTATAAGTCGGATCGGCGAGTATGGAGATAAGTAGCTGGAAGCTGTAGCTGACTGTTGCAAATAAAACATTTCTGATTTTCACTGTAGTTTCCATTTCGCGACCTATCGTTCCTTACTTTTCGAATAGCCTCGTATTTATCGTCCATGTTTCACTTCCATAGATGGCTACACTCCATACAAATACTTTCCTGACACTTAAATCTATATTAGATGTTAACAAATTCCTCTTCTTCAGAAACGCCATAGCCAGCCTACATTTTATATCCTCTGTACTTCGTCATCATTTATTTTTTTCCCCAAATAGTAAAACTCATCTACTATTTTAAGTGTCTCATTTCCTAATCTAATTCCTTCAGCATCAACTAATTTAATTCGACTACATTCCATTATTCTCGTTTTGCTTTTGTTGATGTTCATCATATATCCTCCTTTCAGGACACTGTCCATTCCGTTTAACTGCTCTTCCAGGCAGAATTACACTGTCATCGGCAAACCTCAAGGTTTTTATTTCTTCTCCATGGATTTTAATTCCCAGTCCAAATTTTTCCTTTGTTTCCTTTGGTGCTTGCTCAATATACAGATTGAACAACATCGGGGACAGACTACAGCCCCGTCTTACTCCCTTCTCAACAACTGCTTCCCTTTCATGCCCCTCGACTCTTATAACTGCCATCTGTTTACTGTACAAATTGTAAATAGCCTTTCGCTCCCTGTATTTTACCCCTATCACCTTTAGAATTTGAAAGAGAGTATTCATAGCACTTAAGGTACGCATTTTAGGGTCCATGTGTACTAGTAATTGTTTTCTTGTTTTGGTCCACACTACCACCTCTGAAAGTTGCCCACTCTACAATTTTAGCAACAAAACTACCGGTACACGTGTCAGAGGTATCAGAACGATTTTCGGTTATAACTTTGGCCTCGCTTCTGGACTAGCGTTCCTTACCTCAGACTGATAAATTTACCCTTCTTCATCATCTCTGAAAGTGTATAACATCATCACAGAATGAACCGGTATATAATAATTTCTCTCCCCACCAGCTTAAGGGATTTGGGGTCTACAAAAACGGTCTTTTATATATTAAATTAATCGTAATGTAAGTTAAAATGTTAGCAACAATATTTGAGTCAACTATTCCTTTCGTCTTCGGTCTGCCGTCTTAGAAAAATAACGTGAACGTAATTTCTACGTAATTTAAAACAACCGTAAAATCACGTGTAAAATGCCTCGTCATAAAGGAGATTGTGTGCTGGTTCCAAAGCCGGTCTCAGATTTTGAGAGTTCGCAATATTCTCGAAGTCATCGAGTATTTAACACTATGATTGCTATTCACGTTGATGAGTTTATGTTACAATTGCATGTGCAAAACACGAGCTTTTGTTCTCTAGCGGCATTTGGATGAACGATACTTTTGAAAATAGTCGTTTAATTGAATTTCAGTTTTCTTCTGTTTCTCGGCTCTTATCCGGTACCTTCACGCACCCTTAAGCCACACCCCTCTCCCCTCTGCCCCCGGGACAGAATTTGTGCACTACAACTGCATGCGTGTAGTGTTAGCTCATATCCCGTCTGAAAGTGTAAAAGTGTTTCCGAAATTTTTACGAATCGTATAACTGATGGGCGAATCCGATCAGCGGCCAGCACGCCCCCTCGAATATCGGAACTGGAGTGTCAACGCGCGTGATCATCCGGACGTGTCTTTTAATTGCATTTCAATATTGCATCATAAATTACCTCCTTGATATTGGCACAATTTTGTAATTACCCAAATGAATAGATCCCAGTGAAACCTTTGATGTTTAGTTGCTACATATCCTCAAATCATGGTAGCAAAAAGGGAAGTGATGAATTTAATTCGTTTCAACATTTGAAAAATGGACTTCTTACATGAATTCTGAAATACAATTTCAGAAGGATGGTATCGCATCCACGGAATCTGCAAGCATTCAGCAATGTTGTGCTGCTGTTATAAACCTCTCTTACGTAGAAAAAATAGAATTAACGTAATATCAGTTTAGATTAAGGTCTAAGAGTCTGTTGCTAGTAGTAGTCATCGACTTTGCTTTAATAACCGGTAGTCCTCTTGTAAAACGACAGCCTATTGTAAAGGGAAGAGATACTTTATTCGATCACAAACATGCGACCGTGGACACATAGGCGGCGGCTAAGATCGAGTCATATTCATGTTGACAGATGAAATCACCTTGACAGGAGCATGTGGAAGGCGAGTTTCACAGTATGCTCCTCAAATGATGATGTTGTCTCTGGACTTCCAGCGGCCGCTAAGGTGATCGCGTGCCCGGGAAAACCCTTCCGTTGGGGAGCATAATGGCTGCTCCTTTCTCATGGCCGATTTCACGTCCAGTGCAAAATTAAAGCTCAACCCAAAATTAATAAATATTGAACCATATGTGTCACTGAAGAGCCAGTAGGCTCATTTGAAGCGGAAAAGATGGATGATTACGCGTCAGAAGACGCGCCTTCGATATCCACATTAGTTTATAAGTTTTTGTAAGTTAAGTGTTGTAAATAATTCCTGAACTGTAAAAGTGAATATCTCGGGCAACACATTATCCGTTTGCAACAAATGAGGTATCTGCAGATATATCTCGTAGAACTATATGGGACTGTGATAATCGATTTATTGCAATTACTAATATTTTTAAATGAGAGGCCGAAAAGTGCATTTCACGCAATTAAAAGCAGCGTTTCTAACTAAATAAATAGAGAAATACTAAAAGTAGCGGCAGTACTATCAACTTTACATATATAGGAAATTATTTAATGTATAATTTAAATTGTTTGGTAATATTTACATTTATAAATCCGAAAACGGAGAAAAACCAAAGAAATTACTGTTTATAAATAAACTATGGAGACAAAATAAAACTGATAACAGCACAATATTTCTCCGAAAATTTCCGTGTGATTTCGTGTATTATACATGTAGAAAAGATTAAAATTAAGAATTTTAGCAATTTTCACGTTCACTAGTTTAACTGGCTTCAAACGGTGCTTGACAGATATTTCCTGGGTGAACAGCGGAAATTTGGAGGGGAGTGTACGTTCAGAAGCCGTTGGAGGCGGTCAGGCTGTGTTAGGAGACAGTTTTATATTACAAGCGGTGAAATAGCCGCTAGTTCGCGTATGTGAATTATTCAGAGTTCCTACATAGAAATTTTTCAGGTTGCGTGTGACACAAGCCGCAGTTTTAAGGTTTCAGTGTGTAGCCATTGTGGAATTTATAGTCTGAGATACTGTGAAACTCAAATGGTTTTCTAAAGATAACAACACAATTAATGATGGTTTATTCAGCCGCCTCCAAGATCTTAAGAAACTCGTTAGGCTCTAAAATCAATTTATTGTGAACTGTGACTCTCTATTTTTCTATGTTCTTATAGGAAATAAACTCAAATTTGTGAAATTTTTAAAAATAGTGAGGGTGTATGTAATTTTTGCATAGCAAATCTTGCCTGCATTTATATTAAATGCTTTAGTGGAACATTGGGTACAATGCGACGAATGTGAGTTGGCGCTCCACAGACGCAACGTAACCAAACTTGTAAGTCCAATCACATTTACTGGGGCTCATAGAACTGTTTGTGTTGTGTAATGTGTGGGTGAATCTTTTCCTGCAGTAGCACATGGGGGCTCCGAGCTTGTATAGAGCTTGCGAACAGTTTAGAACTTTGATTTTCGGCGAGTTTGTAACGCCGGAAATTCATATCCTCCTATTTCCATCTATTGTACTATAATTTGTTTTCCTTATTTTTGTTACCTGAATATATGACTTTTCTGTGTCTTTACATATTGCAATTGTTTTACTATTTGTATATATATATTTATGCATTTATGTCGATGTATAATTGGTTTGTTTCGTAAATATTATTTGTATTTTTACGCTGGGTCTTGCCTAGGGAAAACTGCTATCGAACGGTTACATCGATAGGTCGTGTGAAGACTCAAAGTGTGTAGGATCTTTGGTAGTGTTAACCCTGCCGCGTGGAGCGCGGGCAGAGCTGGAAGAGTCTGGCTGGAGTAGCGAGTGGAGCAGGTGTGCTGTGTGACGCTCCCGCGAGTTGCCGCGCTTTCGGGGTTTGGCAGCATGTAATTGCGCTCGACTCGCGATGATAGTTTCTGACATGGTGTCGCGGACGGGAAGCATTAGCTGGCGCACATCAAGAGCCCGTTTCGCCTGGTGACCGTATCGAGAAGAAGGCGCGCCAACATCCAGCTTCTGCAACAGCGACGGCCGACAATGAGTGACTGTCGCCACCTCCTCGATCGACGGCTTCATACCTTCAATCAACCAACAAGGAAGACTAAAAGCACGTAAAGTTTCAGAACTGTATGGCAGACCTCAGCTTTTCAAACTGTTCCATTTGCCTCGCAAAATTACAGCAACTTAGCATGAACCTTTGTTGCTCATTGTCCCAATTGCATTGCCAAGCAGGGTCCCTTCCTTTTCCGAAATGAACCCGAGTGTCGTTGAAATTCAAACGCCAGCATAATTCCATTTCACTGCTTTAATTTCAAAATTCAATGTAAGTATTCATAGCTGGCTACAATAGTTAGATTACACAAGCACAAATTAAGAGTGCCAGTTTTGTTACCGTATTTTAGCTTACCTGTGACTGCAGCTCAGCTTGGTACGTACTAAATTTTACTATTGTTAATTGTTCAGAATAATTTAATTCAAGTTCAAAGTTAAATCTCTTATTTCTAAATTGCGTAGATTCAAGTAGCTTTTGAAATGATTGTTGAGGTAGTCCAAGACTAACCGTATCTTACTGAATTTCGATGTGCTTCAGAAAGAAAGCTCGCTATTAACTTTAGTCGCTAAATTAACTTTCGATTTTCCGGTTTTATTAATTCTTTTGCTAAATTAAGTGTAGCGAAATTTATTACTTCTGACAAACTTTCAGTTTTCACACTACACGTGTCAACCTTCAGTTGCCACGCTTCTAGTGCTAATTATATGTGTAATAACCTTTCTTTTTCAGTTATTATAGTAATTGTCCATAGGACTGGCGACCGTAAAAGGATTGGAAAAGGGCACAGGTCATCCCCGTTTTCAAGAAGGGACGTCGAACAGATGTGCAGAACTATAGGCCTATATCTCTAACGTCGATCAGTTGTAGAATTTTGGAACACGTATTGTGTTCGAGTATAATGACTTTTCTGGAGACTAGAAATCTACTCTGTAGGAATCAGCATGGGTTTCGAAAAAGACGGTCATGTGAAACCCAGCTCGCGCTATTCGTCCACGAGACTCAGAGGGCCATAGACACGGGTTCACAGGTAGATGCCGTGTTTCTTGACTTCCGCAAGGCGTTCGATACAGTTCCCCACAGTCGTTTAATGAACAAAGTAAGAGCATATGGACTATGAGACCAATTGTGTGATTGGATTGAGGAGTTCCTAGATAACAGTACGCAGCATGTTATTCTCAATGGAGAGAAGTCTTCCGAAGTAAGAGTGATTTCAGGTGTGCCGCAGGGGAGTGTCATAGGACCGTTGCTATTCACAATATACATAAATGACCTGGTGGATGACATCGGAAGTTCACTGAGGCTTTTTGCAGATGATGCTGTGGTGTACCGAGAGGTTGTAACAATGGAAAATTGTATTGAAATGCAGGAGGATCTGCAGCGAATTGACGCATGGTGCAGGGAATGGCAATTGAATCTCAATGTAGACAAGTGTAATGTGCTGCGAATATACAGAAAGATAGATCCTTTATCATTTAGCTACAAAATAGCAGGTCAGCAACTGGAAGCAGTTAATACCATAAATTATCTGGGAGTACGCATTAGGAGTGATTTAAAATGGAATGATTGTATAATGTTGATCGTCGGTAAAGCAGATGCCAGACTGAGATTCATTGGAAGAATCCTAAGGAAATGCAATCCGAAAACAAAGGAAGTAGGTTACAGTACGCTTGTTCGCCCACTGCTTGAATACTGCTCAGCAGTGTGGGATCCGTACCAGATAGGGTTGATAGAAGAGATAGAGAAGATCCAACGGAGAGCAGCGCGCTTCGTTACAGGATCATTTAGTAATCGCGAAAGCGTTACGGAGATGATAGATAAACTCCAGTGGAAGACTCTGCAGGAGAGACGCTCAGTAGCTCGGTACGGGCTTTTATTGAAGTTTCGAGAACATACCTTCACCGAAGAGTCAAGCAGTATATTGCTCCCTCCTACGTATATCTCGCGAAGAGACCATGAGGATAAAACCAGAGAGATTAGAGCCCACACAGAGGCATACCGACAGTCCTTCTTTCCACGAACAATACGAGACTGGAATAGAAGGGAGAACCGATAGAGGTACTGAAGGTACCCTCCGCCACACACCGTCAGGTGGCTTGCGGAGTATGGACGTAGATGTAGATGTAGATGTAATTTCCCCCACATCTCAAATATCTAATTACCGCTAGTTGATTGTTAACGTAACGGCCGCACATTTACTTTCTTTATTAACTTTATCCCTATTTCAAAATTAATTTCCACCAGTTTCACTTGCATTTTTCCTTTCATTTAGATGTAACACTTTCCTCCCTCTTTACCGACAGGTTAACTTCGGTGACGATTGCTTTTCCAAAATTACCATTAGGTACACGCGGTTTCATTTTTCACTGTCATTAAGGTCGATAGGTGAGGGGGAGGTTACAAGTTGATGAGAGGCTGCATTTTATTTCATCATCCACACCAAATGCACGTTCCCATATAACCCTTATTGTCGCACTCTGTGAAACTGTATCAAATGGTGCTGCTCAGGAATACTGCAGACCTGTTGTTCACGTAATTGCGAGTATTGTCGTACGATGTTGCTGGAAGACGGTGAGAGTACGACGAGGGTTCATGAGGGGTAGCAGGCCAGTGGAGGCACAGAAAGATGTGTCTGTCAAAATCAGTATTTTATTTTCTGCTCGTACATTAGCGCTGTGTCGGTATAAGCTAGCGACCACGCCCCCCACTCACAGGAAGAGGCAGGTGGCTGGCGAGATGTCTGCTAGCGACAGGCCATGGCCTCACACCTCTGCTCGGTGTGCGGCACGCGACCCCACTGTGTCACGCCACTGCTGCTCACATCTGTTACTTTCCCCTCTTTGGGGAAGTGTGTGTGGGGGAGTTTGTAGCCTTTCGGCTTTTACTCCCCTGTGAACGTGTGTGTGTGATTTTTCTGTAGTTTTTTGGTGTCTGTGACTTGTGATGTTGTGAGTGAGTCTAGTACTTGCCTGAGGTAGGCGAAAAGATTGGTGTTATATGGGAAGGAACTGGATTAGGGATTGGGTATTGGGATTTTCTCTTCGACTTAATCGTCGAAGATCGTCATAGGGCGCTTATGCTTATCGCGGGACATGTCATACCGACCTAGGGAGTGGATGAGCGCGTTTCCGGATCTGGAAGAACCCTCATAGAAGGCCCTTGCCAGATCGTGGAAACGCTCTCTCAGGAGTGGGATTTCGGCTGCGGCGTGCAAGTCGTCTGTAGGGAATCCAAGAGGTAAGTGCAGTGCCCTTCTGAGGGCGCGGTTCTGCAGCCTCTGGAGTTTGTCCAGGTGCTGCTTTGCCGCGTATCCCCAGACAGGGCACGCATACTCCATTACTGGCTGGATCAGGGCCTGGTACACATTTACTGCTACTGGGCAGGGAAGGGAGCTGGTTGTGTTCAGGATAGGAAATAGGATGGACATTCTGGCGCAGGCCTTCCTGTGGACCTCGTCTATGTGGGGTTTCCACGTAAGACGAGAGTCCAAGGTTACGCCAAGGTACTTGGCGGTTCTGCGCCAGGGGAGTTGGGTTCCATTTAGGTGAAGGTGGAGGGGGGGACGTTGAGGAGGATCGCGCCTTCCGAGCCTGCGGGTAATCAGCATTGCCTGCGTCTTCTCAGAGTTGATGGTGATGCGCCAGCGACGGGCCCAAGTTTCTGTGTCATCTAAAACCTTTTGTAGCCTACGGATGACCAGGTCCTTGTTCGCGTTTCTCGTGTAGAAGGCTGTATCGTCGGCGTACTGTGCGGTGTGCACCAGGGGGGCCGTTGGAGTGTCCGCAGTGTACAAACTGTACAATACGGGTCCCAGGACCGATCCCTGTGGCACCCCAGCACGAATACGCCTTCTGGTGGAGGTGGCAGTTTCTACTTTGACGGAGAAAGTCCTATTCGTGAGATAGCTCTTGATGAGCTGAACTATGCTCCCGGGAAACCCTTGTGTGTACAACTTGTAGAGTAGCCCTCTATGCCATACTGAATCAAAGGCTTTGGCTACGTCTAGTAGCACTATCCCGCAGTAGCCTCTGTGGTTGAAGCCCTCTGTGGCTGCTTCAACCATTCTCATGACCTGTTGTGGGGCAGAATGGTTCTGTCGGAAACCAAATTGGAAATCCGGCAGAATTTGCTCTCTGGTAATATGTTCTTGTATGGGTCTTAGCAGGAGGCGCTCATAGATCTTGCTGAGAGTTGGCAAGAGGCTAATCGGCCTGTAGTGCTGCGGGAATAGAGGGTCTTTCCCTGGTTTGTGTATCGCGACCACTTCCGCATGTTTCCGGCAAGCTGGGAAAACACGGGATCGAGTAATCTCGTTGAGGACGCTCGCGAGGTGTGTGATCGCTGTGGGTGGGAGTTTTTTGACTAACTGGTTTGTGACACTGTCGTACCCTGGCGCCTTTTTTGTAGGGAGGGGCCTGATTACTCTTGCCACGTCCTCGGGAGCAAAAAGTATGGGTTCGTCCTCTGGGTCCTCCTCGGCATTGAGGAAGACGGCCAGTTGACGACTGACTACCTTTTCATGCTCTTCATCCTGGGGTTCTGCCGCTTGGAACTGCTTCTCGAAGGAGTCGGCGAGGGCGTTGGCCTTTCCAGCATGGCTGTAGACCAGTCCCCGCTCGCCATGCAGTGGCGGCATCCTAGCGCGTCGTTTTGTAAACTGTTTTGTCGCTTGCCATAGTGTATGATCGTCTACTTTGAGAGCTGTGAGGCGGTTTTGCAATTGCTGGTTTCTGTGCTCATTGAGCGCTACCTTCAGTTCTCTCTGTAGACGATTGAGCAGCCTCCTGGTGGCCTGATTTCTGGTGATCTTCCACTCTTTTGCTACTCTGTTCTTATGTCGAATTTGAGCTAGCAAATGTTCCGGGAGCTGTATTTGCGGCGGTGGGCCATCCCTTTGTGGAGGGGTGGCTTCTTCCGCTGCCTGCAAGATGCTGCCTGTTAGGTCTTGTAGCGCTTGATCTACTGTTTCGGCAGTAGGTGGCGGAGCGCGAGCGATATCAGAGGCGACAGTTTCTTGGTATCGCTCCCAGTCTGCACGTTTGTACGACGTCTGGTACCGTGGGAGTGCTACCCATTCTCCCACATCGACCTCCAGAATCACTGGGTTGTGGTCGGAGGACATTCTGTTGATTGTCCTTGCGGCCACGAACCCTGCGATCCTCCTGGTGAGAGCTATATCTATCACGTCGGGCCTGCCTCCATTTTTTGGAAAATGTGTGGGCTCGACTGGACCCCATGTTTCGAAGTGGTGGGTGCGCGCTAGTTGTTGCAGTTTGGCGCCTGCTCTGAAGGTTACTCTAGAATTCCAATCAGGATGTTTGGCATTGAAGTCTCCCCCTATTATGGGTTTGCCTTCAATTTGCCCTAGAGCAGCTATGTCTCCCTCATCTATCTGGTCATGTGGGGGTCGGTAGACTGCAACAATTGTTAGGGGTCCAGTGGCAGTGGTTACTTCCACCGCCACTGCTTCGATTTTGTTGGTAGCTGGTAAGAATACCTGGTGGTGGGGGATCCCTCTTTTTACATATATGGCCACTCCTCCGCCTTGGGTTGGCCTGTCTTTACGGTAGCTAATGTAGTTGGGAACTGTCGCTTTTACTCCCGGTTTTAGGTGGGTTTCTCCCATCATGCATATGTCGATGGAGAACTCCTTCATGAGTTCTCGGAACTCGACCTCTTGATTAACAATGCCGTCTGCGTTAAAGACGCACATTGTCAGGCCTTGGATGTTTGGTCATCTATCCATGATGGGGTTTTGAAACTACTGAGGAAGTCGCAGAGGGGAGTGACTGCTGGACTGTTGCCTGAAGGGCGACGAGGATCTGTGTGTTCTGCTTCTGGGCTTCCCTGAATTCCTTCATCATTTCCATGACGAGGTTCATGGTCTGCACCATTACGCCTAACAACTGATCCATGGGGGGAGAGTGTGTGTGGGGTTCCCTGGGGCTTCCTCCGTCATGGTGGACCTGGTCGTTGTTGCAGTGTGTTTCCCGGTGTTGTTCTCGTGATAGTGTCTGGTGTTGTGATGATTGGGCTACGCTTTCATGGTTCCTCAGAGGAGAAACCACTTCCGCATAAGTCGCCCTCGGTGTGTCCGGCCTTGGTTTTACCCAGGCCTTGTCCGTGTGTGTTGCCATGGTTTGTTTTCTTGTGTGTCTTGGTGGGTTTGTGGTGTTTTGTTTGTGTGTGTGGGGGCCGGCCTTTGCGCCCTTTGCCTGTTGTGTGTGTCGTGAGTCACGCCACAGTCACGCGGCATTGTACTCTGTTCGTCGTAGGAATAAACCTGATGTAAACAAACACAAACGCGATGATTGGTCAGAAGCCGTAGCACACGTACACTGGGAATGTTACGCTCTCCGAAGTAGATCCCATTTATGTGTTGGATATCTTATTACTAAGTTAAGTGGAACGAAACTTTACGATATTCGAATGTATTAACGGCCAACAACGCTTTCAACGCTTTTTCTTAATCACACTTTAACTATACAGGGTGTTACAAAAAGGTACGGCCAAACTTTCAGGAAACATTCCTCACACACAAATAAAGAAAAGATGTTATGTGGACATGTGTCCGGAAACGCTTAATTTCTATGTTAGAGCTCATTTTAGTTTCGTCAGTATGTACTGTACTTCCTCGATTCACCCCCAGTTGACCCAATTCAAGGAAGGTAATGTTGACTTCGGTGCTTGTGTTGACATGCGACTCATTGCTCTACAGTACTAGCATCAAGCACATCAGTACGTAGCATCAACAGGTTAGTGTTCATCACGAACGTGGTTTTGCAGTCAGTGCAATGTTTACAAATGCGGAGTTGGCAGATGCCTATTTGATTTATGGATTAGCACGGGGCAATAGCCGCGGCGCGGTACGTTTGTATTGAGACAGATTTCCAGAACGAAGGTGTCCCGACAGGAAGACGTTCGAAGCAACTGATCGGCGTCTTAGGGAGCACGGAACATTCCAGCCTATGATTCGCGACTGTGGAAGACCTAGAACGACGAGGACACCTGCAATGGTCGAGGCAATTCTTCGTGCAGTTGACGATAACCCTAATGTGAGCGTCAGAGGAGTTGCTGCTGTACAAGGTAACGTTGACCACGACACTGTATGGAGAGTGCTACGGGAGAACCAGTTGTTTCCGTACCATGTACAGCGTGTGCAGGCACTATCAGCAGCTGATTGGTCTCCACGGTTACACTTCTGCGAATGGTTCATCCAACAATGTGTCAATCCTCATTTCAGTGCAAATGTTCTCTTTACGGATGAGGCTTCATTCCAACGTGATCAAATTGTAAATTTTCACAATCAACATGTGTGGGATGACGAGAATCCGAACGCAATTGTGCAATCACGTCATCAACACAGATTTTCTGTGAACGTTTGGGCAGGCATTGTTGGTGATGTCTTGATTGGGCCCCATGTTCTTCCACCTACGCTCAATGGAGCACGTTATCATGATTTCATACGGGATACTCTACCTGTGCTGCTAGAACATGTGCTTTTACAAGTACGACACAACATGTGGTTCATGCACGATGGAGCTCCTGCACATTTCAGTCAAAGTGTTCGTACGCTTCTCAACAACAGATTCGGTGACCGATGGATTGGTAGAAGCGGACCAATTCCATGGCCTCCACGCTCTCCTGACCTCAACCCTCTTGACTTTCATTTATGGGGGCATCAAAGCTCTTGTCTACGCAACCCCGGTACCAAATGTAGATACTCTTCGTGCTCGTATTGTGGACGGCTGTGATACAATACGTCATTCTCCAGGGCTGCATCAGCGCATTAGGGATTCCGTGCGACGGAGGGTGGATGCATGTATCTTCGCTAACGGAGGACATTTTGAACATTTCCTGTAACAAAGTGTTTGAAGTCACGCTGGTACGTTCTGTTGCTGTGTGTTTCCATTCCATGATAAATGTGATTTGAAGAGAAGTAATAAAATGAGCTCTAACATGGAAAGTAAGCGTTTCCGGACACATGTCCACATAACATCTTTTCTTTATTTGTGTGTGAGGAATGTTTCCTGAAAGTTTGGCCGTACCTTTTTGTAACACCCTTTATAGTTTCTATTTCAGAAATCTTGTACAGTCACGCTCTCTGTACTGTTGTGCTCTCATTGCCGCGCTATCAATACGCAGTATGAAAATGTCTGAGAGTGCTCCGTGTGAAACTGAACCGATACGCGTTACAAAATATTAAATCGTGCGACGACAAGTCAGACGCAAAACGAAGTAAAATGAAAATTGTAAAACTTTAAATTCCAAGATGCTACTCCAGACGGGTGTAAAATGAATGTGGGCAACGGAAAATGCTGAACGCGAAAATGAATATTTGGCCCTGTTTGACTACCCCCTGAAGCAGATCTTATCCGGTTATCCTTTCGGCGTCGCTGCAACAGCGGCCGGCAGCCGCTGTATTGTGCTTCAGCGCTCAGGTGTCCCGACCGTCCGTCTTGGGTTACTTCCTGTGTTAGCAGCCCAACACACCTGTGCGGGAGTTTCCACCCAGGGCCTGAGTTCCGCTGCCGTTTCATTTGCACTGGTGTTCCAACCTCTGCTAGTATAGGCAACCATTCATTACGCCAGTTTGATAATTCATGCAGTAAGCGTTAACAACTATCTACAAGGCGTACATGACAATGTCAGTCTTCTTTAAATATTCGTATATACGGCGTACAACCTATCAATTGCTACCTAGTTCAGGTTCTAAATCACGGCAAAGTACGTAGATGAGTGCTTGTAAGGTGCGAAATTATTGCCACCTTACAGGGAAAAATTATAGCCACCTTACAAAATTATTGAAAATATCACCCGGGGACTTGGAAAATCCACGTGTAATTAACTGCCAGAACGGTAATTTGTTATGAAACGAAACAATAACGAAGCAAAAGACTTTATAAGATAACTGTATAGAATCTATATAGCAATGTAATTGTTCTTTTACTCGCTGGTGCAAGAAACCAAAAAGACCAGCGTTATTACATACTCTCTCTGTTCTAGCCTTGAAGAAAACGCAAGCTACGGCGGCCATTTCGCATTGTAAGCTGTGAATTTTAAAGAATATATTGTTATTTATGCTAATTGCGCATTTTTCTTTCATGTATCTAGTGACCTTTCCAGAAGTAAAAGTAAGGTTTATTTTTCAAAGTTATCAGTACGCTTGATAAACAACAAGAACGGCCAAACAATCGACCATTCTTGGCAGACGTGTGGATGCCTTCAGACTTTTCGTTACTTAGGGTCAACTGCCAATTTTCGCACCATACAGATATATTTTCTAAATCGTTTTGCAATGTGTTTTGATCATCTGTAAACAACCTATGACGGTTCAAAAAAAAAAATGGTTCAAATGGCTCTGAGCACTATGGGATTCAACTGCTGAGGTCATTAGTCCCCTAGAACTTAGAACTATTTAAACCTAACTAACCTAAGGACATCACAAACATCCATGCCCGAGGCAGGATTCGAACCTGCGACCGTAGCGGTCTTGCGGTTCCAGACTGCAGCGCCTTTAACCGCACAGCCACTTCGGCCGGCTATGACGGTTCCTCAGATTGTCTCCCAAATAGTTTTTTTATAGATAAGGTACAGCAAAGGGCCTATAACACTACGAACTGTGACCTGTCTGACAGAAAATCACGAATCCAATCATCTGCAAACAGCAAAACGTAATTTTTATTTTTCTGTGTATTATGCATCTACGAACGGAAATGAGTATATAGCACCTTTATTGATTGTAACTTATGGCTTTGACGTAGTGTTTTCTCACATGTTTCAGTACCAGCCGCTTGTGTGCCACAGTGTAAAAAGTCTTCCGGAAATCCAGAAATACGGAATCAATTTGAGATCCCTTGTCAATGGCACTCAACACTTCATGAGAGTAAAGAGCGAGTTGTGTTTCACAAGAACGATGTTTTCTAAATCCATGTTGACCGTGCGTCAATAGATCGTTTTCATCGAGGTTATGCATAATGTTCGAACACAATATATGTTCCAAAATAGTGCTGCATATCGATGTTAATGATATGGGCCTGTAATTTAGTGGATTACTCCTACTACCTTTCTTGAATATTGGTGTGACCTTTGCAAGTTTCCAGTCTTTGGGTACAGGTCTTTCATCGAGCGAACTGTTGTATATGATTGTTAAGTATGGAGCTATTGCATCAGCATACTCTGAAAGGAACCTAATTGGTATACAGTCTGGACCAGAAGACTTTCCTTTATTAAGTGATTTAATAATCGTCTTGCGGTGTTGCAGTTCTTCTTATGTTCGTGCTTGCTATAGAAACAGGACGAGGAATTCCTCCTTATGCAAGACACTTTTACAGTTTCATTTTACCCAGGCGTGTTTCAGCACTTTTTGTGCTGTCTTCAGTGGGTTATTTTATTTTCTTACTGTAAAACTGATGCTACATATTAACATTTAGAGAAACTTTTGCTACAAAATATTTACAATTCTGAATGAATAATTTTTGCAAAATATTATAAATCTTTTGTTTACAGTTCACAGATGAGATATGTATTGATGACCTGATGCACTGTATGTTGTTTATTACATTATGTCTAAAGTTCTAGTTATAGCTTAACTGGCAAAAGCGTGGAAGCGTGCATTAGTTTACATACCTTACATGGGGCTACTGGGTATTTACTTTGGTAGCTAGTCTGCTACACAATCTACAACTTGTCATCTGCAAACAGCAAAACGTAATTATTATTTTTCTGTTTATTATGCATTTACGAACGGAAATGAGCATATTTCACGTTTTTTGATTGTAACTCACAGCTTTGATGTTGCAGTGTTTTCTCATATGTTTTGGCGAGGTGAATACGCTGATTTCTGTGACTTTGGCAACGCACTTTCTCCGCATTTGCAAACATGGGCAGAGTTTCGCCGACACTACGTGTTGTTGTAGCTGTATAGTATTCATTTTCTTCGTGGCGTGTTTGTCTGGGTGAGGCGCACAAGTCTGAAGTGTATTTGGCGATTGTGGTGTTTGGTTTGTTTTTTTGTTTGTTTGTATGAGCTGCTACTAATTTTAAGGAGCTGTAAGTCAGTTTCAATAGTTGGATGGCGATTGAGTGGTACCAGGTGATCTGCGAATGTTTAGTGTGAGCTATTGCTTTTCAGTGCTCTGAGGTGTTCTGTGTACCTGGTTTTGAAATTCCTGCATGTTTGAGCCACATATACAGATTGACAGCAGTTGCAAGTAAGTTAATATATACCGGACTGGCTGTATTTGTCAGTGTTGGTGGTATTTCTTCCAAGTCTGCTTTGTATTGTGTTTTGGTTCTGTTTGCTATGTTTAATCCTTGTTTCTTTAGTATATTACCCGCCCTGTGTGTGACTTTGTTGTTGTAAGTTATTGTGTGTCATTTGTTGATTACTGTCTGCTGATTTGTTGTGTGTTGTGTTGTGCTTGTTTGTGTGAGTGTTTCATGGTTATGTATTACTTATTTTTGTATTTTGTGGTTTATTTTATCTACTCTCTTTGCATCGTATCCGTTCTCCTGTGCAATTTGTTTTATTGTCTTCAGTTTTTGTGTGTAATCATGTTTGTTCATGGGTGTTTTGTCCAGCAGTCTGTGTAGTAAATATATGAAGCTGGCTTCTTTGTGAGTTATGGGGAGGTTGGATTGATTATGAATAATGATGCTGGTGATCGTGGGTTTCCTGTAGATTGGGAATTCATGTTTGTTGTTTCTCGTGTGTATGGTGAGATCTAAGAAATTAAGTTTTACATCTGTTTGTGTTTCTATGATGAACTGTATTTGTGGGTGGATGGAGTTTATGTTGTCATGAAGTTCTTTTATGCGAGGCTGTGGTTCATCTATTAAGCAAAATACATCTACATATCTGTTCCAATAGATTATTTTGTACTGTTTTGGTATTATTATTTTGTCTAAGATTTGTATTTCTATCTGATTGAGAAAATGTCAACTGAGAGGACACTGATTGTGGATCCCATGGGTAGTCCATCTTGTTGAGGGTAAAATTTTTTGTTGAATGTGAAGTAGTTTTGCTACGTGATGAGCCTGAGTATGGCTGACATATCTTGTATGTTTGTTGTGGGTATGTTTCCTTGTCGTTGGCCGGCCGGTGTGGCCGTGCGGTTAAAGGCGCTTCAGTCTGGAACCGCGTGACCGCTACGGTCGCAGGTTCGAATCCTGCCTCGGGCATGGATGTGTGTGATGTCCTTAGGTTAGTTAGGTTTAAGTAATTCTAAGTTCTAGGGGACTGATGACCACAGAAGTTAAGTCCCATAGTGCTCAGAGCCATTTGAACCAACCTTGTCGTTGGAGGTTGCTTTCTATGATGTCGATGGTTTCCTCTGTTGGGATGTGTGTCCTATAAGTGTTTTAAGTTGCTTCACTACTCTGAGGATACCTGCTTCTACGTTGCTCGTGTTGGCAGCTGTTCTTGATTCGAATTCTGGAATGCTTACTTCGTCTTCCTTTGTGAAGACGTTTGGGAAGGCTGTGCTTAGTAACTCTGCTTTGGCAGTACTGGTCACGGTTTGCCTTCCGCTCCACGTGAAACGAAATCCAATGAGATTCATGCAAACGCGGAAGAATACATGGCGTAATGTTTACATCAGGTATAGCAGCGCACAAAAATGGTCGGTAGCCTTGCTGCAGTAGCCAGGTCCGCGATAGACGGACGACGGTGTGCTGTGCGAAGGCGCTCGCACCGCGATGGCGGAAGACGGCTGCCGTACACGGGATGCGACCTGCTGCCCCCTGAGAAGGAGTCGGGCCGCTGATGGAGTGAGCCCGGAAGGTCTGCTGCGCTGTGGCACTAGGTCAGGAAGGAGGACTTAGCGCAGTACGCTGGCACCGCGACAGAGACCCGAACTCGCGACTGCTGCAAGCGGCTCCGTGCAGTCTCCTCGTCAGCAATATCCCCCGAGTCCTGATAAAACTGCTGAGCTGCGAATGAAACCGCTACGGAAACAGCAGCTATTTATACGAGGGAGCAGCCGTTATACCGATGCGCCGCTTCTAGTCACGTTCTCGGCAATACCATTGAAATCCGCTACGGAGAAATCCGATAGCCTGTGCTGTGCATTACCGCTGCTTTGCACGTGTCACCGACCGAGCCTGGCCTGCCTCGTTATAACTCAACAGCTCGGTTGCTAAAACCAAAATAACAACAGCCTGCGCTAGCCAGCCACCAGCGGCTCCTGGAACATTCCTCCACATATCCTCACAGATTTGCCTGAAAAATGGTAGGAGCATTACAGTAGTGTGTAACAGAGAGAAAAAATTCGCTGGTATCCGATTAGCAACGAACATCTTGAGGACGTAACGTTGTACATGTACTTTGCTGGCTGTTAAAATTATGACATAATCAAAGCGTCATGTAACAAACGTCACCCTGGCTTGATAATTATGCAAATGATCAGCATTTCAGCGCAACTACACAATGTATGTACGAGCGTTGGAACTTAAATGGTGGCAACTATTTATTCACAACCGATACGAAAGAGTTACACGTTTGCACCTGTTACTGTCCTTCAAAGTAGTCACCAGCGTTGTGTAGAACCCGTTGCCAGCGATGTGGAAGGCGTAGTATACCGTTAGCAGAGCCTGTTTTGTTGATGGTGCGAATGGAGCGGTCTACTGCCTGTCGAATCTCTGGAACAGTTCTGAAGCGAATGCCACGAAGTGGTTCCTTCATCTTCGTAATGAAATCAAAATCCCAAGGGCTTAAGTCCGGGGAATATGGTGGATGGTACAGTACTTCCCAGTCCCATCGACCGAACAGAGCAGCCACAGCTTGCGCCACCCGCGCATTGTTGTGCAAAATGATGGGTGGGTGCCGCTTCTTTCGCAAAGCTGATCGCCGGTGCTGCTCCAAAAATGAACCGTAATGCTGTGCATTGACGGTCTGCCGTGGAGGAACGCAATGCGTTAGGATAACACCATCACAGTCGTACACGAGAATCACCATAACTCTCACCATACTGGGGCTCTGACGCACTTTCGAGTTTCGCGACGACCCATAATGACGCCATTCGTTGGATTGGCGTTTCAGTTTTGGCTCGTACGATGTGACCTGTGTCTCATCCAGTGTTACCAAACGGCGTAAGAAAGCCTCTCCTTCGCGCTCATAGCGCTCCAAGTGCGTCTGAGCAGCGTCGTAACCCATCCATTTCTGCATTTCCGTCAAGTCGTACGGAACCCATTGTGATGCAATTTTTGGTATACCCAGGCTTTACTTCAGGATACGAAGCACAGTCGTATGCGCTAATCCGGTTTCGTGGGCGAGCTCACGAATCGTACGGCAACAGCATGCACTTCTTCTTCAGACATGCTAGAACGACCTGCCCCATGCAGGTCTGCCACAGTTTGCCGACCTTCGTTGAAAGCTTTTACCCAACGTGTCACTGTTCTGTATGGCAATACCGATTCCCCGCACGCCTCTTGAAACTGTCATGCTCTACGACCTCTGGCACATTCAGTCTTGAGCCAACTCCGTTGTTCCTGTTTCGAAAACATAGTGACACCGTTACGTTAGACTGCTCGCTCAAAAGTGATTGTTTTTCCCTCGATTATGTGCACTCCGATGACGTGGGACGGGCGAGTCCATTTGCTCCGGGGTAGGGTAGGTATGTCAACAACTTGTGCTATCAGCGACAATAGAAGATTCCATTTCATCGTGTCTCCACAGCAGTGTTGGCACTATTTAAGTACCAACCTACGTATATGGAACGCCGTCTGCATTCTGCATGTATGTAAAAGATGACACAGTGGGTCTCTTCAACAAGAAATTGCATTTGTACAGGTTGTTTCCGACAAGCCTCATGTAAGAAAGAGATACATCTGCCAGCACGTTTCACAGTTCGACAGTAGCGAGATGGCCTGTTGACACTGCAGTTAATCGTCCTGCGATATTGCTGGTCGCTGTGGTTGGGATCTCACGACTGTCATGTGAACGGTGAATCGATTAGTTTAGGGGTCTATACAGCGCCATGTACGAGCTGAGCGAATCCACGCAACTAGCGTCCGAGAGAGAAGACATATTCCACATCACGAACCCTGAGCCAGGAAATAGGGTAGTACAGCAACAGAAGTACGGTATACATATGAACAGCGCGATTACGTCACGATCAGTATGGACTGTCAGCACAACGTCCATTGTTGCAGCCTCTCTTGATTCAACAACACATAGAGGCAGATTTACAGTGGTGTGCCCAGTAACAATACTGGATTCAGCAGTGTCAACACGTCGTTGTTTCAGACGAGATTGTATTGCGAATACATAGAAAGAAGGGTCCTTTACTGTATGATTATATGATAGCGGAACAAACACTGGTAGCAGTTACTTCTGTAAAATATCTGGGAGTATGCGTGCGGAACGATTTCAAGTGGAATGATCATATAAAATTAATTGTTGGTAAGGCGGGTACCAGGTTGAGATTCATTGGGAGAGTGCTTAGAAAATGTAGTCCATCAACAAAGGAGGTGGCTTACAAAACACTCGTTCGACCTATACTTGAGTATTGCTCATCAGTGTGGGATCCGTACCAGATCGGTCTGACGGAGGAGATAGAGAAGATCCAAAGAAGAGCGGCGCGTTTCGTCACAGGGTTATTTGGTAAGCGTGATATGGTTACGGAGATGTTTAGCAAACTCAAGTGGCAGACTCTGCAAGAGAGGCGCTCTGCATCGCGGTGTAGCTTGCTCGCCAGGTTTCGAGAGGGTGCGTTTCTGGATGAGGTATCGAATATATTGCTTCCCCCTACTTATACCTCCAGAGGAGATCACGAATGTAAAATTAGAGAGATTAGAGCGCGCACGGAGGCTTTCAGACAGTCACTCTTCCCCCGAACCATACGCGACTGGAACAGGAAAGGGAGGTAATGACAGTGGCACGTAAAGTGCCCTCCGCCACACACCGTTGGGTGGCTTGCGGAGTATAAATGTAGATGTAGATGTAGATGTAGATCCAGTTATGCTTACAGCATACGAGTATGCAGCTCCAACGGCAATGAACGTAACCAGATTACATTCTTCATTGTCATACAGGCCAAATATCTGGAGTGATGGTGTGATACTCTAGTGGATATAAGACACTATCACGTCCGGTTCTCCGCTTTTCAAACATTTTGGATCCACAGCTTCCTTGGCCTGAACATAGACAACAGTAATTTCTTTCACACATGCCATCCGCCTCCAAGTGTCGTAAATAAACTCAATTCTCGAAAAAACGACTAAGAGTAGTTATTTCGTTATCAACTGTTCGTACTTTGGCGTTGCCTTCTGTCTCGCAATGAGATTTTCAATCGAAAGTTTCTTAAAGGGGCGACGTTAGAAAGCTGCTCATAATATTTAATTGTCGTGACATGGGCGACTGTACCTAACAGTCACTGCTGAGTAGTCGCTCTCTAACCAAACAATACCACTTATGAACAAAACAGTAGCATCTTTACCTGTGGTTTCTCGTAATTTACGTACTTCGGCTATGCACGGCTCCGTTTGAAAAAGAATAGATTGAAGCAGACATATGGATGAGCCACACATGTCTGCTTTAATGACCCACAGCTGATTCGCTGCAAACAATAACCTGTAGTTATGATCCCGCACTGAAATAGTCCATGCATTGGCTGGAATTGCGAGTTAATAAATTACAAAGAAATACAAAATAAAAGTTAAACGAACAGGTGAAAAAAAGGGTTCTATTCTAACGTCAGTAATTCACGTGGACAACGAAGAATTGAACAATATTGACTCGAGAAAGGTAATCTAAAATAAACGGGAAGTGGTCCTATGATATTTGATTAAAATAGAGACAGAAAATACCCTTATAAAATGCAGTAAAGTTACGTTAGCGTTAGGAGCATGGTAGAAAATCCACAGACTAAATTGTAGTCAAACGTACGCAGAAACCACGTCCATTTCGTGATTACAATGCACGAAATATCCACCAGCACAAAACAGTTCAGAACTCAGTGTTATAATTTACAAATTAACACTCGTGATACAAAGAATAGTAACACATTCTATGTCTATACTCAGTTCTGTAATACAAGCGGAAACAGTTAGAGCCCTACTCTAGAGCACATTTAGACCTCCGTTCCGAACTCAAAGTACAGCAGAGGACGTTTAGCGCACAGAACCTATCGCCAACTCCATCAAAAACCACACAATACCAGAGGTAGGTAAGCCTTCCTCCAGAACGAACATCCAAATGTCTTTCTTCAGCATCTAATGTTACCTGTATGCTCTGTAACTGTTGGTTGCACATTTTTGATATTGTTTTCACTTCTTCAGAAATACCATTTTTGACTCTGTTACGATGATTTCAAATTCGGTCTCAACATGAAACTAATCATGGATTGATAAAAAAAATGTAAAATTTGCAACTTTGGACTGGTTTTTCATTGTACTGCCTAACGTAAAAGTTAAAGTCTCATACCGGCCATTCACCGCCCAGAATCTGCCAACCACACGACCGAATAAAGCGCTATATCACAGGCAAGTCTGCCTTCTTCAGGAACGAACGTTAAAGTGTCCAAAATCGCTCCCGTGACTCTTCACTCGAGAAGTCTCGGTGTCTACTTGACTACCGTCGTGTACCACTACTGTCTGCTTTCCCATTGGCTGAAGGACGTCACCACCAAAATTGATCGTTCTTAAGCTCTTAAGACAAGATTTGACTCAACATGATCCGGACTAAATTAATATACTACAACAGTATTTAAATAAAGATATGTTACACATACTCATACTCAGACGATTCACGATAGGTAAACGAGCCAGCATTCTTGTACAAGTGCGCTCACGGTAAATGACAACAGATTGCCGTTAAATATAGTTTAAAACAGTTATTTAGGCCTGCATGTCAGAAGTGTCTTATGACTCAGTTTTACGAAAGTGGTGTCAGCCAACATATGTGACTAACCACTTCCTAAATTATCATGATTTTGTACTATCAATTGTGATTAATATTTAAAGAAAGTTGTTGGCAAAATAACGAACTGTTCATGCTGTATTCACTTGCTGTGTAATTGTGAAGCGTACGATGCTCTGACAACATTTGTGTAATGAAAATATATAAAACACGTCATAAGTCAACAAGACAGCAGTTGAACGGAATGGACAGTGTCTTGAAAGGAGGATATAAGATGAACATCAACAAAAGCAAAACGACGATAATGGAATGTAGTCGAATTAAATCACGTGATGCTGAGGGAATTAGAAAAAGAGACAATTAAAGTAGTAGATGAGTTTTGCTATTTGGGGAACAAAAATAACTGATGATGGTCGAAGTAGAGAGGATATAAAATGTAGACTGGCAATGGCAAGGAAAGTTTTTCTGAAGAGTGGAAATTTGTTAACATCGGGAATAGATTTACGTGGCAGGAAGTCTTTTCTGAAAGTATTTGTATGGAGTGTAGCCATATATGGAAGTGAAACATGGACGATGAATAGTTTAGACAAGAATAGAATAGAAGCTTTCTAAATGTGGTGCTACAGAAGAATGTTGAAGATTAGATGGGTAGACCACGTAACTATTGAGGAGGTACTGAACAGAACTGAGGAGAAGAGGATTTTGTGGCACAGCTTGGCTAGAAGAAGGAACCGGTTGGTAGGACATTTTCTGAGGCATCAAGGGATCACAAATTTAGCATTGGAGGGCAGTGTGGAGGGTAAAAATCGTAGAGGGAGACCAAGAGATGAATACACTAAGCAGATTCAGAAAGATGTAGGTTGCAGTAGGTACTCGGACATGAAGAAGCTTGCACAGGATAAAGTAGCACGGAGAGCTGCATCAAACTAGTATCTGGACAGAAGACCACAACAACAACAACAAGTCACTAAATGAAACAGATGTAGATGAGTGGTTTTCTAGGATGATAGCTATCATGCAGTGCTACCATCAGAGGTATTGTTTGCTGAAATCTCATAAAGCGGTTAAAAGTCTTTGAGGCGAGGCGTCTGTCATCATTGCAGCAAGGTCGCGCAAACCAGCATGCACGTCGACCGCACAAAGTTGTGGCTCCTGCAGTATTAGGTGATCGACGGATCACAAAGACCTCCCCGCATAACTGGACTTCTCCGTTGTTACTGCTGATACACGTGTGCACCAGCTGGGGTTCTCCAAGGTGTGTACCCGTCGGGTTCCTCACCGCCTAATAGAAGACCATGAAGAGCAACCAAGGACCATGCGTGCGGAATTGCTTGAGTGTTGTGTGGCTAATCGTGCCAATTTCTTGTCGAACATTGTCACAGGTCATGAAACATGGGTTCATCACTTCGAATCGGAAACAAAACGGCAATCCATGGAGCGGCGCCACACCATCTTCCCTCCGAAGAAAAAGTTCAAACTCACACCCTCAAGCGGTAAACTCTTGGCGACGGTCTTCTGGGACTCTGAAGGGGCTATTCTGTTTGATGTCCGCCCTCGTGGTGCAACAATCAACTCTGAGATGTATGTTGCCACTTTCAGGAAATTGGAGAAATGACTTCAGCGTGTTCGTCGCCGCAAAAATGCAACCGAAGTTCTCCTTCTCCCTGGGAACGCACACAAGTCTTCGCACGCGAGAGCATCTGACAAAATGTCATTGTACTGTTCTTCGTCATCCATCGTACAGTCATCCATCCTAGAGCCCGGATCTCGCATCTTCCGACTTCCATCTGTCTGGCCCAAAGAAGGTTACATCATCGGGAAGCAGTATGTGGATGATGGGGATTTGATTGATTCAGCAAGACCTTGGTTCCGACGTCGACCAGTAAGAGTGGTACCATGAGGGCATACAGTCCCCCTCCCCCCTCCCCTCCCCCCACCCAAGTAGCCGAAAGCTTGAGGAATAATATGGCGTATTGTAATCCTGAATAAAACCAACCTGTTTTCAGAACATAAATGTGTTGTATTACTTATTGAATAGCCCTCGTATAATGGGCAGAAAAATATAATCAAAGTTTTCCCTGAGACATGTAAGTCTTATTTTTATTTGCGATAGTGATGGAAGCAGAAAAAAAGGAATTAAAAGTGGTGCCACGGCCGGGCCTCGAAATGCTAAACATTACACCACCACAGCACTATGACCGATATTGCTGCACGAACTACCCGACTCAAGTACCCTCCTCAACATAAATTTCAGTTCTCATCTTCGGCGTATTGCGTTGCGGAGGTTACTTGAGTAGTTTGTTCAGCAACATTCTGTATAGTGTTGAGGTCAGTCTGCTTTCGGCCGGTGAGCGGCGAGGACGTCTTGTTTAAGTCCCGTCCGCAGTGTCGCGGTCCCGTCGGCAGAGTCGCGAGCGCGCGTAGTTTGTTTACTTCCTCGCCGCAGCTAATACTCGCGTCCGTTAACACTGAGTCGCCATGGCTCATTCGTACAGAAAAGCTACCATCAAGATCAGCTTCCAGCCCGACTACGCACGACCACGAGCCTTTGAAGTCGAACGATTTATCCGTGACGAAGTTCAAATACCAACACAGCACATCATCGGTATCCACCTATACATCACAAGCAGCGTCGTTTACGTCAAGATGGTCGATGACGAGTTATGTCACGCAGTTGTGAACAGATGCGCGAACACTCTCAAGTTCAAACACTCCGATGGTCACATCGGAGAGGTTACTGTTGACCATGCTGGACTAGGATTACGCACACTAAGAGTCTTCGAACTCCCTTTCGAAGTACCACCGGACGTCGTTACATCAGCTTTCCGCCCTTATGGGACGGTAATTAGCCACGTGGCCGAAAAATGGAACACCTTCGAGACGTACCAAGTCCTCAACGGCGTCCGACAAGTGAAAATTGAATTAAAGAAACATGTGCCGTCCTACTTAGTCATAGGTGGCTGTCGAGCAATAATAATGTACGACGGCCAACCTCGTACTTGTTCTGGTTGCGGCCAGGAGGGTCATGTCCGCTCGGCGTGTATTCAACGTCGGATTACACAACTTCCATTGCATGACACGACACCACCTCCTACGCTCACGGCCCTCCCCCTCAATTACGCAGAGGTGACACGATCGACCGTCATGACAGCCGACAACCCCCCCGGAAGACAGGAAGCGTTAGAATGCGCACCTGTCGCCGGTCCTGGATTGACCAACACCATTACGGTGTCTGCAGGGGTTGAAGAACGCCGCCCATCGACTCCACACGAAGATTCGGACGAGAGAATGGAACTCGACGCTAGGGTTGTACCGACCTCTGCCTTTCTCCCTGAGGGGGATGCTATACGGGAACCACAAACTCTTTCGGATTCAGAAACCCACGTCCGCAAACAAAGGTCACCGAGAAAACATAAAAAGCGACGTCGCACACCCTCAGACGATTGCCTCCAGCGGACGTCTTCTCCAGTTGACGACCGGACGGCCGACGAAACGACGAGGAGAATGGATGACACGAGATCGCCCTCACCTGTCACTTTGTCTGATTTTGACAAATCCGTTTCCGCTTGTAACACCACAGGTCTTATGCTGTATGGATTCATTTTGCTTTATTTAATGTTACATTGTTGATCGCCTGTGAATGTGTTCAAATCGATAGCATAAAATTGTGTATTCTTTTCTTTGTCAAACCTTTGATGTCGTGATTTGATTCTATGCAAAGTAGTGTATCTGCAATTTGTATTCTTTGTCCCATTTGGAGGGAACAGAACTTATTGTATGCAATTGTAATTTTGTGTGAATAATTTTTTTGTAGAAGTGTCAATATGTGAAAATGTTCTGTTTTATTTAATGTATTTGTTTGCTGTTATGTAAATTGCTGATCCTCACTTAGGGTTCTTAGTTAGTTTGTATGTAAATGGTGTAGTGGTTCCCCTCTGGAACGGAAATGCGTAGCACGCGCAAATTGTGGTTGGCATAGGTGGAAAAGGTGGAACTGATAGTCAGTCGGAGACGAGCCACCAGTCGGAAAGGAGCTACCAGTCTGTGCACTGTCAATGTAAAGGTGCATATCATGCTGATTCAGAGAGAGGCTTTTACTGCTTCTTTCCAATGCCTCGGATGGGTGGACAAATAGCTGGATCTATTCTGGAATTTGTATGAATCATCGCCATGAAGATACGATAAAGTCCGGCAATTCTACCTGTAATTCCACCTACCAACATGCAGTTGCCACCACATTGCGCAATCACTGTAACGTAATACTATATTGATGTACAGTGAAGGATCAGCCTAATGGATGTGTTAGTGTGCTGAAATATAAGGTAATTCATATCGGAATTTATTTACCTACCTTGATTTTACTCCTCATCATAACACCTCTCAGGGTCCTCTCCGTTTGAAGTAAAGTGATTACCGAGTGTCCTTACTGAAAGTACGTTGAAGCCTAGAGCTTTGTTAAATAATGCCTCTTGAACTTATTAGAAAGATAGTTAAAGCTAATGTGGTAACAGAGTGAGTTAAAGCAAATATTATTTGTCCAATAATAATTTTCCTATTGAAACTGTTATTTAAAGTGCTGTTACCAACTTCAAACTTTAGGCTGAGTCTTATAAAGTAAATGATCACGTTGTTGTCTGTAGTAAATTCTAAAAAGGAGAGTCAATTCCTTGCAATTTTGTCAACATTGTGTTTCGTTGTAGTAAAAGTGAGAAAGCTGCAGTTGTGAAACGTTACATTCTCATGTATGCCAAGTGTTTGTCTCTCTTGTGTGCATATTAACAGTATAAAGACCACTCAGTTTGTGTAAACCCTGAAAGTGATAGTGTTTTTCTGTACCTGTTATAATTTTGAAAATAGTTCCTGCTGCTCTAACTGTTAGCTTCAATCTTAAAACATATGTGTGTTAGAGTTCATTGCACTCGCGTGTTGCTAAGTCTAGGATGTGTCTGTTGTGTTATCCATTATAGTTACTTATACCTACTTTCATAAACGAGAATGTTAATCTTTCTCTTGCCTAATTAGGCTGGCGACCGTTTCCCTTATTCTATAAACAGTATAGCTAGGCAAAATTTTGTTTGTCACTATTCCAATATTAACGTAATTCTGACTTTCATTTCCGATAAGCCATTTCCATTAGGAACAATACGGTCAACTTAACAAAATTCCTCTCAGAGGGTAACACTGCTCTGTTGCTTTGTGCCATAGTTACTTTTACAAAATTGTTTTATGTTACAACCTGCTTCTGGCATTGAGGTTATGGTACAGTAAATAGCAGACGGGGAGTGTTATACGTGGCGCCGCGTGACAGGACGTTGTTCAGTTTGCACCTACAGATGGAAAAAATTATAAGTAGTTAGCATTTTACAAACATTGAACATAAAACGTCCAGCGGCACGAACCTGTACATTACCTGACAGAACTGGTAGTGAAAGTTCAGTTTAAATTAAAAATAAAAGGTGTCAGTACTTAATAATAGCTAAAATGGACAGGAAACTAGAAAGAAATCTAGTCACGCGAGAGCAGAATGCAACCGAGAGCAGTTCAAGCAGCACACCAACAGATGGCATGACGCGCGAGTTAAATTACGTACGTTATCACGCAGACATCAATAAACAGATCGAAGCTATGTGTGTCGCGCGTACTAAGCAAGACAATATGGGCGATGTTGTCGAAGACAGTGGTTATGTCAATGAATCGCGGGATATGTTCGAATCACCAGAAACTGAGAGGGGTGTAGAATCTGAACACGAAAATGCAGTTGAAACCAAAAGTGAAAAGACACCAGATTTGACTGATTTGTTAAAAATGTTGTCTGCACAAATTGCAGCACACAGTGACAATATTAATGCACAAATCGCAGCACTAGGGCAACAAAATGTAGAACAAAGACAGCTAATTGCAGCACAGGGGCAGTTAATTACCACACAAGGTAGCGATATTAGTAAACAGATTGAGAAAGTTGATGTAAAAGTAGACATTGTGAGTAATGAAATTAAAAACCTTAAAAGCGAAATTACTGTCATCAATGGCAATATTGCCAACATGCAAGGACAAATTGATGACATTAACGAAAGATTTGACTCTGAAGTAATTAAAATTCAAGATCAAATTGAACCCTTAGTCTGTACTAAGGTTGACGAAAAGGTATTCGGTATTAAATCCGAAATACAAACCGAATGTAACGCGGAATTTGCACAGATTAAACAATCTGTAACAGAAACAAGCAGAGCTCTAACCAAACAGATTCTTACTTGCGAAAAGAAGTGTGAACATAACACTTCACAAATCCAAGGCAAAGTATATGACTTGGAAAGGAAAATACAAACCGGACCTACACATTTTACTGAAAGAATGCCTCTCAGTAAAATATTAGAGGGCGAGGAAAAATTCGACCCAGCGAAGAGACATAACGGCTGGCACCCCCTAGACTTTGTAAAGAATTGCGAAAGAAATTTTCCTGAATATTTGTCTGATCAGGAAAAAATTAATGTTGTAATTAGTGCACTAACGGGAGAAGCAAAAAGATGGGGGTTGAATCTGGATACTAACCAGATGTATTTTGAAACGTTTAAACAAAAATTTATTGACGAATACTGGTCAGAACAAAAACAAGACCAGTTGTGGCGTGAATTTCTAATGGCCAGGTTGTATGACATCAGAGGTAGGCAAACCATGAAAGAATTCTGCGAATCATGGTACAGAAAACTGATACATTTGAAGGCTAGAAGAACTGAAGCTGAGATCGTTTGGGTTCTTTGGCAGAAACTGCCTGAGGATTCGAAACGATATGTTGGGAGTACACACAGTAGTTTTTCTGCGTTCTTGGAAAGGGTAGAAGATGAAGATCACTGGCGAAGAAATCGCGAGTACCGTCCCCATAATAACAATAATTATTTGCGAGAAAGTAATGACCAAAATGAACAACCTGAAAACGATAGATATCGTGTAAACACGATTCAAAGAGGTCGTGCGAGAGGCAGGGGAAATTACACTACGCGCGGTAGAGGATACATGACGCGGAGTTTCCAAAATAGAGAAGAAATGGAAAACTGAAAACCGCGTGTGTTACGGGCCGGATTCACGCGGAAACCGGTTTTGGGCCCAAAGAAAAGATGCCAAATATTAGATTCGAGAAGGAAAGACGTGAACTACGGGGCAGGAATGTTAAGGGCGCGCCTATAGCAGACGGGCGCGGAATGATACATAGTGGCGTTCCCAGTGCGAAGTCACGTGACCGTTCGTGCTCGGGCCAGCCGTTGCCGAAGCAGCGTACATTGCACTTGGCAGCAGACACAAATGGCAGACGTCGGAACAAGATGGCTGCCGTAGAGAGAGACAGAAGAGGCGGGATCGGACACTTCCGATGGCCGGTTTCAGTAGTAGATGAAAATAAAGTTAATATGTCATATGATAATGATAACTCGGTATCGGAATCGTGTGAAAAGACTTTTTTAAAGAATGAAAGGGAGCCAGAAAAGGCGAGTGGAAAGGAGAACATTTGTACTGTTAATGATGTGTATGAAGTAAAAGACGTAAATGTGGGGGAGGTTGTGATGAATAAAGAGGAAATGGAGGTAGAATATGCCACGCAAAAGACGTGTGCACAATTAATAATAGGCAAAAATGAGGTAGAGGAGGACGTTAGTAATCATGACATTATAAGCAGTGCAGACGAAATTGTTGTTAATGGAAAGGTGTTCTGTGATTATAATGCAGAAGGGTCTAGTAAGAATTTCGCACGATTACCTGAAAATGACAGCATGGAAGAAAATGAAATGAAAGTTATTGAAGTATGTGACGATTATACTAAGTATGAAGTTAAGGCTGAAATCGTTCAAAGTGATATAACAGAAGTGCCTGACTGTCCAAACGATGTGCATTGTGTAGAAAATGAGTCGGAAAACGAAGTGACTGAAACATCTAGTGATAATCTGCCTCACTGTCTAAAAGTTGCTTTCCTCCTGGAATCTGATGACGAAAATGAAATCAGTGATAGTTCAGATAATGAAGGGTATATGAATACAGATAAGAATGAATATATCAACTTTCCCTATTGTTCAAAAGTCGAGTACTTAAATAAATCTGATGGTGAGGAAGAGAGTAGTGATGACTCCAGTGAAGATGAGTTTTCAGGTGTAAATGAAAGTGAATATACTTTTACTGAAAGAGGGTATGAGAAAATTAGTGACATTTTTCCAAAGCAAGATACAGGAAGTAGAACTGGGCCAAAACCGAATGAATTATCTAGTAATGTAACACAGGAGCATAATTTGCAGGAACCTCCAGATGATACTATACTGGGGCAAGCCTTAACAAATGTTTTGAAAGAGTGTGAATCACAGGAACAAAAAGAACCTCATGATAACACTATATTGGGGCAAGTTTTAACTAATGTTTTGAGTAAGTGTGAGGCACAGGAACAAAAAGAACCACCTGATAAAATAATAGCAGAGCAGGAGATGTTGTACCTTGCTAAAGACTTTGAAATTCCAAAACCTAAAAAACCACCTGATGAAACAAAACGTTGGCAAGATCTGAATAGCTTAGTGAAAGATGTAGAAAATAGGAGGCCTAAAAAGCCACCAGACTTAGTAATTGTTTTATGAACCATAAAATACTGCCATGTTAATAAAGAGACTGGAGGCAGGGTGCTGTATTTGTATATATATGTTGTTAAAATAATGCATGACTTTATTATTATTATTATTATATCTGAGTGTTACCTGAAAGTGGATTGTTGTTTTGTTGATCTTGAGGCCTGTTGGAGGTTGTTGCTTATTTATTATAGTGTACTGTTTAACTTTGCTTAGGAAATGTTTATTTTCAATTGAACACTTACTGTTGCCAGTCTAATTATGGTGAGAGGGTCATGTAGTGTGAGAAACATGAAAACTTTATGAATAAATATGCTTATGGGAACTTAATGAAAGTGCAAAGAACTCTTCAAGATAATAATTAATTTCTAATATACTTAAAATTCAGAAAGGGCTTATGTTTGCAGTATGTGATTTACTTAAAGATACATGTCCTCAGGTGAGGGTTGTTCAACCCTCAGGGGGCAATGCACTCTTTGCATTGTCAGGTGCCTGACGAGCACCAGGGACCCGAGTCGTTGCTAGCACTACTTCCATTTCTTTTCGTGCTGCCAACCTTCCTCTTCATCATTCAGAACTTTTACTATCTTCTTTCCTTCTTCTCTATCAGAGTGTATTGAATAGTGTGGCAATGATGTAAGATATTGTGTATTGTTTGTGGACAAGTAAATGGAAAAATAATATGGGTACACTAGAAAATGGCAAAGAATAATGAAAATATAGTAGGTACTGTAAAGGAAAAATGAAATTAAAAAGTAATTGGAAAGAGAAATATGGATGAGAAAAGGCAAGAATATTGAAAAGAAAAGGTAAATGAATGCCATAATATAATTAAATGTAAATGTTTTTGAAAATAGGGGTAAAAATGATATTGAAAAACTTTGTGTGTTTAAAACTGAGGAGATGAACCTGAATAAGGTATGGGAAATAAGTGTGTGAAGTATGTGTCTAGTGCCAGCAAAAGAGTTGGCAGAAATCACTTACAGTAGAATGTA
This sequence comes from Schistocerca serialis cubense, assembly GCF_023864345.2. NCBI lineage: Eukaryota > Metazoa > Arthropoda > Insecta > Orthoptera > Acrididae > Schistocerca > Schistocerca serialis. The sequence goes on from NC_064639.1 coordinate 899,069,679, forward strand.
AAATTATTGTCCTGATCTTGATGTATGTAATGACCTAACTGTATGTGGAAAAGCAATGACAAATGAGTAGTAAAAATACTTTACCCTAACTTGATCCTGAATATGACATTTAATTTTTCTCGATTAATGTATATGTTACCTGATTGTATCATTTGAAAAGAAATGGTTTTGTTACCAGTGTCTAATTGCTGTTTCAAAGTTGCAGGTTTAATGTTTTATACCATTAATGCAAATTTTACCAAAGATGTGACAGAATGATGAAAAACCTGGAAATGATGACAATAAACTGCTCAAAAATATGTTGATGGGCAGTAAAACAAGACAAAATAATAAAAATGCTGTGGTCCTGAAGTTGAGGACTACAAAATATGCTATGTGAGCAATAGCCAAAGGACTTGCCATTGTGGGGCAAGGAGCTGATAAGTGGTCACGGACTGCCAAACCTAGAAGATGGGGGCAGTGTGTCAATTTAAAAATGTGTTTTTTAGTGTTCTTTATCTAAATTGTGTTTTGTGTCTGTATGTTATAGGTAAAGACTGCCAAAACCAATAATGGGCAGTATGTGTAACATGGACTGCTAGTGCTGAGGCAAGCAGTGAATTAAGTTAGGTTTTTTGAGCAATATGTTATGAACTGACTATTCTTATTGAAGTCAGTGAAAAGTTATTATAAAATATATATATGCAACTTATTTAAATGGATGTAGATGTTTTGAGACTAAGTTTTCTTGGATAACTTAAAGTTTTGGACTGCCTTGTTTTAAAACACTGCAGTGATGATTAAAGATAGGCTCTGAATAGGTTAGTATGTTTATGTGCAACAAATATTTTGGACTGCTATTAATGAAGAGCAGCTTTATTTTGAAACATCCTTGCCAAGTTGCTTTGGTATTTAAAGAGTCAGTTGGAAAAAGGTTTCCATAGCTGTTTGTGTAAATATTTGTACATATGTGGATGCAAACTGATATTTCCAATATTTCATTAATTGCTGAACCTTGTAAAATGTACTGTGATCATTAATATGCTTGTGTGTCTGTGAAATTTTACATTCCTCTATAATTATTGAGAGACAAAATTCTGTTCTGTTAAGTTAGAATGTTCTGTGTTATAGTATATGTGTTTATTCTTTGATTATTTGTTGAAGGCTATACCTTTGCTACTTATATGTAGATGAGTTTGTGTACTGATTGCCTAGTAATTGAACTGTGTGTGTATGAAAAGAACATGCTTAAAGATATCTTGTGTAATGGTGCAAAATTAGTTTCCTTAAACCAGTGTGAAATTGAAAATTGCTTTAGATATTTTACTTTGAAAATATTTTGGAAGAAATACATGCAGTTTCTTAGTGTATATACTGTATATTTGTAATGTGTGTGTGTGTTTTTTTTTCTCCCAACTGAAGTTGGATGGAATAATTTTTTTTTTTGCAGCCAGCACCACTTAGGTGTTATGGATGTTTCCTTGAAGTATCCCTGATGGGAAACTTCAACGAAACATGGGGCATGTGTAACACCACAGCTCTTATGCTGTATGGATTCATTTTGCTTTATTTAATGTTACATTGTTGATCGCCTGTGAATGTGTTCAAATCGATAGCATAAAATTGTGTATTCTTTTCTTTGTCAAACCTTTGATGTCGTGATTTGATTCTATGCAAAGTAGTGTATCTGCAATTTGTATTCTTTGTCCCATTTGGAGGGAACAGAACTTATTGTATGCAATTGTAATTTTGTGTGAATAATTTTTTTGTAGAAGTGTCAATATGTGAAAATGTTCTGTTTTATTTAATGTATTTGTTTGCTGTTATGTAAATTGCTGATCCTCACTTAGGGTTCTTAGTTAGTTTGTATGTAAATGGTGTAGTGGTTCCCCTCTGGAACGGAAATGCGTAGCACGCGCAAATTGTGGTTGGCATAGGTGGAAAAGGTGGAACTGATAGACGAGCCACCAGTCGGAAAGGAGCTACCAGTCTGTGCACTGTCAATGTAAAGGTGCATATCATGCTGATTCAGAGAGAGGCTTTTACTGCTTCTTTCCAATGCCTCGGATGGGTGGACAAATAGCTGGATCTATTCTGGAATTTGTATGAATCATCGCCATGAAGATACGATAAAGTCCGGCAATTCTACCTGTAATTCCACCTACCAACATGCAGTTGCCACCACATTGCGCAATCACTGTAACGTAATACTATATTGATGTACAGTGAAGGATCAGCCTAATGGATGTGTTAGTGTGCTGAAATATAAGGTAATTCATATCGGAATTTATTTACCTACCTTGATTTTACTCCTCATCATAACACCTCTCAGGGTCCTCTCCGTTTGAAGTAAAGTGATTACCGAGTGTCCTTACTGAAAGTACGTTGAAGCCTAGAGCTTTGTTAAATAATGCCTCTTGAACTTATTAGAAAGATAGTTAAAGCTAATGTGGTAACAGAGTGAGTTAAAGCAAATATTATTTGTCCAATAATAATTTTCCTATTGAAACTGTTATTTAAAGTGCTGTTACCAACTTCAAACTTTAGGCTGAGTCTTATAAAGTAAATGATCACGTTGTTGTCTGTAGTAAATTCTAAAAAGGAGAGTCAATTCCTTGCAATTTTGTCAACATTGTGTTTCGTTGTAGTAAAAGTGAGAAAGCTGCAGTTGTGAAACGTTACATTCTCATGTATGCCAAGTGTTTGTCTCTCTTGTGTGCATATTAACAGTATAAAGACCACTCAGTTTGTGTAAACCCTGAAAGTGATAGTGTTTTTCTGTACCTGTTATAATTTTGAAAATAGTTCCTGCTGCTCTAACTGTTAGCTTCAATCTTAAAACATATGTGTGTTAGAGTTCATTGCACTCGCGTGTTGCTAAGTCTAGGATGTGTCTGTTGTGTTATCCATTATAGTTACTTATACCTACTTTCATAAACGAGAATGTTAATCTTTCTCTTGCCTAATTAGGCTGGCGACCGTTTCCCTTATTCTATAAACAGTATAGCTAGGCAAAATTTTGTTTGTCACTATTCCAATATTAACGTAATTCTGACTTTCATTTCCGATAAGCCATTTCCATTAGGAACAATACGGTCAACTTAACAAAATTCCTCTCAGAGGGTAACACTGCTCTGTTGCTTTGTGCCATAGTTACTTTTACAAAATTGTTTTATGTTACAACCTGCTTCTGGCATTGAGGTTATGGTACAGTAAATAGCAGACGGGGAGTGTTATACGCTCTCTCGGACAAACGGATGGCCAGCACAGCGCCCGCCGTTGGTACACAACCGGAAACAACTGCGGATTCACCCTCAGTCACTCAGCCCACAAGTGTTCTGCCGCAGCCACCGTTAACTTGCGGACCTTGGGCGGATGACATTGAAGACGATTCTACGGCCGCTGTGGTGGATGAGGAGAGGGGTCTCTCCTCCCACACCTCGGCCCCTCCCGAGTAGCAACAGATGACGGCGCGGACGCGGCCAGCAGATCACAGGCCCCACCTTTTACGGCGAAACTGACGGCAGCCCCCACCGCAGGAGACGATCTACAAACCTATCGCTTAACGACCATCAACATTAACACCATTCGGACACGTACGAAGTTGTCGCTGCTCCAAGACATGCTCAATGCAGCAGACGTTGACATTGTCTTTCTCCAAGAAGTCTTCGTCGAAGATTTCCCGGGTATGTATGGTTATACGGCTCATGTGTCCCACGCCTCGGCAACTAACAGTGGAGTCGCCATTCTCCTCAGAGAGGGCCTCGAGGCGGACGAAGTCCGATACCTCCCCGACGCTAGAGGAATGGCCGTAACGGTGCAAGGCGTCCGGTTTATCAACGTGTACGCCCCTTCCGGAACGAATCGCCGTCGTGACCGATCGCTCTTCTTCGCAGAAGGAATAGCACCGCTTTTTCAGGGCAGGCACGATGACTTGATATTAGGGGGCGATTTCAATTGCACCCAAGCACCTAAAGATCAGCTGCCACGCCATTCACCGTGCCCCGAACTTGGGACACTCATCGGCGATCTCCAGCTAGTAGATACATGGGAACATGTCCGAGGAAATAGACCGGGATACACCCATTTCACGAGTCACTCGTCTAGTCGCATCGATAGGATTTACGTCTCCCGTTCTCTCGCGGCAACGGTGAGTGACGCGGAGGTGTGGCCAGTAGCCTTCTCTGATCACGAGGCCTATATATGTGCCGTCACCCTTCGTCGCCAACGGGTGTGGCGCAGCCGACATCCCTGGAAATTAAACCTTGCTCATCTCGCTTCTCCGGATTGTCGACGCGCCATCGAAGACACTTGGAGTTTGTGCGTCCGCCGCCTCCCAACGTATCCTACGTCGATTAGTTGGTGGTTAACCTGCGCCAAGCCGGCCCTATGGCGAACCTTTATTACGTATGGTCGTGAGACTGCTGCTTGGAGGCGGCAGACCCTTGATTTTTATTTCACCGTCCTTCGCGAATGCGCCTCCTTGCCACCCACACCTGAACGACAGCTGACAGTTCAGCGTGCGAAAGCACAGATCGTAGCCCATAAGCGCCGACACCTCGAAGGGACGATCGTCCGAGCGCGGACACAAGACAGACTCGCAACGGAACGACCCACTATGTACCACGTCATCCGAGAACGTACACTGGGAAGACGGGCGCTGATACATGCCATCACCACTGAGGACGGCCTTCATCACACCACACAACGCGATATTGCTGCAGCCTTCTTCGACCATTACGCACGACTTTATTCTGCTCAATGTTCCGACCCGATGACGGTGACAGCAGTCTCACAACTGGTTTACGGCATTGTCCCACAGGATTTACAAACTGAATTATTGAACGACATTACGGAAGACGAAGTTATCGACGCCATCGGTAAAGGAGCGGCGAATAAGTCTCCTGGCCCCGACGGGCTCCCTGTGGAGTTTTATAGAACTTTTCAGTATTTACTGGCTCCCACGTTAACAGACATCTGTCGGGAGCTTATGTCCCCCGCGGTGCCACTCCCTGCGACCTTCGTAGAAGGAATAATTATACCGGTTCACAAGCCTAAAGGTGGGGCTCGAATACAAGATTACCGCCCGCTAACACTCGTCAACTGCGACATGAAGATATTCACCAGACTATTAGCAAACCGTCTACGACCGACCCTACCTTACGTCATCTCGCCAGATCAGACTTCCCTAGGGGGTATCAACAACATCCACACAGCACTGTGTCGATACCGTGACTTAATAGCCCTAGCCAGGGCACGCCGCGTCCCGGGAGCGCTGGCATCACTAGATTTTAGCCAAGCGTTTGATCGAGTGGATCACGCATACCTAACGTCCGTTCTACAGCACATGCAGTACCCACAGCAATTCACAGCCGTCGTGATGCGCCTACTCCGAGGAGCGACTTCCAAAGTGCTCGTTAACGGGCGTCTCTCGCAGTCCCTCCCGATTTTCCGCTCCGTCCGTCAAGGCTGCCCCTTGTCGACGTTACTATATGCTCTGGCACTGGAACCGCTCCTCTGTGGTCTCCGTCAACGCCTCACCGGTCTTACCCTACGTGACGTCACATTTCGCTGTACAGCATATGCAGACGACCTGGTTCTCGTGTTCCGCAATCGCGATGATGTCAACAGAGCACTAGAATGGATTACCACGTACGGTGTGGCTTCCGGCAGCTGTCTCAACGTCGCCAAATCGGTCGCCATGGCCGTAGGAGACGGGTTGACCCCAGCGTGTGTCGAACCCCTACAGCTTCGTGGCACTATCAAATGTCTCGGAATAGAGTTTCACGACGACATACGGCGCACCGCGGCTCTTAACTACCGCCGCTTATTACAACAAATTTGGGTCCAGATCTTCAACCTTCGTCTGCGGACCCTCGACATTCTCCAAAGGACACACTTCGTTAATGTTTACCTCGCATCGCGCCTTCCACACATAGCGCGTGTTCTCCCAATACCGTTACTGATGGCTCGACGTCTGTTAGCGGCATTCGGAGCCTACGTCAGTACAGGCATGCTCTTCAAAGTCAGTTATGAGTCACTGACCCTTCCCCCAGAAAGGGGAGGTCTTGGCCGAGTCCATGTCCACGACAGAGCTGTGTCCCTGTATGTCAGCTCACACATCACGCTGTGGCGCCACCACCCGGAAAGTTTGACAGGTTTGCTGTAGGAGTCCTTAGCTCCGCCGTCCATTATGCCCCCACTGACGACGCAAGACATACCCCCACCCTTCTACTACTTCGGGAACTTTTACATTGAACACAGCTATTTTCGTATCGCAGTACCACCAACGAAACAGGCGTCGGCGCGGGATATATATCATGTCCTACAGCAGAGGCGCCCACCAAACATCGTGGAGACGAAAAGCCCTCAGGTTAATTGGAAGGTGGTGTGGAAGACGATTCACGCGATTCCACTGGACACAGCCGTCCGATCCACATGGTACATCACAGTCAATGGTAAACAGATCACCCGATCACGCCTCCACAAGATAAACATGGCGGAATCGCCTCTCTGCGTAGACTGCGGGATACCAGACACGGACGAACACCGTCTCACATGTGGCGCGGCAGAAGACGTATGGCGCTTGGTGCGACAAATTTTGTCGTATTTTCTACGAGTGACTCCGGAACACATTACACCTCGGTTTCTACTATTTCCGGATCAACAGTATTTCCCGCGCGCCAAGACCAACGCTGTCACGTGGATCCGCGCGCATGCGGTACACTACTTATTTCACGATGGACCTAAAGATGTATTAGACTTTTGGAACTACCTACAAGAACGTCATTGCAAGATCGTACGGAACCCAAAATACAGACAGTATTTTTCTAATTACTTAGGGAGTGCCCTACGCGACCCTCCGCGCAGCTGGATCATCAACAGGTAGGAGAAGACACCCACTGAGTGAGCTGACATGACTAAGTTCGATTCTCGGTGGAACAACATGATATACGTGAAGACGTACCTGGATGATGAAGCGTAAGGAGAGTAGCGACACACCCTTCTGTATCCTGTATGAAGCACTTTTTTTTCGTTTTCCCCATATACATTACCTCGGTGTAGGAACGTGCCGAGATATTGTTTTCTTTTTCTCAGAGCACGATGCGGTGCTAGATACATTTATTTTTGTTGTGGTATAAAGTAAAACCACATTAAGAATGTATTAAAACAGTAAATAAAAATAAATAAATAAACAATAATTCCCACAAAAAATTTCCCCTTCCCATCCCTGATTCCTTGACGGACGAGGGGGACACTGCGACCAGGCCTCGGGTTACGACCCCTGATCGCTCTGCCTTCCGCGCCCTCCCCCACATTCTTATAAAAAAAAAAAAAAAAAAAAAAAAAAAAAAAAAGGTGGTGTAATAGTTAGCATTTTTGCCAAATAAACAAGAAGACCCGAGTTCAAGTTCCGGCCGTGCCACATATTTTAAATCCTTTCTTCTCCTTCCATCATTGTCGCGGACAGAAAAATGAAACCGAGACAGATGAAAAAAAAGTACGTATACTGTTTATTACTTCAACAGTAATCAGTTCATTTAGACACTGTGAGCAAGATGGCCAATGCCTCCATGAAAAAATGTTTGTGGTTGGCTATTGAACCATGATTGTACCCAGGCGTGCACCTCTGTTCCGCAGCAAATGGACGGCCACGAATATCTTTCTTCAGGGCTCCAAAAATTTGGAATGTTCCATAATTCTACAACAGACTGACGCCAACTACATAGGCCTGATGATTGAAAGGAGGGACTGTGTTACGATATTCCGCTTTAAAACAATTTCGGAATACCGAATTCAGTATTTCGGCCTTCTCCCTGTTGCCTTCTGTTTCGACGACAGTTTGGTCACTGAGTGAATGGACCGCGAACTAATTCTACAAAGGGCCAAAACTTCTTAGAGCTTTTACTCATATCGGTTGACCAAATTTTACTTTCAAAGTCACTGAACGCTTCTCTCATCGCTCACTTTACGCTCATTTTTTTCTTCGTTCATCTTTTGTTTGTCAATTAGGTTTTGACTTCTCTCGAATCTGTGATGAAGCTCTTTGTTTACGTAGCAGTTTTCTAACATGGCTATTGAACCACGGTGGGTCTTTTCCTTCCCTTAAAACGCTTATGTGGATGTATCGGGTCCGCTAGAAATAAAGAAAGCGTAAAACTAAACTGCATCTCGAATAATAATTGCAGTTTGTTTCACTTTAATTGCACGTTTCGAAAGTTGTTGCTTCATATTCAACTACTATACTCAAATATTTCAATCCTTGGTTATGTCCCTGCGGTTTTATACCCGTTTGAAATTCGCGTATTAACAGAGTTAGCTATCAGTAGAATTTATCGGGGTAATGCGAAAATGCTAAAGAATTCAACATATTTCAGAAGCATCACATTTTCAGATTTACTTGATCTATGTTCATATTATGCCATTCCTTACTTTTCGCTTGATGATCTTCGATGTCGAAGCATTTCACGAACCTGTGTAAGAGCTGTTTAATTAGAGTGACTCCTGGATGCTGTTCTGTTATCCCGTGTGTGTGTGTGTGTGTGTGTGTGTGTGTGTGTGTGTGTGTGTGTGTGTGTCGGGTAGCGGGGGACGGAACTCTGTTGTTTCAAAATGGTTCAAATGGCTCTGAGCAGTATGGGACTTAACATCTGAGGTCATGAGTCCCCTATAACTTAGAACTACTTAAACCTAACTAACCTAAGGACATCACACACATCCATGCCAGAGGCAGGATTCGAACCTGCGGCCGTAGCAGTCGCGCGGTTTCAGACTGAAGCTCCTAGAACCGCTCGGCCACCGCGGCTGGCATTCCGTTGTTTGCCACTTTATTTTTTTATGTTGTGACCCGCCCTAGTTTCGTCGCCCTTAAGAATTTAGTCCAGAAAATCGTTACCGTGTTCTACGACAATAGGAATTTTGCACCTCGTGAAATTTGGAATCGTCATGACGAGTTTGAACCCAGTTATTATCAGAATAGATTCGTACCGTAGGAAACGAAGTGACACCAGTTATTAGAAATGAATCTTGTATTGTCCAAAGATCGAACGAGATGAAGCAGTTAAGAATAATGGTGTCCACCCGCGAACTTCATGTAGGTACCCTTCAAGGAGTTAGACATTTTAACTATACCGTCACAACACACATATTCCATAACGAATTTCGTCATAAATAATCCATCGCAATTTGAAAGGAATAGTTATATCCATACCTACAACACTGTCGGTGGTTGAGAAAGGAGTTTAATATGGAGAAACAAAAATTTTTGATCATTTGCCCAATGACATAAAATGTCTGAGAGGTAACGAAGCGTGTTTCGAATGTAATTTAAAATTTTTATTCTGGACAATGCCAACGGCCTTGTCACGTTGGCAACACCGGTTTCCACCCGATCACCGAAATTAAGCAGCGTTGGGCCCTGCTAGTACTTGGACGGGTGAGCGTTGGAATTCAGGACAAGGGAGTCGCCGCACTGACATCCAATTGAAAAGACTTGCACCAGCCCGTTGTGCTACACGACATTGTTCATTGTTCTGGACAGCTCCTTCCGTTCCATTGATGAATATCTACTTAAGAACCAATAGCCAGTAAAAAATACCAAGAAGTGTATTTGCTTGAGTGGGACTAAAAATAATAATGTATTCGTTATTGTTTAACACTAATCATGTATGTACATATCCTGTAAACTGAGTCTTTCCACACGACTTCGATAATAGGATCGGAATCGTTCAAATGATTTGTGGAACATCTAACTGACACTGAACTACCTTTGGGTAGAATCGAATTTATATCTCCATACGGCCATTGTGATTCACGTGTACAGTGGACCCCTACAACAGTTCCGATTAGTCCAGCCTGGCTGCCAAGTGATTTCGATGTCGACTGAGCGTTAATCACCAACGTTCCTTTTTCTTAAAAAAAAATAAAGTCAAAGGTCATGTGATACCGCTTTATACAAATTATCTTAAGTGGCGCTGACATCACACTAAAGCAGAATGTGTCATCGCTTCCTGAGCTGACGCGTGTTACGAAATTATGTCTATCGTGACTACGCCTGCTCTGCTAGAGTTGTCGGAGTTTGGGATTATCGGAGTTTGGAAGTGCAAGTATCGAATGGTGGTCGATAGAGACACAGGGTATATCTCACTCCGGAAGTTACGTTAAATACTGTAGTCTTTTCCCCTGATCGTAACATCGTTAACGTGTATTTGTAAATGTAGCAGTTGTTTACTTGAAATGTAAGAGAACGCAGGGTTAGACAACTCGATGAATCTGATTAAAGTATCACCTTTGAGGACGATCCGCTACTAGTGTGCCGCAGTTTTCACTTTTGTGTCCAGAAATACCTGTTACTTACTTGCTTAGTTACTTACTTCCTCTCCCAAGATTAAGCTACTAGCCAGATCCAATCTCAGTTTTCGTGCCACCCTTCCATGTGTCGACCAACATCTACTCTTCTGGCGGGATGATATTTAAGGGCAATGTTCGGAATTCTTACATTTCTCCTTTCTAAAAATGCACTTTGCCCAGTTCCTCTTGTTTTAAAACTTCTGTCATTCAACACGATTATACACTCCTGGAAATGGAAAAAAGAACACATTGACACCGGTGTGTCAGACCCACCATACTTGCTCCGGACACTGCGAGAGGGCTGTACAAGCAATGATCACACGCACGGCACAGAGGACACACCAGGAATCGCGGTGTTGGCCGTCGAATGGCGCTAGCTGCGCAGCATTTGTGCACCGCCGCCGTCAGTGTCAGCCAGTTTGCCGTGGCATACGGAGCTCCATCGCAGTCTTCAACACTGGTAGCATGCCGCGACAGCGTGGACGTGAACCGTATGTGCAGTTGACGGACTTTGAGCGAGGGCGTATAGTGGGCATGCGGGAGGCCGGGTGGACGTACCGCCGAATTGCTCAACACGTGGGGCGTGAGGTCTCCACAGTACATCGATGTTGTCGCCAGTGGTCGGCGGAAGGTGCACGTGCCCGTCGACCTGGGACCGGACCGCAGCGACGCACAGATGCACGCCAAGACCGTAGGATCCTACGCAGTGCCGTAGGGGACCGCACCGCCACTTCCCAGCAAATTAGGGACACTGTTGCTCCTGGGGTATCGGCGAGGACCATTCGCAACCGTCTCCATGAAGCTGGGCTACGGTCCCGCACACCGTTAGGCCGTCTTCCGCTCACGCCCCAACATCGTGCAGCCCGCCTCCAGTGGTGTCGCGACAGGCGTGAATGGAGGGACGAATGGAGACGTGTCGTCTTCAGCGATGACAGTCGCTTCTGCCTTGGTGCCAATGATGGTCGTATGCGTGTTTGGCGCCGTGCAGGTGAGCGCCACAATCAGGACTGCATTCGACCGAGGCACACAGGGCCAACACCCGGCATCATGGTGTGGGGAGCGATCTCCTACACTGGCCGTACACCACTGGTGATCGTCGAGGGGACACTGAATAGTGCACGGTACATCCAAACCGTCATCGAACCCATCGTTCTACCATTCCTAGACCGGCAAGGGAACTTGCTGTTCCAACAGGACAATGCACGTCCGCATGTATCCCGTGCCACCCAACGTGCTCTAGAAGGTGTAAGTCAACTACCCTGGCGAGCAAGATCTCCGGATCTGTCCCCCATTGAGCATGTTTGGGACTGGATGAAGCGTCGTCTCACGCGGTCTGCACGTCCAGCACGAACGCTGGTCCAACTGAGGCGCCAGGTGGAAATGGCATGGCAAGCCGTTCCCCAGGACTACATCCAGCATCTCTACGATCGTCTCCATGGGAGAATAGCAGCCTGCATTGCTGCGAAAGGTGGATATACACTGTACTAGTGCCGACATTGTGCATGCTCTGTTGCCTGTGTCTATGTGACTGTGGTTCCGTCAGTGTTATCATGTGATGTATCTGACCCCAGGAATGTGTCAATAAAGTTTCCCCTTCCTGGGACAATGAATTCACGGTGTTCTTATTTCAATTTCCAGGAGTGTATTGAGTTGCTGTCACAGCTATTCATTCCGTTTTTCTGTCTTTCAAGCATCCGAAGAAACGATTTCAGACGATTTTATTTCGTTTCGATACTTGTTTTATTCACCCACATCTTGTTTCCACAAATCAATGTTGCTACAGCTATAGACTTACAAAACTGAAGTCTCTTCTCTGACGTTGCTCTTCAGTGCTCACCAAATTGATCCGTATGTAGATCGAAATCGATGAAGTTCTTTTCCTTCCCTTCATCGTCGTTAAAAGATAAATCAGAGCCAAGGTAAGTGAAGCTTGATCTACTGGTTAGTCGGCAGTTAATATACATTATTAATTTTTTAATAAATGTCAGTTGTTTCCGTCACATGTTGAGGAAATAGAACTAATTCTCTTTGTTGATGATGCAGGCATTGTACTGAATTATTGCAGAGATGCATAAACAGAAGTAAAAGTAAACTAAATTTTTACTGAAACAATCTGTTTGTTTACCGCAAACGAGCAATCACAGCATAGAAAGAACGTGGCTCATAATCTCTGTACAAGTCAGGCTACGGCTGTGACAACGGCAACAGAGCGACCAGGGTAGCCTGTACGTAAAGCAGAATTTTCAAAGTTAATGGGCGTGCGCTGTTCCTACTGATAAGAACCTGAACTAGTAATCAGCTATTATACATTTCCTTACAAGCATATATTCAACAAGTAGCAAGCCTACTGATTTTTGTAATAAAAAAATCGTAAAGCTCATTTAATTTGGGCACCTCCGTCCCTCATTAATTTTGCAGCAATTTGACACTCTCGTAAGCCTCCTTTAGACACCAATACTGTCAGCCGAGTTTACTGATAACAGCGGTACTATAGAATTAGTCTCCAATACGTTTATTGTTAACAACTCATTAGAACTGGGGAACAAGATTCTTATATTATAAATCGGATTCTACAGAAGGGTTCAAAAAAAGTGGACTTGCATTACGAATGTAATAGATTCCAAACGTAAAATGACAAGATATAAAGCTCTCAGAACATGAAGGAAAAAATAAGTGAGTTATCTCATAAGGGCATATGGGGACAGATAACTAGAAGAAGTAGCAGAGTTCGGAAATGGAAGGAGCAAACAAGACTTATACCAGTTGTCGGGGACACTGTCTGTACCAAGACGGTCGCAGCGAATGGACGTTTTCAGTGGAAGTGTTAAAGAGATTGCGATAAAAAATGATTTATAGCGAAGCTGGAACTTCCTGTTCTTGAACAATCCGTTATTCCGGCGGCAGCGTGTGGTGTGCACACATCAGACTCACACACACGTGGAACAGGTGGTGGGGCTCAAACAGTAGAGCGTTGTGCGGACAGCACCAGATATGACGCCGCCACCCACGCGCGTGCGCACACATACACACACACACACACACACACACACACACACACACAGTATACACAAACATCTGTCCAAATCGCCTCAGCTGCTCCCCCACATCTTTTCCCCACAATGCCGTCGTCATTCACCACCTGCGTTTTTGTCAACACTCTTAACTTTATTAAACTGCGATCTCCGTAGTGCCGAGGTGTCGTGTTCAAGGAAATCGGCTTTCCTCCACACTTGGTTTGATTTTATGAAATATCTTAATGAAGTACATAACTTGCCACTACAGTCATTTAAGTGATGTACACTTTTACGCTATTTGGCTTTTTTTAACACGTTTTTAATTGGTCGTGTTCTTGTCTATTTGTCTGTTCGGTACAAATTCTAAAGTTTCATACTAAATTCTCGATGAAGTAGAAACTTTCAACATAGTTCAGAACTGGAGCAACTCGCTTTGGCGTCTGACTTCTGGTGTGGGGCGGAGGGAATTTTGTGTACCACTGCTATTTCCCCCTTTCCCTGTTCCAGTAGCGAAGAACGGTTACCGCTGAGCTCTGTGAGAATTCGATTCTCTCTCATTTTTTACGTTACGGTCTTTCCGCGAGATCTACGTACGAGGTTCAAAATGGTTCAAATGGCTCTGAGCGCTATGGGACTTAACTCCTAAGTTCATCAGTCCCCTAGAACTTAGAACTACTTAAACCTAACTAACCTAAGGACATCACACACATCCATACCCGAGGCAGGATTCGAACCTGCGACCGTAGCGGTCGCGCGGTTCCAGACTGTAGCGCCTACAACCGCTCGGCCACTCCGGCCGGCTACGTAAGAGGAAGTAATATACTCGTTGACTCAGAAACTGAAATAAACCTGACGTTTACCACGCGTCTCTGAAGTAGTCTCATCAAAATGTTTGAACTTGGTTGAAAAATTTCACACACGCGAGACTAAAGGAGGAAATAATTATTTAAATAAAAAACTTTTTAATGTAACACGTTTTTAAAACAGTGCAAGAAGTATATAATAATTTCTCCTAGCCCCATACAGATTCCTTATTCCATACAGATAGTCCTGAAAATACATGGTTTTGAATTTTAAATAGTGATGACAATACTTGTGAAATTTAAAACGAAAAAATGGGCCACATGTAACAGATAATAGAAATGAATGTTGAGGAAAATCGCACGACGGTTCATATCATTTCCAATGTAATAAATTTGGTAGTCATCAGTTATCTATATCATGCACCCCACGTTCTTCGTTTTAAATTTTACAAGTATTGTTACAGCTACCAAAAATTCAAAAGAACATATTTTCAGGACCATGTGCGTGGCGCACTATCTTGTATGAGGGACAACCGCAGCCCTAAGCAGACACCTTGAATAACAGGAGCCAAGCGGTTATTATTCAAGGTATCTGCAGGGGGTTTGAAATCTTTATGGGGCTGGGAGGAATTATTTTATCCTTTTTAGTCCGATTTAATTCGTGTATAGTAAAAAAATTATTTAAATAATTATTTTAAAAACTGGAGAGGTGACAAGCACAAATTTAAAATATATACCTACCAGCGGATAAATTATCCTACTGGAGCAGAAAAAGGCGAATTTACTCCTGTTTAAAACACTTTGAAAATTGGGGTACCTTCTGCCTCATTCTACCTTCCTCAACACATACGAGGGTCACTCCAAAAGAAATGCACACTATTTTTGTAAAAATACAGTTTTAATTCTGCATGTGTGAAAGTTTTGCAGTGTGTAGATACATCCTTCCCGCTTGTTTTCAGACTTAGTTCAACCTGTTCCCGTGAGTGGCGCCGTCACAGCATGTCTTCAAGATGGCTGCTACACTTGATGTTCGTCAGAAGCAACGTGCTGTCATAGAATTCCTGTGCTTTGAAAACGAGACAGTGGGAAACATCCACAAGAGGTTGAAACAGGTGCATGCATGGAGATGCTGCTGTCGATCGCAGTACAGTTACTCGGTGGGCAAGCAGGTTACGTGATGAAAGCGGACACGGCAATATTGAGGATTGTCCTCGCAGTGGCAGGTCTCGTACTGCACACTTTCCAGACAATGTGCAGAGAGTTAACGAAATGGTGACTGCTGACAGACATATCACAGTGAACGAATTGTCACGCTACGTTGGGATAGGGGAAGGAAGTGTTTGCAGAATACTGAAAGTGTTGGCGTTAAAAAAGGTTTGGGCCAGGTTCCCAGGATGTTGACAGTGGCTCACAAAGAAACAAGAAAAACGGTATGCAGCGAACTTTTGGAACAGTACGTGAATGGTGGAGATGAATTTCTTGGAAGAATTGTGACAGGTGATGAAACATGGCTCCATCATTTTTCACCAGAGACGAAGAGGCAATCAATGGAGTGGTAACATGCAAATTCACCCAAGGAAAAAAATTAAAAACCACACTTTCTGCTGGAAAAGTTATGGCTACGGCGTTTTTCGATTCCAAAGGACTCTTGCTTGTGGACATCATGCCAAGTGGAACCACCATAAATTCTGATGCATGTGTGACGACTCTGAAGAAACTTGAAGCTCGACTGAGTCGTGTTCGACCACATCGGCAAAAGCAGGATGTTTTGCTGTTGCACGACAATGCACGGCCACATGTCAGTCAAAAAATCATGGAAGCGATCACAAAACTCGGATGGACAACACTGAAACACCCGCCTTACAGTCTTGATCTGGCCCCATGTGACTATCATCTCTTCGGGAAACTGAAAGACTGTCTTCGTGGAACAAGGTTTGAAGATGATGACTCCCTTGTGCACGCTGCCAAACAGTGGCTCCAACAGGTTGGTCCAGAATTTTATCGTGCGGGTATACAGGCGCTGGTTCCAAGACGGCGTAAGGCAGTTGAGAGGGATGGAAATTATGTGGAGAAATGAAAATATTGTTCCTAAAGGATGTAGAATAAAAGATGCACTGTAAAAAAATAGTGTGCATTTCTTTTGGAGTGACCCTCTTATAAAAGTATTACCAAATATTTTGGCATGCGATCATGTTCCCGTTTTTTTTAACATGCAGCTCACCTCTCACTCCCAGAAGCTGCCCTAACTATAACTCGCTCACACCCACTAGTCCATCTCTTTAAGTCGCTCATTCCCAGCCACTCCCACTTGCCCATTCTCACTCATTTATTCAGCCCATCTCTTTGTCATTATCTCCCTGTGTCTCTCTAAGTGCCACTGTCTCCTGTCTCACAGCCGCCGTCTCCCTCGTTCTGTCCTACTACTATCGATGTCTCCTCTCGCTCTCACTGTCTCCCTCTTGTTCTCTCTTACTGCTACTATCTCATTCATTCCTTCCCTTTGCTGCTGTCTCTTCTCACTGTCACTATCTCTCTTCTTCGTTCTCATTGTCATAGACTCTGTCTCTCATCACTGGCTGTCATCCACTTCCCCTTTCTCCTTCTCTTTACTCCTCTTCCACTGGCACTGTCTCCTTCAATCTCTTCCTTGCACTGTTCTGTCACTGTCAACCGTGTTCCACTGCCACTGTGTCCCTCTCATTCTCTCACACTGCCATTGTCTCCTTCGCTCTTTCTGTACCACAACCACTGCCTAATATCGTCCAATATTTACTAGTTTTCTGTCCCTTTCGCACTACCACTGTCTCCTGCTCTCTAAGCATGAAAAAGTGCCAGTATATTAGCATGCCAAATTTTCTGGGAAAAGTTTTAAAGTTGCTGAAGAAGGCTGAATGTGGTAGCTGGTGACCCATTTTTTTCAGAGTCTTTTAAACAGGAGTGTATTCGACATTTTTGTGCTCCGATACGATAATTTTTCCGCTGGTTTCCTTCTTTTCCCTGCCACAGTAGGGCATGTTATTCATACCAAATGAACTTACGGATCAGTAAAATTTTCATAGTTTGCTTACGTGAAATTGAAATAACGCAGAATAATTTTGCACCTCAAGCTCGTTTTTAAGCAGACTAAAATGTTGCATGTGCTTCATAATTTCAAGATGGAGTTCACGGAACCCTCCTGATGTTTTACAGCATATTTTTCTGTGCTACATAGCTTCGTACACTACGCTTTCGCCTCACGCCATATTTTATGTGCGTATTTTATGTGTTCAAGTAGAGTAAAGTTGAACATTTGCACCTCCGAAACTGATGAAGGCATCCAGAAAATTTTCAGCGTTGTTCGTGCACGGGATCTTAGGAATACTCGAATATCGAAAAAATTATAGCCATTTGCTGTGCATAGCCTTCTTGGAATCTGCGGCTCGGTTTTGGTACCCAAAATACAGGTTTCTGGGTTCGTCGATAACAGATAATGATTTATAAAACGGGGAGATGGTACTTCTAGATAAATGCATGGAGATACGGAATATAACGATAAAATCTGAGCAATTTGCTGCCGTTATTTTTTATTTATATTTCGCCTCTCGTCGGAATTTAAGTGCGCATTTTACGTGTAGGAGTAGGATAACTTTGGAGCTCAGTATCTCGTAAACGGATGAAAATATCAATAAAATTTTCAAGTCTCTTCGAGATCGGGATCTTCGGAATACATCGTAAAAATTTTAGCCATTTGGTGTATATAGACGTCTTTGAATCCGCGTTTCGATTTGGTGCGAAAAAATGGCAAAAAAACGCTTTTTTGAGGCTTCTTTAAGGAATCTGTGTTTCTCGGAGGAATGCCTATTTCTCGGAGACGTATAATGCTATCAAGACAACTTTCAAGGTTATTCGAGTTCGGACTATCAGGTATATACCGTAAAAATTTCAGCCATTTGCTGTGCATGGTCGTCTGGGAATACGCGACTTGATTTTGGTATGAAAAATAGTAAAGAAACAGTTCTTTTGAGGTTTTGTAAGAAACTGCCCGTGAATTAATGGTGCCCCCTATAAGCCCCTTAAGGCCCACTGTAGACCAAATCGTCCGCAGCTCGTGGTCGTGCGGTAGCGTTCGCGCTTCTCGCGCCCTGTTTCCCGGGTTTGATTCCCGGCGGGGTCATGGATTTTCTCTGCTTCGTGATGACTGGGTGTTGTGTGCTGTCCTTAGGTTAGTTAGGTTTAAATAGTTCTAAGTTCTAGGGGACCGATGACCATAGATGTTAAGTCCCATAGTGCTCAGAGCCATTTTTTTGTAGACCACATCAAATTCAAGGAGAACCAACCGACTTGCTCAATTTGCCTAAGGTAATATTCATCCTTTGACCATGTACTGTACTATAGTGACACTAAGACCATCATTGTGTTGGGTACACAAATGGTCCCTAGGCCAAGAGTTATCCAAAACACTTGATCCTACCTTTGCATCAGTAACAGTAGCCCAGGTATGAGCCACACAAGACTCCCGTTTTTATGAGTGGCGTTTTGGAACATAGTTGTATTTTGCCAGTGTTGCAGAGAAATTTCAATAAATTATTGTCAATCTTTTAAGTTTTTCGAAACTTGTGATTTTCTGTGAAGCAGCTATTTCAGACCAGAGATTCAGAGACATATGCGTGTTATTATATTTTCCATCCTCAGGATGCCACAAACTCTTTCTTTCTTATATTAAATCTAAAGATAGATTTCACTGAGACCGTCCATGTACTGGCGTACTGATTTCAAAAGATCGGCTCTCTTCAGTCGATTTCGGTCGTCGGCGGGAAATACCGACGTCACTGCCAATGTGAGCGCAGCTTTCGAGGGTCAAACAACAGTTTACACAAGTTTGTTTGTCTCGAGCCATCGGTGAAATCGACAGAAACAAGCGAGAACGTCAACATCATACCTCACAATAACGACGCCAGCTATAACTAAGCTCTACAAACAATCGTTTATTTCACGGATTTAAAGTCGAATTAATGTCTCATTTATCACTGGCGACTTCCTTTTGTTGACTGTGAAACGAAAACGCGTCGAAAGCGGTTTTCATCATCTCAAGGAGTTACTGAGCCCTTCGAAGACCTCGTGTTTAGGGTACCAACAATAGAGTGAAAAATGTATTTCTAGGCTTGCTTCAAAGCAATACAAAGAGTATAAATTTTTGCTACGGCGTAAAGTCAAGTGCCGGCACGCCAGTCGGAAATGATAAAGAAGAGATGGCTGTGAGAAGACGTCAGCCAATCGCACATTGACCGACCCCTCTCCAGGATGACAACGCTACAGCGCTGCGACCGACTGTTGACGGCCCAGTTCAATAGCAGCTTCAGATTAGCGGCTTGGATAGAAGCGTCAGCTGTAGCCACTCAGCTTGTACCCTCTATCTAGCCCTGACTTGGAATTGTTTATACCGAAGGAGATTGTTTATTTTGTATGTCACCCTTTGCTTGCAACACATCTGTGTAAATGGCAGCCGGCCGCTGTAACCGAGCTGTTCTAGGCGCTTCAGTCCGGAACCGCACTGCTGCTATGGTCCCAGGTTCGAATCCTGCCTCAGGCATGGATGTGTGTGATGTCCTTAGGTTAGGTAGGTTTAAGTAGTTCTAAGTCTAGGTGACGACCTCAGATGGTAAGTCCCATAGTGCTTGGAGCCATTTGAACCATTTTTGTAATTGCCAAAGTTAAGTACTGTATCTTTTCATTTTGTAATAAAACTCATTAACATGATTTATTTGAATGTTGTCTGGCGATCCGAGAGAGCAGATTTCCTAGGCACCACAATTTTGAAGACAAACATGTTAAGAAATAATATATAACAAAAAGATGTTTACGTTTAATTAATCTTGTAAAAGTTTTTTTAAGTCAGCCTTCATATTGCTTGGCTCTGCATGTTGTGTTCGAATTCCGTGCGTCTCATATTAATACCAAGAGTTTTTTTGATGGTGCCCGTTATGCTTGTAGATATGGCTCTGAGAACCTAGGTTTGCTTAAAAGTAAGCTTCAAAGTTTGATAACTAGCTTAAGCAAAAAGTGCCCACGTTACTGGCACTGTGTGTGTGTGTATGTGTGTGTGTGTGTGTGTGTGTGTGTGTGTGTGTGTATTGTGCGCGCTCCAGAACGGTCGGGAGCAAAACTTTGCGCCCTTCATGGGAGAGCTGTTTATTTCAGGCTTCCGTGCCACGAAAACAGCAGCCGTTGTATTCCTCCCAGTTCGCAGAATGGCAGTTCGTGGAATTCCTCTCGCAGACGCTGTCAACTTTTCGGATGTTAGGAAAATGTACTTTCATCACAGCCTGCCATCTCCTTCAGAGATGGGGAGAAAGATAAAAAGAAAAAAATCACACACACACATTTTTCCCTACAATAACGGATTTTCATCTACATGGCGTGGGTAAAATAAGATTCAGGCGAGATTACCGATAGTTATAGTTATCATTCGCTATAGAGACCGTTTCGCGCCATTTTGAGACTAAGTTTTGCACTGTGAAATTTGCTTGAGCCTTACAGAAAAAACTTAAAAGGGTCTGAAACTATTGTGAAAACTGTTCCACACACACACATTTTCCAACACTCGTTCGACCTATACTTGAGTATTGCTCATCAGTGTGGGATCCGTACCGGGTCGGGTTGACAGAGGAGATAGAGAAGATCCAAAGAAGAGGGGCGCGTTTCGTCACAGGGTTATTTGGTAAGCGTGATAGCGTTACGGAGATGTTTAGCAAACTCATGACGCTCGACAATGGACGTTCGCTGTTTGTCGTGGCCACCACTTACAGTTAGTGTTGCATTCAACCGGTCCCTAAACACATCTCTTCCTCTCACCCACCCAAACGAAGCATTCTAGACCGGGCATGCGTGCGACAGGTGTGAACTGGCATGTGACAGCGATTGATTGGTGCACTGAAATCACGGTTTCCAGCATTGATGGGCAGTTCTTCTGCTCATTAACAAAGGACAGTTCTTACATCTACATCTACATCTACATTTATACTCCGCAAGCCACCCAACGGTGTGTGACGGAGAGCACTTTACGTGCCACTGTCATTACCTCCCTTTCCTGTTCCAGTCGCGTATGGTTCCCGGGAAGAACGACTGCCGGAAAGCCTCCGTGCGCGCTCGAATCTTTCTAATTTTACATTCGTGATCTCCTCGGGAGGTATAAGTAGGGGGAAGCAATATATTCGATACCTCATCCAGAAACGCACCCTCTCGAAACCTGCACAGCAAGCTACACCGCGATGCAGAGCGCCTCTCTTGCAGTTTACCACATGAGTTTGCTAAACATCTCCGTAACGCTATCACGCTTACCAAATAACCCTGTGACGAAACGCGCCCCTCTTCTTTGGATCTTCTCTATCTCCTCTGTCAACCCGACCTGGTACGGATCCCGCACTGATGAGCAATACTCAAGTATAGGTCGAACGAGTGTTTTGTAAGCCACCTCCTTTGTTGATGGACTAAGGGCTCTCCCAGTGAATCTCAACCTGGCACCCGCCTTACCAACAATTAATTTTATATAATCATTGCACTTCAGATCGTTCCGTACGCATACTGCCAGATATTTTACAGACGTTATTGCTATCAGTGTTTGTTCCTCTATCATATAATCATACAATAAAGGATCCTTCTTTCTATGTATTCGCAATACATTACATTTATCTATGTTAAGGGTCAGTTACCACTCCCTGCACCAAGTGCCTATACGCTGCAGATCTTCCTGCATTTCGCTGCAATTTTCTAATGCTGCAACTTCTCTGTATACTACAGCATCATCCGTGAAAAGCCGCATGGAACTTCCGACACTATCTACTAGGTCATTTATATATATTGTGAAAAGCAATGGTCCCATAACACTCCCTAGGTCATTTATATATATTGTGAAAAGCAATGGTCCCATAACACTCCCCTGTGGCACGCCAGAGGTTACTTTAACGTCTGTAGACGTCTCTCCATTGGTAACAACATGCTGTGTTCCGTTTGCTAAAAACTCTTCAATCCAGCCACACAGCTGGTCTGATATTCCGTAGGCTCTTACTCTGTTTATCAGGCGACAGTGCGGAACTGTATCGAACGCCTTCCGGAAGTCAAGGAAAGTAGCATCTACCTGCGAGCCTGTATCTAATATTTTCTGGGTCTCGTGAACAAATAAAGCTAATTGGGTCCCACACGATGGCTGTTTCCGGAATCCATGTTGATTCCTACAGAGTAGATTCTGGGTTTCCAGAAATGACATGAAACGAGAGCAAAAAACATGTTCTAAAATTATACAACAGATCCTCATCAGTCTTATAGACAAGCAGACGGAAAAATTGTAACACCAAAAATTAATTAATGTAGAGTAATGAAATATGGGGAATACATTTGACTAGGTAATGTATTTAAGTGATTAATGTTCCAGGAGCGCGAGATAAGCCATTGCAAATGTGAAATGCTGGTGCATTAGTAATCGGTATAACAGCCAGTACGTTGAATGCAAGCAGGCAAACGTGCATGCAGTGTGCTGCATGGGATGGAGTTTCATGTGTGTTAAGGGTGTTTGCGGATGACTCTGGAGTTGTCCGACGATTTCTCATACGTGCTCGATTAGAAGCTGGTATCGTGATCCAACAGGCAAGGCAACCTGTCGACACTCTTCAGAGCATGTTGGCCTACAACAGTGGTATTTGGGCGAGCGTTATTCTGTTGAAATACAGCCCCGGGAATGCTGTTCACGAGTGGCAGCACAACAGGTCGAATCATCAGAGCTACGTACAAATTTGCAGTCAGAGTGCGTGGGATAGCCACCAGAGTGCTCCTGCTGTCATACGAAATCGCACCCCAGATCATAGCCCCCGGTGTAGGTCCAGTGTGTCTAGCACACAGATAGGTTGGTTGCAGGCTCTCAGCTGGCCCTCTTCTAATCAACACACGGCCATCACTTGCCCTGTTGCAACTGTCAGTAGGTTTTGGTAAGTCGAATGCGCGCTACAGGGCGTCTGTCTCGGAGCTGTCCTTGGAAGTAACCGATTTGTAACAGTTCGTTGTATCACTGTGGTGCCACCTGCTGATCAATTTACTGCTGCGAATGCAGTACGATGCGTCAGAGCCACACGCCGAACCCGATGGTCTTCCCTCTTGGTAGTGCCATGTGACCGTCCGAAACGCGGTCTTGTTGCGACTGTACAATCTTGTGTCCAGTGTCCACCGTTGCCAGCAGTCATGTACAGTGGCTACAAGCCTGCTAAGTCTTTCCGCAATATCCTAAAAGGAACATACAGCTTTTCGTAGCGCTATTACAAGACCTCATTCAAACTCAGTGAGGTATTCATAATGATGCCTGTGTCACCTTAAAAGCATTTTTGATTAACGTCAATCACCCACGTACAATCTCTAGACCGTTACAGAGTGTATTTAAAGCAAACCTGATTTGCATCCTCATACTGTTGCTAACAGTTCCTCGCTCATGCGACTGGGCCGAAATCTGAACAGAAATACGTTGCAGAAACAGGCCTGTCAACTTTCGTTATGTCGCGCCACTCCTTCGTGGTACTGTGACTTTTTTTTCTCGCTGTGTTTTCCAGACGAGTTCTGTTTTGGCCACCTTGTAGAAACTACAAGAATAAGGTCAGTTACACTGAATTTGTATCCCTATCTGGCCAGAGATAAATTAAAATAGTTATAATCGCCTGGCCACAATCAAGGTCCATGTATAGCGTATTGCAACTGTGTTTTGTCGTTCTTTTCTTGTTTTGTTATGTGTAAACAGTTTCTCCATGAATGACAGCTGGGACCGGAGTCTTCACACGTTCGCCGTGTGACGCCACCCACTTGTCTTTCGGTAAAAGAATCGTTCAGATGACCTATGGAACATGTAACTAACTAACCAAGGAGATTTACCCCTGAAATACAACTTAACGGCAGCAGGTATAGATGTACTACCTAAAGCGACATATGAAAATTTGTGCCAGACGGGGATTCGAACCCGGATTTCCCGCTCATCGCGAAGGTCACCGTACAACTTAGGCTACCTGAGCACCCTTCGCGGAACTATCATATCAGACACCTATCTATTTTTTCTCATTGATTATGAATTCATTTTCCCGTACTCGCAAATCTGATGATGCTTGTGCAGGTTTTTAGAATCAAGAAAATCGAGCTGTGACGAAAATGACAGACATAGTCTACGACTTCTCATTGTCTTGATTCTAAAAACTTGTATGGGAATCGCAAGATGAGCGAGTGTGGGAAAATAAATTAATAATCTACGAAAAGAAAATGATAGGTGTTTGACATGGACGGGTTTACGGAGCGTGATCGGATAGACTAAGAGGTAAGGTCGCCGCTGGCGATAATCTGGAAGCCGGGTTCGAGTCCTGCTCCGGCACAAATTTTCTTACGTCGCTTTAGGCTGTACATCTGTACCACTGCAGTTAAGCTGAATTTCATGAACAAATTTCGATATTTGAAACTTAAATTACTCATAAAATGTAAGTAACTAAAGGGAGCCATGCCCTCTGCAAGTCGCACCCAACCTGGATTGTAAACGTCCCATTATGCGTGATGATCGGGAAGAGGTTCTGGAAACTCCAAGAATCCCCAATAAGCGTTTCCGGCAAATGACACACAATCATTACACGAACCCGCGACTGTTGTCACTGGTCGATAACACTGTACGTCTTGACTTCTATTTTTATTTAAATTATAAACTTCAACCTGTTCCGGCCGCACCCGTCTTCAGAATCAAATGGTTCAAATGATTCTGAGCACTATGGGACTTCTGTGGTCATCAGTCCCCTAGAACTTAGAACTACTTAAACCTAACTAACCTAAGGACATCACAAACATCCATGCCCGAGGCAGGATTCGAACCTGCGACCGTAGCAGTCGCGCGGTTCCGGACTGAGCGCCTTAACCGCGAGACCACCGCGACCGGCTTTCAGAATCAAATCTGCATTCTCGGTACACTTTATCTTGTCAGTTCTCATGCACACATGCACAGTAGACTGGTTTTTTAAATTTGTTTTTAAGAAAAGATCAGATACACTTTTTTCTTCGCCGTAAATGACATTTACCTTACTTCTGTACATAGTTTATCATCCTTCTTGTCCTATTCTTCACACGGTTTTTCTATATCTGCCCGACTAGTAACTTTCTGTGCTTCAACAGACTTTTGCTTTTGAATAAGCAATAACTACGTATAGATTTTTTCCTGTATATGTTCGCCAGGGGACAGCTGTAGAATCAAATCCTTGTAGCGAAAACTCTCGTAACTTATTACTAAACGCCGCGCGGGATTAGCCGAGCGGTCTAGGGGCTGCAGTCCTAGACTGTGCGGCTGGTCCCGGCGGAGGTTCGAGTCCTCCCTCGGGCATGGGTGTGTGTGTTTGTCCTTAGGATAATTTAGGTTAAGTAGTGTGTAAGCTTAGGGACTGATGACCTTAGAAGTTAAGTCCCACAAGGTTTCACACACATTTGAACATATTACTAAGCGCAGTTTTAGGTTTCTCTGAAGTTCCTTGAACCTAACAAAATTTCCTACTATCATCTTTATCGTTCGTCTTCCTCTCTCTTCGTATGTGTATACGATACACAAACACCTTTACTTTATCAATAATTGCATTTAAACTGATATTCCTAAAAATGCTCATTTCGTTATCGAGTTTATAAAGTGAAATAGTCTTAAAATTTAATGCAGATTTATTAGATTTCTCCACATTTCTATATCGAAATACCAAATTAAACGTGTCACCCACTTGGTCATTGGACCAAAACATGGTGCGGACGTGACATGACGCTAACGTCGCATAAACCTACGACTGCGTGTCCTCATCCGTCTTAGACGTCACATCAGAACGTCACAGTTATTAACGAGAATCGTATTTATTATTTATTCAAAGCCAAAAGTCTGCTGTTAGCTGATAAAGTTAGTAAATGCGTAGAGTTATAAAAGTATGTGAGTAATGTACTTCAAGTTACTGACCCGAGTTTGCTCTGGTGTACCTTTGTCAGGACTGGAACGCAAGAACAATGATCTAGTATTTTCAAAAATAAAGTACTTGTCATTTATAAAGAAGACAAAAAAGTATATGATGTTCTGTAAAAAAGGAACCGAATGTAAGATCTAAATAAAGACTCCTATATCGCACTTCATGTCGGCTTTGGACTTTTTTTCTAGATTTGAGCATCTCTGTTATTATCGATCGGCTGTAAGGCCAGCCTTCCTCGCACCTAACGATGTTGCATTAATCGTCCGCGGCAACAGCATAATTATTCGGCCACTGTTTGTGTGTGGGAATAGCGTTGGTCGTACAGGCCTAATTGCCAGGAGACGCTGCGGTTATTTAGAGATACAGATACTTTATGCTGATCTAGTCTGTGGTGCAAGTGTACATGAGAACAGGTGTCATGCAATGGCTCGAGATTTTAATATGGTATTGAATATTACTGCGGCCGAAACGCCTAAGGTGCATAATTAAAAAAATAAAATGGCGCTGAAGACGGACAATTGTTAAATCGCGAAAAAGCCCAAAATCCAACCATGCTGTTCTCACGTACCCCTGTTGGAAAAAAATTCGAGAACTTGTATTGAAACAGAGTGTGCGACCTTTATGCTGCAAGCATCGGATATCTCGCATAGGGAAATCGCTAATGTTCCTACGCAGTGTGGCTTGAGAAGTTTAGATGTAGATTTAGAGTCAATAGGGGCTCTGGCTAAACTACCCAAAGTTTCTCTTGATAGCACATCCACAACTGTTGTGTGGATTATTCACGATTGATAATATCCGCAAACAGCTGTACTGAATTTAGTTTCCAATAAAAGGAAAGCACAACCAGATTTCAGGACATCAGTCCCATCTTCTGGTGCATCAGAAAAATTACAACTAAATGTGACAATTATACACATTGTCAAAGTATAAGAAAACCAATAGAGCTTGCAGTAACATTCTAAACAGGATACGACAATATGTACAAAACATCCGTAAGAAGCAATCAAAAGGAGGTAAGATAATGATTCTGTGATACGTGGTATGTCAGCAGAAAATACCGCGCGGCAAACCACTTGTAGAAATGGGCCTACAGAATATATCCCCTTATACAAAGGAGCATAACCACTTCGAACACACACAATACAAAAAGCCAGTGGCTTTCCATCGTCCAAATAAATTCGCACCTGCGTAGAATAGAGACCTAGCTGGAGCTTCTTAGAGAAGAGAGGTGGCTTTTTATACTGTGTGTATGATGTACGGTTAGAGTGCGCGTTCCCTGGAGTAAGGATGTACATTAGATTGTACAAGGGGGGGGGGGGGGGGAGGGGGAGCATCTCAGCACAGTTGACCGATTCTTATATCATGCACTCACTCGGTTTGTGTTGGTTGCAGGTATTCCTGTTGGAAGTCCACCTTCCATCAGTATCCTTTTTTTTACGTTGGTTCCTAATACATCGTTTTTAATTTTGCTTCTACTGGTTGCTATCGTATCAGCGATCTATGTAGTATGGTGGTTTTAATAATTTCTTTTAAGGTTTTGGTCCAAGAGGTATTAGTTTTCCGAAAGCTCAGAATGGGTACACCTTTCTGAATTTTTTCGTGTATGCCGTCGGATGGTAGTATCTGACTTTATGAGTGGCCTTATAGAAGGTAGAACCACGTACTTAGTTTTGGGTATAGCTGTTACTGTTGCAATCGGTATACTGCAGGCGTTGTTATACGTAATAATAGTGCGCCTCTCGTGCATGAGAAGTGTTAGCTAGATGGTAGCGCTGCTAAGTGGCGATGTTTTAGATATAATGGTAGCGGGGATAATAGCTTAGAGCATAACCATGAGATGGTGCCCGCGGCGCACTTGCTTATGTAGCGGCAACACCTGGTGTTTCAACGTCGGTGTGCGGTTGGTACGACAATCGATGGCCGCGTATGCAGTTTTGATAAGACAGAACCTTTTCATAAAGGGGACGTTTCACGCGTACAGTGACGTCGTTAAGTGTAGAGACCGTGATCGTCCCTTTTTCTAGTTTCAGTGTGCGAATGTCTGGTTCCCTCGCCTATTAGTGGCAAGCTTAACTCCGTACCTTCGTAAGTTTGTACTGGTATTATGGGTTGTTCGGTCGTTATTTCCTTATGTTTTGAGTACGCTCTGTTATATGAGGGTCGTTTCGGAAGTAATGCCTCCTATTTTTCTTCATGGAAACTGCAGCAGATACATAAATCACAGCAGCACAGCTAAATAGGGCAATATTTTCAGCTACAGACTGTCATTTCTCCACATCGACGCCACCGTTTGTTATGCAGGCCGGCCGAAGTGGCCGTGCGGTTAAAGGCGCTGCAGTCTGGAAACGCAAGACCGCTACGGTCGCAGGTTCGAATCCTGCCTCGGACATGGATGTTTGTGATGTCCTTAGGTTAGTTAGGTTTAACTAGTTTTCAGTTCTAGGGGACTAATGACCTCAGCAGTTGAGTCCCATAGTGCTCAGAGCCATTCGAACCATTTTTTTTTTTTTTTTGTTTGTTATGCACTTCAGCCGACAATGAACCAGAGGCTGCATGCCGCGCTTGTAAAAATCGGAACCAGCTGAGGCTATCACTTCCTTACAGCTTTTGCAACAGCATCTGAGTCTTGAAAATGTCTGCCACCTAGTCTACCTGTCAGAGGCCCAAAGAGATGGAAGTACGAAGGCGCTAAATCGGTCACAGTTGTGCGACTGCTTTTCCGCGCGGCCGGCCGGAGTGGCCGTGCGGTTCTAGGCGCTGTAGTCTGGAACCGAGAGACCGCGACGGTCGTAGGTTCGAATCCTGTCTCGGGCATGGATGTGTGTGATGTCCTTAGGTTAGTTAGGTTTAATTAGTTCTATGTTATAGGCGACTGATGACCTCAGAAGTTAGGACGCATAGTGCTCAGAGCCATTTGAACCATTTTTTTCCGCGCGTCGTATGAATTTTCTGCGTGCATGCCATGCACCAGAGAATCTGTATACTGCGCCTTTTAGTTAAATCGTGTGGACGTTTTCTAAGCACTGTGATTTACTCTTTAGAATTTTACTACAAGTCTTGTTGGTTATTTTAGGGTTCAAATGGCTCTGAGCACTATGGGACTTAACAGCTGTGGTCATCAGTCCCCTAGAACTTAGAACTACTTAAACCTAACTAACCTAAGGACATCACACACATCCATGCCCGAGGCAGGATTCGAACCTGCGACCGTAGCAGTCGCGCGGTTCCGGACTGCGCGCCTAGAACCGCGAGACCACCGCGGCCGGCCTATTTTAGGGTTTGACAATATGTATAGTCGTCACATTCAGTTGTAATTTTTGAGATACGTTGGAGATGGGAGTGTTGTCCGGAAACCCGGTTGTGCCCTGCTTTTATTGGAAAATGAATGTAAAACAACTGTTTGTGAATGTTATCTAATGGCTCTGAGTACTATACGTCTTAACTTCTGAGGTCATCAGTCGCCTAGAACTTAGAACTAATTAAACCTAACTAACCTAAGGACATCACACACATCCATGCCCGAGGCAGGATTCGAGCCTGCGACCGTAGCGGTCGCTCGGTTCCAGACTGTAGCGCCTAGAACCGCACGGCCACTCCGGCCGGCGTAAATGTTATCCATCGCAAATAAACCTGCCCCGTTTTCGTAACGGTGCAACGTTGAGGAAGGAGCTAGGTTACTCGGTCGCGATTCGGATGTTCAAATGGCTCTAAGCACTATGGGACATCTGTTGTCATCAGTCTCCTAGAACTTAGAACTTCTTAAACCTAACTAACCCAAATACATCGCCGGCCGAGGTGGCCGAGCGGTTCTAGGGGCTT
Organism: Schistocerca serialis cubense; assembly: GCF_023864345.2. Lineage (NCBI taxonomy): Eukaryota > Metazoa > Arthropoda > Insecta > Orthoptera > Acrididae > Schistocerca > Schistocerca serialis. The sequence goes on from NC_064639.1 coordinate 899,099,619, forward strand.
CAGTCCGGACCCGCGCGACTGCTACGGTCGCAGGTTCGAATCCTGCCTGGTGCATGGATGTGTGTGATGTCCTTAGGTTAGTTAGGTTTAAGTAGTTCTAAGTTCTAGGGGACTGATGACCTCAGATGTTAAGTACCATAGTGCTCAGAGCCGTTTGAACCATTTGAACCCAAATACATCACACACATCCATGCCCGAGGCAGGATTGGAACCTGCAACCGTAGCAGCAGCGCGGTTCCGGACTGAAGTGCGCAGAACCGCTCGGCCACAGCGGCCGGCGAGTCGGATGTTCAAATGGCTCTAAGCACTATGGGACTTAACACCTGAGATCATCAGTCCCCTAGACTTAGAACTACTTAAACCTAACTAACCTACAGATATCACACACATCCATGCCCGAGGCAGGATTCGAACCTGCGACCGTAGCAGCAGCGCGGTTCCAGACTGAAGCGCCTAGAACCGCTCGGTCACATCGGCCGGAGAGTCGGATGTCAAGTGATCGTTAAAACACTGCCTCCGCAAGAGAGACTCAGGTTTTCCGTGTTGCGAAACACCGTCCGGCTTGGGCGAAGTTCGCACTGTCTCTTCTCCATTGCATTAACGCCAGGGTATGAACTAGCGATAAAGAGCTGTAGCCGAGGCGTGGCACAGAGACTGCATGTGTGTCAGTGAGGACGGCGCGGGTCATCCGGTGCGGTGTGCGACACACTGCGCGGCGTCTGCTGCGGGTCCGTCACCGCCGGGCTGACCGGCGGCTGATCGCTGACGGGCGCTGCCGGCGTCGTTTCGCAACCAGCAGCTGCAGCAGCGAACAGCAACACAAGCGGAGGACATGCGCCGGCGGCGTGGCCGTCAACAAGGCTATGTCGGCGGACTTCTGCTGAGGTCTGTGTGTCTGCGTGCGCGGCCGTTGGCCCCTGCCGGCGCAGCCCTAGTGTGCTACGCCGGCTGTGGGGATTGCGACGCCTCGAAAGTGTATCTCGTTTCCGACCCGGACCTTTCGCTCTGCAGCGCATTGTACACTGGTACGAAGCTCCCTGACAGGATACAGCCGTGCGTCAGAACCTTTTATTCTTCCCGACCGAACTCTCTAGGCATGTCTCACAGTTCCAGCTGTTCCACTGCGATCTTAGCCTCACACAGGCTGTCCTCCACTCTGCATGGGAGAGAAATGTACTGTGAGGGAGGACGCATGCTCACTCGGGAAGAGTATATTAGCCGAAAAATTCGAGGGCTTTGGTTTGAGTACCAGGAAGGCATAGGGTTGTATTCTGTCAGATCTCACTAACACATTCTCGTTTGGGTGTGAGCTGTAGCTGCAGTGGTCTCCATGCACAGACTAACTTGTACATATTTACCTGCACAAGTTTACCTGCACACACATACCTGTGCAGACTTCCATGTGGCGCTTTACATGCACATGTTTACCTGCACATTTTTACCAGCACTAGTTTGCCTGCACACGTTTACCTGCACTACGTTGACTGCAGAAGTGAAACTGAACAGATTTGGAGCTCATACAGACCCTACTGGTTTCAACTGAATAAAACGCATTGACTGTGGAAAGTTTATTACTTGCTCCTTTTCATCAATTGTGTTTAACCAGCTTTGGAGTTCCATCAGTAGTGGTACTCCTTGCGTTTTTACTTTCTATTAACAACATTTCCACTCATAAATTTCACTGAATTTGTCAGTTACCTGACAGAAGTATTTGGAGTACAAAGACCTGACAGACAAGAGTGCATTTCGTCCATGGTTTTATTTATAATTTTCTTGCCGTCGTTGATATGTACACTCCATACTTATATTGAAGGGCCGGCCTGGTGGCCGAGCGGTTCTAGGCACTACAGTTTGAAACCGCGCGACCGCTACGGTCGCAGGTTCGAATCCTACCTCGGGCATGGATGTGTGTGTTGTCCTTAGGTTAGTTAGGTTTACGTAGTTCTAAGTTCTAGGGGACTGATGACCTCTGATGTTAAGTCCCATAGTGCTCAGAGCCATTTTTCATATTGAAGGTGAGAAATGTTGGAAACAGCAACATTACAGTTAATGCATATGCAGGTGCTTTAACTAGAATAACGAAACATTACGTTGAATTCATACAACCAAACCACATTTTAGAAAATTACAGATTAACATATGTAGCAGATTACGACACCCGCATGAGGCATAGCACGACACAGCGACTGGTAGACATCGCTTGGGCCTTCACGGCTCTTAATCGTAATAATCTGTAGCAGATATTAAGGAATGGCAAAGTACTCCCGTCAATCAAACACCTAGGTACACATCCATTCGATGAATGTGATGAAATAAAGTTACTTACCATTCCATTTAGAAAACGCATCAGTCAGTTCGTAAACGAGAAGCCAGAAGTAATTGCATAGAAGGTAGGGGCAGCCTTGTTGCTGTTCCAACAAAAACAGTAGAATGTAAAATTTCGTAGCCACTTTATTAAGACATGGTACGTACCACTTATACTTCCCCTGAAAAACGAATTTATTGCCCGAGTAAAAGTATATAGCATGGTTTCTATGTAGAGGAACGCTCTTCCGCGTGGCCAGAGAACAGTTAATGTTGCGATTGTAATAGTGTGGGCTACACGTGATAGACTACTAACACAAATCGAGAGCACTCCATGAAAGAAACATTCTTCATAGCAGCAGAGCCTGCGGACAGAGCGGGACTATTCACGGTAGTCTAGGACATGTATAGAGAAACTGGGTCACACAGGCCAATACCGAGGGCCATTTCCATCTCTATTAAATATGTTCATCAGGTTGCAGAGAATATGGAAACAGGAAGCAAACACAGTACAAAGACACTGTACAGAAATTTTATCGCCAGGTCAACGAGTTACGTCACGCATTCGATTTGAAATCATGGATGTGCACTGGTAGAATACATGGAGAAATCTCTCTGACCAGTGTATAGGTTCTACGTGCACTCTGATCCATGCATGTTCATCAACGGTGTTTCATCCATCGCAGAGCGACGGCAGACGACACACCTATAGCAGAACCCATACTGTCAATACTGCCATATTGGGGACACCGCCATACACAGATTGACGGAACTTTCGAAAACTGAAGATCTTAGGAAAGACTCAGTAACAATGCGAATATATGCTTCACAAGCAGCACCAAGACCCATCGAAAAGGAAGCCGATTTACTTAGATACTCGAGCCTTCCGTGTCCAAAAACTTAACATTAAGATGGTTCATTTTCAATTACATATATCTAATAAGAGGCAATGAAACAACTCTTAGAGATTTCCAGAGCCAGCTAAGGAAAGAAAGATATAAAACAGTAATAAATCCTAAACTGGAAACATCGCTGGCCACTAGAACTTAGAATTACTTAAACCTAACTAACCTAATGACATCAGACACATCCATTCCCGAGGCACGATTCGAACCTGCGACCGTAGCAGTCGCGCGGTTCCGGACTGAGCGCCTAGAACCGCTCGGCCACCGCGGCCGGCACTGCGCAGTCATCAGCACCCGTGCAGAGTCCGAATTTGATACAGTTCAATTTTTTTTACACAGTCCAATCTAGCCGCTGTCACGAATGAAGTTGATGATGATAAAATTATGAGGACAACACAAACACTCCGTTCCCGGTCGAGAATCGAACCCGGGACCCCGTGAACCAGAAGCAGCAATCCCGACCGTGTGCCACTGGTCGAAAAAAGTGGCAGTCAGGTGGAACGTCTGCAGAATACGGCGGGTGGAGTAGGACTTTCCATTTCAACGTTTCCAAGTATTTAGGATAAGAAGAACTTCTTAGCCGAGTTCGCTATAAAAACTTTGTTGTACATAACCGGTTTCACTAAAACTAAGTTACCATCTTCAGACCTTCATAAAAGTTATTACAAACATATTGTGTCAACTACACAAAAAATCTTTGAATTTAATTTCCAGGTAAAAAAACATGAAATGAACAATGCGCTGCCATGTCAAAATTAAAATTACTATGTACAGCACAATTCACCACAACATCGTTCCCATAACGTAACGCGTCATGCCTACCAGAGCGGCTCAGGACTAACTTGTGCCGCCCTGGTAGGCCGATCAAATCCTCCTGAGTGTGGTTAATGGGCTGTTTCCCCCAGCTCTTTTAGGCAAATGCTGGGCTGGTCCCCTGTCGCGAAAAGAAAAAACGACACGCAAACAGATGGAATGCGATCATACTCAGAGCAAAATTTTCACAATTCACGCGTAGATGTAGCGAACGACTTACCTCCGTTACGTCAGCTGACGTCTGTGGCTACAGAAAGGGCAGTTAAAATAAAAGCAAATCTGCGGAATAATTAACAACCAGTGCACCCCGTTCTAGACAGCATAAACACTAGGAAAGAAAGACACAGGAGTTTGTGTCCGTAGTTCAGCGGATGCGATTTCGTCAGCACGACCAAACGACGTTATCACTGGCTTCGTAACACTTCTTGGTGTCAGTGAACTCTTGAGAAGGAGTAGGAGGATTTGTCGAAGAAAAGATTCTTAAAACTCACGTTAATTAATGCATCCCATGATGTCCTGTTTCTCCTGTTGCATCGTGGAATAAGTGCGAAGCGGTGATTAGTCGAACATTATTTCACTCCAAAGGTTTAGAGACTTGAAATGGCTAGAAAATTTCTTAGTTGGTAAAGATACGTTCTCAATCCTGTGCATGAATAAAAGGTAATATCTTATTACCAAACATTTGTGCTTTACAAAAGCATTGCCCTTAAACGCTAAAGATAGTACAGCAATTAACAGATTACTCTGCTATGCAGAATAAGGGGCTACTGCCAGGGAGTTTCATTTTTCTCATTCAGTAAGTGTATCAGCATTTGCATATCTTTCTACATCTCACAGAGTATTAGTTACACTCCTCTCAGTTACAGGGAGGAAATTATTAACTTCCTGGTCATTACTTGAATCTAGGTAACTGGTTAATATTTACGAGTGGCTCATAAAACAATGATTTTATTTCTCTTTTGAAATGTTAATGATTACCAGGTTCTTGTTTTATTTTAGATCGGAACTTGTTGAATACGTCTGCATTGGAGTACATAACTCTGGTCTGCACCGTAACGATGAAGCGAAAGCGCACACGAATGCCGGAGGAAAAATTAGACTCAGCCGAAGGGAAACATCCTGGAAAGCAAGTTTGGCTTTAAGAAGGGTAGCAGTACGGTGCAAGCAGTGAAGTACTTAAGGGACCAGACAGAAGACAAACTGAGGCACCAAAGAGGGAAGTACTATGCAGTCTTCGTAGATCTCAGGAAAGCTTTCGAGTCAGTAGATAGAGCGCAGCTAATGGACGAATTGTAGGGAATGTCCAGAGAACGAGACCGGCTAGTGAGAACAATAGAGGAATAGAGGCACGCCTTCAACGAAATCTGATACAAAGAAACAACACTCTTGAAATCTCAGAGAAAATTATGCAAACGAATAGACTTCTCCAAGGAGACCATATAATTCCAACCCTGTTCAACTCTGTACAGCTGGCGTGACAAACGTAACAGAGGAAGACTCTAAAGCAGAAATAATTCTGTACACAGACGACATCCTAATAAGGTCCGCAGCAAGGGCATAGGGACGACACTACGAAGAATAGAAACTTGGGCAAAGGAAAGTGACCTAAAAGTAAACCAAGACAAGACAGTTCATTTAGATGGGAACGATAAACATCGCACAAAGACAGTACGAGTACAATAGAGACAGTGAATCTCTGCAAATAGTAGGGGAATATAAATACCTGGGAATTGTATTACAGTGAACAGCAACATTTTTCTGGATGCCTATTCCGGAAAGACCAGCAGCAGCCATCCAAGCCTCATACAACGTCCCTAATGTAACCACTCTGTCGCCAAATACACCGATGACACTACTCAAAGCCAGTCATAACACACGGAATCAATAGGAGAAACATAAGGTCGGCGACATGAAAAGAATAGAAAAATTCAACAATTAGGAAATTGGGAGAAAGATATTACCTTTTACTCATGCACAGTATTAAGAACGTGTCTTTATCAATTGGGAAATTTTCTAGCCATTTCAAGTCTCTAAAACGAAGCAGTGTAATAATGTTCGACCAATCACTGCTTCGCACTTTTCGATAATGCAGATGGTCTAGGCAAATGAAACAAGACAGTGTTGCATGAATTAATTAACGTGAAGTTTTAAACATCTTTTGTTCGACAAACTCCTCAAGAGTTCACTGGTATCCATAAAGGAGTGTTCATAAAACAGATAAAAGGAGTGGGATAAAGAACACCATCTCGACTTACAGAGGAAAGAAAACTATTTCATAGGCGACATCAGATTACGACACAAGCTGCCTTCCACAGGACCGTATCAGCGACTAACTGACATCATGGACCGGAAGAAGGAGGAGATAAACCTGCAGTTGTACAACGCAGCCGCCGTGCTGTATGACAGTTCCGCCAGAGAATGCAGGAACCAGAGACGTGTCATTGCAAGACTCGCAATACATGGGTTTCATCGTACAATGTGTACCAACAACAAATTCGACGAACCGAGTGAACAATGTAAACGTGTGATGTGCGGATAAGGATGTAAAAAATTCCACATTATAACATGTACGAAAAGAACGAAAGTTATAACGCACTACAGCAAAGACAAAATGTATACAAAAAAATGGTTCAAATGGCTCTGAGCACTATGGGACTTAACATCTATGGTCATCAGTCCCCTAGAACGTAGAACTACTGAAACCTAACTAACCTAAGGACATCACACGCATCCATGCCCGAGGCAGGATTCGAACCTGCGACCGTAGCAGTCACGCGGCTCCGCACTGAGCGCCTAGAACCGCTAGACCACCGCGGCCGGCAAAATGTATACAACTTGTATCATGCTGTTGTTGTTGTGGTCTTCAGTGCTGAGACTGGTTTGATGCAGCTCTCCATGCTACTCTATCCTGTGCAAGCTTCTTCATCTCCCAGTACTTACTGCAGCCTACATCCTTCTGAATCTGCTTAGTGCATTATCTCTTGGTCTCCCTCTATGATTTTTACCCTCCACGCTGCCCTCCAATGCTAAATTTGTGATCCCTTGATGCCTCAAAACATGTCCTACCAACCGATCCCTTCTTTTTGTCAAGTTGTGGCACAAACTCCTTTTCTCTCCAATTCTATTCAATACCTCCTCATTAGTTACGTGATCTACCCATCTAATCTTCAGCATTCTTCTGTAGCACAACATTTCGAAAGCTTCTATTCTTTTCTTGTCCAAACTATTTATCGTCCATGTTTCACTTCCATACATGGCTACACTCCATACAAATACTTTCAGAAAAGACTTCCTGACACTTAAATCTATACTCGATGTTAACAAATTTCTCTTCTTCAGAAACGCTTTCCTTGCCATTGCCAGCCTACATTTTATATCCTCTCTACTTCGACCATCATCAGTTATTTTACTCCCTAAGTAGCAAAACTCCTTTACTACTTTAAGTGTCTCACTTCCTAATCTAATTCCCTCAGTATCACCCGATTTAATTTGACTACATTCCATTATCCTCGTTTTGCTTTTGTTGATGCTCATCTTATATCCTCCTTTCAAGACACTGTCCATTCCGTTCAACTGCTCTTCCAAGACCTTTGCTGTCTCTGACAGAATTACAATGTCATCGGAAAACCTCAAAGTTTTTATTTCTTCTCCATGAATTTTAATACCTACTTCGAATTTTTCTTTTGTTTCCTTTACTGCTTGCTCAATATACAGATTGAATAACATTGGGGAGACGCTACAACCCTGTCTCACTCCCTTCCCAACCACTGCTTCCTTTTCATGCCCCGCGACTCTTATAACTGCCATCTGGTTTCTGTACAAATTGTAAATAGCCTTACGCTCCCTGTATTTTACCCCTGCCACCTTCAGAATTTGAAAGAGAGTATTCCAGTTAACATTGTGAAAAGCTTTCTCTAAGTATACAATTTCTAGAAACGTAGGTTTGCCTTTTCTTAATCTTTCTTCTAAGATAAGCCGTAAGGTTAGTACCGCCTCACGTGTTCCAACATTTCTACGGAATCCAAACTGATCTTCCCCGAGGTCCGCTTCTACCAGTTTTTCCATTTGTCTGTAAAGAATTCGTGTTTGTATTTTGCAGCTGTGACTTATTAAACTGATAGTTCGGTAATTTTTACATCTGTCAACACCTGCTTTCTTTGGGATTGGAATTCTTATATTCTTCTTGAAGTCTGACGGTATTTCGCCTGTTTCATACATCTTGCTCACCAGATGGTAGAGTTTTGTCATGACTGGCTCTCCCAAGGCCGTCAGTAGTTCTAATGGAATATTGTCTACTCCCGGGGCCTTGTTTCGACTCAGGTCTTTCAGTGCTCTGTCAAACTCTTCACTCAGTATCATATCTCCCATTTCGTATTCATCTACATCCTCTTCCATTTCCATAATATTGTCCTCAAGTTCATCGCCCTTGTATAGACCCTCTATATACTCCTTCCACTTTTCTGCTTTCCCCTCTTTGCTTAGAACTAGGTTTCCATCTGAGCTCTCGATATTCATACAAGTAGCTCTCTTTTCTCCAAAGCTCTCTTTAATTTTCCTGTAGGCAGTATCTATGTTACCCCTAGTGAGGTAAGCCTCTACATCCTTACATTTGTCCTCTAGCCATCCCTGCTTAGCCATTTTGCACTTTCTGTCGATCTCATTTTTGAGACGTTTGTATTCCTTTTTGCCTGCTTCATTTATTGCATTTTTATATTTTCTCCTTTCATCAATTATATTCAATATTTCTTCTGTTACCCAAGGATTTCTACTAGCCCTCGTCTTTTTATCTACTTGATCCTCTGCTGCCTTCACTATTTCACCCTCAGAGCTACCCATTCGTCTTCTACTGTCTTTCCCCTATTCCTGTGAATTGTTCCCTTATGCTGTCCCTGAAACTCTGTACAACCTCTGGTTTAGTCAGTTTATCCAGGTCCCATCTCCTTAAATTCCCACCTTTTTGCAATTTCTTCAGTTTTAATCTACAGTTCATAACCAATAGATTGTGGTCAGAGTCCACGTCTGCCCCTGGAAATGTCCAACAATTTAAAACCTGGTTCCTGAATCTCTGTCTTACTATTATATAATCTATCTGATACCTTTTAGTATCTCCAGGATTCTTCCATGTATACAACCTTCTTTTATGATTCTTGAACTAAGTGTTAGCTATGATTAAGTTACGCTCTGTGCAAAATTCTACCAGACGGCTTCCTCTTTCATTTCTTAGCCCCAGTCCATATTCACCTACTACGTTTCCTTCTCTCCCTTTTCCTACTGTCGAATTCCAGTCACCCATGACTATTAAATTTTCGTCTCCCTTCACTATCTGAATAATTTCTTTTATCTCATCATACATTTCTTGAATTTCTTCGTCATCTGCAGAGCTAGTTGGCATATAAACTTGTACTACTGTCGTAGGCATGGGCTTCGTGTCTATCTTGGCCACTATAATACGTTCACTGTGCTGTTTCTAGTAGCTTACCCGCACTCCTATTTTTTTATTCATTATTAAACCTACTCCTGCATTACCCCTATTTGATTTTGTATTTATAATCCTGTATTCACCTGACCAGAAGTCTTGTTCCTCCTGCCACAGAACTTCACTAATTCCCACTATATCTAACTTTAACCTATCCATTTCCCTTTTTAAATTTTCTAACCTACCTGCCCGATTAAGGGATCTGACATTCCACGCTCCGATCCGTAGAATGCCAGTTTTCTTTCTCCTGATAACGACGTCCTCCTGAGTAGTCCCCGCCCGGAGATCCGAATGGGAGACTATTTTACCTCCGTAATATTTTACCCAAGAGGACGCCATCATCATTTAACCATACAGTAAAGCTGCATGCCCTCGGGAAAAGTTACGGCTGTAGTTTCCCCTTGCTTTCAGACGTTCGCAGTACCACAACAGCAAGGCCGTTTTGGTTAGTGTTACAAGGCCAGATCAGTCAATCATCCAGATTGTTGCCCCTGCAACTACTGAAAAGGCTGCTGCCCCTGTTCAGGAACCACACGTTTGTCTGGCCTCTCAACAGATACCCCTCCGTTGTGGTTGCACCTACGGTACAGCTGTCTGTATCGCTGAGGCACACAAGCCTCCCCACCAACGGCAAGGTCCATGGTTCATGGGGGGGGGAGGACACATTCAAATAACTTCGGCTAAAACAATTTATTAGACGTAAATTGTGAGTGTATAATCATCTGTGGAGACAAACTGTGCTGAAAATAAACTAGGAAGTCGACAGCTGCCGATAGTTAAGGAGTAATTTTTTTCAAAATTCTAGCAACTATGGACCCATTTTCAAAAAGAAAATTATTGGAAAATATTTGTGTTTTACTGATATGAAAACAGTACTGGGACAGGGAAACGTGTAGCTTGTCAACACAGTGAAGCTATCGAGAAGGGTAATGTTAATTGTTCGTTTATCTCTGGCGTCAGGAAACACGACGGGCGAGTGATGGGAGGATGAACGGACACGCCACGAGAACAAAGAACAGGATGCGTGTAACGGGGCTGTAACGAAAGACTCGATTCTGTGCTGTCAGTCGCCCAACAGAGGGGCGAATGCTTTACGTAGGTCCTCGTCTCCTGACAGCGGGACTCTGCACACAACGCTACGACGTTATCTCCGTCGCTCTCAATTCCCATCACGCTTTATGGGCGCTCCGTACCGCCACATGAATATCCTGTTGCTGTCAGTCGCGATAGCAGCACGCAGTAAAACGACGGAAGTTATGGGCCGCCAGTAGGGTAGCCAGCATCCCGTGAAAGATGTACTAGCCGCAAAGCGCGGTGTCACTTCTTCTTGCTGGAATTTCGCGGAAGCCCTGGAAATTGTGCAAGCGAACTGTAGGAGAACAGACGTTTATTTATCAGGTTTGTAGCTCTGAGAGAGAATCATAACCGTAACTCTCTGACACGGGAGAGAGGGCGTCAAAAGGAAAGAGCCCTGTATTGCACTATCAGTCATCATCCAACTGCAAACGAATTACATATGGTGTCCCACACGATTCATCTTACGGCTCTTACATTTTCTTGTCTATATTAATGATTTTTCGGTAATATTGCCAGATACCAAGTATTTTTGTTTGGAGATGATACATGGTGACACTTATTGAACTACATGAAAAAATTGTAAATTAGTTACAAACTGCGGCATGCACACACTTTATTCAACGCGTAAATGTCACTAAAGATATTCGGGTTAAGGTTATATGACATGTTCGATATTCCTGCCATCACTGGCGATGATGTGGCGCGGAGGCACAGTGAAATTCTGCATGACTCGCTGAGGTGTCGGAACATCGATGCTGTCGATGACCTCCTGAATGGCTGTTTTCAGCTCAGCAATAGTTTTGGGGCTATTGCTGTACACCTTGTCTTTAATATAGACCCACAAAAAGGAGTCCCATATGTCCAGGTCCGGAAAATATAACGGCCAATCGAGGCCCATGCCAGTGGCCTCTGGGTACCCCAGGGCCAGAACACGGTCCCCAAAGTGCTCCTCCAGGATATCAAACTCTCTTCTGCTTCGATGTCGTCGAGCGCCGTCTTGCATGAAACACACCTTGTCGAAGTCAGGGTCACTTTGGATAAAGGGGATGAAATCATCTTCCAAAACCTTCAAGTACCATTCGGTAGTCGCCGTGCTATCAGGGAATATCGCACCGATTATTCCGAGACTGGACATTGTACACCTCACAGTCACCCGTTGAGATTGCAGATACTTCTCTATCGCGAAAAGCGGATTCTCAGTTCCTGAAATTCGCCAATTTTGCTTGTTGATGAAACTATCCAAATGAAAGTGGCCTTCGTCACTAAGCCAAACCATGCGTATGTGCATACTTATTCCCATCATGCCGTGCGGCCAACCGTGGAGTTTTAACTTTCTCTCAAACCGTTCAGAAGTTATGACGATTTTATTTCTTATAGTTCAAGAGTTGTCACCCTGTACAAACATTAAAATAAATAGCAAAGTACAGTTTAAGAAAGATCATTTAATGAAGCTCTTATGGACATTGATAAGCGGCTTTTAACCAATTCGTTTTAACTAAACGTTCAGAAAACATGTTAAAGGTCTTTATGTACTTATTCTACATACTAGAGGAGTACGGTCTACGGAAGGGACATTAGCACCTCACCATTTTATATGAAGCAGGGGACCTGTGCGAAACTTCCGTACTTGTATAGTATAAATAATGACAGTATTTGGAATAAGTGTAGTCGTTGGGAGAAGAGTAGTTGCGGCAATGAAGAGAAAATATCTTTAAAAATGATCCGAACGACGTGAAATAATAATCAAGAATTTATTATACACCCTTCCATATACATTTCCACGCGTCCAAAAATGTGTTTTGCATTGGGAATGTTTGTTCCAGCTTATACGACGGGAAGAGAGCAGCGACTACCACAGTGGTAACGGTTATTATCTATGACAATGCAGCATACAGATTATCCAGTTAATAAGCACTCTAAAAAAAATAATACGTTATTTGCAATAAGATAATATGAAAAGTGAGTCTCTCATTCGTGATTAATAAGATAGCTTCGTAAAATACAGGTATGAAGCTGCCCACCCATATGCGCTTTTGCCTATGGTGGTTAAAATTCTTTTGTATGTTAAAAGTTTCCACAAACAGTAAGTTTTAGCGCAAAATCGGTATGCAATGTCACAAGCCGATTAAAAAACCGAGCAGTGTGTCAGCAGTGCGCAAGTAGCAGCATTACTGCATATACTAGGCAATCTTGTATTTTAATAACCGTTTAAATTTTGTGTCGATTTGTTTGCGCTCTCTGTACATAAGTTCAGACGTTCTTTGCACAACAGTTTTTAGCATAGATAGGGACTGCAACTGCTGTGTTCGGATGCAGGCTGAGTTGGCATCCCTTCGCTCCCAGCTTCAGGCAGTGTTGGCTTCGGTCACACAGCTTGAGGATGTTGCCAATGGGCATCACTGTGGGGGTCCGGATGGGGGTTTGTCGGGGACGGCAGCTCGTCCCACGCATCCCCCGATCGGGCTACGACTGTAGCTGCCCGGGATACTGCCCACATTGAGGCTGATCCCTCACCTATGGTAGAGTGGGAGGTCGTCTCGAGGTGTGGCGAGGAGGCGAAAGACATTCCGGGGGGCTGAACGGAAGGCCTCTTCAGTTTGTCTGACGAATCGGTTTCAGGCGCTGTCTCAGGCTGATACTGATCTTCGGCCGGACTTGGCTGCTTGTCCTGTTCCAGAGGTTGCCCCTCTGCAAGATCCGGGTGGTCGCAGAGGGTGGGCTTACTGGTAGTTGGGAGCGCCAACGTCAGGCGCGTAATGGGGCCCCTTAGGGATATGGCAGTAAGAGAGGGGAAGAAAACCAATGTATACTCCGTGTGCATACCGGGAGGAGTCATTCCAGATGTGGAAAGGGTCCTTCCGGATGCCATGAAGGGTACAGGGTGCACCCATCTGCAGGTGGTCGCTCATGTCGGCACCAATGATGTGTGTCGCTATGGATCGGAGGAAATCCTCTCTGGCTTCCGGCGGCTATCTGATTTGGTGAAGACTGCCAGTCTCGCTAGCGGGTTGAAAGCAGAGCTCACCATCTGCAGCATCGTCGACAGGACTGACTGCGGACCTTTGGTACAGAGCCGAGTGGAGGGTCTGAATCAGAGACTGACACGGTTCTGCGACCGTGTGGGCTGCAGATTCCTCGACTTGCGCCATAGGGTGGTGGGGTTTCGGGTTCCGGTGGATAGGTCAGGAGTCCACTACACGCAGCAAGCGGCTACACGGGTAGCAGGGATTGTGTGGCGTGGACTGGGCGGTTTTTTAGGTTAGATGGCCTCGGGCAAGTACAGAAAGGGCAACAGCGTCAAAGGGTGCGGGGCAACGTCAGGACATGCGGGGACCAAGCAGCAATTGGTATTGTAATTGTAAACTGTCAAAGCTGCATTGGTAAAGTACCGGAACTTCAAGCGCTGATAGAAAGCACCGAAGCTGAAATCGTTATAGGTACAGAAAGCTGGCTGAAGCCTGATATAAATTCTGCCGAAATTTTTACAAAGGCACAGGCGGTGTTTAGAAAGGATAGATTGCATGCGACCGGTGGTGGCGTGTTTGTCGCTGTTAGTAGTAGTTTATCCTGTAGTGAAGTAGAAGTGGATAGTTCCTGAGAATTATTATGGGTGGAGGTTACACTCAACAACCGAGCTAGGTTAATAATTGGCTCCTTTTACCGACCTCCCGACTCAGCAGCATTAGTGGCAGAACAACTGAGAGAAAATTTGGAATATATTTCACATAAATTTTCTCAGCATGTTATAGTCTTAGGTGTAGATTTCAATTTACCAGATATAGACTGGGACACTCAGATGTTTAGGACGGGTGGTAGGGACAGAGCATCGAGTGACATTATACTGAGTGCACTCTCCGAAAATTACCTCGAGCAATTTGTTGTGTCTAGACAAGACAGCCTAGACACAATGAGAGAAAGCCGAAAGGCACGCGCTAATCTAAAGCCGGATGGCGTGAGGTCTGAAACAGGATACGTAATGAATGCTATAAAGAAAAGTACGTAGCTTCTGGAATACTTAACTTTAATCCATCCTTTTGGTACATCTGGAGATTGTGACGATACAAGTGAGATCTTTAGATACATGCAATGTTATTAATGGCGTCTTGCTAGGTCGTAGCCATTGACTTAGTTGAATGCTATTCTAACTATCTGCTCGGCAAAGGAGCAGGCTTCGTCAGTGTAGTCGCTAGCTACGTCGTCCGTACAACTGGGGCGAGTGCTCGTCCGTATCTCGAGACCTGCCTTGTGGTGGCGCTCGGTCTGCGATCACACAGTGGCGACACGCGGGTCCGACATGTACTAATGGACCGCGGCCGATTTAAAGCTACCACCTAGCAAGTGTGGTGTCTGGCGGTGACACCACACAATTAAACAGAGAACCGATTCGTGGAGATAACATCTTGGACCCACTAATAACAAACAAACCCGAACTTTTCGACTCTATAAGTGCAGAACAGGGAATCAGTGATCATAAGGCCGTTGCAGCATCTCTGAATATAGAAGTTAATAGGAATATAAAAAAAGGGAGGAAGGTTTATCTGTTTAGCAAGAGTAATAGAAGGCAGATTTCAGACTACCTAACAGATCAAAACGAAAATTTCTGTTCCGACACTGACAATGTTGAGTGTTTATGGAAAAAGTTCCAAGGCAATCGTAAAATGCGTTTTAGACAGGTACGTGTCGAGTAAAAGTGTGAGGGACGAGAAAAACCCACCGTGGTTCAACAACAAAGTTAGGAAACTACAGCGAAAGCAAAGAGAGCTTCACTGCAAGTTTAAACGCAGCCAAAACCTCTCAGACAAACAGAAGCTAAACGATGTCAAAGTTAGCGAAGAAGGGCTATGCGTGAAGCGTTCAGTGAATTCGAAAGTAAAATTCTATGTACCGACTTGACAGAAAATCCTAGGAAGTTCTGGTCTTACATTAAATCAGTAAGTGGGTCGAAACAGCATATACAGACACTCCGGGATGATGATGGCATTGAATCAGAGGATGACACGCGTAAAGCTGAAATACTAAACACCTTTTTCCAAAGCTGTTTC
Source organism: Schistocerca serialis cubense (assembly GCF_023864345.2). Taxonomy (NCBI): domain Eukaryota; kingdom Metazoa; phylum Arthropoda; class Insecta; order Orthoptera; family Acrididae; genus Schistocerca; species Schistocerca serialis. Next base: position 899,115,236 of record NC_064639.1, read on the forward strand.
ACCGAGGAAGACCGCACTGCAGTTCCTTCTCTAAATCCTCGCACAAACGAAAAAATGGCTGACATCGAAATAAGTGACCAAGGAACAGAAAAGCAGCTGGAATCACTCAACAGAGGAAAGTCCACTGGACCTGACGGGATACCAGTTCGATTCTACACAGAGTACGCGAAAGAACTTGCCCCCCTTCTAACAGCCGTGTACCGCAAGTCTCTAGAGGAGCGGAAGGTTCCAAATGATTGGAAAAGAGCACAGGTAGTCCCAGGCTTCAAGAAGGGTCGTCGAGCAGATGCGCAAAACTATAGACCTATATCTCTGACGTCGATCTGTTGTAGAATTTTAGAACATCTTTTTTGCTCGAGTATCATGTCGTTTCTGGAAACCCAGAATCTACTCTGTAGGAATCAACCTGGATTCCGGAAACAGCGATCGTGTGAGACCCAACTCGCTTTATTTGTTCATGAGACCCAGAAAATATTAGATACAGGCTCCCAGGTAGATGCTATTTTCCTTGACTTCCGGAAGGCGTTCGATACAGTTCCGCACTGTCGCCTGATAAACAGAGTAAGAGCCTACGGAATATCAGACCAGCTGTGTGGCTGGATTGAAGAATTTTTAGCAAACAGAACACAGCATGTTGTTATCAATGGAGAGACGTCTACAGACGTTAAAGTAACCTCTGGCGTGCCACAGGGGAGTGTTATGGGACCATTACTTTTCACAATATACACTCCTGGAAATGGAAAAAAGAACACATTGACACTGGTGTGTCAGACCCACCATACATGCTCCGGACACTGCGAGAGGGCTGTACAAGCAATGATCATACGCACGGCACAGCGGACACACCAGGAACCGCGGTGTTGGCCGTCGAATGGCGCTAGCTGCGCAGCATTTGTGCACGGCCGCCGTCAGTGTCAGCCAGTTTGCCGTGGCATACGGAGCTCCATCGCAGTCTTTAACACTGGTAGCATGCCGCGACAACGTGGACGTGAACCGTATGTGCAGCTGACGGACTTTGAGCGAGGGCGTATAGTGGGCATGCGGGAGGCCGGGTGGACGTACCGCCGAATTGCTCAACACGTGGGGCGTGAGGTCTCCACAGTACATCGATGTTGTCGCCAATGGTCGGCGGAAGGTGCACATGCCCGTCGACCTGGGACCGGACCGCAGCGACGCACGGATGCACGCCAAGACCGTAGGATCCTACGCAGTGCCTTAGGGGACCGCACCGCCACTTCCCAGCAAATTAGGGACACTGTTGCTCCTGGGGTATCGGCGAGGACCATTCGCAACCGTCTCCATGAAGCTGGGCTACGGTCCCGCACACCGTTAGGCCGTCTTCCGCTCACGCCCCAACATCGTGCAGCCCGCCTCCAGTGGTGTCGCGACAGGCGTGAATCGAGGGACGAATGGAGACGTGTCGTCTTCAGCGATGAGAGTCGCTTCTGCCTTGGTGCCAATGATGGTCGTATGCGTGTTTGGCGCCGTGCAGGTGAGTGCCACAATCAGGACTGCATACGATCGAGGCACACAGGGCCAACACCCGGCATCATGGTGTGGGGAGCGATCTCCTACACTAGCCGTACACCACTGGTGATCGTCGAGGGGACACTGAATAGTGCACGGTACATCCAAACCGTCATCGAACCCATCGTTCTACCATTCCTAGACCGGCAAGGGAACTTGCTGTTCCAACAGGACAATGCACGTCCGCATGTATCCCGTGCCACCCAACGTGCTCTAGAAGGTGTAAGTCAACTACCCTGGCCAGCAAGATCTCCGGATCTGTCCCCCATTGAGCATGTTTGGGACTGGATGAAGCGTCGTCTCACGCGGTCTGCACGTCCAGCACGAACGCTGGTCCAACTGAGGCGCCAGGTGGAAATGGCATGGCAAGCCGTTCCACAGGACTACATCCAGCATCTCTACGATCGTCTCCATGGGAGAATAGCAGCCTGCATTGCTGCGAAAGGTGGATATACACTGTACTAGTGCCGACATTGTGCATGCTCTGTAGCCTGTGTCTATGTGCCTGTGGTTCTGTCAGTGTGATCATGTGATGTATCTGACCCCAGGAATGTGTCAATAAAGTTTCTCCTTCCTGGGACAATGAATTCACGGTGTTCTTATTTCAATTTCCAGGAGTGTATATAAATGACCTAGTAGATAGTGTCGGAAGTTCCATGCGGCTTTTCGCGGATGATGCTGTAGTATACAGAGAAGTTGCAGCATTAGAAAATTGTAGCGAAATGCAGGAAGATCTGCAGCGGATAGGCACTTGGTGCAGGGAGTGGCAACTGACCCTTAACATAGACAAAGGTAATGTATTGCGAATACATAGAAAGAAGGATCCTTTATTGTATGATTACATGATAGCGGAACAAACACTGGTAGCAGTTACTTCTGTAAAATATCTGGGAGTATGCGTGCGGAACGATTTGAAGTGGAATGATCATATAAAATTAATTGTTGGTAAGGCGGGTACCAGGTTGAGATTCATTGGGAGAGTCCTTAGAAAATGTAGTCCATCAACAAAGGAGGTGGCTTACAAAACACTCGTTCGACCTATACTTGAGTATTGCTCATCAGTGTGGGATCCGTACCAGATCGGGTTGACGGAAGAGAGAGAGAAGATCCAAAGAAGAACGGCGCGTTTCGTCACAGGGTTATTTGGTAACGGTGATAGCGTTACGGAGATGTTTAGCAAACTCATGTGGCAGACTCTGCAAGAGAGGCGCTCTGCATCGCGGTGTAGCTTGCTCGCCAGGTTTCGAGAGGGTGCTTTTCTGGATGAGGTATCGAATATATTGCTTCCCCCTACTTATACCTCCCGAGGAGATCACGAATGTAAAATTAGAGAGATTCGAGCGCGCAGCCCGCGAACCATACGTGACTGGAACAGAAAAGGGAGGTAATGACAGTGGCACGTAAAGTACCCTCCGCCACACACCGTTGGGTGGCTTGCGGAGTATAAATGTAGATGTAGATGTAACGATACATCAATTATCCCTGTACGATTTGTATATGTTGAGACAAGGCAATGTTGAGAAATAATGATATGCATGACATTCTTGTCTAATAACGTGTTCTATATCCTTGACAATCTTTTCACTACAGATCTTTGGAAAAAGTATATTTAATGGTTCAAATGGCTCTGAGCACTATGGGACTCAACTGCTGTGGTCATCAGTCCCCTAGAACTTAGAACTACTTAAACCTAACTAACCTAAGGACAGCACACACATCCATGCCCGAAGCAGGATTCGAACCTGCGATCGTAGAGTATATCTAATCTAATATATAAGAGCATTCTGAGAATATCAGTGAAGTGCGTGGTGGCGGGCATTTTTCGTGGGCCTTAGATTAGGGTTCCTTCCTATTACATTCACAGGTGGAGCTGCTTGTGTGAGGTGTTGGTACAGTGTGATTTTACGTGCTCGATCTCTAGGCGGCAGGGTAATGGAGACTTCGCAGTTTCTTGTATGATACAAGGTTCTCGAAGTTCTCCAAGCAGGTTCTCGCTTGATGTGCGACGCCTAGTAAACATTTCTGTTGCATTCTGTCGTCAATTAAACAAGCCTGTGACCATTCGCATGACCAATCTCAATACATGCACCAAGACCCACTTAGTCCAAAGTGATATGGACCCCAAACACTTCAACAATATACGGTTATGAGCCGCAACAGTGTTTCGTGTGCAGCGTCTTCCGTCTACAAATTGCAGTTTCCCAGTATTCTACCAGTGAATCGTGGCCTTCTATTTGATTTACCTACAGCTGAACCCATGTGACCGTTCCACGTCCTGTCATACGTACGCAAGACATGACTGACTCTAGTTGTCACGCGTTAATATTGTAAACAAAGGACGTTTCGCGCTCGAATTTTTTTAGGGCAGACAACTTGATTTTCTCTCAATTAAGAGCAAATTCGCAGTCATTAGTACCGGTTGATTTTTCTGTTTTGACGTCTAATGTGATATTACAGCAATTTATTCCCGATAGAATTTCCTATTGTTCTTTTTGCGGCTTTCAGACCGAAGACTAGTTCAAGTTGTGCAAGTCTCTTCGTCTCTGTACAACCAGTGCAGTTTACATACACTTGGACGTCCTTACTGCATTCAAGCCTTGGTCTCCATCTCCAATTTTAGCCCCCACCACACTCCCCTCCATTTATGCCTCAGTTGTGTCCTGTTAATCGAGCCCTTCATTTGGTCAAGTTGTGCCACAATTTTGTTTTGGGCCTGATTTTGTCTAACATCTCTTGATTAGTCATCCGATCTACCCATCTGTCTTCAGAATTCCTTAGCAGCCCTTCGTTTGGAATGTCCGTTCATAACAGTGAAAAGTGTGAGAATGAAAGTAATATCACGCACTAAGTAATTAATGTACGAGGATTGCGAAGAAGTAATGCACCGCATTTTTTTTTCTTCCACAATTATTTATTGACATAATGAGAACTACACACGCGAAAGAAAGGTGTTTTATCTACACACTCTATTTTCCCACGTATCTTCATGCCGTTCTATGGCCTTCCTCCAGCGCGAAACAAGGGCGCGTATGTCCTGTCGGTAGCAATCCTTGTCCTGGCGGCGGAGCCAGTGCTTCACTGTGTGAATCACCTCTTCGTCCTCAAAATGTCTTCCACGAATGGCATCCTTTAATGAACGACAATATCAGCTCGGTGCAACATGTCAGGTGTGACAGCCATGGATGGTCTCCCCGACCGCTGCAAATCGTGGAGCTCCGCCGAACCGCCTTCTGATGACCTCACCAGTGCCCAGCGACTAACTGTACTTCTGTCGACAGCAGATGCTCCATAGACTTCGCACAAGCGTTTGTGTATATTCCCCAGTTTCTTTCTCTGTAGAGATAAATTCAATGACGACTCGTTGCTTTTAACGCCATTTTGAAACTGTACTGCAGCTGCGCTGTCGTAAGTGACGGAAACTTGGATCGTTCACTCAGGAGACTTCAACTAATACATACTAACATTGCGCATTCTAAGCATTGTTCTTGGCTGAGAAAAAAATGCGGTGCATTACTTTCTGGGCAACCCATGTATAAAACGAACAGAAACGGTCGTATTCCTTAGCTGTGTAAACCAGATATTAGTTCTGTGTTTGTGGACGACTCTCCACCCAGTATAAGGCGCTGTTTCGGCCTTCGTCATATTTTTGATCCAGTCACAGACTTGGTTAGATTTACCTTGGAAATAGACCCTGCCGAAGTGGCTCGCCTGCCTCGGCGATGCAGACAGCCGTACCGTTGGTGCGACCGCTGTCCGTTGAGACGCCAGACAAACGTGTGGTTCCTGAAGAGGGTCGCAGAATGACACGGCCGACGGTCAGCACTGCGCGGTCCTCTGGGGCTTATCTGGAAGTTAACATTTTCTTTATTTTTTTTAATCTATTTTGTAGCGTTCCCTACCGCAAAAACGGAACCCATGTAGGATCGCTTAGTTGTTCGTCTATCCGTATCTCTGTCTGCCCGCCCGCCCGACTGTTAAGACCCCTTTTTCTCAGAAACTGCCAGACGTATAAAGTTCAAATTTATGACACATATTAATGTCTACGGTCCCTTGGCGGTGTAAGGAGCTTAAGCTTCTAAGTCTATGCAGTCAGATATACGGCCATTTATGTCACATATTTCGATACTCGCAAATTCACTCATCAAAACCTCTAGGATACTTGCCGTAGACTAAAACTGTGAGATTTGGCAAAAAGCAAAGTTTCACAGTACAAGTAAAGCAAAAATCCTAAAATTGATAGTTTGCAATTGTTGTTGTTATTGTTGTAGTTTCCAGTCCAGAGACTGGTTTGATGCAGCTCTTCATACTTCTCTATCCTGCGTAAGCTTCTTCATCTCCAAGTAACTACTGCAACCTACATCCTTCTGAATCTGCTTAGTGTATTCGTCTCTTGGTCTCCCACTACGATTTTTACCCTCCACGCTGCCCTCCAATACTAAATTGGCGATCCCTTGATGCCTCAGAACATGTCCTACCAACCAATCCCTTCTATTAGTCAAGATGTGCCACAAATTCCTCTTCTCCCCAATGCGATTCAGTACCTACTCGTTAGTTACGTGATCTACCCATCTAATCTTCAGCATTCTTCTGTATCACCAAATTTCGAAGGCTTCTATTCTCTTCTTGTCAAATTATTTATCGTCCATGTTTCACTTCCATACATGGCTACACACCATAGAAATACTTTCAGAAAAGACTTCCTGACACTTAAATCTATACTCTACATATAATTTACTCTGTATATAAGTTGTAGTTATATCACACGAAACAAAATATATTTTTTTTTTTGTCCTTCGTTGTCCGACTATCTGTCCATCTGTTAAGTGTCGATATCGATGACATGCAAAAATCGTCCAGGTTCTCGATTCCCGGGGTGGATGAACATACTGGTAATTAATTTTGTACGGAAAGTTCAGGTCGCGAGTCTTACTCGCTTTTCTCCATTTTTTTTTTTTTTTTTTTTTTTTTTTGTACGAGATAACGTATATTCCCTCGTGGGTCGAAAGTTCTAGAGTGACAAAATACCGTCAGATTTGAATCGCTAACAATTAAGAGATAAAAATGCGTAAACAATGGTTGTGCCCACAACGGATAGATCATGTGGTACGTGTTTGTCGCGCAGCATTTGTGATGTCATCGTACTTTATAGGCGCAGTAGCTTTGTGTAAAATTATAAACAGGTGTAGCGCGGAAACTTGCTTATCTAGGACAATGATTCTGGTGTCGTGAAGAGCTTCCGCAGCACTACTATGACCAAAAGTGAGACAAAAATAGTCTCAGGAACACAATTGAAAGTTGGTATTAAACTGAAAGTTCAAAATAATGAAAGATGTCGACTCAGATGACTCGTAAATAGGCTCGGAATTACAGAAAACGAAGTCGGAGAAAAGCTCGTGTGAAAGAAATCCAAAGTGCAGAGCGAATGTCAAGGCCACGCCAACGTCGAAAAGGAAATGGGAAACGGCGCAAACGATTACCTAGCTGGTCAGTAGCGTGTACAGCGGCCAGCCACAGCTCAAATTTGCGGTTTTTCTGTTCTGTTACCATTATACTAATCTCTGTAACCATTGCATTAAAGATGTTGATGATTAAATTATATATTTATACCAGAGACGTCTTATGATTTTATTCCGGCGTATATACGATATAAATATACGGCGAAGGCCCGAACTGCGCAGACAGACATTTTCTTCTTCTTCTTCTTCTGTGCTATTTTTTTTCTCAAGGATCACATATGTTTCCAAAGTACGGCCGTTAGCTGCAAACACCAGCTTCAAGAAGGTGCAAGTCACACAGAGCAAATTTTTACGTTCTGCTACTGATGCTGCCCGTTCTCATCCATACTCTAAGACAGATACATAACTCCTTATCCGTAAATTTCCCGCAGTCCTTCAATAGGCATCTTGTCACGGTCTGCCCGGCTTCCCCCGTCGGAGGTTCGAATCCCCCCTCGGGCATTGGTGTGTGTGTTGTCCATAACGTAAGTTAATTTAAGTTAGATTAAGTAGTGTGTGGGCTTAGGGACCGATGACCGCAGCAGTTTGGTCCCATAAGACCTTACCACAAATTTCCAAATTTCCTTCAATAGGAAGCCCCTAGCTTCTACACCAACACTGAATCTTCATCGTGTCATCTGACCCAAGCCACAACTGACATCCTACTCGAACCCTGGTAGAAATTTCCATCACTGATCCTGAACACCCATTAAAAGTCCCAATTGAAGTATTTTCTCACGACTCTCTCCATTTATTCTGTTGGGGAATTCTTCGAAAAAATCGACCGATTTCCAGAGTCATACTATTTATGCTTGTATATATTCAGCTGTTTGTCGCCTGTACATTTTATCTGTTATTAGCTTCTATCGTATTAATTTCATCTACTGACTCCTTCCACGACTATAAAGATTTTCTCCTCAGTTTGGTCCTACGGAACTAGACGTATAATTTTTTTTTAAGTCATCGGTCATCTGACTGGTTCGATGCAGCTCGCCACTAATTACTCTCCTTTTTCCGCCTTCTCATCTCAGAGTACCACTTGCAGTCTACGTCCTCAGTTATTTGCTGCATGCATTCTAATCTACTTCTCATTAATTTCGTCTTTCTTCGATTTACTCTCAACCCATGTTCTCTATTGATTAGATTGTTCATTCCATTCAACATACCCTGTAATTCTTCTTCACTTTCACTAACGATGGTAATTTCATCAGCGAATCTTATCACTGACATGCTTTCAGACTGAATTTTAATCCCTCTCTTCAGCCTTTCTTTTATTTCCGTGATTTCTTCTTCGATGTATAGATTGAACAGCAGCAGCGAAAGATTACCTCCCTGTCTTACATCTGCTTTTATCCGAGCACTTCGTACATGATCTTCCAGTCTTGTTGTTCCCTCTTCGTTCTTGTGCATATTACATATCCTTTCACCGTGAATTTTAATTCCACTCTTCAACTTTTATTTCCATCATTACTTCTTCAATGTACAGATTGAACAGTAGGCGTGAAAGACTACATCCGTGTCTTACTCCCTTTTTAATCCGAGCACTTCGTTCTTAGTCTTCCACTCTTATTGTTCCCTCTTGGCTCTTGTACATGTTGTATATTACCTATCTTTCTCTGTAGAAAACTATTTTCCTCAGAATTTCGAACATCTTGGATCATTGTCGTCCTAACTGCACCTAAACCTCTCCCCGTACCTAAGGAAACTAAACTAAGATAACTATAAAGGGCAATAGTTCGAGCGCCAATACTAAAGGACGCTAGAAATGAGAGATGTGAGATCCCATTAAGTATTAAACAAGTTTTTATGTATTTATTTATTTATTTTTAATTTTTTACTTTTATTTATTTATTTATTTATTTATTTTTGTTTTATTTAATTTTCTTATTATTTCCATCGGTTGACTTGTACATGTTGGCACACCGTACCATGGAAGGTGATCGCAGATACATCATTAAATGGGGAGACGGGGCACCCCCATAGATATGTGATATAAGAGGTCCATGACACCATTTTATTTTATTTATTTTTATACATATAATGTAAAATAAAGTTATGTCACGGACATTAAAACACGAAGGTACTTGAAAGTCTCCTGTTGCTCAGTTGGTCGCAATCATTGCTTGCGAAATGAAATTTAACGGGTACAGGCTTGATAACATGTCAGGTGAAACAGGAGTGTGGAAGGGGCAGACGAGTTAATACGTTCTGTGGTCGGAATTATCGAGTTGACTGATTGGACAATATGTAACGCAGTCACAGAACGCCGCAAGTGTCAGGATTTGACGAGTACAATTGCTCGCACAGCGTCGCAAGCACTACTGAATTTATCAAAGAGTTAATGTAATTCTGGCTTCTCCTTCTGTCTCTCACTTTGTTAACGTCGTAACGTCGGAGCCTCGCAAAGTCCATGAACGCACGTCTGCGGCAACTAGTTAGATGCTTCGGTATTCATTACCGCCCCGGCGATGCGCAAGCGAAATCAAGCCGCTTAATTTGAGACCACATTTACACCTGTTACCACTGTATTGACTCTAATACGAGGGTTGGAACTTTAATAGTGGCAATTATTAATTTACAGCTCGTACAAAATTGATATGTGTTTCAAAGTTTTACTGGCCTTCAAAGTAGTCACCAGCATTGTGTATAACGCGTTGCCAGCGATGTGGAAGTCGTAGGATACTCTTAGCAGTGCCAGTTGTGTTGACAGTTCGAGCAGCGCGAGCTGGTCGTAGGTTGTGTTCCAAAATTCCAAAAATTACGTAACACCCATCGCAACAGTGAGATTCCGTCAGTTTATATTGCGGCTGCAAATACCAAATCCCGATTGCAGGTTGCTTACATAACGACTTCCAGGGGCAACAAAAATTTGATTTTCAGGACTTGGTGATGGGCCGGCCGGTGTTGCCGAGCGGTTCTAGGCGCTTCAGTCTGGAACCGCACGACCACTACGGTCGCAGGTTCGAATTCCACCTCGGGCATGGATGTGTGTGATGTCGCTAGGTTAATTAGGTTTAAGTAGTTCTAAGTTCTAGGGGACTGATGACCTCAGATGTTAGGTCCCATAGTGCTCAGACCCATTTGAACCATTTTGAACTTCGTGATGTCATAATCTACTCATTAAGAGGTGTAATCCTACATCAAAAGTTTAACATAGCAGCGTAAACGACGGTGCGCTAATTACCCACATTATATTCATCGAGTATTTGAGAATGAAAGCACTTAGTAAATCAAAACAAACTTTACGTTTGAAGCCTTTTCTCGCTGGAACTCCCCACAAAATAGTGAAAATCAAAAATTTGATACGTTACTAGGCATTTTACAGGCAGGATCCAAATATACCACGGAATGTGCCTGCAAAATTATATCACTGTGCGACACATAGTTAAGGAGACATGACCGTACGTTGTCATAAAAGTTTAGATGCGTAAAAAACTAGATTTTCTTAAAGCGTATTGTACTCGTCCAGTGTTCGATAATAAGAGCACTTAGCGACTTCCGACAAACTTTAAATATAATTTCAAACATTTTCTAAACTTTCTTGTCCTTGCTCACAGGCCCACAAGGTAATGAAAGGAAAAGAGATTATCAAAGACAGTTCGGGTTTTGCAACTTCAGCTATAAAGTTTTTACTTAAATTTATCCATACAATATGGATTTTATTTCAGGGCTGCGACTGTTCAAAATGGTTCAAATGGCTCTGAGCACTATGGGACTTAACATCTGTGGTCATCAGTCCCCTAGAACTTAGAACTACTTAAACCTAATTAACCTAAGGACATCACACACATCCATGCCCGAGGCAGGATTCGAACCTGCGACCGTAGCAGTCCCGCGGTTCCGGACTGAGCGCCTAGAACCGCTAGACCACCGCGACCGGCGCTGCGACTGTATTGTGAGATATCTATGAAACTACATACATCAAAAAAGTTTTGCATCACCTCAGTCCCGAGAGTTGCAAAACCTGTACAGCAAATTGGAATAGAGATCAACATAAACATCATTTCCGCCATTTTTATTCTCATGAAAACCACACATCGCATGTTGCATCACCATACAGCGAGACCTTCAGAGGTGGTCGTTCAGATTGTTGTACACACCGGTACCTCTAAGACCCAACAGCACGTCCTCTTGCACTGATGCGTGCCTGTATTCGTCGTGGCATACTAACCACAAGTTCATCAGGTCACTGTTGGTGCAGGTTGTCCCATTACTCAACGGCGATTCGGCGTAGCCCCTCAGAGTGGTTGGTGGGTCACGTCGTCCATAAGCAGCGCTTTTCAATCCATCCCAGGCATGTTTAATAGGGTTCATGATGGGAGAACATGCTGGCCACTCTAGCCGAGCGATGTCGTTATCCTGAAGGAAGTAATTCACAAGATGTGCACGATGGGGGCGCGAATTGTCGTCCATGAAGACGAATGCCCCGCCAATATGCTGCCGATATGGTTGCACTATCTGACAGAGGATGGCATTCACGTATCGTACAGCCGTTACGGCGCCTTCCATGACCACCAGCGGCGTACGTTGACCCACATAATGCCACCTCAAAGCAGCAGGGAACCCTGCTGCACTCGCTGGACAGTGTGTCTAAGGCGTTCAGCCTGACGCGATTGCCTCCAAACACGTCTCCGACGATTGTCTGCTTGAAGGCAAATGCGACACTCGTCGGTAAAGAGAACGTGATGCCAATCCTGAATCCTGAGCGATCCATTCGGCGTGTTCTTGGGACCATCTGTACTGCGCTGCATGGTGTCACGGTTGCAAAGATGGATTTTGCATGGACGGTGGGAGTGAAGTTGCACAAAGTTTGTATCGTAACACGACGTCCTGTGGCTGCACGATTAGCATTATTCAACATGGTCGCGTTGGTGTCAGGTTTCCTCCGAGCCATAATCCGTAGGTAGCGGTCATCCACTGCAGCGTAACTCTTTGGCGGCCTGAGCGTGGCGTGTCATCGATAGTTCCTGTCTCTCTTTATCTTCTCCATGTCCGAACAACATCGCTTTGGTTTACTCCGGGACACCTGGACACTTCCCTTGTAGAGAGCCCTTCCAGGAACAAAGTAACTATGCGGACGCGATCGAACCGCGGTACTGACCATCTAAACATGGTTGACCTATAGGCAACACGGGCCGTGTACCTCCTTCCTGGTGGATTGGCTGGAACTGATCGGCGATCGGCTGTCGGACTACCACCCCCCGCCCCCGTCTAATAAGCGCTGCTCATGCATGGTTGTTTACATCTTTGGGCGGGTTCAGTGACATCTGACATCTCTGAACAGTCAAAGGGACTGTGTCTGTGACGCAATATCCACATTCAACGTCTGTCTTGAGGAGTTTTGGGAACCGGGTGATTCAAAACTTTTTTGATGTGTGTGTAAATACAGCAACAGTCACGTGTTCTAATAACTTATTAGCACGACGCGTTTCGGCAGCATGCTGCCATTATAAGGTGCCTGTGAGGCACACTGACCAAAGCAAAATAACCTTTCTTCGTATTAATTACAATGTTAAGGTAAATGTAAATTCACGTGATGATGGCAGCCTGCTACCGAAACGCGTCGTGCTAATAAAATATTAGTACAAGTGACTGTTGCTGTATATATTATTCCATAAAAATCGTAAGGGTTTTATATGCTTGATGTCATACATTTAACGTACACTCTAAGGCATAAAAAAGACACACTACAGAGGAATTATTGAACAGGGACAGAAATCGTTAGATGTAATGTACATGTACGGACAAACATAATTACAATTTCAGAAAATGGAATTCTTTATTCGAGAGACAGAGGTTCACAAATCGAGCAAGTCAATAACGCGTTGGTCCACCTCTGGCCCTAATGCAAGCAGTTACTCGGTTTGGCAGTAACTGATAAGAGTTGTTGGATGTCCTCTTGAGAGCCCGCATCTCGTGGTCGTGCGGTAGCGTTCTCGCTTCCCACGCCCGGGTTCCCGGGTTCGATTCCCGGCGGGGTCAGGGATTTTCTCTGCCTCGTGATGGCTGGGTGTTGTGTGATGTCCTTAGGTTAGTTAGGTTTAAGTAGTTCTAAGTTCTAGGGGACTGATGACCATAGCTGTTAAGTCCCATAGTGCTCAGAGCCATTTGAACTATTTTTTTGTCCTCTTGAGGGATATCGTGCCAGATTGTGTCCAATTAGCGCGTTACATCTGCAAAACCCCGAGGTGGTTGGATTCCCCTACCGATAATTCTCCAACCGTTCTCAATTGGGGTGAGATCCGGTGACATTGCTGATCAATGTAGGTTTTGGCAACCACAAAGACAAGCAGTAGGAATTCTCGCCACGTGCAGGCGGACATTATCTTGCTGAAATGTAAGCCAAGTAGGGCTTACCATGAAGGGCAACAAAACGAGGCGTGCCATATCATCGACGTACCCTGCCCTGTAAAGGTGCCGCGGATGACAACCAAAGGGGTCCCGCCATGAAAACAAAAGGCACCCCACATAATCACTCCTGGTTGTTGGGCAATTTGGTGGATGACATTGGGTTAGTATTTCACAGCTGTCCAGGGCATCTCCAGACACGTGTTCGGCCTGCGATCTAATTGACTGGAGTAGGATTGTCTTGAGAATTGTATTGAGTGATGAGTCCCTCTTCGAACTGCGTCCTCAGATTTGTGGGTTATTCGAATGTGACAGTGACCTGATATTGAACTGCATGGGGAGATGAGGGCGGGCATACTCGTTACAAGGTTTCGAACAACACCCAAGTATTATGCAGATTCGAGAACTCAAATGGGAGTCACTGGAGGGAGGGTGACGTTCTCTACGAGGAGCACCATCGAAACAATTTAGAGAACTGGCGTTTCAGACTGACTCGGAAGGGTCCCGCTGCCGCCAATGTACATTTCGCGTAAGGACCACGAAGACAAGATTGGAGAGATTAGGGCTCGAACAGAGGCACAGAGACAGTAATTTCTTGCTCGTTCTATTTGTGAATTGAACAGAAAAGCAACTGAGTGATAGTGGTGCGGGGTACCTTCCGCCACACACCATACGCTTGCTTGCGTAGTGTGTACGTAAAAGTAGATGCAAAAAGCTTCCAGTCGGTCACTGCTGACCACCACGAGGCAGGATCGCCGTATTGTGCACAACAACATCGTAATCCCTTCACATCTGCGCCTGTTGTTGTTGTTGTGGTTGGTGGTCTTTAGTCCGAAGACTGGTTTAATACAGCTCTCCATGCTACTCTATCCTGTGCAATCTTCTTCATCTACCAGTACCTACTGCAACCTACATCCTTCTGAATCTGCTTAGTGTATTCATCTTTTGGTCTCCCTCTACGATTTGTAACCTCCACGCTGCCCTCCAATACTAAACTGGTGATCCCTTGATGCCTCAGAACATGTCCTACCAACCGATCCGATCTTCTAGTCAAGACGTGCCACAAATTCCTCATCTCCCCAATTCGATCCAGTACCTCCTCATTAGTAATGTGATCTACCCATCTAATCATCAGCATTCTTCTGTAGCACCACATTTCGAAAGCCTCTATTCTCTTCTTGTCCAAACTATTCTCCATGTTGCACTTACATACATGACTCCATTCCAGACAAATACTTTCAGAAAAGACTTCCTAAGCCTTAAATCTACATTCGATGTTAATAAATTTCTCTTCTTAAGAAATGCTTTTCTTGCCATTGGCAGTCTAGATTTTATATCCTCTCTATTTCGGCCATCAGTTATTTTGCTGTCCAAATAACAATACTCGTCTACTACTTTAAGTGTCTTGTTTCCTAATCTAATTACCCCAGCATCACCTGATTTAATTAGACTATATTCCATTATTCTTGGTTTGCTTTTGTTGTTGTTGGAATTATATCCTCCTTTCAAGACAATGTCCATTCCGTTCAACTGCTCTTGCAAGTCCTTTGCTGCCTCTGACAGAATTACAGTGTCATCGGCAAACCAAAAAGCTTTTATTTCTCCCTGGACTTGAATTCCTACTCCACATTTTTCTTTTGTTTCCTATATTGCTTGCTCAGTATACAGACTGAATAACACAGGGGGTAGGCTACAAGCCTGTCTCACTCCCTTCTCAACCATTGCATCCCTTTCATGCCCCTCGACTCTTGTAACTGCCGTCTGGTTTCTGTACAAATTGTAAATAGCATTTCGCTCCCCGTATTTTGCCCCTGCTGCCTTCAGAATATCAAAGAGAGTATTTCAGTCAACACTGTCAAAAGGCTTCTCCAAGTTTACAAATGCCATAAATGTAGGTTTGCCTTTCCTTCTGCGCCTACCGTCTATGAACAAGTGATGGCTTCCCTGTAGCATTCTGTGATATCCACCACTACTGGTCAGGGACTACCAGCAACCAGGCTCCACAAGCACTTTCCCATGTGTAGGTTGCCATGAACGCAACAACACAAACGAGTGGTCTGGGGTGGTCCCGTGACAGGAGAGCATGAAATGCTGATGAATGACGTCGCACTGTGTTCTGCGATGAATAGCGGTTCCGCACTGCCCGGTTAACCATCGCTGACGAGTATGGCGGCGACCTGTGGAGAAGTCTCACTCTTCCAGTGTTATGTGGAGGCACAGCGGTGTTACTCACGGCGTCATTGTGTGCTGAGCCATTGGGTATGGCTTCATGTCAGGGGTGGGAACTTGGACGTCACCAAAGTACGCCACGGACATCCTGCGGTCTCATGTGTTCGCTGTGGTGCGGCAGTATTGTGGTGTCGATTTTCAGCAGGACAATGCTCGTTCATACGCGGTATGTGTCTCTATGAACTGCCCACGTGATATTAAGGTATTCTCGTGGCCAGAAATATCCACAGATCGGTCCCTGACAGACAGTGTGGGAGCAGCTCAGATGTCAACCGTGTCTGAAGCGCCTGGTTAAATGCGCAGGACAGAACAGGTAGTTGGAATTGTGGAAAGGGGCCAAAACGAGCGGCTGTCAGTTACACTCAAACACATATAACTTCATTTAGCTGCCCAAACATTACAGCGCAAATTTCCGATCTTAAATATCTACTGAATATGTAACACAATCTTATGGCTTAAGGGCACAACCTCTTTAATTTTTAAAACGACTGAAGGTCCATGATTTAAAACACAACTACAATAAATTTTCAAAGGCAAAAGCCCCAAAGCTTAATCCTTAAATAATTTCAAGAAAAGGAGGCTGAAGGCCCAAGCAATCTAAGACTTAACAATAAGGAAATTAAATTTTAAGACGGCTGAAGGCCCATGATTGAAAAACACAGCTACAATGAATTTTCAAAAGGCAGAAGACCCAAAGCTTGATCCAAAAAAATATTTTAAATGATGCTGAAGGCCCAAACAATGCAAGACTTGACAAGTAAGGAACTTTCAATTTTAAAGAGGCTGAAGGCCCATTATTTAAAACCCAACTAAAAGCATACAAATTAAAACCATCGGCTATGAGCCATTAAAATACACAATCAAACACCAATAAGAAAAGGTAATACAGCCAGCGGCGCTCAGAAGTTTCTGGGGGTCGGTCTGCACTTGAAATATTAACGTTTGCTTAGGGGAGACAGGTAATCGGCCGGACTATATCCCATCCGCCGGCAACCCAACCAAGAGACAGTCAACGGACCAACCGACAAGATGACTTGCTTCCCACCCGACCAGTACACAAGGAACTCCAAAGCCAAAACGCAAAAGGCGTAACCGTCCACAACCAAGTATGCATAAGCAGTCAAAAGGACACACACGTGTCGGACAGCGACAACACGGTGAGGAAAGGACACTATCTGAATTTTACGTCAGCAGCCAGGGCAGATAACCGGAACGCTAACGGCCACAAGGCAGAAAATTCCGCTGGTGCACTTAGACTTCAAATAACCAAAATACAGTTAAACTCCACCGGATGGTGGCCAAACTTTCACCAACTCGAACACTCGCTGTTGCTCACGGTAATACCCCCAACAGCCAACCACGAAAACCAACGGCTCAATTAAACAGACTGGCTTCAATAATTAAATAACTAGTCAACTTTGATGTCCTGGGTCGGTGAGCCACGAACCTTGTAGCAATCGGAACAGCTCCCACACATTCCGACATTGCGTAGAGACCGCCAGCTGGCCCGGCCCAATGCGCTGCGCGGAGATTTCCCGGCTGATCCACACCAACCGATCGACTGCCACACACCGGCTAGCCGTAAATATAAGCACCAGACCAAAGATAGTACAAGGTGTGAATATCGATACACACCGCTGCTGCCACACGTAGAAAGAGGGAGAACCATGGCATAAGCGCAATAACCGCGGGAAACCAAACGCAGAGTAACAGTCAAGGTTTAAACCAATGCATAAGCCGGGGCCAGCACGGCTCAGTGTCCCAGTGGCCACATCCAGGATATCGAGGACCAGCAGTTACAACAGTTGTGCACCAGCTCGCTTCAGCAGACGATACAAACGGCTTTATGACATCCTTCCCGAACGAATCAGTACGTGCGTCCAGACCAGAGTGTGTGCAACGTCACACTGATGGTAAGTGAGCTAGCTCATACGGCCAAGTTTTTTTGTAATTTGACTATACTGTAATCACTGAAACGACATGACATACCCCCTCAACCTGCGTAGTTTCATTTCGTTTACTCCCCACCCCCCTCCCCCCCCTCCTTGTTGTTGCTCCACTTTTTTTTAACGAGCAACGTATAATTTGAATGCGAAAGCCATCTCCTTTATTAAACAACCAGAAATTATATCGTTGTTAAACCCAGAGTATCCAACGAGTTATTCACGAAAATATTTTTCTTCTTATACGATTAACTTTATGTTTACGCTGAAAAATAAATATCTGAATCGCAAAAACCAGATGATTGAGAAAATCCTGTTGGGTAGCAACCGACAAAAAATGTCAAAGCAAAGAAGCGAGAAATAAACGCTTATTCGACGGTGTAGCCACCTGTAACAACTTGTTTCCTTGCACAGCTTCACATCTGACCATGTTAACTGATATTTGCACACTTCCATGCCTTATGTTATTAAATGTTCACCATCGTAAATAAAGTTGAACAAAATGTGTTCGAAAGTCTATATTTTTTGAGTTGTCTGGGTAAAGTATAAGCGAGGGCCAGCGTTCGACAAGAGAAATGAAAGAAGCCTCCGAAAATTGTCCGGTAGAATCGACTTTTAACAGGACTTAAACAAGGCAGTCCGCATATTTCCTATGGACGACGTATTCTCGACCTTGAATGTACATTCTTGTCTCTTTTCGTCTCTAACGCTACATTTAGGTCCGTACCGTATACATCTCCACTCGATCAGTTTTTGGGTACTGCTCGTCAATCTGGGCTTCTAAAACAAAATAGTTAATAGGGAAGATCCAAAGGAGAAAGGCGCTTTCGTCACGGCATTTTTAATAAACACCAGACCCTTACGGAAACATTCGTCCAGCTGCGGATAGGGCTCTTGAAAAAATATCGATGTTTTCTCTAAAAAACATCGGCATATATCGGCGATATTTTTTCACCCGATGTATCAGCTTAAAAATGGCACTATCGAGTGCCGATATTTTTATTTTATATTATATTTTTACACAATTTTCGGAAAAAATATATGAAGTTGTTCTTTTGAAATTGTAGTAAAACATAATTTTACTTTCACTGTGTGTAGGAGTATTACCACTTTTTTAGCTTTCATCGTGTCCAACCTTTCTCTTTGAGTGAAGCAAATATAAGTGGCACAAAGGAGAAGTCCGACTGCACTGGGGGGATGGCGGTGTGAATGGAATAATCGGTGTTAATGGAATCGCAAAATTTCCGATGTGAAGAAATAGCACAACAGTTGTGTTAAAAACCAATTTTTAACGCAACTAGTGTGCTATTTCTTCACAACGGCGTTCTTCAAAAACAGTTACTGAAAATAATGAACAAAACTCTAAATGACAAGATTCATCTTTGTGTGAGGAGAAATGCTGACGTAATCGGTGCTCGACGCTACCGCCAGAAACTGCAACGTTTAGCTTCACCACGCAGTTTTGACGCAACAACGGTCGCTGGCGTTGGCTGAAAATAAAAAACAGGAAAGTCGACATGAAGTTTTCCAGACAAATTCGATATGTGACGAAACCGAAACACGGACCCATCGGACTCCTTTTATTGTGTCACTTACATGCAGTTGCTGTTGTCAGCAAAACGGTTATTACCAAACGTGAACGTGCTTCGTTATTCTTTCAGTTCTTGCTCTAAGAGGGACAGGCAGTCTGCCAGCTTGTCGATGTACATAATATCTAGTAATAAATCAATACTTAAACATAGAGCTCTAAAACCAGCAGTATACGTACAATATGCAGCCGATTTTTTATTAGCACGTACGTCGATATTTTTTCCGCCGATGTTTTTTCCGTCCATATATCGGGAGCCGATAATGATATTTCTTCGAGTATCGATGTATCGGATTCACGATATTTTTTTAAAATATCAAGAGTCCAAACTCCGGTGTAAGACGCTACAAGACAGGCATCATCAATCACCGAGCAGTTTACGGCAGCAATTCGAAGGGAGTATCTTCAAACCAGAGTCGGGTAACGATTTACTTCTTCCTCTCGCACACGTGTAGCGATGAGAAAACCAGAGATATTGGAGCTAATACGGAGGTTCACAGTCAGTCGTCCTTACTGCGCACTTTCACGAAAGGAACAGGAAGAGAGGAAAAAAGTATTACAGTATGTGACACAGTTACGAAAAAGTTACGAGCGATCCAGGAAAATATTTGTTTTATTATAGCTCGAGTCTTGGTTCACTATGTTTATTTGTGATCAGGTTATTAATTTCGGTCAGTAATAACCATCTTCAGACCTGTCACGCAACACGTTTTTGCTCACATCTGAAGATGATCATCAGTGATAGATAGTAATAGCCTGATTACAAATAAACACTGTGATCCAAGACTGGAATTACAATAAAGCGCAAATGGCATTGGCACAAAAAGTACCCTCCGCTACAAACCACGGAGTACAAATACCGACGGAGGAAGTTGAAGATGTTCGGTCTGCAGTAACTTAGTGGAATTTGTCCAACAATTACGAGGTCGAACAGAGTTCAATGTGCCCTGTCGTGTTCACAACACCAAAGCGCATCTCCTCAAAAAAGAAATGTTGTTTACTGCCATGCAAAGGGCTTTGGGCATGCAACACTCGACCCACAAACAACAGCGATAACCTAGAAAGCTGCGGTCGGTAATTAAACGCGATGTCAGACGACACGATCTCATAAAGCACACACTTCCTGTCAGTCGGAAGGTATCTAGCTGCATGTTTCGCAGAATGTCGCAGCCTGCAGTCACTCCGAAACCATCAAACTGAGAACCTTTGCACCGAAGTGTAGGGGAAATTGATATAATCTTCTATATCAGTACATAATATAACATGGTAATATTATTGACGTTCGTTGGTAGTAGACTTTACACTACTCTAAAACCGCTCTTTTTTTCATTGATGTATAAAAGACGAAGATGAAGTTCTCATATTGTGATATCTTAGGGAAAGTTTGTAACCTCCCCCTCACTTATCGACCTTAATGACAGTGAAAAATTAAACCGCGTGTACCTAATGGAAATTTGGGAAAAGCAATCGTCACCGAAGTTAATCTGTCGGTAAAGAGGGAGGAAAGGGTTACATCTAAATGAAAGGAAAAACGCAAATGAAATTGGTGGAAATAAATTTTGAGAAAAGGGTAAAATTAATAAAGAAAGTAATTGTGCGGTCGTCACGTTAACAATTAATTGGCGTTAATTAGATATTTGAGATTTGAGGAAAATTACGGTCGCCAGTCCAATGGACAACTACTATAATAACTGAAAAAGGAAGGTTATTGCACATATAATTAGCACTAGAAGCGTGGCAACTGAAGATTGACATGTATTGTGTGAAAACTGAAAGTTTGTCAGAAGTAATAAATTTCGCTACACTCTGACTTAATTTAGCAAAAGAATTAATAAAACCGGAAAATTGAAAGTTAGTTTAGTGGCTGAAATTAATAGTGAGATTTGTTTCTTAAGCACTACGAAATTCAGTAAAATAAGGTTAGTCTTGGGCTACCTCAACAATCATTTCAAAAGCTACTTGAATCTACGCAATTTAGAAATAAGAGATTTAACTTTGAACTTGAATTAAATGATTCTGGACAATTAACAATAGTAACATTTAGTACGTACCAAACTGAGCTGCAGTCACAGGTAAGCTAAAATATGCTAACAAAACTCGCACTCTTACTTTGTGCTTGTGTAATCTAAATATTGTAGCCAGCTATGAATACCTTAACTGAACTTTGAAATTAAAGCAGTGAAATGGAATGATATTGCTTTAATGCTGGCGTTTGAATTTCAACGACACTCGGGTTCATTTCGGAAAAGGAAGGTGTGGTGTCACCGCCAGACACCACACTTGCTAGGTGGTAGCTTAAATCGGCCGCGGTCCATTTAGTACATGTCGGACCCGCGTGTCGCCACTGTGTAATCGCAGACCTAGCGCCACCACCAAGGCAGGTCTCGTGATACGAGAGAGCACTCGCCCCAGTTGTACGAGAACCTAGCTACCGCCCAGTTGTACGAGAACCTAGCTACCGCCCAGTTGTACGAGAACCTAGCTACCGACCAGATGTACGAAGCCTTTCTCTCTCATTAGCCGAGAGACAGAATAGCCATCAGCTAAGTTAATGGCTACGAACTAGCAAGGCGCCATTTGTATCAGTGCCTATATCTTACGAGTATTCAAGAGAGATGTATTCCAAGGACTAATAAAAAGATAAGTAATAAGCATCTACATACTTTTCTTCTTATTCATTTATAAGTTCTCATGTTCCAGACTTCACGCCCGTCTACGTTAGCCTTGCGTGCCCTATCGGCTACAGCGTTAGTCTAGCTTGCCTTTTCAGCCATCTCAACTTCACGGTGTCGGCCCAGATACCGACACAATATTGGCGACGAGCAAAAGAGTTTGTATTAATTCGTTTGTGTCATGGCTTCGCCACATTCTCCAGATGTACTGTCCGAATTTTATCGCTTGCAGAATCAGCAGACGCAGGCGTTACTGGATGCCCTTGGACAGCTCGTCCAGGGTCAACGTACCATTCAAACCGATGCGGCCGCCGCCGCTTCTTCGCTACCGCTGCCACTAAACGCTGTTGCACCTCCCTTTCGACCATACGTGGCAGCCGATGAGACCTGGCACGAGTGGTCTCGCCAGTTCAACTTTCACCTCGCTGCCTACGGAATTCAAGGTAATGAGCGGCAGCCGTTTTTGCTTTCTTGTGTCGGTGTGTCCACATACCGTGTGATAGTGAAATTGTTTCCCCGACGAGACGTAGCAACTCTGTCCTACGAGGAAATTTTGTCTGCATTAGATGCCTATTTCAAAGAAACAGTTAATGTGGTTGCAAAACGGTATACGTTCTTTCGTACAAAACGTACGGCCGGTCAAACTAATAGGGAGTGGGTAGCAACATTGCAAGGACTTACTAGGGACTGTGCTTTTGAATGTGACTGTGGTCTTTCTTATTCCGATACAATGGTGCGTGATGCAATAGCACAGAACGTTTCTGATGTTCGCATACGGGAGCAAATTTTGAAACTAGTTAATCCCTCCCTTCAACAGGTGATAGACATATTGGATAGACAGGACACACTTGACTGTGCTCAGGTATCTTTTGAAACTTCGCCAGCCGTGTGTAACATTAACCGGCCCGCTGGACGCGCTGCGCGGCCCGGTCAACTGCCATCGCACAAACAAACGCAGCTGCCGCCGCGCGCTAAGCCACGTGTGCCGCGCCAGCCCACAAATGTAGTGAAATCGTGCCCGCGGTGTGCTACTAGACATTCGCGTGAACATTGCCCGTCACGCCAAGCTATTTGCTTTTTCTGCAATAAGAAAGGGCATGTTCAAAGTGTTTGCCAGAAAAAGCTCAGATCAGACAATCACAATCATTCCAGGCCCTTTGCTTCGCGCCAGAATCGAACCGAGGACCCTCAGGCTCGTGGACCTTCGCCTATGGACATTCATGTCGTAAATTCCACTTCGTCCAGTGACACTTTCTCTAACAGTAACTGTGTTCATCCCACAAAAACTGTGCGTCGACGTCGCCGGAAATCACGTCAATTAGCAAGTGATTCTGTACCAGTGTCTGTTCCAATTGCACAAAACAGTCGCTCTTGTCGTCAGCAGGACAATAAACTTTTTGTGGACTTAGACTTTGAAGGCAAAGTGATACCATTCCAGCTCGATACCGGAGCTGCAGTTTCATTGCTCAATCATGACACTTACAAACAACTGGGCAAACCTCCGTTGCGTTCCGCAAATGTTAAGCTAACTACATATTCCGGACAGACAATTCCTGTGTTAGGACAGTGCAGCCTTCTTGCAACATACAAGGGACAAACAAAACTTGTGTCATTTTACGTTCTTCGTTCTTCTTCTGCAGTGAATTTGTTTGGTCTAGATTTATTTCCGTTGTTTAACATGTCTATTGTAAATCAGGTGCTATCAGTGAATCAGACTGTGCCTACAGACAGTGTTTCTCGGCTGTGTGACGAATTTGCAGACATTTTTGCACCGGGCTTAGGTTGCGCTAAAAACTATGAAGCACATTTAGAACTGAAGGTAAACGCGCAACCGAAATTTTTCAGGGCGCGCAATGTTCCCCACGCATTGCGTGATGAGGTCGCAAGAACGTTACACGATCTCGAATCACAGGGTGTAATTGAACGTGTGCAAGCTTCTCTCTGGGCCTCACCCTTAGTAATTTTGCCAAAACCTTCCGGAAAATTGAGACTTTGCGTGGACTTCAAGGCCACAGTGAATCCACAGCTAGTGACTGCTACTTTTCCTTTGCCCCGCCCGGAAGATCTTTTTGCTAAACTGTGCCCCGGAAAATATTTTTCAAAGTTGGACCTAGCCGATGCGTACTTGCAAATACCGGTGGACGACGAATCCCAGCGCGTATTGGTGGTTAACACGCATCTTGGATTGTACCGCTTCAAAAGACTGCCATTCGGGTGTGCATCCGCCCCTGCCTTGTTTCAGCAATATTTACAAACTATTTGTGCGTCGGTCCCTACTGCAGCAAACTATCTGGACGATATAGTGATCTCCGGACAGACAGAAGAAGATCATCTTGCGAACTTACGAACATTGTTTCAGGTCTTGCGGCAAAATGGTCTTCGCTTGAGGAAGGACAAATGTGTGTTTTTTGCTCGTGACTTACCATACCTGGGACATGTCATTAATGCCCAAGGCATACATCCGAGTCCAGAGCACCTCCGTGCCATACAAGAATTGCCTTCCCCTCAAAATGTGAAACAGCTACAGAGTGTGTTGGGTAAAATTAATTATTACAATAAATTTGTGCGCAATGCCTCTTCCATTTCAGCTCCGCTTCATCGCTTACGCCGTAAAGGTGTTCCGTTCGTCTGGACGACGGAATGTGAACGCGCCTTTCGCCAGTTGAAATCGGCGTTGCTTTCTAATACTTGCCTTACGCCATTCGATCCCCAGAAACCCCTTTTGTTGATGGTAGATGCATCGGATTTCGGGATCGGTGCTGTGCTTGCGCACAAAGTTGGCTCCCATGATCGCCCTATTGCCTTTGCGTCCAAATTGCTCTCGTCTGCGCAAAGAAATTATTCACAGATAGAGAAAGAAGCTTTGGCTCTCGTGTTTGGTGTTACTAAGTTCCATGATTTCTTGTATGGTCGTCACTTTACCATCATCACAGACCACAAACCTTTGACATCGCTTTTTCATCCGACCAAGCCTGTACCTCCACATACAGCGCAGAAATTCATTCGCTGGTCTATTTTCCTCTCGCAGTACCGCTACGATATCTTGTATCGGTCCACTGCTAAGCACGGAAACGCCGATGCGTTGTCCCGTTTGCCTGTTGCTGAGGATAAAGCATTCGATTCTTCCGAACTTGCTTGCATGTTCATTGATTCGGAAACCGATGAAGTGGTCGCATCGTTTCCGATTGATTTTCGTCGTGTCGCTACAGCCACAGCTGCTGACCCTGTCCTTGCTACTGTTTTACGTTTTGTTGCTACGCAATGGCCTTTGTCAAAGTCTCGGATCGAGGATCCGTTGGTTCGCCGATTTTTTGCTCACAAGGAGAGACTTTTTGTTCGACGTGGTGTTTTGTTGTTGCGTTCTGATAATGATCAGTCCAGAGTCGTGGTCCCACGTTCGTTACAGTCCTCTGTTTTACGGCTTCTTCACCAAGGACATTGGGGTATAGTGCGAACGAAACAACTTGCTCGTCAGCACTGTACTTGGTTCGGAATCGATGCTGCGATTACGAATATGTGTTCTTCGTGCCCGGCGTGTGCCGAACAACAGTCCGCACCGCCGCGGAAAGTCTTTGCGTGGCCAAAAGCCACTTCCCCTTGGCAACGCTTGCACATTGATTTTGCTGGTCCATTCTCGAATGCTCGATGGTTGGTTCTGGTCGACGCCTTCAGTAATTTTCCTTTTGTTGTCCGGATGTCTTCCACGACGTCCTCCGCCACCATCCAAGCGTTGTCTGCTATCTTTTGCATTGAAGGTCTTCCGCAGACTATTGTTTCCGACAATGGCCCACAATTCATGTCCGCAGAATTTCAGTCATTCTGCCAGGCCAATGGTATTCAACATCTGACATCCGCGCCGTTTTCGCCTCAGTCCAACGGTGCCGCTGAACGATTGGTCCGGACTTTCAAGTCACAGATGTTGAAATTGAAAGAGTCGCATTCTCGGGAGGACGCATTGTTGCTCTTTTTGTCTTCGTATCGCTCTCAGCCCCGAGATGGTCGCTCGCCGGCTGAGTTGCTCCACGGTCGTCCTCATCGCACCTTGATGTCTTTGCTGCATCCGCCGCATCAGGTTCCTGTGCAGCGGCAGACTCCTGCTTTTGCTCCAGGCGACGTTGTATTTTATCGCAACTATCGAGGTTCACGGCGTTGGCTCGCAGGGCGCATTCTTCGCTGCCTCGGCCGCGCGATGTATTTGGTTTTGGGGGCCTCTGGTGAGGTGCGTCGGCATCTCCATCAGCTGCGCCTCTGTCGTCGCTCGGGTTCTGCCGCTCCCCGTCTGCTTTCAGCGACGGTGCCGTCCGGTCAGCGCCCTGGGGACCCATCTACTGGCTCGCCTCATCCCCAGGTGTTACCGACGATGCCTTCCATTTTGCCCGATGGCGACGCGCCGCCGCCGCCGCAGCAGCAGCAGCCGCCGCCGCCGCCGCTTGTTCTCCCGCCGGCGCCGCCCGCATTCGACGCTTCGTTGCAGCCGCCAAGCGCCTCCCAGGGTCACGCGCCGCCGATCGCTTCCCGTGACCAGCTGTCCTCCGCCATGGAACTCCCGCCCGCTCCGGACCACATGACGTCATCGCGCGTCGACTACCCCGACGCAATGGAGGTTGACCCTTCGGTCCCTCCTGTCTCTTTACGGGCGCATACACCGCATGTTGACGTGCACCCTGGACTAGTTTTTCAGGCGTTTCCTAGCTCCCCTCGGACCGTATGGCCGGGTGCGGGTGGCACAGCCTCGCCTGTTGTTAGGCTCCCCACCTCATCGCATACGTCAACATGTGGTCCTCCCCACGGCGGGCGGAAGCCTTATCACACGACCGTTCGCCGATTTGCGGGGGAGGAATGTGGTGTCACCGCCAGACACCACACTTGCTAGGTGGTAGCTTAAATCGGCCGCGGTCCATTTAGTGCATGTCGGACCCGCGTGTCGCCACTGTGTAATCGCAGACCTAGCGCCACCACCAAGGCAGGTCTCGTGATACGAGAGAGCACTCGCCCCAGTTGTACGAGAACCTAGCTACCGCCCAGTTGTACGAGAACCTAGCTACCGCCCAGTTGTACGAGAACCTAGCTACCGACCAGATGTACGAAGCCTTTCTCTCTCATTAGCCGAGAGACAGAATAGCCATCAGCTAAGTTAATGGCTACGAACTAGCAAGGCGCCATTTGTATCAGTGCCTATAGCTTACGAGTATTCAAGAGAGATGTATTCCAAGGACTAATAAAAAGATAAGTAATAAGCATCTACATACTTTTCTTCTTATTCATTTATAAGTTCTCATGTTCCAGACTTCACGCCCGTCTGCGTTAGCCTTGCGTGCCCTATCGGCTACAGCGTTAGTCTAGCTTGCCTTTTCAGCCATCTCAACTTCACGGTGTCGGCCCAGATACCGACACAACAGAAGGCACCCTGCTTGGTAATGCAATTGGGACAATGAGCAACAAAGGTTCATGCTAAGTTGCTGCAATTTTGTGATGCAACAATTTTAAAAGCTGAGGTCTGCCATACAGTTCTAAAACTATACGTGCTTCCAGTCTTCCTTGTTGGTTGATTGAAGGTTTGAAGTCGTCGGTCGAGGAGGTGGCGACAGTCACTCATTGTCGGCCGTCGCTGTTGTAGAAGCTGGATGTTGGCGCGCCTTCTTCTCGACACGGTCACCAGGTGAAACGGGCTATTGATGTGCGCCAGCTAATGCTTCCCGTCCGCGACACCGTGTCAGAAACTATCATAGCAAGTCGAGCGCAATTACATGCTGCCAAACCCGGAAAGCGCGGCAACTCGCGGGAGCGTCACACAACACACCTGCTCAACCGCACTACTCCAGCCAGACTCTAATCTGCCCGCGCTCCATGCGGCAGAGTTAACACTACCAAAGATCCTAAACACTTTGGTTCTCCACACGACCTATCGATGTAATCGTTCGATAGCATAGTTTTCCCTAGGCAAGCCCCAGCGTAAAAATACAAATAATATTTACAAAAGAAACCAATTATACATCGCCATAAATGCATAAATATATATATACAAACTGTAAAACAATTACAATAAAGAGACAGAAATGTCATATCTTCAGGTGACAAAATAAGGAAAAAATTTATAGTACAATAGATGGAAATAGGAGGATATGCATTTCCGGCGTTACAAGTTGTTCATCAAATCCCGTATCGAATTCAGGCAATATGGCCGCTATAAGAAAGATGTAACATTCATGTATAATCGGATACCACACACTGACAGTAAGTAAGGAAACACGCCATTACCCCATGCATGCTGTGCAGATCGCACGCCTGCTTTTATTTCGATCCTGCAAGAAGTCGAATAACGTCACTTAGCTGCAAGGACGTACCGAGATGATTGCAAGACGGGATCCCGCCAAGGACGCCGGACCAGACGGGGCGCTAAAACTGACGAAATAGAGAAAGGACCTGAGTTTTCCTACTGTTTGTATCTTCTGCCTACAAGAAGAAGCCTTTCCTTCCCGTCTGACTGGAAACATAGGCTGCGCGATAGTGTCTTTTCGTCCACGTAGTATCATAAATGAAACAGACATCTGTGGTTTACAGGGCACTTAGTACACACACGCGCACGCTTACATTGTTCACTCCTGTTCAATGTTCTTGTTGGTACTACGCTGTGATATTGTTCAATCTGAAAGATCGACGAGTGCTGAAGCAAATATGATACTTGATTGAAGGCTTCCGATTTTTCCCTATTTCTCCCGCCTGGGTACCACTAATAATTCTGGAGGAGCAAGTTGTCTTCTTTATTGTACATCATACTAAAACCAATGCAGCTGCCATAAATAACAACGTATAGATGTTGTCTTCCAATTTTCTTACAAAGATTATCCATTTTATAATGTACAATGTCGCGTTTAATTGCTTCTTTCCAATACTGACGGTCAATACAGCGCACTTATATAATTTTGTTCAATAGTGCTTCAAAATTACAAAAAATTTGGTAAATCTGTTTATAAAAATCGCCGAAATTTAGTTTTAAGGGGAAAGGGGAGGGAGGGAGCGCAGTATCAGCAGTCCCGCGGGTAACTATGACGTGTAATCGTAAGTAAGAGCCGTTCAGACTTGTTGTTGTTGCTGTTGATGTTGTATACAGTCCAAACAATGTAATACCCCCGTCTTGAGCGCATTTTTATGTTTCAGTTTTACAATTTTACTCCTTTAAAGTTTTAAGCCATCTTCAGAGTAGCATTAACAGGACATCAATACACTGTATCTCGTCGAATTTAGAGTAAAAAGATATCTTGGACTAGCGCTCAGTGCGAAGATTGGTGCGATGGAGACCCCCACGGTAATGCGGTATATCATGTGAACGTCTCTCAAGCTCCGCATAACTACTTCAAATTACATTCATTTGAACCTGCTGAGTGTAGTCAAGTCTTCATTTTTGCCCCACACACTTCCTTCACTAACAACTTGACGATTCGTTGATGCACCCAGGTGTTTGATAACAGCCGATCCCATCTTTCATTCAAGTTGTGCCATGAAGACATTTTCTCTCCAGCTCTTCATCAGTTACCCTAATCTTTACCATGCCTACGTAACACCACAGTCGGCCGCTGGTGGCTTAGCGGCTCTAGGCGCTTCAGTCTGGAACCGTGCGACCGCTACGGTCGCAGGTCCGAGTCCTGCCTCGAGCATGGATGTGTGTGATGTCCTTAGGTTAGTTAGGTTTAACTAGTTCTAAGTTCTAGGAGGCTGATGACCTCAGATGTTAAGTCCGATAGTGCTCAGAGCCATTTTGTAACACCACATTTAGAAAGCTTCCTAACCGTTAATTTGAAACCAGATGTTAACAAATTCTTTTTCAAAATGGCTCTAAGCACTATGAGACTTAACATCTAAGGTCGTCAGTCTCCTAGACTTAGAACTACTTAAACCTAACTAACCTGAGGACATCACACACATCAATGCCCGAGGCAGGATTCGAACCTGCGACCGTAGCCTAGAACCGCTCGTTCACAGCGGCCGGCAATTCTTTTCAGAAACGATTTTCTTGTCAGACATAAGTTTTTCGGACCAAACCGTTGGACATTGGGTTCCTCAGCAGAAGACCCTACATGTTTCCATCGGTGATCTCAATAGCAGTGGGCATCCCGATTCGACCGTGGATCAATGGAAACATGTCGGCTGATCGGCTGAATCGCTTTTCATGTTACCCCAGTGTCCGGACACGCCGTCATCCAGGCGAACGGCTAATCGAAACACGTATGGCGACACGCATGCAGACCTTATGACCCTTGTTCACGACAAGAAATTTCGCCGAGCCGGCCTTGTCCGCGGAGGCGGCGGTCGTGCCAGAAATACTGCGGTCGTGTTGTGTGCGAGAGAGCGCACGGATGTCAGTGACCTCACTTTTACAAAAAGAAGCAGCGTCAACGTAGGAAATGTGGGGTACATCGGTGTGTCGCAAGACTAATTTAAATTTTGTGCCTTCAGTACACTCTATGAAAAACTACGAGAGGACGACACAAAGAATGTTAATTTTTTCAGGATTTCCAAAACTACGTTTGACAAATTATTACGAATGTTACTGACTCATTTGCAGTACAAAGATGTCGATACGCAGAACTGCATGTCTCCTCCTGACGCGAGAACACAACTGAAATTTACTTGTTAGGAAATTTTTATTTAATGTGCAAAATTGAACACCAGAGTTTAAAAAAACTCTTTGCAAACTAAGTGGAAAGTCAATGAATAATGTTTTCTTATTTATATTAAGATGAAAAACCACCGCTCGTTTTGGAAATACTTCCAAAAATCGGAACTGTCTGAAGCGAAAGATAATCTGGGAGCAGACGTCGTATATGATTCCAAATACGTGTCTTCATTAGATGCAGCACTTGCACCAGTTGAGCGTACATAATGTTCGGCAGGGCCGTACACTGAATAGTTACGACATTAATTAGGCCGTGATGACGCACCGCCGACAGTTTGGTATTCGTGTGACGCATCATTGCAGGAGAACACATACATCCTTCCGGTCAGCTCTTTCGACATAATTCTTTTAAAAAGTTTTATGACTGCGTTGTACAGATCTACGACACCTTTTTCGTTAAATTTATCTACAGTGAATCCAATTTCCTTAAAGAAAACGTACTTCTGCTTCTAGCCTGTTCAATAGATGTGTCAATGATGGTCATTACTTTCCTGTCCAGTACATTTGCAGCTCCCCTGTTTTACTGTGGGTTTTCTTTACTTTGTTGACAATCTTCTCCAGGCTGCTTGTCGGCATGGATTACGTTGCAACTGTTAGCAGGCTTATTTGTAGAACTTCTAACAGAAATTGTAATCGCTTATAAAACATGTATTTCTCCTTCTTATTTGCTCCAGAACCGGTCTTATTCTTTTCGTTTAATTTTCTGTGACATTTCATCAAATTGTCCCTGATGTTGGCCCGTTTCTTTTATTACCATGTTTCCTGAAAAGCAAAGAAAACCAAAATAGAATCAAAATAGTATTATTTTTATTCCAGGTAACTTGCAACAGAAAATACTCTCGCCGATCTCCTTTGCAGTTTCAGACGGGGAATAAAAACAATTAGTAGAGTTGTATGTGAGGTTTGCAAAATGGCTCTGGGCACTATGGGACTTAAGTTCTGAGGTCATCAGTCCCCTAGAACTTAGAACTACTTAAACCTAACTAACCTAAGGACATCACACACATCTACGTCCGAGGCAGGATTCGAACCTGCGACCGTAGCTGTCGCGCGGTTCCACACGGTAGCGCCTAGAACCGCTAGGCCACTCCGGCCGGCGAGGTTTGCATGAAGGTGTGGTTGTCTCTGTGTAACACACATATATGCCCATTACGAAGGAAAGTAACTGGATGAGTATAGCGCGTAAGTTTGAAATTATTTCAAATTTTCCAAACTGCAGAGGAGCAAACTGCAGTTGGTAAACATATCAGGATGATCAAACCAGTAGAAAGTGATTCAATGTTTTTTAGTTATAAAGGCTACTATTCATTAATCCTGACGGTACTGATGGATGCGAATTGTAACTCAATTTTTGTAGATGGCAAAGATAGTGACTCAAGTGTAAAAAAGAAACACTTTTATGAAAAAAGTTGCAAAGAAACGCAATGAACGTACCTCCTAGGCATTCCGAGATATTACAGTGGAAGAACCTTATGTATTCGTAGGAGATGAAACATTTGCATTGCATAATAATTTAATTCGTCCCTGTGGTGGTTGATAACTTGACGTCAATAAGAGTAATTTTAATTATCGCTTAAGCACAGTAAGGCGATTCGTAGAGTGTGTATTCGGCATAATTTTTCACCGACCTTTAAATGTCTCCTCAGATTTTGTGACTGTTCTGTTCCACAAAATTTCATTCATAAAAGAGAGGCACTTAATATTATGTATTCTGATACGACTACGGATGTATACTCCGAAGCACGAGAATTCCCTCGTTGACAAGCAGTATGAGGTGGTGTGTCAGCGACCATTGTCAGAAAACATTTCGGTAATTACGAGGGCCGTTGAATAAATAATAAAACAAATTTATTCTCAGCCAGTTACAGTTGGAAAAATGCGGAATTTGTCGTGGGACATGGTGAAATATTCTCGCTTCAGTCCCTATAGTTTCATGAAGTTCCGATTGATGATGGCGCTATATGTAGCCTTCAAAATGATGTACCCAGTGGAGTTGCGTTCGAAGCTCAGAGCTGACATTCAGTTTCATTTGGCAGAAAACCAGATATTCGTAGGCACTTGCAGAATGTTTACTGAGACCTGGTATTGAACGAAAGAACGATGAGTCATTTGGCGAGGCGTCTGTCATCATCGCAAAGGAAATATTAAACGTTTCCTGTGGGAGACATATCACGATGTATATAAAGCCCTCTAGTGGTTAAGTTCTTACGATCGGTGCGCGCCTAGATAATATCCTAGCGGCCGACCCAACAGAGGGCGCTGATCGTTGATCTGTCTTTTTCCAGTCGTCATATAGACATTTTATCTTTCATACGCAATTTATAGGCTGCTACAGGCAATGTATTACGTACATTAATTGTTGACCGTAAATTCACCATAAGAAGGGTCGGACCTATTCTCGTCATATATTTCCTTTTAATAATTTTATATGGGTAACTGTATTCGTCTTTTAATGTATCACAATTGGTTTCTATGATAATTATCAATTTTAAAAGTCTGCTACATGTATTTTACCTAATGTGTCTTTATCAGATTACGTTTTTTGCGTAAATGCTGACTACATCTAAGACCACAGAAGTGACATCTAGGGAGGATGTAGGCAAACAGATTTCTGGTAGCTACTGTACTTCAGTAGCCAGTTGCAATAATGACTGTGTGGACTATGTGGCCTATTCTGCACCTTATTTTAGATCTATGTGACGATGGTGTGCTGATTATATTTATATGTTTTGACGATGTCATAATGGCCTTATCACTTTCGGACATGATGTAAAAAAGGTACGTTTCGCCCCATTTTATCTGTACATTTCCCTCGATGATTGAAGGTACTAGTAGATGGGAACAATGGCAGGAGGGTGTCCACAATGAGAAAATCAAAGAAAAACTGGGAATGAACTCTATAAATGTAGCAGTCAGGGCGAACAGGCTTAGATGGTGGGGTCATGTTACACGCATGGGAGAAGCAAGGTTACCCAAGAAACTCATGGGTTCAGCAGTAGAGGGTAGGAGGAGGCGGGGCAGACCAAGGAGAAGGTACCTGGATTCGGTTAATAATGATTTTGAAGTAGTAGGTTTAACATCAGAAGAGGCACCAATGTTAGCACTGAATAGGGGATCATGGAGGAATTTTATAAGGGGGGCTATGCTCCAGACTGAACGCTGAAAGGCATAATCAGTCTTAAATGATGATGATCATGATGATTTCCCTGGTTGTATGATAGTATATTGTGAAACGTATTGCTGTATTGTGTTGA
The DNA here is from genome assembly GCF_023864345.2 of Schistocerca serialis cubense. Lineage (NCBI taxonomy): Eukaryota > Metazoa > Arthropoda > Insecta > Orthoptera > Acrididae > Schistocerca > Schistocerca serialis. Next base: position 899,148,966 of record NC_064639.1, read on the forward strand.
AAGACACACTGCTCGCTAGGTGTATATATTTGTATATTGTAGATCTGAGGATGGTCATTACGGACTGAAATCGGTCATCTTCTGAAGAACTGATACTGTCATCAAGGACTGGAATAAAAAACATTTGACAGTATTGGATCACTGTTTGTATACGCGACCATGTGGCAGTTGGTGAACTCGTTCCCAGCTGAGAACCCGGCGCACCGCCTGGTCTAAGCCGGAGCTGCATCCGACGATCGAGCCGGTCGTTTTGCCGTGGCGTTCCGTGGACATAAGTTGCAGTAGGGAGCCGGCGCACCTGTCGGACCTGCAGACGGCGAACATTCTTGCCGCAGACAAGCCGCTTACGTAGAACATTCACCTGGGATCCCGTGGGACCTGGGGTGCTAATCGAAGACAGTGTACGGACCACTGCATCTCTTCATACTTGTACTCTTCCCCGACAAGGATGGCGTCTTCCATCAGCATATGTCCGCGTCACAATCGTGCTACAATAGTTTCATGAGCTTAATAGTGAACTCGTGTTCATTTGTTGGCCACCAAATTCGACTGATCTAAGCCGATGCAACACATTTGTGACGCTATTTACTTCCAGTTCAGCTCCCACAAACCAACGGCCCATAATTTACGGGAATCACGTGATCTGTTCGTAGAGCTTTGGTGCCACCTCGGGGAACCTACCAGCGACTTCTCAAATCTGTCCCTAGCGGAAACGCTGCTGTATTGCTCTCCAAAGGGGAACTAGCAGACTATTAACCATGTGCTTATAATCTACATTTACATCTACACAAATTCTCAGCAAGCCACCGTACGGTGTGTGGCGGAGGGTACCCTGTACCACTACTAGTCACTTCCTTTCCTGTTGCACGCGTAAATTGAGCGAGGAAAAAGCGACTGTCTCCGTATGTGCCCTAATTTCTCTTATCTTCGTGGTCCTCACGCGAAATGTGTGTTGATGGCAGTACAATCGTTCTGCAGTCCTCAAACGGTATTCTCGAAAAGAACATCGCCTTCGTTCCAGGGATTCCCATCTTCGCTCCCGAAGCATCTTCCTAACAACCGCGAGCTGTTCGAACCTACCGGCAACAAATCTAGCGGCCCGCCTCCGAACTGCTTCGATGTCTTCTTTCAATCCGGCCTGATTCCTATCCCAAACACTCGAGCAGCACTCAAGACTAGATCGCACCAGCCTCTTATATGCGGTCTCCTTTACAGATGAACCACACTTTCCTAAAATTTTCCCAGTAAACTGAAGTCGATCATTCGCCTTCTGTACCACGATCCTCACGTGCTCGTTTCATTTCATATCGCTTTGCGACGTTACGCCAGATATTTAAACGATGTGACCCTCTCAAGCAGGACACTACTAATGCTGTATCCGAACATTATGGTATTATTTTTCCCACTCACCCGCATTAATTTACATTTTTCCACATTTAGAGCTATCTGCCATTCATCTCACAAACTAGAAATTTTGTTTTGGTTCATCAGTTAAATTTCCCAATTGTTCGTTGAATTAAACAACAATTAACGTCTTCCTATCCTCAACTCTACAAGGGCAACGGCCTTGCTGCAGTGGATACACCGGTTCCCATCAGGTCTCCGAAGTTAAGCGCTGTCGGGCGTGGCCGGTACTTGGATGGGTGACCATCCGGGCCGCCATGAGCTGTTGCCATTTTTCGGGGTCCCAGCCTCGTGATGCCGATTGAGGAGCTACTCGACTGAACAGTAGCAGTTCCAGTCAAAGAAAACCATCATCACCACTGGGAGAGCGGTGTGCTGACCACACGCCCTCCTATCCGCATCCTCAGTGAGGATGACACGGCGGTCGGATGGTCCAGATGTGCCACTTGTGGCCTGAGCACAGAGTGCTTTGTACTCTACTCTGTAGAATGTCATCTATGGCAGAAAAGCAACTATACTTTCAGAAGTTGAGGGAAACATTTAAACTATATGTACAGCAGCTATAGTTAGCAATTTGTCAAAAGTTGGTAGTACAGTAGTTCTTCTTTACAGAAGTATCCAGACTGTGACGTAGGCGATTTTAATCCACTGCAAGAACGGTATCACTTTCTATGAACTTTACACGCATTTTTTTTTTTTTTCTTTTCAATTCCTGAAATGTGTATATTGGGTGACAGTTATGAACTATATGAAAGAAACTTAAATTATAAACTATATCGTATACACACTTTATTCAACATGTAAACATCACTACAAGTATTTGGAGTTAGATTATGACATATTCGATATGCGTGCCATCATTCCCGATGATGTGGCGCAGACGAACAGCGAAATTCTGCATGACCCGCTGAAGTGTCAGAACATCAATGCTGTCGTTGACCTCCTGAACGGCTGTTTTCAGCTCAGCAATGGTTTTGGGGCTATTGCTGTACACCTTGTCTTTAATATAGCCCCACAAAAAGGAGTCACACGCCTTCACATGCAGGAAATATGGCGGCCAATCGAGGCCCGGGCCAGTTGACCTCTGGGTACTCCAGAGTCAGAAGCTGGCCCCGAAAGTGCTCGTTCAGGGCATCAAACACTCTCCTTCTTCGATAGAACTAGTTTCATCTTGCATGAACCACATCTTGTCGAAATCAGGGTAACTTTGGATAATGGGGATGAAATCATCTTCCAGAGCCTTCACGTACCGTTCGGTAGTCACATCGCCGTCAAGGAATATCGCACCGATTGTTCCGTGGATGGACACTGCACACCTCACAGTCACCTGTTGAGGGTGAAGAGACTTCTCGTCCGCGAAATGCGGATTATCAGTCCCCCAGATGCGCCAATTTTGGTTATTGAGGAAACCATCGAAATTAAAGTGGGCTTCGTCGCTAAACCAAACTATGGATGCGCATACTAATTCCCATCGTGCCCCGCTGCCAACCGTGCAGTTTGAACGTCCGAACGCAAACCGTTCAGAAGTTATGACGATTTTATTTCATATAGTTCAATGAATGTCACCCTGTACACATGTAGGGACCATCCGTTTGCGCAGGAATGCCGTTTTAGAGGAAAAAAGATATTAGTAGAGGTCCACTTTTGCAAAAGTTATTTTTATGCTGTTTTGCTTGATATGCCAAACACGTTTCGACGCAGTCGTGTGACTATCATTATTTAACGAACTTTCATTAGAATTTAGTGTCTGAAACAGTATGACTGCCGTCAGGTATTCTTGTGATTTCACTGTTACCTGCAAAATTTCTTTGTAGCCTATCGTGATTGCAAAAGAACCGACTGTTAAATAACTGTGAGCTTCCTTGCTCACGATGTTTCTAACTGGGCATGTTTTTTCACGTGTTTTATTTTCGGACATTGGTAAACAAACGACGAAATTTATGTAGTTTTTAACACAAAAAAACCAGATGAGATCTTGCAAAATCGCAAAATATCCTGACGAAAGAGAACCAGCGTCGACAGAGCAAGACACAATTTCGCCGAAATGTAATTGGGACATTCATCATCATCTTCAGCGTCATCATGAGCAATTTGAAATGAACTACTAGATAGAGGCCTTCCTTAAATTGTTCCATGGTTTACAGTCTACCCATGTTGCTCCTGCTTCCTCACGTCAGGTCATCGTCCCTGTCTTTCCTTGCCTCTTGGTTATCCAGCAGATTGGTCGGTCTGCCATTCATTGTCTGGTACATGTCCCTCACTGCGATCGTAAGTACATCTTCCACTCCACTGAGTTCTGTGGTATGTATCTCTTCTTTCCTCGTCTCTCCTTCAGGTAGCCAAAGCAGCCAAAATTAACTGCTCCAAAAAATATTGCAGAGACATTAAGATAGGGAACCCACCATCTACAGATGGGGCGGATGGAGCAAGCTGCGTTGCCTGTCTTGAGGTACTTGAAATACACTGACGAGCAAAATTCGAGGACGAAAGTAGCTTTGACAGGGTGTGTCACTGCCAACAACATCCATCATATTATAAAAATGGATGTATGTATGTATTTATGTATGTTCCACGTCTCCTCCTAAACCATTGGACCAATTAGAACAAAACTTGGTACACATATCACTTACTGTCTGGAGAGAATCGCTGTGGAATAACATCTATATCTACATCTACATCTACATGGTTACTCTGCAATTCACACTGAAGTGCCTGGCAGAAGGTTCATCGAACCATTTTCATACTACTTCTCTACCGTTCCACTCTCGAATGACGTGTGGGAAAAAGGAACACCTAAATCTTTCCGTTCGAGCTCTGATTTCTCTTATTTTATTATGATGATCATTTCTGCCTACGTAGGTGGGTGTCAACAAAAGATTTTCGCATTCGGAAAAGAAAGTTGGTGCTTGAAATTTCGTAAATAGATCTCGCCGCAAAGAAAACCGCCTTTGTTTCAGTGACTGCCACCCCAACTCGGTATCATACCAGTGACACTCTCGCCCTATTGCACTTTTTCGATGTCCTCCATCAATCCTACCTGGTGAGGACCCCACACCACGCAGCAGTATTCCAGCAGAGGACGGACAAGTCTAATGTAGGCTGTCTCTTTAGTACCTGTTACAGGGGCAGAGGTGAGGGAGAAAAGCTCCTCTTAAACCTCTGGATCAATTTCAACCAAGCTTTGATCTGGAAAGAAGTACTGTGGGGCTAAGAACCAGCAACCTACTATTGGGGTGGGGGTGATAATGTGGTGACAGGAGAAGCAAGAAGAGATGGACAGACGGAGGTGGAAGGAGGATATGGACACAGATACGAGGGAGGAGCACATGGACACATATACGAAGGAAGAGTAGATGGACACGGTGAAGGGACGGAAAAATGGACAGAGATAGGAAAGAAGAGGAGATGGACAGAGGAGAAGGAGTTAGAAGGCGCGATGAGAAAACAGAAGGGCAGAAGGAGATGGATTCTGAGGGGCAGGAGGATATGGACTGAGGGGAAGGAGTAGATGGACAGTCGAGGCAGGAGCAGATAGACGTAGAAAGTCAGGAGGAGGATGAGGTGGACAGAAAGAGGAAGGGGAGAAGAAGATGGACGGAGAGGAGGGCAGTAGGACAGAGGAGAGGGACAAAGAGTATGGGATGGAGGAGGTGAGCCTAATGGATTAAATATGTACCTGAGGAAGCCAGATACTCAGCTAGTAGTTGCACAAAACATGGACCATACATAGAAAGAACTGTTACAGTACAGTACAGAAGGTAACAGAAAGAAATGTGCAGTGAGACGAACAGAAATGAGAATTCTATTCGGAAACAATATTTACAGTGAAGTCACCGTGATGTAAGATTCCATGGACGATAGAAGAGGCGGGACATGAATCTTAATAGCGTGTGATCACCACGGACGGCAATGCATGCCCTGCAGCGTACTCCCGTGCTGGCCACAAGGTTGGTAAGCAATTGTTCTTGAAGGGCTTTCCGCTCCTCCAACAGTACGGCTGATAACGCTCCCCAACGCATCTCACAGGTTCAAATGGTTCACATGGCTCTAAGCACTATGGAACTCAACATCTGAGATCATCAGTCCTCTAGGCTTAGAACTCCTTAAACCTAACTAACTGAAGGACATCACACACGTCCATACCCGAGGCAGGATTCGAACCGGCGACCGTAGCAGCCATCTCACAGGTGCACAGTGGGCTTTAAGTCGGGGGAACAAGTAGAGGGTCACAATGACGTTGGACGGTGAATGCACCGTGTCGAATGTTTTGCGATGGTGCCAAGAGCACAGGGACTGCAGCAACGTGGAGTGGAAACGCGTGCTCTTCTCAAGATGAGAGCAGACTCACTATGAGCAGCGATTCTGGACGTTCCTTCATGTGGGGAGAGGTGGGAGCAAGTAAGGCACCCAGGTACATTGTCGAACATGATGATTTTGGTAGTCCAAGTGTTACTTACATACTTACTGTCCGTGTGCGGGCAAGAACATCTAAATTCTATTCCGCCAAAAATCTGCAGATTTAATGACCTTCCGCTGTGCAAACAAACTCCATTGAAACGTCCCCTTAGAACAATTATACATGACTGTGCTTAAACTGACACACAACATTTTGTTAGCGCAACGCAATCTGACTTTCAAAATTCCCTACAAAAGAATGGCCCTAACATTAAACTATACCTTTCACAAATCACTTACCTCACAAAAATCTTCGCTGCTCAAGCTGCTGCAATACAGCGAGCGCCACTACTGCCAGCTAAATAAAAGAGTCAAACTATGGAAGGCACTAACTACTGATAGGGATAGTTGGCAAATGAAAGATATTAATAGAGAACAAACAATGTATTTACCTTGATATCATCATATATAAATATAGCAGTTCATGACAAATTTCAAAACTCCGCCATCTCTCTCCCCACATCCACCACTGCTGGCGGCTCACCTCCAACTGCGCAACGCTACGCGCTGTTCACAGCCAGCTGCCTAACACTACAATGGCGAGTATTACAACAATGCAAAGCAGCCACAGACTGCACACAGCACAGCCAGTGATTTTCATACAGAGGTGGCGTTACCAATAAAAAAACCTAAACAGCCTACATACATAGCCCCCATGCTCCCCACAAAAAAATTTTACAAATTGGATTGGGCAGTGGCCAATACAGATTTGAAAAAATTTTTCATAATTACAATAACAAAGAAATCAAATGCACACACTTATTGATACAATGTTGGTCAAAAGCTCAAATTTTCGCACAGTCCATAAAGACAGTCCTAATCGTCCATCACAGTAAAATTGCAGTGTTTTTCTCAAAGTCTGAGCAGTAAAAGAAAATGCACAGGGAAGTAGTGGATTTCCATGCAGTCTTGAAGAAGTAGTGTTGTCCTTCCAGCGGAAAGACAGTGCTGACTCTCGACATGCAGACAAGTAATGCGCCACAACAGAGCAAACCCACAGCAGAGTCAGTCGAAGTTTTGAAGAGTATTGGTGGGTAGGACATCACAGAGCAGACCCACTGTAGTCCTGGTAGAGATTACGGTATTGGTGGGCCACCAGAGGTGCAGACCCACTGCAGTCCTTGTAGAAATAATGGCGTTGGTGGGTCATCATAGATGCAGACCCACTGTAGTCCTTGTAGAGATAATGGTATTGGTGGGCCACCAGAGGTGCAGACCCATTGTAGTCCTTGTAGAGATGGCCAGCAGCCATCTGTTGCGATTGTGCAGGTGCACATTCACCATCGAAGAGTCTTGCGGATAATATAGCAAGTCCATAAACCACCACTTGTGCACTCACAAAGTTTTTGGAATTGTCCTTAGAACCAGCAATGCTGTTATCCAGTCCCTTGCTGAATTAGTAACACACGTGCAAACACTAACAGTCCCAACTTCTCACATATTGTCCATATACTATGACCAACAGAAACGTGTGCAGTGAAATGTAACTAACAAGTTAATAATATCATGAACTGGTGACAATTACAATTTTATAACATAAGAATACAATAACAAAGGTACAAAATACATCATTAAAGAACAAAACAATACAGATAACATTTGTAGTACAGGCTTTACAAAAGAATCGAACTAACATATACATCAGTGGAATTATGACATGAGTACATACATAAAAGATCACAATAACTTTTGAAACATCAACTTCACACATGAGCATTAAAACAAAACACAATAAATAATGTCTAAACATCTTTACAAAGTAAATAACACATTATTAATGCCAATTGTATTTGAGGATAACAGTATTCCTCATCATAGTGAATGTAACTTAGTATTAGAAGAGAAAAAAGTTCTATGAAACAGTACACAGAGACAGGAAGAAAACAAATACACAAGGGTACACAAACATATAGTGGGATAACACAAAAGGGAAAGGACAGGGTTTGTTTTACTGCGGTATTTTGCATGGAGATCTCCCTTTGTTCATCATTATTCCCAAAAAGTCCTATCTAAGCCTGCTTTCTGTATTCTGTTCATATTTCTTTCAAAATAATTATTTCTGATTGTACAATACTCATTTGGGCCCAAATCCTTTTCATATAACTTCGCAATGCATTCTTTACCTATTCTCCATAGTCAGTTTCTTATATAGTCTACCCCCTCTTAAGCTAACTTAAATCTACTGAGCTCAGATGCTAAACTAAGGGACGAGGCAATGCAGCAGCACATAAAACAATTAATATAAACAGCAATGAAAAAAAATGGAAAATCGCAAAGCAAGCTACAGTAAATCTAAATTACCAAGCAATTCAACATTACAACTAATATGAGGCAATGCGCAGCAACAAGAAAAATAAATGAGTAGTAAAACTGGCTTAGCAGAGTAACACAAAGTCAAATTCAGTAACACTATGCCTGGCCAACAGCAGTTTATATCTAAACATGACATAGCTCAAGCAGAAAAAATAGTACACTAAAGATAACAATGCAGATAAGGGAAATGTATAATCACATCTTAATGTCTAAGTAATTTAAGTGGTGCACCACAAATTATTCTACAAAAGAAATTACCAAGTACTTGAAAAGAAAATTATAGATGCAGTTACTATTATTAGTCCCTTCTTATTGTTCTCTCCATTCCAAGAGCTCCTTTTTCGAAGAATGTGGATCAGAAAATAATTATTTAATAAATCTGTTGACAGAAAGTGTTCACATTAGCAGATGCGTTTAAGTTTATTTTATAAAACCAATGCTGCAACACAGCTGGAAACCAGATATTAAACAAAATGAGCAATCTCTTAACTACAAAGACAATAGATGTAAAATGTTTCTAATCATTCCATTAGGCATTTTAGTAAATATCATAAATTACGAGCTCCACAGTATGCTTTCAACAAGGAAATGTCAATAGCGAGGACAATGGCCTCCCCTTTCTTTTTTCCTACCTGTGCTTCTGAAAGGCTAATGGCTTTTTTTCGGGCGGCTGTCGCCCAGGTGGCTGCCCGCGACGCATTACGTGCAGGTGGTCACTTAACTTTCTTATGGAAATATTTACGACAGCAGTTTCCGCTACTGTGACAGTCTCATATACAAAATTTCACGGGTCGAGAATTCGTCAGCATTGTGATACAGTCACGCATTTACGCACATTTCATAACTCTTAAAGTACATTTCTTGGTTTCCAACATACTTCTTATTCCTCATATACGGTAGCATCATCATATTGATCATAAGCATATCTCAACAGCATAGTACACATCGTCGTCGTAATAATATCATAACATCTCAGTCAATTCTCAAAATCGTCGTAGCTTCCTCCAATAATTTCAAAACCTAAAAAAAATTCTCTGCTCATTTCAATAGTGTCATCCACCTCAAACGTACTTTAAAATCATGCTCCCTTACCAAATATATCATTCAAAGCTCTCATAGTATCACAATGGTTCCGAAAAAATATGAACAGTTTACAAAGTACAGACAAAATACAGTTTTATAAGTGTGAAGTTATCCAACTGTGTAATTACGTAAACATCTGTCACTGATATAGTAAAATAAATGTGTGTCTCTCTCAGTTACATGATCAGATAGCTGTGTAATTTGTGTGTTAGAGAAATGTGGTACCGATGTGTAAAGTTGTATAAGCAAATACCATATTAGCTAGGGTTCCTTGTGGTTGCCACACACATGGTACACAAAGTAAGCGTGTACCCCCCTTGAGGATTAATGTAATTATACCCTCAGGTGTTACAGATTACAGAAATGGAATGAAATGTATCACGGAAAACTTTCTAATTCTAAAATCTTTAAAAATAAATGTTTTAAGTACAAAATTAATCACTCAAATACGTGTACTGTAGCGCTAAATGTGCGTCATGTTGCAACATAATCTGTGTGGAAGTGTCGTAGTTATCGTCCTCCGAAAGCTAAGTTCTGCAGAAGTCAATGTACTTACCTCATAATACACAAAAGTGAAATGCTTTGCGTATAAATGTCTTAGTTATTACGCTTATTGCCGTGATGAGGAAAGTACTGTGCTGTAACGTATTGTTGTGCTACGGAAAAGGCAGTCTCATTGTAGCTATACCACAAAAATTACTACTAAAACATGTTTTTCTTTCCAGAAGAATTCAGAAAACTGTGCAGATATAAAACAGATTTAGCGCAAAAGCAACATTGTAAATTGTCACTCATTAGTAGCGTCGTGATAAAAATCGTGTAGCTGTCACATAAACTAATCACTCTGTCGTCTGGTATCTCACAGAAAGTACTTTAAACCCAGAATGTATTTTCAAGTGAACCAAAATGCTGCATTAAAATCTCATTAGCAGTGCCAGTAAATGTTCTAAGTATGTGAGCCTTATAGTCGTTACGTAATCGTGCAACAAACAAGCAAGAATGCACACACACAATAACACTGTGTCGTCTGTCCACAATAACAATGCAATCGTAATTTCTGTTTCAATGTTCCCTAGGTTCTAGACTGTATATTTAACTTCAAACATTGTTGCATGTTAACAGTTTCTTAAGTCTGACAAAGCATACTAGAAATGTGAAGCGAAAAGTTTTATGGCAAAGACAAAAGTCAAAAAGCAGATTATCTTTAAGTAAACGGTTTTACATGTGAAGTGTGGTGCTATCCTTTACTCTTCATAGTACTCAGAGTTTGAACTTGAATGCAATTGTCAGGCGGTATACGTCGGTAAAGAATACTGGAATTTTTCTCAAGGTTAGCGTCTATGTTATTTTTCTCTGAGCCACCTGGCGCACGCGGCTGCCTGCTGTGCGAGTCATTGTCTGTCTCTTTGTTGGCGCGCGTCGTTATTGGGATTAGGAGACCTAACTTCTACAAATTCGCCTTGCCGAGAGGGCCCAGCCGTGTTAGAATCCTGCCAGTTCTGATGAAATTGACGTCTGTCGTTATGATTATATCGTCTGTCGTCATGTCGGTAGATTCCGTAGTTTCTTCCTTGTCGGTCACGTGGTGGAGAATTTCTTCCTGAATCGTAACTGCGCGCTGAACTGTTGCGTCTGAAAGTATTCTGTCTCCCTTGATAATAATTGTTTTGGTTCCCATATTGTCTGTTTCTCTGATTGTCTCTGTGATAGTCATTACTACGGAAATGCGATCTTTCCTTGTAACTATTATTACTCTGCCAGCGGTTGTCATATGGGTGGTGTCTGTTTTGGTCACGATTTGCGTTGTAAGAATAGCCTTTTCGTGTCCAGTTATTGTTTCTGTCATCACGGAATTGTGACGTATGTGACCTGTAGTGATTGTTTTCCTGTTTTCGCATCCGGCGACTGTCTGTGTCAATTTCTAATTCTTGTAGGAGTCCCTGAAATGCTTCAATGTCGTCTTTGCAACGTCCTGCCAAAATAATATGTCGTAAATGTTCTGGCAGTTTGATTAAGCAAATGCGGATGAGTTCTGAGGGGCTGTATGGGTTTGAAAGATACTGATTCTTATGCAACATGTCTTCAAAATATTTCATAAGACTGGAAAATTCAGATTGTTCAAAGTGTTTCATCATCATGATGCTATGTTTTACTCGGTCTTGTGTAGCTTGAGACCAATATGCTGAGAGGAAGGCATGATAAAATTCTCCTTCACTGTGACAATCGTGAATTACCGATCACATTCTTACAGCTGGTTCATTCTCCAAGTAGCCACACATAAATTCTAATCTGTGTTCTAACGACCAGTTGGGAGGAAAACAATGCGAGAATTGATGGAGCCATGCTTGTGGATGAATGTCGTTGCCAGAATTCTTAAATGTTTTGAATTTACGTGTAGTAATGAACAGCTTATAGTCAAAATCATCATGTCGGCGAGTCGCATATCGGTCATTGTTAGGTCGTGTCGGCCGTTCCATCTCAAAATTCGGTGCACATTGCCAATTTCTTTCATAACTTCCGAAATGCCCTGTGTTATTATTTTGCGGCTGTTCCGTATTTCTGTGTCCCTCTTCCCGTATTGGGGCGCGAGTATCCTCTGAAATACGTAATTCTTGTATTAACTGTGTCAGCTGATCTTGTACTTCCCGGATTTCTCTTTGGTGTTGCGTATTAATCTGATTCTGATTTTGTTTGAATTTACTAATTTGTTTGCACTCTTCTGTGTCATTCAGATTATCATCTACCTTCGTAGATAGATTAGTGACCTGATCCGAAAGTTCGGCTACTTTCTCCGATAGTGTACTTATTTCCTCAGTGTGTTTTTCTGAACCAAGTTTCAGAGTGTCCATTTGTGTTGAAATCGTATCTACTGTGTCCTTTAAGTTTTCTTGAGTTTTTGCAAGTTGCGTAACCGAATCGGTAGATGCAACTGAGTCAATTTTAGCTTGCAAGGTGTTGTGATTTTCATGAACAATAGTTTGCAGTTCTTTTATGGCTGCTTCATGATTCTGTAATGCATTTTCATGACGCGAAAAAATAGGTTGGAAATGCTCACAAATTTGTGTTTTTACGTCATTACAGACTTTTTGACATTTCGAATCGATGTTATGTAACTCAGTAGTTAAATCTTCACGTGTTTGTTCAAGCGTGGTGTGAAGATTTTGTTCCATTGCGTCTAACTGTTGCTGTGTTTGTCTCTGGTGTTGTTCCATTGTGTCTAACTTTTGAAGCTTTTGCTGTGTTTGTCTCTGATTTTGTTCCATTTGTTGCATTAATTGCAATAATAATGTATTAGTGTCTGGAATCTGTTTCTCTACGCTTTTCGGCAGTGCATTTGCACCGGCAACATTCACATTTTGACAAGCAGAAAATGTGTCTTGACTTATTTGAGAAAACGGTGATGACCCAAAACCTGAATCTACAGTATTTGCGAAATTGTGTCCTGTCATTTCGGATTCCTGAGGCGAGCTGTTGCCGAGCGATCGATCGATAATGCTTCCCTGTTCACTACCTGTTTCACTGTCTACGCCATTGTTTGCAGCCCGCTCCATTTCCCTATGCACAGTTACCAAATTACTACTTTGAACGTCTGTTAATTCCTTACACAGTGGTGCTGGCAAGCTACGCTCGTCGTCACTATTATTTCTCAGTTTACTTTGGAGCCTAGTGTTACGTTTTTCACACGCCATTATTGTCACAATATTTCACACGATAACACAGAAAAGCACAATTTGAAGAGAAAAAATAAGAGAACACATTAACATAGCACTGAAAATAATATCTAGTTAATTGCAGCTGCGAAATACTAGGTGCAAATCTACATGCATGCCACAACTGTGTACAACAATGAAAAACTACAACTACAAAGGAGATTCTCTCTACAATTGCGCGCTAGCAATAAACAATAGCTACACTAATTACACAAACTACAAGAAAAAAAATCAGAAGATTCCAGTGAGGTATCCTCGGCTAAGGGTCGACATATGAAACGTCCCCTTTGAACAATTATACATGACTGTGCTTAAACTGACACACAATATTTTGTTAGTGCAACGCAATCTGGCTTTCAAAATTCCCTACAAAAGAATGGCCCTAACATTAAACTATACCTTTCACAAATCACTTACCTCACAAAAATCTTCGCTGCTCAAGCTACTGCAATACAGCGAGCGCCACTACTGCCAGCTAAATAAAAGATTCAAACTATGGAAGGCACTAACTACTGATAGGGATAGTTGGCAAATGAAAGATATTAATAGAGAACAAACAATGTATTTACCTTGATATCATCATATATAAATATAGCAGTTCATGACAAATTTCAAAACTCCGCCATCTCTCTCCCCACATCCACCACTGCTGGCGGCTCACCTCCAACTGCGCAACGCTACGCGCTGTCAGCCAGCTGCCTAACACTACAATGGCGAGTATTACAACAATGCAAAGCAGCCACAGACTGCACACAGCACAGCCAGTGATTTTCATACAGAGGTGGCGTTACCAATAAAAAAACTTAAACAGCCTACTTACACCATCCCTGGGCACATGGGCCGACGTTCAATCGTCTGTGTTTCTGGTCATCTTCAGAAAAGCCCCACCTAAACATGTTTACTTGGCATTTTGCAACTCCTGTTATTAATCTATGCAATACTCTCCATGTAGTATACTCTAGTTGCTGCCCTTGTGTGATTTCCTCTTTGGGGTCCAGGTTTGTGTTTTGCAGAGAGTCCAACCATAAAGACAGTCGGTGGGTCTCAGGTCGACCTGCTAGCGATACTGTCCGTTGGATGAAACTTTTCCTTGGATTAAGACGAGTTGGGAATGTTTGGAGGATGCACATTAAATCTCGTGGGTGTGTTTACTGCTTTTTTTCCTCTCTATGTCACAGGCTACAGATATGTAGGGGTGCTATGGCCGCAAGTGTGTAGATATTGTTGACATGTGAATGCCACAGGCATCCAAGACAACCTGGCAGTCCCATTTAAAGCGAGTCTGCGTAAACCTGTTGTTGGCCACTGATGCATCGTATATGTGGATCGTGATAACCCTTCCATCAACTAAGGCCGGAAGACGGTCCATTGAAGCCCTGAAACTGGTAGTTACACAATAAATGACAACATAAGGACGGCTGTGGCTGTTTCATTCTCTTACATTTAAAGTGACATCTACTTGTTTGGGGTGGCGAGAATGCTCCCATACTGGTGCCGCCTATTCTCCGGCTGCAAAACAGAGTCCCATTGCTGATGATCGAAGAAATTCAGGTTCTCATGTTGAACCAGTCAGTTTGCGTATAATGTTGTGGGGAAGGAGCCTCAACGAATTATTTCCGTATAGCGTACACAGTCGGGTGTACCGTGGAAACGTCGAACTAGTGTCAACGACTGATCCTTCTGCCACAGGGAAAACATCGCAGTTCACGTGCTACGGAGCGGGAAGGCATAACATTGCTTATCGCACTGACAGCCAGATCTTCGAACACACTATACACAGCGATCAACTTTACCGTGACGCTGTACAGCATTCAGGGGTGTGTTAGGCCCTGGTTTCATTTTTATGGATGACAATGCAAGACTGCATCGAAAAGCGCAGCTGGAGGAATTCTTGCAAAGAAGTGACGCTGGGCAGAAGGACTGGCGTACCCGTTCCCCCGACTTAAAACCCGTCGATCACCTGTGGGGCGCATTGGGCAGGCATACTGCAGCAAGTCCCCACGCCCCAACGCCATCCAGCAGTTGTCAACCGCGCTGGTGGAGGGCATGGACTGGCATCCGTGGTGATCACATTCCCTATCGATTTCCGACCGGGTTGGGGATTTTCTCTTTGCCTGGGGACTGGGTGTTTGTGCTGTCCTCATCATTTCATCATCACAATCATCATTCGTGACACTGTATGGATTGGACTGTGTCCAAAAATTGGACTGTGTAAAAAGACTGGGACTTCGTACGGGCGCTGATGACCGCGCAGTCGAGTGCCCCACAAACTAAAAGTCAACAACAAACCAAACACACCCTATCAAGAACCATTGAGATGTAACAAGATAAAAGTGATGTTATTCAATGGAAAAGTTGGAAATTGAGATTTCGCTTACTGTTTTATCAATCACAATTGGCGCAAGAATCATGGATTGACCATTGTCATAAAATATTGCATTATGAAACGTGAATAGTCTTTACTTGCAGTTTCCCGTGACTTGAAGCAGTCACAGCTAGCGTGCTATTGATTAAGAAATTGCATCATCGTCTTTCTAATTACGTCATGATCGTAGATGCGATCATACCCGGCCGTGAAGTTATTGTTATGAGAAAACAATTTCCTAAGGGACCAGAAACTTCTTACGGGCGCAAAAACAACTGCAACATCACACAAAAGGGAAATTCAATATTAAAGCTGATGCAAGAAGACAGTAAAACAGTTTTCTTTTTGTCAGTGTAACACGCACATTGAACTGCTGATCTTGGCGTCTGTAAGCTTAGCAAAATGCATAGTTAAAATGAAAATAATACTGAGGAGATGATAGGAATGAGCACTGCTAAATGATTCAATATTTCCAGAACAAATATTTATTATAACTAAAACATATATCGTACCTTATGCTTAGTACTACAATGACGGTAGATTTTTATGTCCGTTTCATGTCCATTGAGCGCTCTTTTATATAATCATAGACCTTTTGAGTCGCCCGTGCGTCGTCACGATAAGTTATAACAGTTCTTCTCTTTACACTACACTCAAACTTAGACGTAAAACGTTTTTATACATTTAGTAAAAATTAAATCAGACTGCCACAAATCTGCGTCCGTCTTACTTAAGGAAACAGTACAAGTGTTTAGCGCTCAAGGCTTCATTTGTTCTCCAGCGAACAAAATAGTGAAGGCTCGCATATTTATCCGTATTCTTCTGTGTATGTTGCCGTCCAAAGACGACAAATTACATTATTTAGGAAATTCCCCCATCGCTATGCGACGCCTTATTATACAGTAATCATTCTTTATAAACAAGTATTTGCCTTCTGGCTGAAAGTATTAACTATTTGCTGTTTTAATGAAGCCAAAAATAGCGAATGTCACACCATGTGCCGCCGTTTGTTATGTAAGCGAACCGTCTTAAATAGCGGTGACTTCAGTGTAATTATTGTCTTTGAATAAAAGAGTCATTTCTGTCCATTGCATTGTGTATTTCTTTCAGTTACCTTCTGTACTGTGCTCTAGCACTCCCTTCTACGTATGATCCAAGTTTCATTGAACTATGTTGCTCGCCATTGACACCTGACACGAAAGTTACTTTCGTCCTCACGTTTCGCACATCGCTCTATTTTCCGGGACAATTTTACGTTGTCATCCTGTAGTAATTCTCATCAGCGTCTCTACATTACATGCTCAAGAAGCCTCAGGTCTGGAATGGTTTTCGCTTTAAATGTCTATGTCTCACCGCCATAAGTCGAAAATAGTCATACATACTAGTAAACTTTCCCTTGCAGAAACATTGAAAGTTTAGTTTTGAAACATCATTTAGTTTATCGAAAGCACCCCACGCCATTTTTATTTTGTTTACATCTTTTCCTACTCGTCCAGTAGTAGTTTTGAACTGCTCCAAATACAAAAACGCACCAAGTACTTCTATGTCTTCATTGTTAATTTCTTCTGTTTTCTGTTCGGTGTGTTTGTTCCAAATTTCTCACTAGCAACCATTTTGATTCTTACTTTCACATTTATTCAGCTAAGATCTTCCATTCGCGTTTGAAGTTCATGTCCACTAAAGAAAATAATACGGTGTCGTCAGTGAAACGGAAGCGGGTCGGTTGCATTCCATTGCATTCCTCCTTGGAGGCCTGAGTTTAACGTACTGAAAACATTTGTTTTGGAGCGCTGCGAGTATTTTTTGACATATGGAGCTTCCTCGCTTGATTTATCTTTGAATGCTCTACTTTTCATTGTTCTGTTGACGTTTAACGGAAGCTTTATTTGTCACATATATCTTCATGAGGGGTGACAACACAAAAGTCCAAGTACAGCAGTCTCTTGATCATCCTGGTCAACGCGTATTCTATACTGCACGGGTAACCTAAAATCACGGATAATACAAAATTTCAGCTTTTTTACCGTAAATTGCTATTTACTGTATTTACAAAATGTGCTACATACCACAAATGAAATCCCACTGCGTTACTTACGCTTTTTCGCCAGAAACTGACAACGTATTTACAAAATAACATATAAAATACTGAGTATTTTGTATCACCTGCTTTCATTTCATCTTCGGGGAACTGTTGTCAAAATTTTCCTGTCTCTGATTTTAATTCACTTTTTTGCATGACGACGGTCCTCATGGTTTGGTCACTAAAAATATCGCTACAGTCAAAGGAATTTTGTCCTGCATATTCTAATAACATGTCAATGCATTTCAGTGCATCTGTGTCTTCATTATCTTCCTCATCCGAAGATACTTTGCTCATTGTATCCACCTCACATAGGCATTCTTATTTGATCATTCGCCAATATTTTCGTCATCTACGTCTTATCAACGAGAAATTGGTGTTCTAAACGAAAATATTCGCAGTAATTATAACAGAAAATTCCAAATTTTATTTTTTTATGTCTTTCAACTATGAACCGTTAATCCACACGAGAATAATTAGTGCTTTAATAAAATTCATATATTTCTATCCACGAAACATAGAAATGGAATAGGCAGCTAATCACAAAAATAACTGTTACTAAAAAGCGATCTGCAAGCGGCTGTCGCCTCAGGGTCATCTCACAGTATTACAGCACTGTCAGTTGTTGACAATTTCAAATGTTAGTAAAAATACCGCAAAATACATATCTCTATTTATAGTCTATAGTACACAGCAAAATACGATTCTTTCCAGCTGCTACAAAAAAAATAGTATAAAATAAAATAAAAACTAATGTCATAAGAAATTTTGAAGAATATTTTTTTTTGCTTCAACTTATGGATGAAACAGAACCACTGACATATTTGGACTCAAAATAATACACACATAAAAAAAAAAAACGTTTGCATCATCCCGGTTCCCAGAACTCCTGAAGAGAGACGTTGACTGTGGATGTTGTATCACAGACACAGTCCCTTTGACTGTTCAGAGATGTCACTAAACCCGCCCCAAGATGTAAACAACCATGCATGGGCAGCGCCTGTTAGACGGTGGGGGTCCGACAGCCGATCAGTTCCAGTCATTCCAACAGCAAGGAGGTACATGACTCATGTTGTCTGTAGTTCAACCATGCCTAGACGGTCAATACCGCGGATCGATCGCGTCCGCTTTGTTACTTTCTGCTAGGAAGGGCTCTCAAAAAGGAAAGTGTCCAGGCGTCTCGGTGTGAACCAAAGCGATGTTGTTCAGACATGGAGGAGATACAGAGAATGAGGAACTGTCGATAACATGCCTCGCTCAGGCCGTCCAAGGGCTACTACTGCAGTGGATGACCGCTACCTACGGATTATGGCTCGGAGGAATCCTGACAGCAACGCCACCGTGTTCAATAATGCCTTTCGTGCAGCCACAGGATGTAGTGTTACAACTCAAACTGTGCGCAATAGGCTGCATGATGCGCAACTTCGCTCCCGACGTCCATGGCGAAGTCTATCTCTGCAACGACGACACCATGCAGCGCGGTGCAGATGGGCCCAACAACATGCCGAATGGACTGCTCAGGGTTAGCATCAAGCAAATGTCTTCAAGCAGACAATCGTCGGAGATGTGTTTGGAAGCAACCCGGTCAGGCTGAGCGCTTTAGACACACTGTCCAGCAAGTGCAGCAGGGTGGAGGTTCCCTGCTGTTTTCGGGGTGGCTTTATGCGGGCGCCGCTTGTGGTCATGGAAGGCCCCAAAATGACTCTACGATACGTGAATGCCATCCTCCGACCGATAGTACAACCATATCAGCAGCATACTGGCAAGGCATTCGTCTTCATGCCCCCATCGTGCACATCTTGTGAATGTCTTCCTTCGGGATAACGACATCACTCGACCAGAGTCGCCAGCATGTTCTCGAGACATGAACCCTATCAAAAATACCTGGGACAGATTGAAAAGTGCTGTTTATGGACGACGTGCCCATCATCAATTCTGAGGGATCAACGCCGAATCGCCGTTGAGGCGTGGGACGATCTGGACCAACAGTGCCTTGATGAACTTGTGGATAGTATGCCACGACGAATACAGGCATGCATCAATGCAAGAGGACATGCTACTGGGCATTAGATGATGATGATGTTTGGTTTGTGGGGAGCTCTACTGCGCGGTTATCGGCGCCCATACAAACTCCCAAACTTTACTCAGTCCAATCTCGTCACTTTCAGGAATGATGATGAAATGATGAAGTCAACACGAACACCCAGTCATCTCGAGGCAGGTGAAAATCCCTGACCCCACCGGGAATCAAACCCGGGACTCCGTGCTCGGGAAGCGAGAACGCGACCGCGAGACCACAAGCTGCGGACTGGGTATTAGAGGTACCGGTGTGTATAGCAATCTGGACCACCACCTCTGAAGGTTTTGCTGTATGGTGGTACAACATGCTATGTGGGGTTTTCGTGAGCAATAAAAAGGGCGGAAATGATGTTTATGTTGATCTCTATTCCAAATGGTTCAAATGGCTCTGAGCAGTATGGGACTTAACATCTGAGGTCATCAGTGCCCTAGAACAGAACTACTTAAACCTAACTAACCTAAGGACGTCACACACATCCATGCCCGAGGCAGGATTCGAACCTGCGACCGTAGCGGTTGAGCGGTTCCAGCCTGAAGCGTCTAGAACCGCTCGGTCACACCGGCCGGATATTCCAATTTTCTGTACAGGTTCCGGAACTCTCGAAACCGAGGTGATGCAAAACTTTTTTTGATGTGTGTACATGAACATTCTCAAAGATTATAGATGCATGTCATACATATTTATCGTGAGAAACGTGAAAGTATTCAGAGAGACAAAATAAAATACCATGAGAGGAAGGAAACTCTTTGGCCTGTGTAACGAAAAATGTCATCACTGATGAAGCTGCATTCTGTTGGACTTTGTAGAACCTTCCAGCGAGAAAATTGTTAAGAAAACTATGAAATAAATTTTGATAACATCACAGTCATAATTACTGTATCGTGTCACGTACGAAAGCATTACGAGAGACAGCGACAGCGCGCAAGTATTTGTGTTTGATGACAATGCCTACCTCAAGAAAAAATTTTATCTACATCTATGATGTACGCTATGCAAAAATAATTGCAGGGGCTTTCAGGCCAATATTTCCGTTGAAGTCGAGCAAAACAAATTTTTGTTTATGGTTTTGTGAAACCCTTGTTTTATGGATGTATACTACAAGGCTATTATCCTCAGCAAGCAGTAAATGTGTTGTAGACAAATTTTCCTTCTTGCTGCTGCAATGTCTCTGGATTCCATTAAAAATGTTTGCCCATTATTATAATTTCTGGATCAAAATCCAAGTGTGCGGAGGTGTCCGAGCCAAAATTACTGATTTTACTACGGAGATCGCTGTATTTTTCTAACCGTTGGATAATCTCTTTGTCATAGTGTCGAAGTACAGTTCTACGCACTAACTTTTAGTCAAAATCGTCAAATTCCGTATCTTACGTTTTCATTTACATCACATCTAAATATTCCTCCGATGTTCCTGCACTTTTAATTCGGAAATAAAACAAGGTAAGCGCACGCAAAATTTATATTATGCTTAGCTATATCAGTAACATATGTTCAGTACGTTCGATACGACAGTTTAAGATAGTTTTTGAATGTCTTTCTGCCCCTTACGCTCACCAACTATAGTAGCAATACACAAGGGCCTTTGCTCCTGCATGTCGCTCACTACCAGACACAGGTCAATGCACAGTTCCGCGAAAGACTGAAACAACACATGAACACGCTATAACGCACGGAAACACGCAACATTCAGCCGTCGCTGAACTGCACTGTTAACAGCGTACGTGCGGCAACGAAGCTGTGAGGCGGGCGAATCACAGCGCTTAGGCCGGTATTGCACTATCATATTTCTTTGACAAAGATTCGTCAGATTTCTTTGACAAAGATCTTTGACATGGTGCTAAAAATGTGTACTACACTGTGATCATATTTTTTCGTCAGATTTCAAGAGGGCGGACAAAAACTGTGCGCTGCAGTTGCTTGTACCACAGTTGCCTTGTGTGCGCATTTCGAAGAGAAGCAGCGGAAATGAAAGGAAACATACTTAGGTGAGGTCGTGTGTTTTACGTCGACATAATAAAAGCATTCAGAAAAACTTTTTACGAGAGCTGCAAGTGGAGAACGTAAATGTTATATAAATTACTTACGAATGGATGAGAGTGCATTTAAGTATTGGTTCAGTAAAGTGGCTCCTCATATTACAAAACATAATACTCAGTTCAAAAATGCTATACGTGCACAAGAGAATATCCCCACAACACAGCGATTTCTTGCTGCAGGAGAGAGCTATTCTAGCTTGCAATGCAGCACTCCAATACCACATAGCATATTAACCAAAACAATTCAAGAATCGTGTGAAGCGATTTATAAAGCAATGAAGGAGAAATATTTGAAGGTAAATAAATGTTTAGGACACACGACATGGACAATAAGAACTATTTTTATTTTTTCATAATTTAATGTAATTAGTGTTCCAACAACTACAAACTCAATAAAAAGAACGAAGCAGATGAAACACTTTTTAACTTGTGGCATCCAGAGTTCAAAAATAGACAAAGTAGAATAGAGAGCTAAGATATTTTTTTATTATTATTTTAGCGTGTTTCCTTCTTCTCTATTTCGGTTTGTTGAAAAGGGGCCTCGAAGATGCCAGATGTAGAGATGGATGGCTGTAGCTGTGATTGTGGATTTCAAGTCGCCTGCAGCATATCCCACGTTCCCATCAGCACACGACAATAGCGTACGTTGTGCGCCTCCCCCCCCCCCCCCCCCCGCCCCCCACCCAACCGAGTCAAAGCAAGGTTATTAAAAAGAGTCGAAGGAACACACCAACCAAATTTTTGCAGCGGACCAAGCGGTTACAAATCACATTGCAGTGAACAGAAGACGAACGACTTTTCTGATCAAAATTACGGCGAGGCCCTAGATTTGACCATATTTCTTTGACGAGAGGTGAAATGGTTCAAATGGCTCTGAGCACTATGGGACTTAACATCTGAGGTCATCAGTCCCCTAGAACTTAGAACTACTCAAACCTAACTAACCTAAGGACGACACACACATCCATGCCCGAGGCAGGATTCGAACCTGCGACCGTAACGGTCGCGCGGTTCCAAATTGAAGCGCCTACAACCGCTCGGCCACTCCGGCCGGCTGACGAGAGGTGATATTTGACAAAGTTCCCTATTAAACTATCAAATTTCTTTGATATAAATATTTGACATATAAACTTTGACAAACAAATGTGATAGTGTGATACCGGCCTTGGCGCCGGCTGAATGCAGGGCACTCTATCTGCCTTGACAAATGAACGTAGCAGCTGAGAGTTGCTCGCGCTGAAGATGACAAAGTGCTTTAAAGTTCGAGTGCGTGCAATTTGACAACGAGTAAACAAGGCATAGTGGTGTTGCGTAATGCGCTCTGCGTGTCAGATTGGCGCCGGGAGTCTGCGCTCCTGCCTAGTCACCTTGCAGACGCGCGACTGAGACGCACCAGCTGACTTCCGGCTCACCCCGTGCTCTACGCAGCACGGCGCCTACGTAATTGGCAGGTCGGGTGCGCGGAGTGTGATGGACGAGGCGGGAAGTAATGAGCGCGGCTCGTGTGACGAATGATCCTGCAGATTACACACCTCCGCAGATTTATAAGCCACTAGTATTACGCACAGAGCTAGGCGCAATTCGAGCGTTGACCCCGACGCGCCACTCTAGACAAGCAGCTTGAGTACGCGATCGTGTTCTGTTCACTTATCTTTGCACGCGCGTGCATGTCCCAGAGCGGGTCAACGAATCCGCGTAACCGGCAAATACAGGGTGTCCAGAAAAGGGCTCCCTGATTTCAAAATTAAATATCTCTGAAACAAAGATCGATAGAGCAATGCAGTAAACGGTATGTTTATTGTGAAAGCTGTAAGAAGTTTATACAGCAGTTTGAAATAATAGTTACAAAAGCTGCTAACAGATGGCGCTGTACGCTGTACAGCTCAAATCAGCATACATAAGTGAAATAATCGTATGAAAACAATCTTTGCAAACAATCACATCACAATGTTTTCAAAATGTTCACCATTGGCACCACAGAGGTGGCGCAAACGAAGAATGAAATTCGCCATCACATTTCGTAGTGTCTCAACCGAAATGAATTCACATGCCACAGAGATCGCTGATTCAAGCTCGTCCAGCGTGGCGGGATGCTTCGGATAAAGCATGTCTTTCACTGTGCCCCACAGGGAGTCAAATCCGGCGAATATGGAGGCCAATCCATGACTGCACCAGTAAATTTGGGATATTCCAAAGCAATGACTCCCCAAGAAAGCGAAACACTTGTTCAGTCCGATGTGGTCGGGCTCCGTCTTGCATAAACCATTCAGTACCTGGTCGATCCTCTAACGCTTGCTGCATGGCGACAAATTGTTCCAAAATTGCAACGTTTCTCGAATGAAAAAAGGGCCAATAATGCCTCTGCTGCATACTGCAGCCCACACAGTAACTTTAGGAGAATACAGGGGTTTCGCTTCACACCAATATGGCTTTTCGGAACCCCCAAATCGCCAGTTCTGCTTATTCACGTGTCCATTCAGGTGGAAGTGTGCTTCATCTGTAAACCAGATGCAGTCAACGTCATATCCTTCACTATCAATCATTGTGAGCTTCTGATTAGCAAAGGCAACCCTTTGTTGCACAGCTCGTACGGGTATGGCCTGGTGCGTTTGAATTTTGAATGGAAACATGTGTAGGCTCTTTCTCAGTATTTTCTGCGTGCTGGAACGCTTCAAACCAGTCTCAGATGCAATTCTACGGACGGATGACATTGGATTTCGCTGAATAATTCCAGAAATTGTGGCGATATTTTCAGGCGTAACTGCGGTTTGCTTGCGGCCAACATGCCCCACTAGATCATCAGTTACGCTGCCTGTTCGTTGAAATTTTGCGAAGAGCATACGAATGGATTTCGCATCGGGTCCTTTTGGAACATTAAATCGTGCCTGAAAACTTCGCCTTGTTGCCGTAGGACTCTATTCTAACCTGTGGTACTCTAGCACCAGAAAAACGCGTTGTTCAATGGAGTATATGGTTTTAATCTCTTCCTTCGGTACGCTAACCTCCTTTCACGTTTCAATAGTGGAAATGATCGCTCTGGGTTTCGGATCACTATTTATACTAGGCATTACGTATGGCGATTACAGCCCCAACTGTTAGCAGCTTTTGTAACTATTATTTCAAACTGCTGTATAAACTTCTTACAGCTTTCACAATAAACAAACCGTTTACTGCATTCCTCTATCGATCTTTGTTTTCGAGATATTTAATTTTGAAATCAGGGAGTCCTTTTCTGGACACCCTGTAAATAGGGGAAACTACCGTGTATGGCCCTTCTTTCGACTTACTACAAACATTCGTGTAATATATGTTAATGCTTTAACCAGCTGCCGCGCATTTATTATTTACGTAGGCTAACCAGATGTTAAAATAAAAAAGAAAAGCGAGACCCTTGTGTCCATACCTTCTACTTAATTTTATTACTTCCCTTACGCTTACCTTTCTTGTCAGTTATCGTGATATTTTGAAATGAATAATGCGGCTCTGACGATGCAGCTGTTGAACACTCATAGCAAGAACGTATCTTCATTTGGTGAACTAGAACGGAAAATCTAGATACATTACACATAAATGAAATTCTTCTGTTCGGAGACAAAATTGTTGATATACGCTTTTTCGTTGTAGCCTGGATATATTTTCTGTTTTGCCAGTAACTATTTTAGACAGGTGCAATTTGTTAACCCTAAAACCTGTGTAATATTACCAATCACTAGCCAGATACAAATTATACATTTCGTCCTAAGATGAATTTATCAGAAGAATGAATTGATTCTAGTGGTTCCTTGTTAGAAACAATAATCGTAAAATGCAGTGCAAAATAGACTGAAGTTGAATTCTCACAATAATAACAGCTGTCATTCGTTCTTTAACGTTTTATGAAATGAATACTTCCCCCTGGGCATTTTCATCTGATGTCACACTTTCTGAGTTTAATATTCACAGTCACCAACTGCTAACAATAGTACGTAGTAACTTTGGCTGCACAGATCATCATCCGCCGACTTCCACTTCTGTGTCATAACTGTTGTCAGTTGTTCCAAAAGCCGGTAGACAAAAGTTTTGTCACTGAGTGAGTGAAATCTGCCAACAATGCAGATTTGATTTCAGACTGTTAGGGCAAGCGTGCGCGCACACATGCCAAACAATACTCAATAAGCACTGCTAACACGCGCTGCATCGCTCACATTCTTCACAAATTTAGCTACCATGTGGCTGCAGTCTTGTCAGGAAAAATTGTTTAAGTGAACCTCCATTATATCTCATTTTGTTGTACTTATCTCGAGGGCTGGGGACAGGGGTAGGTAATACCTGTTTTTGCTTTCAACATAGCTCTTACTATTTCTTCAGGCATAAGGCGAGTTAAGCCAAATGCGGTATGTACGTGAAAATATGTATTTCTATAACATTCTATTTCTAGGAAATGTGTTATTCACAAATATTTGATTAAATAAGAAATATATTGCACGTATTTTGTTTCTCCAATAAACCGGTACAGTTATGGATAAACGAAATCACACAGTTTCAGAGACTTTACTAGTCTCATACAGATAAGATTTTATGTATTTAGATTGAAGCAGCGAGTGAAAATTTGTACCAAAGCCGGGAATCGAACTCGAGTATCCTGCTTATTAGGCAGGTGAGCTAGCCACCAAGCCACCATGGCCCGTCGATATACATTTAAATAATTAGGCGTCCCATATGATTTTCCCAGAACACCGCGACATTTATGTGAAAACCGGGACTGTCCTGGCAAAACCGGGATGTCTGGTCAGCCCATATTTCCAGATACGTTATAGTCAAGAATAACATTCCTAAATGAGGGGCCACCAGTTTTCTTTACAAAAAGGACCGCTAGATGGCACTATAAAGATGGAGACATTTCTGTTGTTTTAATATTTGTAATTTGTCATTGTTAAGACGGTGGTAGCTCCGACACTGACAGGGTAGTCCGCTTACAGTGAGCATTTAAACACACATTGTCGTGAAAGAATTAAAATTTCATCCGAAGGTTTTCGTTGGATTATTTTTTTAAAGGCATAATTCAACAGCAGTGCCTCGAACCCCTTCTTTCTACTTTCAGTAACTAACCAGTGACCCCTCCTGCCCAGATTCTTTGAAGAATCTAGCTCCCATATATGGAAATGAAAAGAGCGTTTGGCGTCATTGGCCGGGAGGCCCCTTACTGGACAGGTCCGGCCACCCAAGGAACATAGAATAAAAAAGGTATGCCAGATTGGCGTAGTGCGCTGTCATTGGCCAGCGACTTGTTACGTCACCTGGCAGCCAGACGGCAGCATTCTCCGTTTGTAGAATATGAGTGATTGCAAAATAACTGTTTTCACGTCTCTTTTCTTCTCATATAACGTAAAGTTTCGCGCTCACAGGGTTGAACACACTTCATGTTAATATTATATACAAGGTTTCCGAAAGAAATGCGTTAAATATTATTAGCAATGATGATATATCGCCACGCAAAACTAGTGGCCGATGTTCGCATCCGCATTCATGTTCGTGTTTTAGGCATCTGACTACGGTAAATGTTTTACAGTTGGGTACTGCCGATTTTACACATGTTTTTGTAAATAAAAAGATAGTAATCGTCGAACTTACCTTACAAAGCTGATGCAGAAGCTACGTCGAAGATGCTGAAGGCGACGCTGACCAGAGCCGATTCTTCCTTGCCGAATTCCGTTTCATTGCATCAATTTTGGCTCTTTTGTTTAAATGTCTAATCCATATAAAAGTTCTTGTTCTGACATATAACTGAACTATTTTGCTATTAAGTTCGGGAAATTTCGCACTGATATGACCTGCTAAGGTTGCCATCACTCTATTACAATGAGAAATATTTGATCCATGAAAAGCAGCAAATATAATTTCTAAATCACGTATTTTAGCAAACCAGTCAGTAGAGGGAGAAATGATGCCCCCTTTTGAAATAATGGTAATCCAGTCTTCCTTCAGACTTAGTTCTGTATCAACAACACACTGTCCTGCTGTATTTCCCAAAGAACTGTCAACGTTTTTGCACTTGAATGCTATATATCCTGCTAGATATTTTAAAGCATCCTCATTCACGTCTTCACTGGTACACACTGAATCACTGAGCTCGAAATGTAAGAGCAAGTTTTCGTCATCTGTACCGACGTCAAATGATTTATCAGTTACTCTTATACATAATTCACTCGAGAGAAAACGTGCAATATCTTCCTCAGTTTCATCAGCTGGTGTCGGGTAGTTTTCAGAAACAGAATTCTCATTTCTGTCGTCTGAAGTCGAAGCACCAGAAGACAAAGGTATTTCACTTGCACTTCCAGTCAGTATCAATAAACGAATTCTGTTTTTCACCTCGAAAGGAGTGGGATTGTTGTAGAAGACACCAAGGCCACGGATTCTGGAAAAGAAATTTTCCAGACAATCTTGATTAAGTCTGGCTGTCAATATATAAGTAGCTCCGGAATTTTTCATATCATTGTAAAGTCCAAAAAGTGAATTTATTGATATAATGAATCCCTTCTGAAATGGGAGAAGACTGTTTCTTTTTCCTACTCGCATACTAGAGCACATTTCAAGAAATCTTTTTAGAGTGTTTTCCTGACTTCTGATATGAAACCCGTAACCACTTCTAAGGGGAGCTTTCTCATCTTGAGAGTATCTCGAATTCAGCACATCGAAAACATCGTTCACGAGCTCAATGAAGCTTCCTTCGCGATTTTTCTGCAGAACGTATCTCACAGCTTGGGCAGTGCGACGTGAAAATATCTGTGCAGCCCTTCGGACATTCTGACGATCACGTCCACTAACGTTAAGATGAACCTCCGATATGTGGTGATTGATCGAAAGGTCGCCTTTCTGATGTCGAAGAAGATCTTCTATAACCATTTTTGTAATCGCAGTACCATCAGGCAAAGTGATTCCGTCATCAAGAAAATGATTTCTTAATAACTTAAGCAAATGTGGAACATCAAAAATAACCCAAACTTTTCTGCTGTGATCAACAGGGTTTGAAAAGAATGTCTTGGATGTAGACACACCAAGTTGCTTCCACACATTCATATTTTTTGGTCCCATGTCGCACGTAACAGCTACAATACGGATTCCTGCTGTTTCAACTTCTTTTATGACATTCTGCAACAAATCACTAGACATTGCAACATCAAAGTCATAATACACTGGCTGCTTCCATTTTGTAAACAAGCTGCGAACCATGACAACTTGGACATTGTTGTGTGGTCCGAGTACTACATCGTCGGACGAATCGTAAGTCACACGACCGTCAATGCTCATCTCGTCGAAGCTTAGGACACCAATCGCCTCTAATGATGTGAACATTTCTGACCTACTTTTAATTAACTCCAAAACTGGTTTCAAAATACCTGGTCGGCACTTGCACTGTTTCGTCCATATCTGGAGTGTTGACCTGCAGGGAAAAGGATAATTCTTAAAAGGATAATTCTTCCTCCTCAGGTAGGCATATGCTTTAGAAGACAAAGCTCTCAATGTGAGAGCATTTGCAATGTCCTCTGAGCACCACTTTACTTGCTTCCTCTTCTTTAACAGACAACGAATTTGTCCTGGTGTGAAACACTGAGAAAGTGTACTTCTCACATCCGAGCATACACATTTGTGCTTCTTAGTGTGAGACACATTAGGTTTTATAGATGTAGCTTGCTTTATAACTTCTTTCATGGACTTAATTCTTTGTTCCAATCGAACATTTTTAATCTTCAAACTAACCAATTCTTTCTTCAGTGCTTGAATTTCCTGGTCTTTAAATGAAATTAGCGGATCAGTAAAAACGTCTGTGTTGCTGGATTTGTCCAGCTTACTTTTCTTGGGAGATAAAGTTTTCAACGTTGAGAGAGCTCTTTTTTTTTTACTGTTCTAGTGTCACAGCGACGTTCTCTCTCTGTTAGAACACTACCGGTAACATTCGCGGTGCTGGGACCTGGAACTTCGAATACATTTCCGTGCCAGTTTGGTATTTTTAGAGACGGAACAGCATTATCCTGTAGCAGTTTCCGTGTAGGTAGACCTAACAATTCATTCTGCAAGTCTCGTTTGTAATCGCTTTCACAAAAATGTTCAGAACAAACTCTTGCATTATTAACATTAATTTTGTCCTCTCGTTTACAACGAGCAATCCACTTACGCTGTAGTTCAACATTTTTTGGAAAACGATGATAAATTACGCCTTCAGTCTTACGTCCACTATTACTACATTCAGCAACTGCACAATACGACGTATTTGTAGACATAATTCCAAGAACGAAGCTACAAGACTCACGGAACAATTCCTTTCCAACTGAACACTCGGCAGGACAAGAATTACACACAAACTAACGTGTAACACGAACTCGCATGCACGCCTTCGATAGAAACACTGAGCGACACCGTTGTAAACAAACTGCAGTAGCTGCCAGGTGACGTCACAGCTCGAGATTCATCATGGCGGATAAAGGAGTGGGAGGTCGCATTTACACTCCCCTGCGGCCACCTTGGTGCAGGTCTCATTACATTCGACGCACCTTGACTGCAAATTTTTACGTCTGTCTGGTGATTCGACCTGTTGTGCTGCCATTCATTAACACCATTCCAGGCAGGGTGTTTTCCAACAGATAACCCTCGCCATATACCACTGTTGTAACCCAACATACTCTACAGAGTGTCAACAAGTTGCCTTGGCCTAAATTTTTAAACAACATAGTTGCGTGGAGATAGCAGCGATTGGGTTACTTATAATCAATCAATCAAAATGACAGTCACAATCGCGTTATTTATTTTGTCGCTAACCAGTTTCAACCCGCGATGGGGTCATCTTCAGGGCAATTTACACCATTTGGTCGCTTGCTGGAGTTGTCGCCCTGCCTGTGCACGGTTGGTAATTCAACCAACCGTGCACAGGCAGGGTGACAACTCCAGCGAGCGACCAAATGGTGTAGATTGCCCTGAAGATGACCCCATCACGGGTTGAAACCGGTTGGCGACAAAATAAATAATGCGATTGTGACTGTCATTTTGATTGATTGAGTGCCTTGGTCTGATCGATCACCAGATATGTCTCCAATCGAGCACATCTGGGACATCATTGAACGACAACTCCGGCGTCATCCACAAACCGTACTAATCGTCCCTGTAGTGACCGACCATGTGCAACGGATATGGAACTCCATCCCACAAACTGACATCCGGTACCAGTACAACACAAAGTATGCACGTTTCTATGCTTGCATTCAGCATGCTGGCAGTTACACCGGTTGTTAATGTACCAATATTTCATGTTAACAATGCCTTATCTCACGCTTACAATGTTAATGACGTAAATGTGTTACCTAGACAAACGTATTCCCGAATTTTCAGTACTCTACATTAATTATTTTTGGTGTCACTATTTTTTTCCCCCTCAGTGTACTTTGCACAGTGGAACTAGTTTCGGTCATAGACCGTTTTCAAGCTTAGGAGGCATAAATGGCACGAA
This sequence comes from Schistocerca serialis cubense, assembly GCF_023864345.2. Classification (NCBI taxonomy): domain Eukaryota; kingdom Metazoa; phylum Arthropoda; class Insecta; order Orthoptera; family Acrididae; genus Schistocerca; species Schistocerca serialis. Next base: position 899,179,970 of record NC_064639.1, read on the forward strand.
TGTTATACCATGACGTAAATGATTAGAAGTTGCTGTTTCAGGCCTAACATAGTCAATAAAATTATCACCTTATAGTAACTGTACAGCCGGCTACGGTGGCCGAGCGGTTCTAGGCGCTTCAGTCCGGAACCGCGCGACTGCTACTGTCGCAGGTTCGAATCCTGCCTCGGGCATGGATGTATGTGATGTCCTTAGGTTAGTTAGGTTTAAGTAGTTCTAAGTTCTAGTGGACTGATGACCTCAGATGTTAAGTCCCATAGTGCTCAGAGCCATTTGAACCAGTAACTGTACAGAGCACGTGTCACCAGAAGGTTTATTCAAATCGAAAGTCAAAGTTTTGTTAGAATCGGCCTGCTACTTACTTGGCAGAAGGTATAACATGACGGAAAAATGCAGCAGCAAACCACTTCCGTATTTGCTAAGGAAATATGATTATCCACAAACAGCAGGAGAAGTGCATAGCACCGGATGTGCTTAACAGACTACAGCAAAGAATTTAACTGCGTATATAACTCAAAAAAAACATGGGAAGTACTAGTTTTCTGCAAATACTAGTGTATCTTACATAGCTAATCAGAAATCTGTACAAAATCCAAGAAGCAGCATTAAAAGTCCAACAATGATGTACAAAAACGTTTGAGATAGGTATAGGAATCAAATAAGACGTATCTTTTCAATTTGTATGGTGAATATGTGATCAGGATTCGAGGTCTAACAGATACGAAAACTGGAATTACAATTCTAATTTACTCAACAACTTAAGATATGCCGGCAACTTAACACTTATACCAGGCAGTGAAGAAGATATTAAAAGAATACTGGAAAAAATACGAAAATGAAGTGAAGAAGTTAGCTTAAGGCTGAATTTTAAGGTAACAAAAATTTTGACGACAGGAATCGAACAAATGTAGTGATAGACGAAGAAACAATTGAGGAAGTAGATAAGAAGACATTTTTAATATATATTAGGAGAAAAGAAGGTGGACATAACTTGAAGAAGAAGGCTACAACTTGAAAAATCCGCTGTAATTAATTTGTTAATGTTTAAGAATCTTGAAACCCTCTTTTTACTAAACCTTTCTTATCAATTGGAAGCCGCTTTATAGTCATATATTGGGAACTACTTAACAGCTAAAGCTGCTGGAAGAGTCTTCATTCATTTTGAATCCCATCAACTCATAAGAACTTTTTTAGTGAAATGGAAATAGTAAAACGAGGTTTGAAGATTCTTAAATATTAACAATGTACTTTAACAACTATGGTGGCACTATGTATAAAATAATACGCTATAATTAAGGTAAGCAAGTGGTAAAGAAAAGAGAGCTGTCACTACTCAACAAAACAAAAAGGCTGTAAGTTTTATCTTTCCAACAGTTTTCTGCGGATGAGAGCCTTTGACAGTGGAAAAAATTGTATCACAAGAAAATCGTCTCATTTTAACTGAGGGTTTCATGGACTGAAAAATTAGAAAATTAAACAGTCCTGGAAAAAATTAAACCAAAGATATATCTGGGGGCCAAAATACTACAGATGATATTAAGGTACTTTTGGCGTATCAGAAGAGCACAAGGCTTACTAGAAAAGTCGTAACACTCGGACGAACGTGAGGTCAATGACATACACGAAAAGCAAGGAGATACTGGATAGACGGCATCAACGAAAGACCGGAATGACCGCAGAAGAACTGAGGATCAGAAGAGTGTCCAGAGTGCACGGAGGGACAATGTTCATCAGGTGACCAGGACTCGGAGATCACTTGATGTACCATTACAACAACAAACATTGTATCACTAAAAGGCAAGCACACCGAACTGCTGTATTCACACAATCGCTGAGCCCACCGCTACCGCCTTCTTCTCGCGCGTAAAACTGTAAATTTGGCAACAGCCCTTTCACCATTTAGTTTCATCGCCTGGTCACTGTGTGTTACGGTGGAATTCCTCCACGCTCAGCGGGTCAGCGCGACTCTTCTGGAGCAACAAGTGCTGGTGGGATCCGCACGCAAATCCACTGGCGCCGTCCCCTCATCGCCGGTGTATCGTGGCGTGTCTCACGCAACCCCAACTCCAGATGGCAGACAAGGAAATTGCGAACGACTTTTCTCTCTCCTAAATTGTCTGAGTCATAGCCTTCCTTGCTGTCGCTCGCGGAATTCTTCGGTATGTTCAGTGGCTTCACCACAGCAATTCCACCTGCCTGTCGCAAATCCCTCTGAGATAACATGAGAACATGGCCCACTGGCTCTGGCTACACAGTAATAATCTGTCACAGTAATAATCTGTCTGTGTTGAAACTTACTGGGGAATTAAAACCGTGTCCAGACCGGGACTCATTTGCCTTTCGCGGGCAAGTACTCTGCAGCAAAATACAAAGGTCCCAGGTTGGAGACCCCGTCCATCTCAAATCTGTAATATGCCTGGAAGTTTCGATTAACGTACACTCCACTGCAGAGTGAAACATTCATTCTGGGACCTCTCATGAACTTCGTTTTAGTGGCTATATACATACAGGAAATAGGACGCCAGTGTTTCTTTTCTGAGAATCGACTATTTGAGGTATAAAATCTTCATTGACGTAATCTACAAGCGTATCTAAGCTCTGCAGATCACTGTAACGTGCGTCGTAAAGGGTACTTTTCGACCCGTGTTGCTCCTTGTTATTCTGCTCCATTATTAGTCTTTGCCCCACCTACGTTCACGTGTTATTAATGTGAATCTGCCCCTCTTACGTTCACATGTTGTTAAAGTGGCGCGGCTCGCATAAGGGTGAGTGACGTAAATGCACTGTTCTCGGGTTGTCGGTCGAGTAATAGGCCCGTCGTGCTGAAACGTTTCAGTAAGGCTTGAACTAATCTTCATTGACGTAATCTACATGCGTATCTAAGCTCTGCAGATCACTGTAAAGTGCGTCGTAAAGGGTACTTTTCGACCCATGTTGCTCCTTGTTATTCTGCTCCATTATTAGCCTTCGCCCCACTTACGTTCACATGTTATTAATGTGAATCTGCCCCTCTTACGTTCACATGTTAACGTGATGCAGCTCACGCAAGGGTGAGTGACGTAAATGCACTATTCTCGGGTTGTCGGTCGAGTAATAGGCTCGTCGTGCTGAAACGTTTCAGTAAGGCTTGCGCTCGTCATCCACAGTAGTCGTGATTTCGATTTAATATGCCAAGCAGAAAACTTCTGGAAACGTTGTATGAAGGCAGCCCTACTACTCGGCAACCAAAGGATACTTCATCGGTGAAATTCAGCGAGAAACAACGTACCGTCATATTCTTGTGGCATGTCCATTAATGTCTTGTCTTTGTTTCTGTTTCAGGTAAGTCCGTTCGCTGGCGCCACATCTAGCTCGTCACTCTGTGCGAGGATTCCGAGACGTGGCTCTCAATAGCGTAAGTACCCCACTGCACGGCAGCTTCATAAATTGGCAGTATGTCATCGTTTCAGAACCATCCGTAGCGTGATTTGGAGTCATGAGCCATGTTTGCAGTTCAAATGCAAACCAAAACAGAATCTGTCGAACAAATTTTTTTCAGGTCAGCAACGACTCTTTGAACACATATTAATAAAGAACGATAATTCAGAAATAATATTTCTACACACATGACTATTCAAAGATTCTGTAAACAAAATCTGGATGACAGGGCGCGCAAATGTTTATGCAGCCTACCAACACTACACTCTAAGACACAAAAAGAAAAAACTATGCATGACGGAAGAGTTACCCGAATGGGTTGGTTGGTTGGTTTTGGGGGAGGAGACCAGACAGCGAGGTCATCGGTCTCATCGGATTAGGAAAGGAAGTCGGCAGTGCCCTTTCGAGGAACCATCGTACCCGAATGGGACGGAACTCGGTACATGTGATGTACATGTACAAACAAAAGATTACAGTTTCAGAAAAGTTGGAATATTTATTCAAGAGAAGGAGCTTCAGAAACTGAGCAATTCAATAACACTAAGGTTCACCTCTGGCCCTTGGCCTTGATTGACACAGATGTTGGATGTCCTCCCGATCGATATCGTGCCAAATTATGTCCAATTGGCGAGCTAGATCATCAAAATCCCTAGTCGGTTTGGGAGCCCTGCCTATAATACTGCAAACGTTCTCAATTGGAGAGAGATCCGGCGACCTTACTGGCTGTGCTGCAAGGATGCCGCCGATGACAACCAAAGGGGTCCTGCCATGAAAAGAAATGCCACCCCAGACCATCACAACTAGTTGTCAGGCCGTAAGGCGGGCCAGAGTCAGGATGGTATCCCGCTACTGTCAGGGGCTCTCTAGACACGTCTTCGGCATGGAATCTTACGGACTGGAATAGAATTGTCTTCAGTGATCTCCCGCTTCGCAATGAACTCCGATGACCAAAGAAGACGTGTCTGGAGACGCCTCGGACAGCGTTGGGATACCAAACTGAATGTCGTCCGTCATACGGCCCAACAACCAGGAGTGAGGCTCAAGAGTACCATTTCTTTTCATAGCAGGATTCCTTTGGTTGTCATCCGCGGCACTCTTACAGCACAGCATATCGTCGACGGTTTTCTACGCCCATGTTTGCTGCTCTTCATAGCAAGCCATCCTGGGCTTACATTTCAGCACGATAATGTTCGCCCGCACACGGCGAGAGTTTCTACTGCTCGTCTTCGTCCGTGCCAAAGTCGCCGACCCTCTCACCAATTGAGAACGTTTGGAGCATTATGGGCAGGGCTTTCCATCCAGCTTGGTATTTTGACAATCTAACGCGCCAATTGGACAGTGTTTGGTACGGCATCCCTCAGGAGCACATCCAAGAACTCTGTCAATCAATGCCAAGCCGAATAACTGCCTTTATAAGGACCAGAACAAGTCCAGCACGATATTTACTTGCTCAGTTTGTGAAGCTCTTTCTCTTGAATAACTCATCTGATATTTCAACATTTGTAATCGTTTGTTTGTCTGTACATGTCCATCACATCTACCGATTTCCGTCCCATTCTGACAATTCGCGGTGTGTTTTTTTTCTTTTTTTTTTTTTCTTAGAGTGTATTTTCGTTTGAGATAAAGTGGGGGTGGAATATTAGCCAAAGAATGGGCAATAATTACTGTTTCAAACTTCCGCACATCTGAAATTGTTAACTAGTCTCACTGGAGATGTGGCAGTGCAGCAAAAAGCGGTGACTGGCGAATCAGAGGTTATCGGGTCGCTGAGGCAAGTGGGGAGTCTCGCAATTGTATCATGACGCACCGTCCTTCGTGACAGATATCCTTACCAGGTGAGAGTCGTAGGATTTGCTGCCGCAAGAATGTCAAGAAGGAAGAGGATGTCTAGTTTTTGTCAGGGATAGCCAAACAAATTCCATGCTTAGAAAGTAAGAATAGGTTGAACTAAGAACGCCTCAGGAGCTGATAAGATACCTGTGTAGATGTCCTTGTATTTGATGCGTACTGAATGTTTGGGTTTAACTGACAACTGTCCGAACCTACCGTTATAGAGCACTGAAATTCACAAACACTGTAGTGCTTACTGTTTTGGCTCAGTTGAACCGTTCTTCAAAACTGGGACCTATCACAAAAATCCCCAGCTCTATATCTGTATTCAGCAAGCCACCTTGCAGTGTGTGGTGGAGGGTACTTTGTATAACATCGTCACATCTCCCTTTCCTTTTTCTGTCTTGGAAGGTTCGCGCGAAGAACGAGTACTGGGTAAGCCTCTGTGTGGGCTCAAATCTCTGTAATTCTCTCTTCATAGTGTTTTCGCGAGATAACGTAGGAGGAAGCAGTATGTCGGTTGACTCTTCTAGAAACATAAGCTCTCGGAACTTTAAAAGTAAACACCGTCATGCAAAACGGCTCTCTTGCAGCGCCTGCAACTGGAGTTGATTGATCATCATTACATTACATTTCATGTTTTCCATGGACCCCTTGGAGAGCAGTCTCTAAGATGTGGAAAGAGTCAATGTTCTTTTTTAGATACTTTTTTACTCAGATACATGGATATTGTACAATTCTAATGCAGACAGAATTATGAGCTATAATCCGTGCGAAGATATTCATCGATGGAGTAGAAGGAGTTGGCCAACAGGAAGTTCTTTAATTCACTCTGAAACCGATCTTCATCAGTTACAAGACCTTTGATATGCTCTGGTAAGTTACTGAAGATGTGAGTACCCATGTATTTGACTCCTTTTTGTACTATTGTTAAGCTTTTATAGTCCTTATAAAGATTGTTTTTGGTTCTAGTATTATAATCATGTTTTGCACTATTTTGTGTAAAAAGAGACATGTTGGAAATGACAAAGGACATCAGTGAGTATATGTACAGAGAAGTAGTAGTTAGAATACCAAGTTTCTTAAAGAGGTCTTTGCATGATGATCTAGAACTGACACCAGATATAATTCTAATGACTCGTTTCTGAATTCTGAAAATGTTCTCTACATGAGGGGAGTTTCCCCAAAAGATGATTCCATAACTCATTAGTGAATGGATGTAGGCTGAATAAACTAACTTCTTCATTTTTAAATCACCTATTTCTGCTATCATGCGTACTATAAATGTAGCTGAACTAAGGCGTTTCATTAAGCCTAGAGTGTGAACTTTCCAGTTTAGGTTGTGGTCAGTTTGTAGCCCTGAAAATTTGACACTGTCTACAGCTTTAATTTCATTGTTTGAATACATTATACGTATATGTCAGGTATTCTTTGTGAGGTATTAAACTGTATGTATTAGGTCTTGTCAAAATTCAGTGACAATCCATTTCCTGTGAACCGCCCATTGATACTTACAAATATTTTACTAGCCGATTGCTCCGTGAGATCACGGGTACTGTTTCTAATACCAACACTTGTATCATCTGCAAACAAGACAAAATTTGCATTTTGTGACAGTGCATATGGAAGGTCATTAATACGTATATAATAGGAACAACAAGGGACCTAAAATAGAGCCCTGGGACACACCTTGTCTAATGGTTTCATATTTTGAATGACTATTGTTCTGTGGTAAGCCTGATACAGATGTACACTGTTTTCTATTAAAAAGATAGGATGAGAACCATAAACCTGCTACTCCAGGTATCCCATAATATATTAACTTTTGTATAAGGATATCATGCTTAACACAATCAAAAGCTTTAGCCACATCACAGAATATTCCAAGTGGTAATAACTTTTGATTTATTGATTCTAATATATCATCTGACAATCCTTTCCAAAATACAAACTGATTGTGAATGAGAATATTTTTCTTTACTAAGTGTTTATAAAGTCTATTGTACATAACCCTTTCGAACACTTCTGAAAATATTGCCAATAATGAAATGGAATGGAAGTTTCCCACTGATGATTTGTCTCCTTTTTTGTGTAATCATTGTGACTCTTTCCTGCTTACTAAATCAGCATGAAACGAAGCGCGCTGCTCTTCTTTGGATATTCTCTGTTTCCTGTATATCCTACTCGGTAAGGGTCCCATACGAACATTATTCTAGTATCGGTAGAAAGAGGGTTTTGTAAGTTACGTCGGCTGCGGTTGGTCTACATTTTCTGAGTGTTTTCCAATGAATCACAGTTTGGCATCTGCCTTACGTCCGATTACGTTCGTGCGGCCTCTCCTCTTTAAATCGCTCCATACTCGTACTCTTAAATACGAGGTGCGGCTAGAAAAAAACCGGACTGATGCTGGAAAAAACATTTATTTATAATTATTTACAATTTCATGTTATCTCCTTCAATGTACTCTCCTCCTCGGTCTCTACACCGCTCCATACGAATTTTCCACTGTTCATAGCAATGCTGCAGATCATTTTCGGTATGTCCATACATTACTTCCGTCGCTTTTTCTTTTACTGTTTCAACAGTCTCAAATCTAGTTCCTTTCAAAGCTGACTTGACTTTAGGGAAAAGAAAAAAGTCACAGGGGGCCAAATCAGGTGAGTAGGGTGGATGATGTAAGATGGGAATGTTGTGTTTTGCCAAAAACGTCTTCACTGACAACGCACTGTGAGCTGGGGCATTGTCTTGGTGAAGGATCCATGACTTTTTTCTCCACAAATCGTTCCGTTTTCTCCGTACTCGCTCACGTAGGGTAGCCAGGACGCTAATGTAGTAATGCTGATTCACTGTTTGTCCCTCTGGTACCCAATAAATGTGCACAATCCCTTTGATGTCAAAAAAAACAATCATCATTGCCCTGAATTTCGATTTTGACATTCGTGCTTTTTTTTGTCATGGAGAACCAGGAGTTTTCCAATGCATCGATTGGCGTTTAGTTTCGGGATCGTAAGTAAAAAACCACGATTCATCGCAAGTAATAACATTTTGTAAGAAGGTGGGATCACTTTCAATGTTTTCACGGATGTCAGAACAAATCATTCTTCGGCGTTCCTTCTGTTCAATTGTGAGACACTTTGGAACCATTTTTGAACACACTTTGTTCATGTTGAAACTTTCATGAAGAATCTGCCTAACACTTTCCTTGTCAACTCCTGTTAACTCAGACACTGCTCTGACTGTTAAACGGCGATCTTGTCGAACAAGTTTACCGATTTTTTCAATGTTTGCATCAGTTTTTGCTGACAACGGTCTGCCAGTGCGAGTGTCATCGCTGGTGTCTTCGCGGCCATCTTTAAATCGTTTAAACCACTCAAACACTTGTGTTCGCGATAAACAATCATCGCCGTACACTTGTTGTAACATTACAAACGTTTCACTTGCAGATTTTCCTAGTTTGAAACAAAATTTGATGTTAACACGCTGTTCTTTCTGTACACTCAACATTTTCCGACGCACAGACAAAACGTCAACTACTTAAAACAGACGCCACGGGCAGACTGAGTGCAGGAGGCAGATGAAACTCGAGCAGTAGGCGGAGCGAGAGTCACGTGACAGGCCACGCGACTTTCAGCCTTATTGCATTCATTTTATTGTTTCACCAGTACTAGTCCGGTTTTTTTCTAGCCACACCTCGTATTTTGTGGATGTGATGTCTTCCAGTCATTGTTCTGCAATCGTGTATCATACGATGATGAGCCTTCCTGTCTATGTATTCACAATACATTACATTTGTTTATGTTGAGGTCAACTGCAAGTCCCTGCTCCAGGCGTCAATCCTCCGCATCTCTTAATGTTTTTCCCTACGATTTTCTAGCGTTGGGACTTCTCCCAACAGCATCGTCCGCATCCGACGTTATCCACAAGGCCGTTTGTATGTATTGTGAAAATTAATGGTCGTGTGACATTCCCTTGGGGTACTCCCGAAGATACTGAAAACTTCTGTCCGTTGAGAATGGCATACCGTGTTCTGTTTAATGGAAACTCTTCAGTCCAGTCACACAGCTGGCCTGGTATGCCGTGCGCTCGTATTTCGTAAGGCCATACGCTCGTATTTTGTTTATTAGGCGGCAGTGTGGAACTGTATCAAATGGCTTACAAAAGTCAAGTAACACGATGAACAGAGGAAGCTGTTTCCACACGATCGCTATTTTCGGAACCAGTGTTGGTTCCTACAGAGGACTTTTCGGTTTCCATAAATGTCATAATATGCGAGCATAAAACATGTTCGAATATGCGCAACGAATAATTATTTTGAGTCTGACTGGGGACATAAATTTGCATTTCACGGCCTAACGTCGCGTTATTCCTACAACTCGCTCGAGACGCATAATAAATTCATAACTTCAAAGGGGAAAGATCTCAGTCTCAGAATAAAAATCACTCCCTGAAAATATCCCACTTTCTTAAATGAAAGGAAAATAGAACTGAAATTTAAGACTGGATCACCATCCAGCTACTCAAATACTCTCAAGCTGTAAAAGGAAAACAGTGAATTGCTGAACAAGCAAGTCTTGACTGTATTCTGAAAAAATTGGTACACTCAATGCGCCTTGTAAGATATACGTGTCTCGTCTTCGGAAAAACATCTATACACTCAATGCGCCCTGTAATATTAGTCATATTTTCACTGACTGAGATCCAGTGAATATCAGATTCAATAATTTATTCTGGCCTGACGCAACCAATTGTCAGACTATAACATTTTTGTAAATATGATTGTAATGTTCCAAACGTGTTTGCAATGTAATCTTAGACTGCAAATTCTCTAAAGTGATTTATGCTGCAGCGTCCCAAAACCCAGTGTGACAATACAGCTCTCTACTGATACTAATACTTACAACTTAGTAGCTTTCCCTCTTCTGTGAAACTTTATTACGTTGGACTGAAAATGGTAACTTGCAGCCTGTTCCATGACCTTAATAATTAGTGATTTGGACATTTAAAGTAACTGTCTGCGCAACACATTATTGAGCAACCGCTGCTACAACAACAAACACTACGTGCAGATACCGATGCTGCTTTGGAAGCACATAGAAACAGATAAACCTTCATTGTTCCCTAAACAACCCAACAACGCTTTGTCATGGGCCTAGTATTAATACTTTCCTGTGCAACGAAGATCTGTACTGGTCTGCAATACTACCTGTAATGAAGCACTCCTTGCACGTTGGCCTGAAATAAGTCACGATACTTTTACAGTGTGCTGGAATTCAATAGTTATTAAAACAGCTCACTCCAAAGTACAATGCGTGCTCAGAGATTTAATAACACTAATCACGCAACTGTACGATGTATGTATAGATAGATCGTGCTAGTAAGCTCTCAATCATTAGGAGGAAATACGTAAATTCTGGATCAAGTGAATTAAATACCTGTTTCAATTTAGTTCCTATATTTTAACTACGAAAAACATGTTCAAACTAAAAGTTAACATCTGAAAATAAGTACTAGTCTCTTTTAAACAGTGTTCACAGCAATAATCACTTGAACACAAGCGCGAAAAAAGAAACATTATGTCTACATTACCCGCATTTAAAACGGTAAAAAGTGATGTAACGATTTCCAGAACACATGCATGATAATGGTGAAATAGCTATCCATCCAAATTTTGCCAACCATGAATTTGACTGCCACGTAATAACTCGCGAAATTAATAATTTGCTCCACGCGTATTGCATCAGTGATTCCAGTCGGAGCATAATGCAAAATTTATGACACATGTTACCTAAATCCATATACGCAGACAAGAAGAAACCGCATCCCAATACTCAGTCTCCGTACACCATCACTGCCCACAGCACAGAGTTACCAACTTGGCCGGTAAGAAGCAAAAAAATGTTCAGATGTGTGTGAAATCTTATGGGACTTAACTGCTAAGGTCATCAGTCCCTAAGCTTACACGCTACTTAACCTAAATTATCCTAAGGACAAACACACACCCATGCCCGAGGCAGGACTCGAACCTCCGCCGGGACCGGTAAGAAGCAAGTGACGTCATCCACACGTAATAACATCATACAGACACCTTAGAAGGCAAATTATTCAAATGTTTACTAATCTATAAACAAGCAGAAAGCATTATTTGGCTTTAGAATGTCTCTGAAATAGCAGTATACGCATCCCCGCATGTGTTTGTACTACATGTTTAAAACGAAACAAAAACCTATTTCCTCGTACTGAATTTTTAATAGTATTTTAACACAAAATTTTAAACATTAAAAAACAGTTTTAGCTTCTCGAATTAAATCATAGCAATATTCCACTCTGCAACTGCGGAAGCAGCTTATATTCAATAGGCTGTTACTCCGTAAAATGCACGCCAGTCTCACGAAGTTATTATCACTCATTAAGGAATTTGGATATCCTACTGCAGCAGTAATTAGTTACGAGCTCATCAAAATCTAAATCTTTATATAAGTAAAAGTTTCATCCCTATTTCTTTATATTTGTATCTTACTCTAAAACATTCATTTTGGTGCCTTACGGAATAATAATCACAGAACACACAAAAAAATGTTTATTCTCTTTCCTTTAACTAACTAAAAACATTATTGGGTGACAGATATAACTGCTTAGTAGGTTTTCATGACAATTTCACAGTTGGTGTTTTTCGACTTTAGGATACGAAACATGACTCAAATAACCTTCCTGTTGTCAGAAATTTCAGTTACTCCTAACCATTTTTCCAACTGCAATTTCCTCTCTAAATAGCATGCTTTCTTTCTGTATCGGTCCCGTGAGATCATTAATAGTTTTTCATACGCCGCGAGATTTCAGCCATCAAATCAGCACGGACTGTGACGTTCACAATCATTCCAGCATCTGTTTTTCTTTTGTTACGATCTTAGCCACGCATCCCTGAATTCCTTCGACGTCTGTTGTGATCCCAACTTATAGGCGATTTCCCTTATACAGTATGTGATCAAAAGTATGCGGACACCTGGCTGAATATGATTTACAAGTTCGTGGCGCCCTCCATTGGTAATGCTGGAATTCAATACGGTGTTGGCCCACCCTTGACCTTGATGACAGCTTCCACTCTCGCATGCATACGTTCAATCAGGTGCTGGAAGGTTTCTTGGGGAATAGCAGCCCATTCTTCACGGAGTGCTGCACTGAGGAGAGGTATCAATGTCGGTCGGTGAGGCCTGACACGAAGTCGGCATTCCAAAACATCCCAAAGGTGTTCTATAGGATTCAGGTCAGGACTCTGTGCAGGCAAGTCCATTACACGGATGTTATTGTCGTGTAACCACTTCGCCACAGGCCTGCATTATGAACAGGTGCTCGATCGTGTTGAAAGAAGCAAACACCATCCCCGAATTGCACTTCAACAGTGGGAAGCAAGAAAGTGCTTAAATCACCAATGTAAGCCTGTGCTGTAATAGTGCCACGCAAAACAACAAGGGGTGCAAGCTCCCTCCACGTAAAACACGACCATACCATAACACCACCGCCTCCGAATTTTGCTGTTGGCACTACACACGCTGGCAGATGATGTTCACCGGGCATTCGCCATAAGCACACCCTGCCATCGGATCGACACATTGTGTACCGTGATTCGTCACTTCACACAAGGTTTTTCCACTGTTCAATCGTCCAATGTTTACGCTCCTTACACCAAGTGAGGCGTCGTTTGGCATTTGCCGGCGTGATGTGTGGCTTATGAGCAGCCGCTCGACCATGAAATCCAAGTTTTCTCATCTCCCGCCTAACTGTCGTAGTATTTGCAATGGATCCTGATGCAGTTTGCAATTCCTGTGTTATGGTCTGGATAGATGTCTGCCTATTACACATTCTTCAACTGTCGGCGGTCTCTGTCAATCAACAGACGAGGTCGGCCTGTACGCTTTTGTGCTGTACATGTCCCTTCTCGTTTCCACTTCACTATCACATCGGGAACGGTGGACCTAGGGATGTTCAGGAGTGTGGAAATCTCGCGTAGAGACGTATGACACAAGTGACACCGAATCACCTGACCACATTCGAAGGCTGTGAGTTCCGCGGAGCGCCCCATTCTGCTCTCTCACGGTGTCTAATAACTACAGAGGTCGCCGATACTGAGTACCTGGCAGTAGGTTGCAGCACAATGCACGTAATATGAAAAACGTATGTTTTTGGGGGTGTCCATATACTTTTGATCACATAGTGGAGATGGATTGCATTTTTCTACAACCATACCACCAAATCTATTTCTTGATTGTCTTCGCTAACAAGATTTACGTTATCGTCTCGTTTTACATTGCCGGAAAAAAAGAAAAAAATGGAACACCCTCAAAGGCTGTGTTTGGTGGCAGCAAGGTATAAAAGGTGCGTACTGAGAAGGCGATCAAAGATTTTGCCTGAAATTTAGCAACTTCATTGATATGAAGCAATCGCAAAACTGTACGAGATTAAAGTAAAGCACGATTTTAATGTATTTTGTTGTTATTGGTCTGGTGAATCTAATAAAACATGTCCCAGACGTGTATCTGCAGCAGTTTTTCAGAACATCCAGAGAAGCAAAGATTATTATACAAGTAAATATGTTTACTTTCCATTAAGAATGTAGAAACGTTTATGTCGTTGTTGGCAACCGTTAGTGAGTTGTTTCAGCCGTTTCCTAACCTTGAAACGAGTTAGTTTTCTATATTTTTCAGTGAAAGAACATAATAATAACAGTCAATACACGTGAGACATCATTTGCTCGCATTATGAATGCAATAGATGAAATTAAGAACAACCCTGTGAAACTGAAACGAGCAACAAAATCTGTTCATACACGTGCAACTAAATGCATTGAACTCAGTGGAGACATTTTTGAACATTTATTGTGAATGTATTGTAAAATTGTATGTACACTCTACAACTTTAACACTGAGCTTGGTCTTTTCCGGTTTAACATGAATTCACGTGTGCTACGTTATTAATAAAAGTAGATTATCTGACACATTCATACAATTTCAGTGAACGTTATTAACATCATTTTTCCAAAATTAAATTCTCTATAACTACTGTTGAAAACTTTGTGCAGTTGTCTGCAATTTAAAAAACAGATTGGGCCAAGTACTCAATAAATTGAAAATTTTACCTAATTACTTCTTTGCTTCTATGGATGTTCTGGAAAACTACTGCAGATACACGCCTGGGACATGTTTTATTAGATTCACGAGATCAATAACAACAAAGTAAATCGAAATCGTGCTTTACTTTAACCTCGCACAGTTTTGCGATGGATTCATATTAGCGAAGTTGCTAAATTTCAGGCAAAACCTTTGATTAGGCGTAACTCCGTAACTAAACATTTGCGGACCTATGTTTATATGAATTTTTTCTTTAGTTTCACTTTTAGAATAACATATTAAAATATTTGCATATCTTCGTGAATCACCCTGCATATTGGCGTAGATCTGAGAGTTTCCTATCCCAGAGTGCTCTCTCCCACGTGAAGGGTCTCATTGTGTAGGGAGGGAGGGAGGCATCAGTCACAACTGGCGGTCACAGTTGGTCTTCCTGCAGCGTAATGTAACCAGTGCCCCCTACACTACACAGGTTGTTATCCCTGTGCTACTGCCATTTCTTCGACAAGAAGGTGACGTGCTCTTTCGGCACATACGGCTGCTGCAACGTAGCTTGCTCTTAGTGGTGTATAACGGCTGCCCTGACCAGTACGATCACTAGATTTCTTGCCAATCAGCGTAAATCACTTAACAGAATCAAGTATTCCGGTCCAGAATGTATACCAGTTAGGTTCCTTTCAGAGTATACTGATGCAACAGCTCCATACTTAAGTCATATACAATCGCTCGGTTGACGAAAGATCCGTACCAAAAGACCGGAAAGTTCCAAAGATGACACCCGTATTGAAGAAAGGCAACAGGAGTAATCCACTAAATTATAGGCCCATGTCATTAACGTCGATATGCTGCAGGATTTCGGAACATATATCGTGTCCGAACATTATGACTTACCTCGAAGAGAACGGTCTATGCACACACAGTCAACACGGATTTAGAAAACATCGTTCTTGTGAAACACAAGTAGCTGTTTACTCATACGAACAGTTGAGTGCTACTGAAAAGGGATTTCAAATCGATACCGTATTTCTGGATTTCGAGACTGCTTTTGACACTGTACCACACAAGCGGCTTGTAGTGAGATTGCGTGCTTGTCGACTATTGTCTCAGTTATGTGACTGGATTCGTGATTTCCTGTCAGTGGTCACAGTTCGGAGTAATTGATGGGAAGTCATCGAGCTGAACAGAAGTGATTTCTGGCGTTAGACAAGATAGTGTTATAGGCCCTCTGCTGTTCCTTATCTATATAAACGATTTGGGAGACAATGTGAGCAGCCGTCTTCGGCTGTTTGCAGATGATGCTGTCGTTTATCGTTTATCCACATGAGTGCTACAAGGAATTCGTTAAACTTCAATTACACAAAAAATCAATAAAATCTAAAGGCCGTAAATTCAATTATATACCTAGGAACTACAATTACGAAAAACTTAAATTGGAAAGAACGCGTAGGAAACGTTGTGGGAACTGCGTTTTATTGGCAGAACACTTAGAAGATCTACTAAAGAGACTGCCTACACTACGCTTGACTTCCTCTTTTGTATTACTGCTGCACCGTGTGGGATCCTTACCAACAGTGATTGACGGAGGATATTGAGAAAGTTCGAAGAAGAGCGGTACGTTTTGTATCATCGCGAAGTAGGGGAGAGATTGTCACTGGCATGATACAGGATTTGCAGTGGACATCATTAAAACAAAGGCGTTTTTCTTTCTTTTTACGAAATTTCAGTCACCAACTTTCTCCTCTGAATGCGAAAACATTGTTGACGCAGACCTACGTACGGAGAAACCATTGCCATAATAAAATAAGGGACATCAGAGCTCGCACGGAAAGACATAGGTGTTTGTTTCTTCCGCGCGCTGTTCGAGATTGAAATAATAGAAAATTGTTGTGAAGACACGTAAGTCTGATTTGCAGAGTATCTATGTAGATGTAGATATAGATGAATCAAACGCCTATGGGACGTGATGAAGCTGGAACTCACTCAATCTCCAGTGTCTTCAACAACCATTGCCGAATTGCAACAAAAGACGCAAGATGCTTGGCACAGTCAGTACCATGATGCCATTGGGCACCTCTGTGGTCAGCCGCGCGGGATTAGCCGAGCGGTCTAGGCGCTGCAGTTATGGACTGTGCGGCTGGTCCTGGCAGAGGTTCGAGTCCTCCCTCGGGCATGGGTGTGCGTGTTTGTCCTTAGGATAATTTAGGTTAAGTAGTGTGTAAGCTTAGGGACTGATGACCTTAGAAGTTAATTCCCATAAGATTTCACACACACACACACCTCTATGGTCATTTGTATGCGAGAATACACCCCTGTCTTGCCACTAGAGAGGGGTACACTCTGTTTGATGCGACTGTTCGAGCAGCCTTTCCTGTGACATGTGTGTTTCATTTGGTCTCAGTTTGTTATCATATGTCCCTACAACGATAAACTACCTGTTACCTCACTTGTCAATAAAACGGCCTTGTTCTTGGTGGTGACTTTTTTTTCCGGCAGTGTATATCGCTTCATAATATTATGTTATGTTATGTTAACTGGGGACGTAGAAACGACGGAGAGGCTACGTCCCTGCCGCAGCCGCAGTGGTCCGCAGCCCCACGACGACTACCGCAGTCCACTTCACCCCTCCGCCGCCCCACACCGAACCCAGGGTTATTGTGCGGTTCGGTCGCCGGTGGACTCCCCAAGGGAACATCTCACACCAGACAAGTGTAACCGCTATGTTTGCCTGGTTGAGTAGTAGTGGTGTACGCGTACGTGGAGAACTTGTCTGCGCAGCAGTCGCCGGCACTGTGTAGCTGAGGCGGAATAAGGGGCACCAGCCCGCATTCGCTGACGCAGATGGAAAACCGCCTAAAAACCAACCATCCACAGACTGGCCGGCTCACCGGACCTCGACACAAATCCGCCGAGCGGATTCGTGCCGGGGACCGGAAAGCCGTGCCTTAGACCGCACGGCCAACCGGGCAGGCATTTCATAATATTACCCTAAACAGGTACGCAATTTGTTGTGCCCAAGATCTTGGGAAACAAGAGTAAACAACTGTGAGTTGATGTGAATTCTGGTCACCACGTTTCATGTCCCAGAACTGCTACTCGTAGCACAAAACGCGCTTCAAACCAACTATGCGACTGTAAACAGAAACGAACAGTGCAATGTGACGGTAGTCTGCCGTTTGTATTGCGTCTGAACGCTTGTCAATAGACTGTGTTTCCACTACGTATACACGGAAGAAAAGGCTTCAAAAGAAACTGTTGATACTTCCGGGAGACTGCCGCGAAAGCGAATCTGCACCTGGACTGTTGCTAGCGCGCTTAATGCCCCCACGCAAGTGCGCACAAGCGCCGACGTGACGGCTTGTCAGCTCGTCAGCCTTTCTGTCCGCTGACGAGGCAACGGCCCACGCCGGATGCCTGTGTCTCCGTTTGCTTGTACACGCTCTCTCTGGCAGTCAGTGCCGCAGAGACAACCGCAGCGCGCTCTTGCGCAATACGCTATGCCTCCGGAAATGAGTCGTTGCTTTGTTCTTCCGTGGGAAGAGTTCATCGACAACGAATGCCTGATAGAGGAGATCCAGAAACGGCCTCCTCTGTACACGAAAGAGAGCGCAGAGTATACGAATGCGGATTTGAAACGGAAACTTTGGGAGGAGGTTTGCGAGTTGCTCTTCCCCGCGACGTGGGATAAATTAACAGCAGCACAGAAAACAAAGACAGGTATGGCAGTGCAAATTAACGTTCTTGAATTCCTCACTAACATTTGACATCCACAACTCCACAAAGGTAACTCTACCCTTTTCAGTGCCTTGCTGTCTTCATGGCGATACGTATGCGTGTTGCCGATGATTGTTTTCTAATGTTATTAATCCATCTCCCAGTACAGCATGGTCTCGCCCTTGTCTTACCTCCTGGAATTCTCCATTTATCATTCATTCGCCTGGCTACATGTCAACCCAACGCCATTTCATTTTCATTACAGTGATAATGGCGTTTCTCACTCTTGTCAGTTCCATAATTGATTTGTTTCTTTTGTGTATCACCCAACAATTACGAAAAGAATCTCGTGCTTGCTCTCTGACAAACCGTAATTTTTTTGTATGGTTTTCGCGTCAAAAGGCAACGTATCACCGTTCTAAGTACGTTGCAGACGTATAACAGAAAACAAAGAGTAATTTGTCTCCTCAAGCGCAACAAATTGTACTTTCAAAGTGGAGAACAGTGACACAAGGTGTTCCTCAAGCCTCTAGTCTCCTGCTGTTCTACGTTAAGGATTTTATCATTACTGCCAGCGCTCCATCGGTTCTTTTTACACATAATGTATCTGTATTACGTAACTGACTCCCTGACTGCAATATTAACACACTCGATAGCTTAAAACTATGCTTCAAAATAAACAGTTTGACTCCGAACGTTTCAAAAAAATATTTATATCTTTCAGGACCCAACAGTAAAATGTCGAAAATTAAAGTAAGCTTTAAATATAAGGGCGTAGCAAGATTTCCAGGACTAAAGTTAGATAACACTTCTGTCTTGAAATTTCCATACTGCGTACATACTAAGTCAATTGTGTATTTTGGCAGTTGCCTTGCAAACATTATCCTGTGCCAGTGACATTGACAGATGAAAAACTGGATACTGAAGTGTTGTTGTTGTTGTGGTCTTCAGTCCAGAGACTGGTTTGATGCAGCTCCCCATGCTACTCTATCCTGTGCAAGCTTCCTTATCTCCCAATACCTACTGCAACCTACATCATTCTGAATCTGTTTAGTGTCTTCATCTCTCGGTCTCCCTCTACGATTTTTACCCTCCACGCTTCCCTCCAATACTAAATCGGTGATCCCTTGATGCCTCAGAATATGCCCTACCAACCGATCCCTTCTTCTAGTCAAGTTGTGCCACAAATTTCTTTTCTCTCCAATTCTATTCAGCACCTCCTCATTAGTTATGTGATCTACCCATCTAATCTTCAGCATTCTTCTGTAGCACCACATTTCGAAAGCTTCTATTCTCTTCTTGTCTAAACTATTTATCGTCCACGTTTCACTTCCATACATGGCTACACTCCATACAAATACTTTCAGAAATGACTTCCTGACACTTGTGTCTAATGAAGTACGATCGTCTTCTTTTTTTGGGGGTGGGGGGGGGGGGGCAAGCTCTAGTAATAAATCGCGTGTATTGAAGCTCTAGACAAAAAGTCGTTCGGAACATGTATGCTGCACATCCAAAGGAATGATGTCGTCGACTATTTAATATATTGGAAGTTTCAACACTCAACATTCTAAACATCTACTAGATAATAACCTTCTTATTTAGTAAACTAGAATAAATCATGTAAAAACATTGTGAAAAATTATATAGCACAAGAAATTAAGATAACTACTATCGCAAGTTGTCGGATTCGAGTAATTGTGCGGCTGTCATAGAACTGTGACTGCGCATAACATGGTGAACGATCACACGTAGAAGTCATTACATCTGATCTGTGATACAAAATGTCCTGTACCTTAAACTCCACGTAAAACTGTGTCTGAAATTGAAGCCTCAAAACTGACCGTAGCAAATGCTGCATTGTAGCTACGAATATCATAAAATAATTCGTTGAGTTCTATTTAACTGCTCGATCATTTGAAGAAAGTCTTTGATACAATGCGCTGAAAAATAAATTTTGTGTTAACGGCAGTAAATTAACTTTTCCTTTATGACTAGTCTCAAAATTATTTGGAAGTACGTTCAGTGCACATTTAAATGTGTCTATCAAAATAGTAATAAAAATATCTACGTCAGTGTCCACATTATTCCTATTACTTTGTCTACGAAAAAACTGCCTCTCTCTACCTCTTTGTCTTTCTATCCAACCATCCGACCCGTTAGTGATCTTCTTCCAGGCATACCTTAAAGCAAATATAGTTTCCGCATAATAAGGAAAAACGTAGCTATTCAGAATAAAGGAATTGAAAATTAGGAACTTACTTCAATTTTGTGGTAATAGCGACAAATGTTAGTTCAATTCACTCTTAGACAAAAGTAAGTGTGAAAACGACGCCAATAATCAACGTTAAGTACAATCTGTGTTGATCCGAAGGCTCCCTTACTACATTTTGTTCTCCACTGCTGACAACATCAACGACCCAGTGGTTCTGGCACTGTAGCTATCCGGTATGCGTGTGTTGCTGGAAATGAACCATCTGCAGCATTTAAAAATGAACGTCCATAGAATGCGACTTCAGGAAACGTGGTTACTTTCGTGTGTCATTTCTACCACAGTACGTGAACGGTATGCGGGGAAGAAATTGGTAGCCGTGTAAGAGACAGAGGAAAATTTTTCTCCTTTTGACTCTCTTAATTGCTACGCAGACACATGATTTTTCTTGTTTGTACACATCTGTCTTTCGGTTTATATAAGTTTCATTGGTCTCCTTGTAACTCCATGTTCACATATTAATATTAGGGTTAGTTGCTTCCTATTGAGCGATTAAAACTATATGCAAAAAATCCCCATATATGGGAATGAAAATCTTCACCAGGTTGAAAGACGAGAACATTCTGAACATGAAGTTTGCACTTCTGAAAATGAAGCTAAATTATAGTGTCGTACATAAAATAAGGTCACTACCTAGTGTAAGTGTTCATGAAGGGTCAACTGCTAATCTAAGCGTGATGCTATTGATCATTAGCTTTATTGTGTGAATGTAATTGTTAATTCTCAACAAGGTATTTATTAACTTTATAATAATGCACCATCCAATTAGCTATAATTTTATCTCAGAGAATTATATTTCAAATTTTTTACTCTCCTATATCATTGAAATGCGGTAGGGAGCTGGGGTTGAGTAGAAAGGTACTGGGCCATAATGAATTTATTTGCGTTTCTAAAAACACTAATGAATTTATTTTTAAAAAGCAGAAATCCAAGAATAATATTAAAAAATTGCCTCCAGAACTGAAAAGACTAAATTTCAATAACACAACTGATAACAAACACCTCACAACGGCAACAGAATAAAATCACTTCGTTTTAGTAAAGAACATTGAAGGAAGTAAAAATACATGTACATTACGAACAGCAAAACGTATGGTCAAATGAATATGTCACAAATATCAACCATCGGCTATTGCCTTCGAAGTAGCCAAAATGTCTGACACATGTGGTTCAAATGTACGATGATAGAAGCGGTGGCAAAGGCAACGCCAGTAGCAATAATTCCTCCTTCTCTACTAACATAGGACGGCGGTTGCCGCTATCACAGTACTAGAAACCTTCATTAAAATTTTCTTTAACTAGACCACAGCTAACAAGAGATACAGTCACCTATCCTGTGACACAGAGACAACTAGTTAATTATTTAGTAAAATTTAAACATACTACAAATGCAGGGAAGTATGGACATTGTGCAAACAGTTTAGTGAATAGCTTGAGCACGTGATACCAGCCAACAGGTAACTATAGACATGCCTTAGAAATAAAGTAGATAGAGTAAAGAATTTTCACTGACTACAAAGTACAATTCATAAACCAAAAGAATTACATCTGCATTCTATACCCTTAGATTCTGAACCATTGACAAACGCTTGCTTAGAGAGCGCCGAGAGAAGGATATAACAAAGATTACTCGTCGCCGGAAACCCACGGGTATCATCCAGCAGACGCCACCGCGTCCAGTACTTGCAAAGGTCAGACTGGACTCCAACCCGGCACCACAATCGACACAAAGTGCTTGCGACTTCAGTAGCAGAGGACACGCCGAGTACTGTGCGTCCTGCCGAAGTGGCTTTTAACGAGCAATGTTCACGGCTGCGACTAACAGTCGGCCCCGCCAGACCCGCAGTTAACGAAAGTACCACTCCTCTTGCCAACGGACCATGGCAGACACTTGGCCACAACACGTCGTCGGAGTCACACTCTCCACTTCTCCAGGTCGCCGCAGAGCTCAACTACCTTCTCCTCCGACCTGCCCTCTGCCGGCGACAGTAACGCTCCATGCGCTCTTGCGGCCAGAGGGATTCCAAATCCGCGCGAAATTAAACGCGAGTGCATGGCACAATCATGATCATATGATTAATGTATGTATGTTATGAGACGAGTGAGTCTCTAGTCACTATTCACTATGCAGCTCTCCACGCTACTCTACCCTGTATGTCTCCATCGCTATTTCAGCCTACATCAATTTGGACTTGTCTAGTATGGTCAGGTCTTGGTCTCCCTCTATAATTTTTATACCCTCCTCGCGTAGCGCCCCCCCCCCCCCCCCCGCCCCCAAATTCCCTCCATTACCAAATTGGCTTCACCTTAATGTCCCACCAAATTGGCTTCTCCTTAATGTCCTGTAAATAATGGTTACGTAAGTTATTGTAACGAGTATTTCTGGTTTTTGCATTTCGTGTTTTATAGCTTTCGGATATTGTATGAGAGACATAATTACGAACACCGTAGCTGATACTGGAACTGTTCTTTATTTTCGCGACAAGTATCAATCTGAAATTATCCTCATATGGTACGATCAACATCACTGTATTACAGAGCATCAGCTGTTCAGCACACGGCCTCATTGATCCAC
Organism: Schistocerca serialis cubense; assembly: GCF_023864345.2. NCBI lineage: Eukaryota > Metazoa > Arthropoda > Insecta > Orthoptera > Acrididae > Schistocerca > Schistocerca serialis. The sequence continues at coordinate 899,202,891 of NC_064639.1, forward strand.
GAATTACTGTCAGGCGACTTATCCCTCTTGACGATTAGGCTTTGACACGTCCCCAAACAAAAATAACGATAAAACCATGCTGTGCTACATATTACGATATCGTAGGTGATCCTTGGTAATCCCCTGATGTACGCTTTACAACGTACCCTTGTTTTCTAATTAGGAACCGTGATTTTGATTATAGATTCGCATCGGCCGCGAGTGTGTTTGCTCTGATATTCGGTTTTATAGCGGACACACTACAAAAAATACTGACAATATAAATCGAATACCACTAGGATTATATTAGGTAAATTGCTGGTTTATTGCCGTGTCAAAGGGAATGTCTTACATGATTAGGTGGATACGGTAGTCCATCGCATTTTTAACTGATACCACACGTAGGCAGCACAAAGCGAACAAGCGCTATCGAACCACATTCTCCCACATAAGCACTTTACTACCATCACGCATGCACGTAAGTCACAAAACCAGAAACAATATAGAAATACTACAATAAGAATACCCTTTCAAAAGCACTGAAGTAATGTATAATAACTGTGGTGGTTTTCTAATTCAAGTTAAAGTAACAATCATTTGTGTGGAAAGATGTCACTGCGTTGTTGAGACTTATTCTAGTGCCAAAACGTGAAATTTGAAAGAGAGCGCAATATTTTTCACTTGTAATTGCTAAATGACTGCGTAAATTCTTTCACAGGCACGGTAACTCTTTCACAGACCAGGTAACGAGTTTCACTTCAATAAACTACACACAACAGGTACTATTTATTACTTGCAAACGCCTGTTCTTGGTGAGCATTATATGTGATCGATGCAGATCGTTACCTATTTGAACATTATGTAGACTTCCATTGCGCTGCACACAGATATATTATTGCTACTGGTTTAGTTTACTCTCTTACTATATCATCTTTTTTCTTTTTCTATTTTTTTTTTTTTGCCTAAAGAAACAAGTTCGGCTTTAGCTGTGACATTAATGTCTCTCATTAATAAAAAATGACCACCATAACGTTAGGTTATAATAAGCAAGGAACCGACAGCAAACATTTTATATTGTTTTTAAAACTCGATGATTAACAGCTTTTAAATATTTTGCAAAAATCATAATTTGGCAGAATAGCTTCTTTACTGGAACACTACCAACTTTAGTCACAACATATCATCCCATGACATTAACAACAACATTAATTTCAAGTCAAGTGTCTAAAAATGATCGTTTGTACAGAAATCACTGTTATCCACTCATTGGATCATGGTCGTAAGGTTAAGGAAAGCGTCAGTCACACGTGGAGCAATACATTATCAAGGTGAAACCCAAGACTAGACCGGTTCTATAATTTTGATACAGCTAATGCATGACGCAGATTTCATTACGAACGATCATGTTTGGACAGATGACTTGTAATTAATGTCGCTCTTAATACCGCAAGGTGATCTGTTCTTTGTCAGAAACTCTAACTGTTTCAGTAATGAAGTGACATAGTACTGTACTATTGTGACAAATCATCATATCTTGATAAATGTTACACACAGTTTAATATTAAGTTTTTTTTCGGAACGAAAATAAAGAGTGCCATCTACAGAATACTTAGCTGTGTTTCCTCGTATGTCCATTGTCAGACTTTCACAATTCCAAGCACATCGAGAAACAATTTCCGTACCGAGAGCTACTGTGTACCGCTTTCAGTCTCTGAATATTTTAGCAGCTGCTCTGATCTTCCTTTTAGGCTGTTTCTTGCATCGATTTAAGCCGCTGCTGAACCACGGTACTACGCTGGTTTAGCGATACAGCACGAGCCCGTCACACGCCTTCTCGCCTCAGCTGTCCACAATACGACTGCAACATGAGCTCTTTGCTCTCGCAACAATGAGATATCTCTGACATACGACATAAGACCAGCTTTTTCAAAGCCAACAGTCTTATTGCACATGTTAACAGAAATTTTACAGTAAGTCCTTTCGGTTGATAATACACATTCTACTGTGAACATTACGGCAAATTTTTAAATAAAGCATAGCTGTTCACAGCCGAAAATTCTAACGGGTATAGGAATTACATCTCCACACGATTGCAGATTGCCTATCTAAAGGCTTCTAGGTGCAACAAAAGTTTGATTTTCAGTGTTTCATTTAAATAAGTATTGACAGACTTTAAAAATTTTGAATTCTGTCACAATCATCGCATTAAAAGGTACAATATTATGTTAAAGTTTTAGTACAATAAATGAAGTATTAGAGTTAGGAACTGTGTATACGTGTTAAGGCAGCGTAACTCACGCGCACTTAGCGACTCCCAATAGACTTTTATACACAGTTTAGAACCTTTACGAAACTTTTTCTCGGTGACAACAACCCAGAAAATGATGAATGGAAAAAATTATCGCTTGCTAGATTTCCGCTTTTTGTGCAGTAAAACTCCAGCACAGGAGTGTCTTTTTATTTTATTAATTGTTTACTACTTACTCCATTCACAACACATTTTGTATGTGGTATCCACATACAGCACTGAATGGACGTTCAAAAGTACATCACTCTACGACAAAGAGTTCAGAGGATATTACATCATAAACATTGGGATGCATGAAAACCAGCTTCCCTAGAAACGAAGCGTAAATTACCCAGACTGTAAATGGCACTCATCCATTGTTTGATAATGGGAGCACTTAGGGGCTTTCGAAGAACTTCAGCCATAATTTCAAACCCTCCCTAAACATTTTTTGCTTACAGGTGCAGAAAATAATGGAAGCAAAATAGATAACCGCTTAATAAATTTTCTTTGTTCATGCTGTAAAACTTCAATCATAACATTTTGAATTATTTCTTTACTACTAACTCCGTTATCTGGTTCGCATTTTCCAGACAGAACCCATTTGTACCACCGAGCATACCTACAAAATTATATGATTGTACGACACACAGTTCAACCACCATATTTCTTTAAAAAATCGAACTCCCATGAATGAAACATCTTCAGACATACGATTAGTGTACAGATGAGCTGTGTTGTGCGTGGGAGTTCGGCCACTGTCAATTGGGCAGGTGGGACCTGCCTACTGACTCCGCTGTGCAATGAATGAAAAATTACTTTATACTGGATTCGTAAAAATGAAAACAATGAAAAAATATTTAGAAACATTTAAGTTTGATCACAGTGCCGGCACAGCTTGTACCTTCCGAAAGTTGTCGAACACAGCTACTAATATACATCTGTATCTACAAGCCAGCTCACGGTGTGTGGTGGAGGTTACTTCTGGCAGGTTACCACTGTAATTCCCTCTCTTCCCTGTTCCATTCGTGAATGATTTGTGGGAAGAAGGACCGCCGATAGACCTCCATTGCTTTGATGCAACCCGCCACGCATTCCTCTCCTGTGCCACCCTCTGCATCTCTGCGTAGCACTTGCTCCCTACGTCCTCAATTATCTGCTGTCTTCCTCTACAATTTTTACCCTCTACAGCTCCCTCTAGTCCCATAGAAGTTATTCCATGATGTCTTAGCAGATATCCTATCATCCTGTACCTTCTTCTTGTCATTGCTTTCCGTATGCTCGTTTCTTCACCGATACTGAAGAGAACTTACTCATTCCTTACCTTATCAGTCCACCTAATTTTCAACATTCTTATGTGACATTTAAGTTTACACGCATCTCTGCGAATAACACAAGATCTTTAATGCTTCAATTTGACACGGGACAAAACAAGAAACATAACAACTACTGAACTATTTCAACATGAAAGGAGTTGTAATCTGAAAAACAATTATTCCACCTTTACTGTGCGTGCTCTGAATGTATGCCACTCTAATATTAAAAGTGTGATATTCTACATACAGCAAATAAAGGCAGAAAACCAACAGTACTGGAAATTCTGTCTATCAAATATCAATCACAGAACAATGACTTAGCCGTTAATGATCAAATACAGTTCCATTATTCACCCTTCCTAAAGCACCAGCAGCCACTTAACATGGTTTTTACACTAAGGTAACAGACATGGTCTAAATTTATAAATGTTTCCCACTTCTCACACTGCATTGACTTCTTCGTCACCTATACCCCAGCTCATCACATTTACCAACCCGTGTACTTTTGCCTAAATACCATTCCAGTCTGGGTTGCTACACACTTGGGGTACTGTTTCACCAGTTGTGTGTATATATATATATATATATATATATATACTTTTAATAAGTGAAACAATGGAAACTCCAGGTGGCAATATCAACAATGTAGGAAGAGACAGATTGTTACTTACGGTAAAATGGTTCAAATGGCTCTCAGCACTATGGGACTTCACATCTGAGGTCATCAGTCCCCTAGAACTTAGAATAACTTGAACCTAACTAACCTAAGGACATCACATATATCCATGCCCGAGGCAGGATTCGAAACTGCGACCGTAGCAGTCGCGCGGTTCCGGACTGAAGCGCCTAGAACCGCTCGGCCACAAGCCCCGCACTTGCGGTAAAGAAGACACGTTAAGTTGCAGACAGGCATAATTAAAAGACACTTGCACGAAGCTTTCGGCCACAACCTTCATCAGTTAAAGAGAGATACACACGATTCATACATACAAGCAAGCACATCTCCTGCACAAATGACCGGCAACTGTAGCATCTCGGGCTGGGCATACGTTTTATTCGTATATATTCTTCTCTGTCTGTGGTTTCCAGATTTATACTCATATCTATAGAGTCGAAAAATTCAGTATATCATTACAGAATATTTGTTGTTTTCTACCTTGCGTAATTGAAGCATTACAAATTTTGTGTTTTTCGCAAAGAAGCATAATCTTTCAGTCTCACATACGAGGGTCACTCCAAAAGAAATACACATTATTTTTCTAAAAATACAGTTTTAATTCTGCATGTGTGAAAGTTTTACAGTGTGTAGATACATCCTTCCCGCTTGTTTTCAAACTTAGTTCAACCTGTTCCCGTGAGTGGCGCCGTTACAGCATGTCTTCAAGATGGCTGCTGCACTTGACGTTCGTCAGAAGCAACGAGCTGTCATAGAATTCCTGTTCTGTGAAAACGAGACATTGGGAAACATCCACAAGAGGTTGAAAAAGGTGTATGGAGATGCTGCTGTCGATCGCAGTACAGTTACTCGGTGGGCAAGCAGGTTACGTGATGAAAGCGGACACGGCAATATTGAGGATTGTCCTCGCAGTGGCAGGTCTCGTACTGCACACTTTCCAGACAATGTGCAGAGAGTTAACGAAATGGTGACTGCTGACAGACGTATCACAGTGAACGAATTGTCACGCTACGTTGGGATAGGGGAAGGAAGTGTTTGCAGAATACTGAAAATGTTGGCGTTAAAAAAGGTTTGTGCCAGGTGGGTTCCCAGGATGTTGACAGTGGCGCACACAGAAACAAGAAAAACGGTATGTAGCGAACTTTTGGAACAGTACGAGAATGGTGGAGATGAATTTCGTGGAAAAATTGTGACAGGTGATGAAACATGGCTCCATCATTTTTCACCAGAGACAAAGAGGCAATCAGTGGAGTGGTAACATGCAAATTCACCCAAGAAAAAAAAATTAAAAACCACACTTTCTGCTGGAAAAGTTATGGCTACGGCGTTTTTCGATTCCAAAGGACTCTTGCTTGTGGACATCATGCCAAGTGGAACCACCATAAATTCTGATGCATATGTGACGACACTGACGAAACTTGAAGCTCGACTGAGTTGTGTTCGACCACATCGGCAAAAGCAGGATGTTTTGCTGTTGCACGACAATGCACGGCCACATGTCAGTCAAAAAACCATGGAAGCGATCACAAAACTTGGATGGACAACACTGAAACACCGACCTTACAGTCCTGACCTGGCTCCATGAGACTATCATCTCTTTGGGAAACTGAAAGACTCTCATCGTGGAACAAGGTTTGAAGATGATGACTCCCTTGTGCACTCTGTCGAACAGTGGCTCCAACAGGCTGGTCCAGAATTTTACCGTGCGGGTATACAGACGCTGGTTCCAAGATGGCGTAAAGCAGTTGATAGGGAAGGAAATTATGTCGAGAAATGAAAATATTGTTCCTAAAGCATGTATCTACACACTGTGAAACTTTCAAACATGTAGAATATAAGATGGATTTAAAAAAATAGTATGCATTTCTTTTGGAGTGACCCTCGTATCTTTGGAAATATCAATCGTTGTTCAGCTAGAAGCTCTCACTGACGGAGTGTAGACTGTCTGATCAGTCTTAAGTTTCTGATGATGGCCTAGAAAGCCGAAAAACGTAAAAAAAATATTATTGTGGAAAATTTAATACTGTACATTTCAATAAAAGAAAGATAGTGTTGCAGTAGTCTCAGAGGTAACATACCACCAACCCTTTCGTGTCTCATGGAGTTGTTTTGATTATATTGTGATGACAGAAACGGCATCTTAATTTATTGTATCTGCATCATTCTTGGAGTTACGATTGTAATTAATGCATCGAAGTCTAGGATCATCTGGGATGCATGAAAGTTGAAGATTTAGGTTCTCATTCTTGTGTTGCAAATCAAAATGTAGGTCTCAAAAATTTCTTATTTATTACTTTTTCCAAACATCTTTACAACTTCTTGCTCTTGATGAATTCCAGCTTACACAACTTTTTACTGTGATTTCTAAGATGTGCCATAGTCAGTTGACATTATCCGTTTTAGTTTACTATAAATTGGGTTATCTTGATCGAAATATATAGTCAGATCACCAATTTCAGATTTTGAACAAACATTTCAGAATTAAGACCTCTGATCTGAAAATAGTTGCTCCACTTCTAAAACCTGATTATTCAAATGCTTCTTTAGATTGCAAAATATATATATATATATATATATATATATATATATATATATATATATATGTGTGTGTGTGTGTGTGTGTGTGTGTGTGTGTGTGTGTGTGTGTGTGAGATAGCCGTACCGTAGGTACAGCCACAATGGAGGCGTATCTGTTGAGAGGCCAGACAAACGTGTGGTTCCTGAAGAGGGGCAGCAGCCTTTTCAGTAGTTGCAGGGGCAACAGTCTGGAAGATTGACTAATCTGGCCATGTAACATTAACCAAAACGATCGTGCTGTGCTGGTACTGCGAACGGCTGAAAGCAAGGTGAAACTACAGCCGTAATTTTTCCCGAGGGCATGCAGCTTTACTATATGGATAAATGATGATGGCGTCCTCTTGGGTAAAATATTCCGGACGTAAAATAGTCGCCCATTCCGATCTCCGGGAGGGCACTACTCAGGAGGACGACCTTATCAGGAGAAAGAAAACTGACGTTCTAAAGATCGGAGCGTGGAATGTCAGATCCCTTAACCGGGCAGGTAGGTTAGAAAATTTAAAAAGGCAAATGGATAGACTAAATTTAGATATAGAGGGAATTAGTGAAGTTCCGTGGCAGGAGGAACAAGACTTCTGGTCAGGTGAATACATGGTTATAAATACAAAATCAAATAGGGGTAATGCAGGAGTAGGCTTAATAATGAATAAAAAAATAGGAACGCAGGTAAGCTACTACCAACAGCATAGCGAACGCATCATTGTAGCCAAGACAGACACGAAGCCCACGCCTACCACAGCAGTACAAGTATATATGCCAACTAGCTCCGCAGATGACGAAGAGATTCAAGAAATTTGTGATGAGATAAAAGAAATTATTCAGATAGTGAAGGGAGACAAAAATTTAATACGAAGGAATAGTATTAGGTGAATATGGAATGGAAGTAAGGAATGAAAGAGGAAGCCGCCTGGCAGAATTTTGCACAGAGCATAACTTAATCATAGCTAACACTTGGTTTAAGAATCATGAAAGAAGGCTGTATACGTGGAAGAGGCCTGGAGACACTGGAAGGTTTCAGATAGATTATATAATGGTAAGACAGTGATTTAGGAACCAGGTTTTAAATTGTAACATATTTCCAGGGACAGATGTGGACTCTGACCACAATCTACTGGTTATGACCTGTAGATTTAAGCCTCAAGAAAATGAAAAAAGCTGAGAATTTAGGGAAATGGGACCTGGATAAACTGAAACAACCAGACTTTATAGAGAATTTCAGAGAGAGCATTAGGGAATGGTTGGCAAGAATGGGGGAAAGAAATACAGTAGAAGAAGAAAGGGTAGCTTTGAGAGATGAAACAGTGGAGGCAGCAGAGGATCAAGTAGGTAAAAGGACGAGGGCTACTATAAATCCTTGGGTAACAGAAGAGAGATTGAATTTAATTGATGAAAGGAGAAAATATAAAAGTGCAGTAAATGAAGCAGGCAAAAAGGAATACAAATGTCTCAAAAATGAGATCGACAGGAAGTTCAAAATGGCTAAGCAAGGATGGCTAGAGGATAAATGTAAGGATGTAGAGGCATATATCACTAGGGGTAAGATAGATACTGCCTACACGAAATACAAGAAACCTTTGGAGAAAAGAGAACTACTTGTATGAATATCAAGAGTACAGATGGAAAACTAGGTCTAAGCAAAGAAGGGAAGGCAGTCATATGTGCATGAGATGTGCTTGCTTGTGTGTATGAATCGTGTGTATCTCTCTTTAACTGATGAAGGCTGTGGCCGAAAGCTTCGTGCAAGTGTCTTTTAATTATGCCTGTGTGCAACTTAACGTGTCTTCTTTAGCATAAGTTTCTACATTGGTGATATTGCCACCTGAAGTTTCCATTGTTTCACGTATTAAAAGTATATATATATGGAACGAGTATACAGAGGATCAACGCATGGGTGATGTACTTGAAGGTAATATTATGGAGATGGAAGATGACGTAGATGAAGATGAAATGGGAGATATGATACTGCGTGAAGAGTCTGACAGAGCACTGAGAGACCTAAGTCGAAACAAGGCCCCGGGAGTAGACAACGTTCCATTAGAACTACTTATAGCCTTGGGAGGGCCAGCCATGACGAAACTCTACCATCTGGTGAGCAAGATGTATGAGACAGGCGAAATACCCTCAGACTCCAAGAAGAATATAATAATTCCAATCCCAAAGAAAGCAGGTGTTGACAGATGTGAAAATTACCAAAATATCAGTTTAATAAGTCACGACTGCAAAATACTAACACGAATTCTGTACAGACGAATGGAAAAACTGGTAGAAACCGACCTTGCGGAAGGTCACCTCGGATTCAGTAGAAATGTTGGAACACGTGAGGCAACACTGACCCTACGACTTACCTTAGAAGATAGATTAAGGAAAGGCAAACCTACGTTTCTGGCATTTGTACACTTAGAGAAAGCTTTTAACAATGTTGAGTGGAATACTCTCTTCCTAATTCAGAAGGTGGCATTGGTCAAAACAGGGAGCAGATGGCGGTTATAAAAGTCGAAGGGGCATGAAAGGGAAGCAGTGGTTGGGAAGGGAGTGATACAGTGTTGTAGCCAACCACGATGTTATTCAATCTGTATACTGAGCAAGCAGTAAAGGAAACAAAAGACAAATTTGGAGTAGGAATTAAAATACATGGAGCAGAACTAAACCTTTGAGGTTTGCCGATGACTTTGTAATTCTGTCAGAAGCAGCAAAGGACCTGGAAGAGCAGTTGATCGGAACGGACAGAGTCTTGAAAGGAGGATACAAGATGAACATCAAAAAAAGCAAATCGAGGACAATGAAATGCAGTCAAATTAAATCAGATGATGCTGAGGGAATTAGGTTAGGAAATGAGATACAAAGTAGTAGATGAGTTTTCCTATTTGGGGAGCTAAATAACGGATGATGGTCGAAGTAGAGAGGATATAGAATGTAGACTGGCAATGGCAAGGAAAGCTTTTCTGAAGAAGATATATATATATATATATATATATATATATATATATATATATATGTGTGTGTGTGTGTGTGTGTGTGTGTGTGTGTGTGTGTGTGTGTGTGTGTGTGTGTGTGTGTGTGTGTGTGTCGGTGGGTGGGTGGGTGGGTGGGTGGGTGGGTGGGTGGGTGGGTGTGTGTGGGGGTGTGTGTGTGTGTGTGTGTGTGTGTGTGTGGGGGGGTGTGTGGGGGTGTGCGCTGACTGATTTGCCAGACAAATCTGACAGAACACACAGCACACTTATACTGGGTGTAATGGGTATAAGTGCAGATATTTTTATATGTGGTACCCTAAAATGTTCACAGATCAGTATGCTAGTTCTTTCTGCTCTGCGTCAAACAGTCTTTCCACAGGCATTTCACGTTATTTACTACCTGATGTTGGCTGCACGTGTCTATCTGCACTGCTAAGTGCACTACACCTGTCGGTGTACGCTATGCGTTTTGCATTAACGTGTCCACACTTCTACACCAGGCTTGCTGCCCAGGGGAAAATAGGCATTCATGTCTTGCTCTTGCCACATGTCCTTGAAGTTACGAACCATCCTAAAACCATACTACTTCTATACACATAATAATTAGTCTGCAAATGAAGTAAATGCGAACGGCCTTGTCGCTGTGGTAACACCGGTTCCCGTCAGATCGCCGAAGTTAAGCGCTGCCGAGCATGGCTAGCACTTGGATGGTTCAATGTCCAGGTCTGCCGAGTGTTGTTGGAAAGCGGTTTGCACTCAGCCCTTGTGAGGCCAATTAAGGAGCTACTTGACTGAGGGGTAGCGGCACCAGTCACGAAAACTGAAATGGCCAGAGGGGCTGTGTGCTGACCACATGCCTCTCTCTATCCGCATCCGATGACGCCTGAGGACTGAGGATGACACGGCGGCTGGTCAGTACAGTTGGGCCTTTAAGGCCTGTTCGGGCGATGTTTGTTTTGTTTGTAAATGAAATAAATACTGATGTAATGTCATTCAGTACAAACTGTCCTCAGTCATCAATAAAAATATGTCCACTTTACCCATTACACACTGTAGGCCTGTGTAGTGTATCTGAAGACGTGACTGCCTTGATAACTTCAGTGCAGATGCACAGGGGAGTTAGTGCCTCTTGTAGGAATACAGGACTCACTGCAAGCAAGTAGGTATGTAGACAGTGGACGCCACTAGCGTGTGACAAGTTGTGAATTTGGGTCGGATAGCCGAGTCAATTAAGGCAACTGTCTACATTAAATGGGTGACCCGAGTTCGAGTCCCAGTCTGGCACAGATTTTCTACTTTCTCTGTTCAATTATTTCGATTCCCGATTGCGGCTGGAGTTCGAAATTAAAGAAATGTATAGCCAGTTTTTGCTATGTGCTCTATATTACGTCTTTTCGTCATGTGCTCTGCCTCACAATTTCACTTCAATAAGTAACACCATCAAAACTGTTTTAAACGAGCCCGCACCTTGACTGGAAAAAAATAGCGAATACAATGCAGAGTTTATCTGTGAAATTCATCTACATAAATTGCTTATTTTCAATACACCCGTGTTATTATCTTACAATAGAATTGTTTTACTCTATTATTTTCCTTCCCTGTTCAATAGGTTTCGCTAACTTTGTTTTCCCACTTATTTTTTGACTAACTGTGTAACTGCAGTGATTGACGTCAGCATTTACATTTTGAGAATAATAACTACAAAGTGTCTAATTTAACGATATGAAGATATAGATTAGATATATATTATCCCATTCCTTTCCATCAACAAATGACGAAAATAGTAATATTTCTCACTAGTAATCCGTTACAAACTTTTTTATTCACGTAAGAAATATTTATTCATTTTATCACAAAGTTATTCTCGATTGAACACGTCGATGTGTAGGTCCAGTTCTCGTCATTTGCGGTAAGTTTTCATTATCTGCTTTTACGTAATCTGTGACTGAGGCTCAAAAAAGCTGGGTAAGACCTGAGGCGAGACACTTATTAATGAGAGAAATTGCAGGTAATTGTTTCAGCGCTTCAAAAACGGTGATTTTGACGTCGAAGACTGCCATGGCACTGGAAGGGAGCAGTTTTTCGAAACTACTGAAACCGATGGAAACCATCACAGGAGATCGTTACCGAAAGCAGCTGATGCGTTTGAGAAGAGCACTGAAAAACAAAAGGCCACAGCACAGCGGTAGACATGAAAAGATGATTTTGCATCTTGACAGTGCTCGACCCCATGTCGCAAAATCCGTCAAAAGATACTCGGAAACGTTGAAATGGCGAGTCCTATCCCACCTGCTGTCTTTCACAGATATTTCTTCCGACTACCACCTTTTCTGATCAATGGCGCATAGCCTGTCATGAACATGTACAAAATTGGGTCCATTCATTGATCTCCTCAAAAGGTGCCTAGTTCTTCCCTCGCTGGATTCCTACGCTGCTAAGATGGGGGAAAGTAGTGGCCCGCCGGCCGGAGTGCCCGTACGGTTCTAGGCGCTACAGTCTGGAGCCGAGCGACCGCTACGGTCACAGGTTCGAATCCTGCCTCGGGCATGGCTGTGTGTGATGTTCTTAGGTTAGTTAGGTTTAATTAGTTCTAAGTTCTAGGCGACTGATGACCTCAGAAGTTAAGTCGCATAGTGCTCAGAGCCATTTCAACCATTTTTAAAGTAGTGGCCGGCGATTGCCAATACTTTCAGTCCTAAAGCTTCTGCAAGTTTTTCGAAATAAAACCTCGAACTTCGAGAGAATCGGCGGAAGCGAAGTTGTAAGCCTAATAAATTAAAGCTAAATTGCAGCACGGGTCTCATTTCTTCTATATGCATCACATTTTCACTGTTAACGGTGTAACCTTCCCGTATAAATAAAAAAATATATAAAATTACCTCGCGATGGTGTCGCCGGCTAACGCTGTCTGTATATCTGCTCGTAAATGGCACAGCTTAGTGGAGTGCTGGCCTATCTACTAATACTGGATAACATTTGTCTGAGATTTGAATTACTAGGAAAACTGACTTTACTTAGTGACACAGCTGCACAGCTGGTCGTCTGATTACTAAAGAGCACATGACTCTACACAGCTGCTCGTCTGATTCCTAAGAGCACATGACAATGATCTGACAAAGATTCTGGTATATTTTAATTTAGATAAATGACTGGATCGGGACTGTCAGTGACTTAAGGGGAAATTATACTTTTTTTATAGCTGACTGGTAAAAACAATTATATTCTGAAATGTTTTACGTTATTGATAAAGATCTACAATCCATTACACGGGAAAATTGAATATATTACGAATCTGGGTCAACTGGTGCTGACGAATCACAAAAGAAAAGATTGAAACCAATTCATATTAACATCTCGACAAGTGACTTAACTACGCGCATGTCAATAAAAAAAATAATAAAATTTACATTACAATAGATGATTGACTTAATTACACTGTTGATTTTTCATTATATTAATAACTATTCATTTGTTCATCATAACCTCATTACATGGTTTCATTTAGCTCTGCCGCTGATCACAATTATTATTCAGTTCCATATAATAAAATTTTACAATTTGTTCTGCACTGTGACTTTAACAACTATAAACTGCGCTGTACCAGCGACAGACTACAACTACACTATAACAGCGAGCGACTGCAACTGCGGCAGAGACTGCTCTGACTTGCAACTCTATTGCAGCTCTCTTTTAAGAGGGGCAAAGATATTTTATGACTCAGGCAGCACCTGTGAACTGTCGTTCTAGGAAGAAAGCAATACATCGAGATTACATTTGCTCCAGCAGGGTGGAGAACCCCTTACAACGGGTGTTTTAATTACGTGCCAAAATATCGACAGCCTGTAGTAATCTGCCCGATCCGGACTACCATTCTTTAGTAACGTACGCTGTCTATTACGTCATATTCAACAGCTCAAGGTAAGTGATAACGTATTTGCGTGCTTCTGTTCTCCTTCGCACTATTTTACGCACCGACAGGGTAGGCTGTTTAAGTCCCATTTGAAATGGTGTAGGTTACTAAACCATCGTAACGTGCATGAAATTCCTTCTCGTTTTATGCACAGCTATGCCGTTTGTATACGCACAACCTTAATTACTCCTGTTACAATTCTCGCTCCAGGCTTAGGATGCCATAAGAGAAAACGCTGACGTCTACGTCTGTAATCAAGCTCCTGGAAGAGTAAACAAAAATTTTAATCGCTCTTTCTTTTGTCTCATTTCAGTGCGATATGTCCGACAGCGATGGTGGAATATCCGTACGTGTTTCACGCGAGAGTTGAAAGCGCAGCAGAGCATTATGTCTGGGCAAGCCCCGCAGAAGCGGAGGAAGTACATATACTTCGAGAAACTGCTGTTCCTCCTGCCAACGATGGACTCGCTGATCGCTGGTTCAGACCCCGCCACCGCAGGAGACGATGTTTTGGTAATTTCCCACAAGGTACAGACGCCGAGCCGCCCGCCTGATCAGAGGGACAAATCGAAACCGAAGGCGGTGAATGCTTCGTTGGACAAAGACAAGACGATAAGTGCAACTGACGGGGAAATGAATTTCGCACTCTCTCTCGTGCCGATGCTACAGTCGCTGAGTCCAGAAAAGAGAATTGCTGCCCAAATTGAAATACTACAGGTATTTCAGAAATTCGGCTGTGGCCAGAATTGAAGAGCAGAGAACAAAATGCGAGGGTACTGAAAATTTCAACGCGAGACAAGAGCCAAATTTCAGTAGTTCCGAGTGAAGTTTGAAGAAAATTTCACTTCAGAAGAGCACTTCACTCATAAAAAAGTAATGTGTATGCATTATAAATTTTTACTATGATGTAGTAAAAGCTGGCAGTAAAATATTCTAATTATTTTAATTATTTTTGTTGCGTTATTATTTTCACTTCACTGTCACTGCAGGTCAGCCTAGTAGAGAAATATCTCTAAGAAGAGGAGGCCACGACGTTGCGATCACAGATTTACTCCAGATTTTGTACACCTTTAGTAGGCCATTAAAACAACATAATCTGCAAGAAGTAAGGTACACTACTCTGGCAATTCCAAGAAAATCGCAAGAGAAGTTTTATGCGTCTGTCATGTAGCTTATGTATCTGTGCATAGGTGCTAGACGAGAAAGCTCATGGTGGTCAAGTGGATAGCTCAGCGTGTTCGGTCAGATTGTTAGCTGCCCTCTGTAATAAAAACCGAATGAACGGATCAACGATGAACTTGAATGGAGATCATGTGATGTCCGCCTCGAACAAATGCAACGAGCCATAACGAACAAAATGAGATTTAAAATAAAGAAATGGTTAGCGTTAGAGCTTCGTAAGACGAACGCGTATGAGATGACGATCCCACTCTTGCTCTGACATAGTTTTTAGTCTATATTTTCTTCAACGCTAGTCATATTGTTCAATTTATGACATTTGAGAGATAATATAATTTTTAAAAAACTACGTGTATTTCCATGAAGTTTTAGTGAATTTCATGTTATCTGACTACTTACTATTTTTACTTAAATTTAATTATTACAACAAACATATTTAGAATCATCAACAAGTGAACGAAGAAACGCATAGAATTTTTCTGAAAATGTATGTCTGTCGTGATTTGCGAAATCCTTCATACATGCAATCAGCTAAGGTACCAGGCACTACTTCGCACGTCGGCACTTCGAGCTGCAGACAAGAGGCAGGTCCCATTTGACAGTTAACCAGCGTAGCGGTAAGACAGTGCTTGGTTCAAATGGTTCAAATGGCTCTGAGCACTATGGGACTTAACTTCTTTGGTCATCAGTCCCCTAGAACTTAGAACTACTTGAACCTAACCTAAGGACATCGCACACAGCCATGCCCGAGGCAGGATTCGAACCTGCGACCGTAGCGGTCGCGCGGTTCCAGACTGTAGAGCCTAGAACCGCTCGGCCACTCCGGCCGGCTGAGACAGTGCTAATGTAGCAAGAATGAATAGTGTAGGTGTAAAATTTCTGAATGTCACAGAATTTACCCTTCTACTACAAAAATGAAGGTGACTCCCTGTTCTTCGACTACTGCAGATAATGAATGCCATGACGATTCGAACCGTCGCCTCGTCCATCACCATCTTACAAAGCGCAAACGCTAATCACTTTTTTTCCGTTTTGATCTCATTTTGTTCTTTATTGTTCGTTGCATTTGTTCGAGGCGGATGCCCGTTTAAGTTCACCGATGATCCGTTCACTCAGTTTTATTTATTTTTTGTTACAGAGGGCAGCTAACCCTCTGACCGAACACGTTGCACTACCGTGCCCGCAAAATTAAATGCCCCGGGCGAGGACCGAACTCACAACCTTTTGATTTGAGACTTAAGCGTTGCGTACTGCGCTACCAAGGCATGGGATTGCCCACACTGACTTTTTACGGCCGGCACCTTCGCAGATCACTTACATAAGAGACGCCTAAAATTTCTCTTGCGATTTTCTCGAATTTCCAGAATAGTGCATCTTACTACTTGCACATCATATTGTTTTACAGCCTACTAAAGGTGTGAAAAGTTTGAAGTAAATCCGTGATCCCAACGTCGGGGTCTCCTCTTGTAAGATCCAACTTCTATGATTTTGCCCCCCCAGTTTTCGTTAATGACCATGTCGTTCTTTGTTTACACACAGATCATTTTACAGTTATATTAGATGTGCCATTGCAGTGCAGCTATAAAACATAAATAAAATAACACTCAGTCGTACATGCACACACATAATTACTGATCTAATCTCATCAAGCCTACGAGTGTAAAAACTATAGGTTTGCTTATAAATATATTTTCTGCTGCCAGTCACGATTTTCATTTATTTATATTTTACACGACGCATTTTGGGATATGTTTCCGATTTTCAAGTTTTTTTCTCTACGCACTATACCATTTTTACAATGTTGTTGATGTATGAGTTAGTGCGTTATTCTGTTGTCTTTAATACAGTATATAAGAACGCGAAATTTTTAGTTGTGTATTGATCTTTATATATATAGAAGAACTTTAACTTACAGTTTCCTGGTCCTTTTGTGCAGAGTATCACACAAATTAAACATGACACACAATTTTCTGTGCACAGTATACTTCGAGAACAACAAACTTACATAAACAAAAAGTTACAAAGATGTTGTTAGATTTAGTCAACAGAGATAATGCTATAGGTCGTCCACAGAGTATAGTATAATTTTGTACAGAAAGTATTTATCTTAACAATATGGATCATTATTTCCTTATATCTATTTACAAAGGTGCCTATCACTGTGTGTTCCTATTTTTATTTAAGTATGCTGTCGAAGCATCTGAAGAAGTTCATTGATCCACATTACAATTTCTCGTCTAATATTTTATCTTCCTCTTTTGTGTAATGTGAATATATCTCCAGTTTTTCTAACTGATTCATTTTATGGGCTTTATTTAGTCGGTGGAGAACTTTGACATTTTGCTCTACTTTTTCAAATGGGTGTCTTGTATTGCATTTTTGTATGCTTTTGCTGATGTGTGTCTGTTGTGTGTAGCTTTTAATGTGCTCTGTATACCTGATGTTGAAATCACTGCCCGTTTTTCCTAAATAGGGTATGGAGCATTCTTGGCACGCTACATTCCAGATTTTGGCGGTGGGTCATGATTACACTTTATGTTACATATTAGTTTTTGTGGTATTTTATTAGATGTAGTAAACCTAGCTTTTACTTTGTGATTTTTGAAACTATTTGCCATCTTCTGTGATTTGTTGCCAATGTATGGGATGCTACATATACATTGGTTTTTGTCTTTTTCATCTGAGTTTTTCTTCACTTGGCTAGTAATGTGTGAAGTATGGAAGCAGTATAATCATTGGCAACCGCAATCTGTTTCACTATGTATATTTCTTGTCGTATGATTTTTTAGTTCAAAGGTATTTAGTTGTCCTATACAGAACTGACCTGTATGCTGCCTGGTAATGGATGTTTGGGTGTCATGAGGTCGCAGGGATTGTGGTGTCACTTACTGTATTTTTCCTACAAATTTTGAATTTGCATTTGTTGTTGTGTCTTGCAACATCTAGATCCAGATAACTGACGCTTTTGTTTCGTTCATGTTCCACTGTAAATGTAATTTTTTATGTAGACTACTGAGGCAATTTAGAATGCCTGTTATGTCCTTGGTATCCCCTTTCACTAGCAGTAGTGTGTCAGTTACATATTCTATAAAATTCAGTTTTCCTTAGGCAGGATATTTGGCTGTTAAAAAATTTTTGTTCCAAATGATGTATGCATGTCAGCTATGGTACAAGATATACATGATCCCATTGCTAGTCCATCTGGCTTGTTATAAGTGTTGCCATTAAAAGTAAATTAATTGTAAGTTAAGGTTAGCTAGAGGAGCTCCATGAATTCAACAATCCTTGTGTATGGAAGTTTCATTTGTTTCATAAGGTCCTTTCGGATTACTGTTGCAGTTTCTTAGATAAGTATGATTCAGTTAAGCCTGGTAATGCCACTTGATGAAAACTGAGCGTCATGGGGTGATAGGGCTGTTTTTATTGGCTTTTAGTTCTTCCCCTGGTGTCATGCTACTTTTTATAGAATACAGTGTTTCATATGTATAATTTTTCAACAGTATTTTATCAGTTTCTGTGGCAGTTTGTATGTGGCGGTACTGAAATTGTGTGTCATGTTTAATGTGTGAGAGGCTCTATACAAAGGAACATAATAAAAGTTATTTCAAATTTCGCCCCTAACTGTTTACTGTATTAAGATCGATAATCAACTAAAAAGTAGACGTTTTATATATGGCAGTAAACGCAATGGAGCAATGCAGAACCTCGTACATGAACAATGTCACGAAAAAATGATGCAGTACACACAGAGAAACGCACCTGAAAATAGAAATCGTCTCCAAAAACACGTCCTGTAAAATATAAATAAAAGAAAGTCGTCACTCCTAGCACAAAATTTATTTATAAACAAACCCATTACTGTCCAGTTTTACAAAGGCTTACATATTGTGTATAGTGCAATTCTTTATATGTACACTTGCAAGAAAGTGAGCTGGAAGTGTGAAAATTAATGCCAAACTGTTGATTTACATATCTTCTCCCTGTCCCCCTTCCCTCTCCCCCTCCCTCTCTCCCATTTTCTCTCCCCCTCTCTTCTCAATCTCCCCCTTTCTCCCCCCTCTCCCCCTCCCCTCTCTCTCCCCTCTCCCCCTCTCCATTCTTTCCCACTACCTCTCTCCCCTCTCCCACCTCTCCCCCTCTCTCCTACTTTCCCCCTCTCCCCCTCTTGCCGCTCTCTCACCCCCTCTCCCCCTCTCTCACCATCTCACTGCTCCCTACACCCCTCGCCACACTCATCCTTTCCCCCCCTCTGCCCCTCTCCCCTTCTCCCTCCAATCACCCTCCACCCTCCCACCCCATCTCGCCCCACTCCCACCCCCTATCTCCCACTCCCCCTCCCCCACACCACCACCACCCATCTTGCCCCCTGTCTCCCCCATGCCCCAATCCTCCCTCTCCCTGCTCACCCCCTTCACCCTCCCCCCTCTCATCCTCTCTTTCCCCCCTCTTTCCACCCCTCTGTCCCCCATCCCTCTTTCTGCCCCCACCTCTCTCTCTACCTCTCCCCCCTCTTTCCCTCTTTCCTCTGCCTTTCCATTATAGTACTTGTGCATTCCCGTGTGTGCCTTGAAACTTAGTCACCATTACTCCATAACGAAAGAGATGATGTGCTTAGCAAGATGTAAGATACGTGCTTGAAAGAGTACTATCTGCACAACTCGTCTTGTAACATATGCTCCACAAATGTTAACAGTGAACCACACTATCATGCAAAACGCTTCGCTCGGAATTTCTGCCACTGGAGTTTAACTGACATCTCCATCACACTGACTAAAATAACCAGTGACGAAACATGCTGTCATTCTTTTAATTCTTTGCACCTCCTCTATTTATTAATACTGCTTCTGAAGGGTCGCAGACTGGAGAGTAGTGCTCCAGAATTGGTCGAACAGCAGTTCGATGCACATTGTGATACATACTCTGTTAGTTTTACTGAATTATTGCTATAACTTGTTGAAGCTTTTTACAGTCATTCTACAGTCTCCTATCTAAGAATCAGGCGCAAGATTTATGACGCTCTACTCAAAGCACACCCCTGTCAGACCACTCACGGTTACGTTATCTGTGGATTCGTTGAACTAGTTCG
This sequence comes from Schistocerca serialis cubense, assembly GCF_023864345.2. Classification (NCBI taxonomy): domain Eukaryota; kingdom Metazoa; phylum Arthropoda; class Insecta; order Orthoptera; family Acrididae; genus Schistocerca; species Schistocerca serialis. The sequence continues at coordinate 899,222,852 of NC_064639.1, forward strand.
GCGAATGCTTGTTTGGTTTCTTGCACAGTGCACGGCGTCCTACTTCCTCCCATCTTTCCCAAACTGTACAGATGAGGCTATAACTAACTGACTGTAGTTAACATATAACATATTTAGAACAAATTTCTTTATTTCCGTCTATGACCAGATTTTTCCTGTCTCGAGATGACTGGGTGTTGTTGTGTCGTCTTCATCATCATCATTCATCCCCATTACGGTCGGAGGAAGGCAATGGCAAACCACCTCCACTAGGACCTTGCCTAGTACGGCGGTGTGGGTCTCCCGCGTCGCTCCCCTACGCTCTGTAAAGGAGTATGGGACTCATCATCATCATCATGACCACAAAATTGTTAGAAATCGTTTCGGTTAGAAATGACCATTTCACATTTGTTTTGAAAACATGTCCTAATCTTGGGGCATATTTTTAAAACAGATGTGACCGAAACAGGTAGTCTAAGGACCTAACAATTTTGTGATTGTAGACGGAAATGAAGAAATTTGTTCTACACTTTCTTCTAGGTCACTGATCTATTCGCGACATGTCTCAGCTTGTATAAAACATTTGTGGGTCAAGACCGTAGAACAGTGGCCATCCTGTTCTTTTTGTCACCGAATGACCGGCCGCAGCGAGTCGCATCAAACCAGTCAGAAAACTGATGAATCAAAAAAAAAAAAAAAAAGGCCAAGTAGAGAACTATTTTAAACACTTGAACAAATTGGCTGCAACCATAATTTCGTTATGAAGTTTATTAACAGACTTTAGTTTTTCTTTATTTGGTTCTAATTATTAGAAGTGTATTGTTTCACAGCTGATTTGTGCATCTACGGTCAGTTTGAAGTGATTAATGCGTGAAGATAATTCAGAAAAATGCACATGAACTCTGTCTGCGCACTGAACAACCAATAACGGAAAACTAGCAGAAATTTGGAACGGGAATTTGAAATTCAGAGACAAGAAACAAAGTCTTTTTAAGGTTTGCCGGTGACAATGCATTTGCCTCAGAGAAGGCAAAGAGTTTGCGAGATCAGTCGAACGGGACGGACTAAACGTAAGCACCGCTCACGGATGAGGCATTAGGCCAGTTCCGACTGCTGCCTACAGGGTAGTGCGAGCAGCGATCTATTGCATGGTTGGTTGATTTGGGGGAGTGACCAAACAGCGAGGTCATTATTCCACTGGACTACGGTAGGATGGAGAAGTAAGTCGGCCCTGCCTTTTTAAGGAACTATCCCGGCCTTTGCCTGAAGCGATTTAGTGAAATCACAGAAAACCTATATCAGGATGGCCGGACGCGGGTTTCAACCGACCCGAATTCGAGTCGAGTGTGCTAACCACTGCGCCACCTCGCTTAGTCTTCGATCTGTCGTCGTGGGACATTTGATCGGCATGCCGCCAACTGTTCTACATCTACATCTACATCCATACTCCGCATGCCACCTGACAGTGTGTGGCGGAGGGTACCTTGAGTACCTCTATCGGTTCTCCCTTCTATTCCATTCTCGTTCGTGGAAAGAAGGATTGTCGGTATGCCTCTGTGTGGGCTCTAATCTCTCTGATTTTATCCTCATGGTCTCTTCGAGAGATATACGTAGGAGGGAGCAATATACTGCTTGACTCTTCGGTGAAGGTATGTTCTCGAAACTTTGACAAAAGCCCGTACCGAGCTACTGAGCGTCTCTCCTGCAGAGTCTTCCACTGGAGTTTATCTATCATCTCCGTAACGCTTTCGCGATTACTAAATGATCCTGTAACGAAGCGCGCTGCTCTCCGTTGGATCTTCTCTATCTCTTCTATCAACCCTATCTGGTACGGATCCCACACTGCTGAGCAGTATTCAAGCAGTGGGCGAACAAACGTACTGTAACCTACTTCCTTTGTTTTCGGATTGCATTTCCTTAGGATTCTTCCAATGAATCTCAGTCTGGCATCTGCTTTACCGACGATCAACATTATATGATCATTCCATTTTAAATCACTCCTAATGCGTACTCCCAGATAATTTATGGTATTAACTGCTTCCAGTTGCTGACCTGCTATTTTGTAGCTAAATGATAAAGGATCTATCTTTCTGTGTATTCGCAGCACATTACACTTGTCTACATTGAGATTCAATTGCCATTCCCTGCACCATGCGTCAATTCGCTGCAGATCCTCCTGCATTTCAGTACAATTTTCCATTGTTACAACCTCTCGATACACCACAGCATCATCCACAAAAAGCCTCAGTGAACTTCCGATGTCATCCACAAGGTCATTTATGTATATTGTGAATAGCAACGGTCCTATGACACTCCCCTGCGGCACACCTGAAATCACTCTTACTTCGGAAGACTTCTCTCCATTGAGAATGACATGCTGCGTCCTGTTACCTAGGAACTCCTCGATTCAATCACACAATTGGTCTGATAGTCCATATGCTCTTACTTTGTTCATTAAACGACTGTGGGGAACTGTATCGAACGCCTTGCGGAAGTCAAGAAACACGGCATCTACCTGTGAACCCGTATCTATGGCCCTCTGAGTCTCGTGGACGAATAGCGCGAGCTGGGTTTCACATGACCGTCTTTTTCGAAACCCATGCTGATTCCTACAGAGTAGATTTCTAGTCTCCAGAAAAGTCATTATACTCGAACACAATACGTGTTCCAAAATTCTACAACTGATCGACGTTAGAGATATAGGTCTATAGTTCTGCACATCTGCTCGACGTCCCTTCTTGAAAACGGGGATGACCTGTGCCCTTTTCCAATCCTTTGGAACGCTACGCTCTTCTAGAGACCTACGGTACACCGCTGCAAGAAGGGGGGCAAGTTCCTTCGCGTACTCTGTGTAAAATTGAACTGGTATCCCATCAGGACCAGAGGCCTTTCCTCTTTTGAGCGATTTTAATTGTTTCTCTATCCCTCTGTCGTCTATTTCGATATCTACCATTTTGTCATCTGTGCGACAATCTAGAGAAGGAACTACAGTGCAATCTTCCTCTGTGAAACAACTTTGGAAAAAGACATTTAGTATTTCGGCCTTTAATCTGTCATCCTCTGTTTCAGTACCATTTTGGTCACAGAGTGTCTGGACATTTTGTTTTGACCCACCTACCGCTTTGACATAAGACCAAAATTTCTTAGGATTTTCTGCCAAGTCAGTACATAGAACTTTACTTTCGAATTCATTGAACGCCTCTCGCATAGCCCTCCTCACACTACATTTCGCTTCGCGTAATTTTTGTTTGTCTGCAAGGCTTTGGCTATGTTTATGTTTGCTGTGAAGTTCCCTTTGCTTCCGCAGCAGTTTTCTAACTGTGTACCACGGTAGCTCTTTTCCATCTCTTATGATCTTGCTTCGCACATACTCATCTAACGCATTATGTACGACGGTTTTGAACTTTGCCACTAGATGAATCCTGATGCTGCTGCTGCTTCTTTATTGAATCAACTCATCATTTGGTCTTAAAAGGCCTGAGTGGTTTCCGTTCCAGACCTCCCTACCTCAGGAAAAAAGAATCTGAGAAGGTACCGGGAATCGAACCACGTCCTTCCGTAACGAAGGCAGGGAGACTAACTATTCGGCTACGGAACGGATAGTGCCATAAAAAGAGCTCGGAAGATGGATATCGATAAAAGTAAAATAAGAGTAGAGTAAAAGAAGCTGAGGGAGTTATGTTCCGAATGAGTCACTGAATGTAGTATGCAAGTCGTGCACTTTGGGCAGCAAAATAAACGGCAACAGTAGAAGTTAAGAAGGACATGCGCTATAATGAAAGTTCCTGGCATATTAAAACTGTATGCCGGACCGAGACTCTAACTCGGGATCTTAACCTTTCACAGGTAGGTGCTCTATCGACTGAGATACCGAAGCACGACTCACAAGTTCGAGTGTCAGTCCAGCACATAGTTTTAATCAGCCAGGAATTTTCATAAATCATAGTGTTACGAATTCTTTCCTAAAAGTTAGTTGTTTGCAGTACAGACCAAATAACGTCTTCACTTCTACCAACGGAATTTCAAAACATTTCTGAAGATCATATGGGAGAATGATGTAACTAAAATCCAAGTCCTGGAAGGAGCGTACTTCAACAGCATACGAGATACCAGCATCCAACGTCAGCTACTGCGGTTGCGACTTGTCAGCAGTATGGGTGACAGCTAGATCCCCTACCGAGTTGTTTGAACCCAACAGAACTCTGATTAGAGATCTCCTGAAGGCCCCCCCCCCTCCCCTCCCCCCCCCCCCTCGCCTAACCCCTTACTTTGTGAAGATAGCCCAGCTAAGCCCTCAACCCTCTCAGGAGAGAAGACCGTAAATGTTGGCACCAAACCATTTTCACAGTCGTCCCTGCATCTGGAGAACAACATCGCAGACAAAAATGGTTCAAATGGCTCTAAGCACTATGGGACTTAACATCTGAGGTCATCAGTCCCCTAACTACTTAAACCTAACTTACCTAAGGACATCACACACGTCCATGCCCGAGGCAAGATTCGAACCTGCAACTGTAGCAGCAGCACGGTTGCGGACTGAAGCACCTAGAACCGCTCGGCTACAGCGGCCGGCCATCGCATACAAAAAGAGCCAAGCAACAAGTAAGAAATATTCGCCAAACTCAGCCAAGTCCATCACCATGTACCGGGTAAACAACACGTGGACGTAGATTTCACGCGGACGTTGATCTGCGCCGTGAGGTAAGACTCTCTACCACTGTTAGCAGCACTAGCAACAACAACAGTAACAACAACGACATCCGTTTGACATCTACTGCTGGATAAAGGCTTCTTCTAGGTTCTTCCACAAATTACAGCCCTCTCGGCTTAACAGATGTAAGGTAACTGAACTGATTGTAGTAAAATTGAAAATGTTTGAACGGAGACACGAATGACGACTGCCGATGATAGCAGTAATCTCAGGCTTTTCGCAGTTGATGCTGTTATCTCTAATGAAGTACTGTCTGAAGAAAGCTGCATTAAAATTCATCTATATTTACTTCTACATGATTACTCTGCAATTCACAACTAAGTACGTGGCAGAGGGTTCATCGCACCACCTTCAAATCTCTACCCTTCCACTCACGAACATCGCGCGGGAGAAACGAACACTTAAGCCTTTCTGTGCGAGCTCTGATTTCTGTTACTTTTCTATGTTGATCATTCTTCTCTATGTATGTAGATGGGTGCCAACATCATATCCCCACACTCTGAGGAGAAAGTTGGTGACTGAAATTCCAAGAGATCCTGCCGCAACGAAAAATGCTTTTGTTTTAATTATTGCCACCCCAGTTCACGTATCATATCCGTGGCGTTCTCTCCCCTGTTTCGCGACAGTACAAAACGAGCTGCCCTTCTTTGAACTTTTTCGATGTCCTCCGTCGATCCAATCTGATGCGAATCCCACACCAAACAGCAAAACTCCAGAAGAGAACTACAGGCGTAAAGCAGGCAGTCTCTTTAGTAGAACTGTTGCATTTTCTCAGTGTTCTGCCAATAAATCGTAATCTTTGGTTTGCTTCATCCACAACATTACCTGTGTGATCGCTCCAACTTAAGTTATTCGTAACTGCAATCCCTTAGCGTTTAGTTGAATTTACAGCCTATATATTTGTGTGATGTATTGTGTAACCGATATTTAACCGGTATCTATTCGTACTCATGTACACTTTTTTTTGTTTAGAGTCAGCTGCCACTTTTCCACCACACAGGGGATCTTGACTAAATGATTTTGCAGTTTGTTTTGAACACATGTTGAATTTATTTGACGGTAAATGACAGCATCACCTGCAAACACTCGAACAATGCTATTCAGATTGTCTCCTAAATGCCGGCCGGAGTGGCCGTGCGGTTCTGGGCGCCACAGTCTGGAGCCGAGCGACCGCTACGGTCGCAGGTTGGAATTCTGCTTCGGGCATGGATGTGTGTGATGTCCTTAGGTTAGTTAGGTTTAATTAGTTCTAAGTTCTAGGCGACTGATGACCTCAGAAGTTAAGTCCCATAGTGCTCAGAGCCATTGTCTCCTAAATAGTTTATGGAGATCAGAAAAAGCAGAGAGCTGTAACACTTCCTTGAGGGACACCAGACGTGACTTATGTTTTACTCGATGACTTACCGTCGATTACTACGAACTGTGACCTTCCTGACGGAAAATCAGAAAACTGAGACGATAGTCCATAGGCATGCAATTTGATTAGAAGTCGCTTGTGAAGTATGGCGTCAAAAGCCTTCTGGAAACCTAAAAATACGGCATCAGTTTGACATCCTCTGTAAATAGCAGTCAGTATTTTGTGTTAATAAAGAGCTGGTTGTGATTCTCAAGAACGATATTTGCTGAATCCGTGTTGGCTGTTTGTCAATAAATCGTTTTCTTAGAGATAACTCGTAATGTTCGAACATAGTACACGTTCCAAAATCCTACTGCAAATCGACGTTACCGATATCGGCCTGTAATTCAGCGGGCTACTCCTACTTCCTTTATGGGTATTAATGTGACTCGTGCAACTTTCCAATCTTTAGGTACGGATATTCAAACGAGCGATCGGTTGTACATGATTTCTAATATTGTATCAGAATACAGCGAGAGGAACCGGAGACCTTGCCTTTAATAAGTGATTTAAGCTGCTTTGCTACACCGAGGATATCTTCTTCTAAATTACTTATGTTAGCTGTTGTCCTAGGTTCGAATATATACTTCGTCCTCTTCGGTGAAGGAATTTCGGAAAACCTTATTTAGTAACTTTGCTTTACTGCCGCTCTCATCACTAACATCACCATTGTTATCGCGCAGTGATGGTACTGATTGTGCCTTTCCGCTGGTGTACTGCAAATGCGAGCACAGTTTGTTTCGGTTTTCTGCCAGATTTCAAGACAGAGTTTCGTTGAGGAAAGTATTAAAAGCTTCGCGCATTGAAGTTCGCCCTACATTTCGAGTTTCTCTAAAACTTCGCCAGTGTTGAGGGTTTTGCGTGCTTTTAAATTTGTCATGCTTTTTCCGTTACGTACACATCATTCAGTTTGCAAAGTAGAGCAAAGATCGAATACTTACTTTCACTGTTCACAAAATTGTAATTGTGCACTTCAGACAACGTGATAACATAATATCATGCCATGTCAGTTTTCAAGGAGTTTTGGCCAGAGATGTACAGGAAGTTGTGAATTTCATAAATGTACTCAACCTCCGTAGTTTCGGTATAACCATATTCTTTTAAGTCTGTTCCCTGAGGCCACAGATGTTGGTCAGAGAGGTTACTTCTTTTCAAGACAGTATCAAGGAGTGTGTATTAAACAGTCTGGCTATGTACTCGGTTTCAAAATAATAGACGCTGGCTTGCAGTCTAGTGGAGGCAGCGTTATTTAAGAAGCACTTTTTACTAACATTATTTTGAGTAAATAAAATGTGATTATACCAGTAGAAAACGGTAAAATGGGAAATTTCAAGGTAATTCAGTTTTTTACAAATATACTCGTAACAGTGTAATTTCTTATTGTTGATATATCTAGTATGGTTGAAGTTTACTGTTGAAATATTATAATGCAACATATGGTTTTGTCTTATAATTGAATCAAGTGTCAAGGAAAGTACTTGTGCACAGGAAAATTGTTAAGAAACATTTTGCTAACTTGTCTAGTTATGAGAACTTCATGAAAGGGTGTATTGTTGCTATGGCCTAATGAAGCGTAATTATACTTGGAGTCTTTGTTCTCATTTATCAGTTGCTAAGTTTAGTTTCTCAATTTTCAGTCTTTACCCTCATGAATGTGTCCGTAGACATTGGCTGTAACTGCCGCTTTGTGATGAAGAGAACTCTGCGACCACTGTATTCAAACAAGCTCTGGACGGGTTCACTTCAAATCGTCTGTCCCTCAATGTTAACAAGACTCCGTTCATTCAGTATCAAATAGCAAACAAAACACTAGAAAATAATTAAGTAAAAGTCGTGGCAAAGAACTGTTGAGAGTTGAGTCTTCCAAATTCCCCAGATTACACACTAACAACACTCTAAACTTGTCAGTTCACATCGACGACACTGAATTCAGCAGCATTTGCCATTCACTCTATTTCATATATTTCTGACTTGGAAATAATTAAAGCTGCATACTTGGGGTATTTCCATTCGCTAATGACATATACCATCATGTTGTGTGGAAATTAGTCACTAGCAAATACAGTCTTTCTTGCACAGAAGAGAGTCATCAGAATTATAGATAGAGTGCGCCCTACATGCTCTTGCAGAAATTTATTCAAACAACTGGGGATTCCTACCATGACACACCAATACATTTTTTCACTAAGGTGCTTTGTGAACAATAATCACACAATTTACATAACAAACAGTGAATATCAGGATCATGATACAAGAAGTAAGTATGAATTTCACAAAGATGTAAAAAAATCTCAGCGTGGTACAGAAAGGAGTGTACTATTCAAGCATAAAAGGATACAATAAATTTCCGCTTCATTTTAAATCAGTCATTCGGATTAAGACTAAAACTAAGACTGAAACCTCTTTTCTATCTGCTCTTTACAGGAATTTTTTGAAAATCCATAATATTTAGTGAAAAGTGTAATTTTAAGAATACTTATGAGAAATGACTATGTAGCATTGGTGCATCAATTGTTGACAAAGTGCTTTTTATACGAATTTGTTTGTGTAATCATCATTACTATTATAATCTGTGTTGTTATTTAAACACTTTAACCTCATGTTATCTGTTCACGTATAATTTCAGCCGTAAGCCTCATAACCTTTTATATATGGTTATTACTGTAATTATCTGACACGTTCTACATCCTAAGGATATACTTGCATCAAGGCTCCATAGAACTCGAAAATAAATAAATAAATAAAATAAATAAGAGATTAGTACAGGAGAGGGAGTTGTGGCGGACGTATCAAACTAGTCAAAGATTGATGAGGCAAGAAAAGAAAACTGAAACGTGAACCAAAGCGATATAATACTGCTTTATACATCGCAGGGATAACAGAACGGACGCCATATCGAAATGCAATAGCTGTACTTGCAGTGCCATGTTTTGTCGTTGTCTGTGGTTAAAGGCGCTGCTGTACGTTGAAAGGGGACTGTCCCATTTGGCATGTCGGTTTTCAAGAAGTTTTGGCCATAAATGTAAAGGAAGTAGTGAATTTCATAAATGGACTCAACCTCCGTAGCATCGATATAACCATGTTCTTTTTAATCTGAGTAATTTATTTTGCAGTCAAATAGCGTATGTAAATTTCATTGGTCTTCACAGGATAAGTGTTTGAGGTACTGGCTAACCTAGTTTTCGCATCGTGTAGCGAGTGCTTCATATACTTCCGTTCTAAATTTAATTTTAACACAGTTCTGTTGCCCTGCACTGAGATTTACGTATTTCGATAGCAAAATAAGTTTTACCAAATCCTCAGATACCAACCAGGCATTTACAAACACGAGTTTAAGTATTAACATTAAACTTTCAATTTCTAAGCGGAAACATAGAGGCTGGGAATTTAATGCATTCCAGGCGTTTTGTTCAGGCAATGTTAGCGTGCTTCTGGACTGATCATATAGAGCTGAAAACTGTGTGTGAGAAGAATTTGGAAGGTACAGATTCAAGAAAATTATATATACAAACTGTGATGATGATAGTGACAGATTTACGGACAGTGTTATAGCAAGAGTGCTACCGAGCGAGTAAGCAAAGTGGTGGAGACAATGGATACACATTTGGGAGGTCAGCGGTTCAAGGTCCCTTCCGGCCTCCCAGATTTATGTTTCCGGTGGTTTCGCCAAATCTCTCAAAGAGAATGCTGGTACGGTACCTTTGAAACAGACAGGGCAGATTTTCTTCGCCAATTAGAGCTTGTGCTGCGTCACTAATGACGCAGTCGTCAATGGTAAGTTGAAGTCTAGCCTTACGCCCCTTTCTGCGGAACAGTACTGCCCATGGAGTCTGGGGAACTGCGTTAGATTCCCCGTCAAATACAATATTTTAACTCCTCACGATATGTCCCAAAATTTGTTGGCTTTTTTTCAAATAGCTTAGAACTACATTAGTGTTTTGTCAACGAGGATACGAAATATCTTCAAAGTTCTCTTTTCAGTCACTAAAGTTCCTCTGAATCCAATGATGTCTCCACAATGTTCGAAATTTCGTCTGCGCGCTTTTGAGAATTTCAAACTGAGATACGGTAGCTATTTCGCGCCAGTCGTAACGCACGAAACGTCTGCCTAGCCCCTTCCATCTCACGCGACGAAGATAAAGCCCTTTAGAATTCCAAGCACGCGCAGTTCGGAATTAATGCACATACGTACGAAGGTAACGCCGCGTTTACTGCCGAGATACGGATAAGTGAGCGAGGTCGCACATACCACAAGGACTAGCTGGATCGCGCACGGAGTCTCTGGCGTGCCACTCGGAAACTAGTATAGACCTTCTGCGATTGTACACTCACCTACTCTGCGGCAAAAAGAATCGTACTACCTTTGGAAATATCTACGTAATTAAAGTAATTAAAGCTATTGCGTGTTTCAGCTATTTATAGAGAGCAGTGCTCTGGTTGTTAATGTGTGGCACTGGCGCACTACATCTTCATCTACAGTTCGCAATCCACAGCAGACATCATAGCGTACTTTTAAGAAACTCAAACATTTCGAGAATGTTTTTCAGTTCCAAAAAAAGTTACTTTTTTAAAAATCTGACTTTTGTCGTGTTTTAGTTCATTGCTTTTTATTATTGTAATGCCTTTTACACCTTATAAGCCCAATACAGGCTTTACTGACTGTATCCTCGGTTATTTTACATCCTGCAATTATCACTGAAGAATATGTGTGCTCTTACAGTAGCGACATCTGGCGAACTTGCAACACAATCATTTTGTGGCTGCTGCACGGCAGGTTGTTTTGATCAGTAGTGCTGCTGACGAGATGACTCTTGTGTATACTGTTATTTATATACGTTTGACGATGCTGGCGCTGATTTTGTGTTTAGCATTTGGCAATGGCACTATAGCTCCAGTATATTAGGACATGTTTTTATAAAACAGGTATGCATCATGTTTAACACGCACAAAAGCACATGTATGTAAGTAATACTTTTCATCATGGTCTATTTTATTGTTTAACTTGTAGACAATCTGGTAGTTGTATTTGTGTTTTTTCCCTTGTTTTGCTGCATTTCTGAAGATGGTCATTATAGACCGAAACCTGTAGTCAGAGGACATAAAATTTTGTCACCATTGACGTGAAGTAAAGGGTATTTATTTTATTTTCGGGTCACTGTTCAATTCGCAGCGATGTCGCAGCTTGTGACATTAGTAACAGCCCTTGAGAAGAGGTGTGTCGATTAAACGCAAGACGGATACGGCAGGGCGACAGCAATGTTTGTTTATGGTTGCGGCAATGAGATGTAGACTTTTCATGCTGAACCATTCAGAAACTGTGGGTTACTCAGGGAGGAGTAGAGATGGATCACTCTGGGACGCTCTCTCTCACTCACACTTTCGCACTGAAGACCAAAAGACATAGCCCTCAAAGCAGTTTGTGATTTAAACACACAGACTAATATTACAGCCGCGCGGTCTTAGGCGGTGGTGGTGGTGGTTAGTGTTTAACGTCCCGTCGACAACCAGGTCATTAGAGACGGAGCTCATGCTCGGGTTAGGGAAGGATTGGGAAGGAAATCGGCCGTGCCCTTTCAAAGGAACCATCCCGGCATTTGCCTGAAACGATGTAGGGAAATCACGGAAAACCTAAATCAGGATGGCTGGAGACGGGATTGAACCGTCGTCCTCCCGAAGGCGGTCTTAGGCGTCCTATCACTGTTCACGTGGCTTCCCCCGTCGGTGGTTCGAGTCCTCCCTCGGGCATGGGATGTGTGTTGTCCTTAAGTTAGTTTAAGTTAGATTAAGCAGTGTGTAAGCTTAGGGACCGATGACATCAGCAGTTTCGTCCCATAAGATCCCACCACAAATCTGCAATTTTACTAAGATTACACATCTGCAACACTATAAAAAGGAACTTGGATGACTGACCAATGCAAAAGATAATAGCTGAAGCAATCACCATGTAAACAGATTGAAATCTTCTACCTAAAATACTTCTGAGAAGGTCACACAGAATTTTAAAACACGGGCCACATTCGATTCATTAAGCGCTAAAATGGAGGGTAGGTCAAATGGTAAGTTCGTTGCAGCCCTCATGGCTTGGTATAAAACGCATTCTGTTAAAATGTGGTGCACAGAAACCTGCACACCACAAGTTCCGCACGCTGGTGGATCGTCCTGCCGGGGGAGGAGTCCAAGCGTAAGAGGAAAGTGCCCTACCAGGAGATGCGTTAAGAGTACATCCTCCCACCTCAACAGCTGATAGGAGCAACGTCACGGTCGTGTCATCGGTTTCACAGGTCGCAGTTTCTTGTTTCTCAACCCTACCCACTCCTCCTCTCACAGACTCATGACCCTGTGCCTCAACGGCGAGGTAACTGCATCTGCATATGCGGAGGCAGCACGTTCAGTAATTTTATTTTCCAAATAATCATTGTCAGCTTCGTCACGTGCTGCTTCATTACCGTGAATGCCCCCGTGCCATGGTACCCAACAGAGTGGCACCTGCTTCCCCTATCTCTGCAAGGTCAGCTGAAGATACTTTTCTGCTACATGGATGTGATGGATAGCCTGAAGGGCAGGTTTGCCATACGCCAGTATTCATGCAGACCTGGCCGCATTTTTAACATTTAATGTAGCGTCCGCATATATGTTTAAGATTTCTGCTAATGTCTACATTTTTTAGTTTGAGAATTAAGATCGTTTGATTTTTGTTTTCATCTCGTATAGCCAACAATTTATGTCCTTTTTGCGTGCCAGTAAATCCGAAAATATCGATTTATATTGCTTACAATCGATGTTTCAATCTTTCAGCTTAGAGATAGCTGTAATCTCTACGTTCCTTGCCTGTGATGTGATGGAAAATCTGAACCAAGCCAGAAGAAAGTGGTGCAAGTATATTGAGTGCTATAATAGTGTCAGGAAGTCGTTTCTGAAAGTATTTGTATGGAGTGTAGCCATGTATGGAAGTGAAACATGGACGATAAATAGTTTAGACGAGAAGAGAATAGAAGCTTTCGAAATGTGGTGCTACAGAAGAATGCTGAAGATTAGATGGGTAGATCGCATAACTAATGAGGAGGTATTGAATAGGTTTGGGGAGAAGAGGAGTTTGTGGCACATGTAGGACATGTAGGACATGTTCTGAGGCATCAAGGGATCACAAATTTAGTACTGGAGGGCAGGGTCGAGGGTAAAAATCGTAGAGGGAGACCAAGAGATGAATACACTAAGCAGATTCAGAAGGATGTAGGCTGCAGTAGGTACTGGGAGATGAAGAATCTTGCACAGGATAGAGTAGCATCGAGAGCTGCATCAAAACAGTCTCAGAACTGAAGACCACAACAACAACAACAACAACAGTAGTGAGAAACAGTCTAGTGAACTAATTAAAACTGCGCAGTTTTTCTTTGTAGTGCCAGCCCATAACGCTTGCGTTGAGAGATTCTTCTTTGTACTTAATACAGGTACAGTGGACAATGGAGAGAAATCGACTGACAGCTGAGTCTGTTAAATGGATTAAAATGGTACCATTTTTATGTCAGACATTAGAACTACAAAAAGTTTTTCAAATTTATGTTTCAACAAAAGAATAAAAAATTCGGCTCAATGAAAAATACGCATAGAACAAGGCTCTAGAGTTAGGTAGGTAGTTTGATGTATATAACATGTTTATTTTTTGTTTCTTGTGCAACAAATTTAAAATGCGGAAAGTGTGCTCTTTTCTATCCTAAAATACAGAAAGTGTCCCGTTTTTTACATTCCAAAATATGGTAACCCTACTGAAGAGCACTTAGGGAGTCGGTGCAATTTTGGTAGCAGGAAGCATCCAATTAGGTCAGGACAACACGGGCAACATGTGGTCTTTCATTATCTTGTTAAAAGATACCGTTATGGTGACCTTGAAGATGGGGAAAAGCCACATACATTAACATGTCAGAAATGTAACGACTTCTATGCTAATTGCCAGCTACGAGACCAGAGACGATCGATCGTCTTGTGTATCCAGTGGCACCCCAGAACACCATGCAGTGACTGGGCCTGTATTAAGATGACGAATGCGATTTCGCTACGTCCGTCCTCCTCGGCGCCTGCAGACACGAATACGTTGATCTACATGCTGTACACGAAGCACCACGACTCGTCTGAAAAGACGACGCGCGTCGCTCCTGGGTCCAGCATTGTTGGACGTAAAGCTCTTGGCGTCTCTCTCAATTCTCGCCTCTAGGGAATTCACAACATTGGTGGACGTTCCGATAGTGTGTGATCCTACAGCCCTTGTCGCAGCGTTCGTGTGGACACTTGTCAAGCAGAAAATAAGAACAATTCCTGACGAGACGTGGCTGTGCTACCATGCACAGCCGATCGAACAATATGTCTGTTCTCTAGGGCGCTAGTCAGCTGGGGTCACTGACATCCTTCATAACGTTGAGTAAGGTCTTCCTGAACCCATCGCATCCATGTTAGCAAGGAAGTCATGGGAGCTAGCGACCAACGATACTAGCAGTATCACAGATCGATAAACTGCAGCCTCTATCGGCCATGATCCTGTCCCTGTTGAATTGTGACAAGTTCTGGTAGTCGTTTCTCCTTTACACACGAAGCATAAAACGACCTTCTCACAAACAACATTCAAATGCCATTTTTAATGACAAACCTTCTGCATACTCGTATACTTATGTAGATGGCTTTAACCCTACATGTTTTGTATGGTCCTTCTGAAACGCTAATCATTTGCATGTATCTAAGCACGCAGTTCAAAATGGTTCAAATGGCTCTGAGCACTATGAGACTTAACATCTATGGTCATCAGTGCCCTAGAACTTAGAACTACTTAAACCTAACTAACCTAAGTACATCACTCAACACCCAGTCATCACGAGGCAGAGAGAATCCCTGACCCCGCCGGGAATCGAACCCGGGAACCCGGGCGTGGGAAGCGAGAACGCTACCGCAAGACCACGAGCTGCGGACAAAGCACGCAGTACACTTCCCAGCTATGTAGTTAGGTGCATGGTTGGTAGATGTCCAAGAAAAGTGTTTGCTAGATTAAAAGAGATAAGGAAGGTCTTAATTAAATAATGATGTATAGAAGAGGACATGATGCAGCTTCTGATAAGTATGATTCAAGAAACCGTTAGTGTTTATAAGCGCGTGTGAGCGAGAAAGAGAGAGTGAGAGAGAGAGACAGACAGACAGACAGACAGACAGAGAGAGTGAAAGAGAGGGGGGTGGTTAATAATTAATTTTCTCTCATGTCACTTTGATCATAACGTCAGTGGCAGCATAATGAAACTTCCAATCCCAAATATTTTATTTTATTTAAGTAACTGCGCCTTGGCGTTTTATGTAAGTATAATATTTGACCAGTCACTTTTTGACTTTGGTAATAAACTGTAAGGTGGCAGAATAAATGGTCAGGTTCGCACCTTACATGAGAGATTTATACATCACAATAAGAAGGTGAATATGACACCTAACGTAATTCGATGGTTATGAGAACATTTGCCTATCAGCATGTAATGCAAAAAGGGATGACAGTCAATCGACGGTAATTAACACACTGTTCCTATACAATGCATGTCTTTGAGCGGAAGGTAGAACAGGCAAAGCGAGTCATTTTTAGTCTGAAAAGCCAGGCGGACAACAGTGTAGCAAGGGTTACGATGGAAACCACTTAAAGGCGTGGCAGAAGGAAGGTTAGCGACCCCGACCAGGTGATTCAGGAGGGAGGACCGAGTGTAGTGGCACATCTGCACAAGGGACAGAGAAAAAGCTTTAGGAAGCACGCAGATTTCAGAATTCCAGCGGGATACGAACAAAAACTAGTAATGCATTCGATCACGTGTCCAGCGAGTGCGACACATGGAAGGTCAACGTACTTTAGACGTCTACAACGGGCACAAAACGTCCGATTGGCGGTAACGCACTAGGAAGGAGAAAAATACTGAAGTTTCGACGCAGTTTGATAGAAGGGACATAGCGATTGGTAGAGAGAGTTTCCACAAAATAAGAGGAATGCTCCTATTGGTCGAAAAAAGCATTGATGTGAAGAACGAATGGACCCAATTGGGGGAGGACGTTCTGCCATCAGTAGGACAAGAGAGAAATTTTCAGAGGGACTCTTCTCTGAACTGGCGCCAAGTGCAGAACGGAGCGCTTAACATTCTGTACGATGCACAGAAAAAATGTGGTGGACTCTGCGTTCACAGCACCTGCAATCCAGCTAGAGATTAGCTGTAGCAACGTTTAGCTCCAACTGTGGAGAAACGAACCAGCCAAATTAGTTAATTGTTCTTGTGAGCACTTAGAGGGCACTATAATATGTACGCTGCTCCAATCATACGTGTGTATATCGCCACGTACTAAGACTAGGGCTGAGTACATGTTTTGTTTCTGCTGGAAAGTTCAGCAAAGGCTAGATTAGTTTTGCAGGAATTTCAGTGGGAGAGAGCGGCCTTGCAGGCGGCAGCACGTCACAGCTTAAGGTAAATACAGCGTGCAGAGGCGTAAACTTTGTTGGTTCACCAGCGTGCGTCCACTGCAAACTCGACCAGCCTTGGCTAATCTTGCGCTCAATTTTGTCACATAACTAACCATCCACCATAGACTTGATTGCCATCCTAAATAGTACCGAACTTTGAACCGGAATCGAACGATTTTCGTAGTACTGACCAACGTCATAACGTATGTGTAGGAGCAACTTTGTAAAGAAACTTCCAAGTAAACTTTCATATTATTGTGCTTAGGATTATGTTCTTTCAGAGAGTTGATATTTAATAGTGTTGTGTAAAGGATTATTTCAATTTTTGATGTTCGCTAGATGCGTTATCCATTGCGCTATTTTTATGTCGTAAAAGCTGTAATTATTGTGCTAAAATTTGCGACATTAAACTTGTCATTTCAACTTACACAGTTGTTCTCAATTCTAGAATAAGCACCCACACTACAAAACTAGTTTTCGAGCCACTGCAGGCTTATCATCAAAACTAGGTGTTACAGGAACGTTACTTTCTGGACCATGTGCAACTAGACTTAATGTTCCTGTAAGAGCAGTGGCTCGAAAAGTAGTTAATAGTACAATAAACCTAATCAAATTGAGGTGATTAGTTGCATTTTGTACCTCAATAAACAGCGAATGTAAGTCACTGTTGAAGTTCGTCATCCAGAGTGTATGTAATGAATGTTTCGTGTGTGTCTTTCACATTAATTTCACCTAGCGAAAGGCCGTTTCTGCTACTGCAGTGTGTACTTTAAGTCAGCTTTTTTTAAAAACAGCCATGTTTATGCCGCCAGATTTTCAAACGGATCGCTACATCTTGCTATCCTCGTCCGCTCTCCTTCCTCTCTGCATTATTCTGCGCCGGTCGTCTTCAGTAAACTGCCAAGGATTTCCAAGTTCTTTCGTGGTCTATATTTCACAATGATCTTCCTTCGTGTTTGCCCGTGCATGGTTTTAAATCAGACATCTGTACTACGTTGCTTGTTGTTGCCCAGCTGCCACGGAAGACAAATAAGACAATAAGTATACTCTTGGCTTAAGTGGTTCTCCGATATTAGACGAAACGATCAGAAGCTGCAGGTGTGAAGGGCGTACAGAGATAAAGCGATCAGTGCGATTCTTATCACACTATAAACACTTAAACAGATGATAACGTTTATATTTTTCTGCCTCTGTTTCAGAAAATCACTTTCGGCGCCGTTATCTTTTCTTTTATTGGAAGCGTAATTCCCGTAAAGCAAGGATACTTCACACGAAAGACAGAATATACTCGATCACTCGACCTACGAGTCACTTCATATGCAAGATCAAATTTAACAAACAGGAAATTTGTATGAAAATAAATATATCTTGTCACGTATTCTGTGAATAAAGCAGTCTAGATCGCTTAATAAATTCATTTATCTATTACGCCGTTTCAGCTACCAGTGTCTTTATGTGCTAAAAAACTTAGATCTTGCAAAACAAGATTCAATGTCAACTTTTCCATACTGACACTGAACATTGGTTTGCAAGGTCTGAGTTTTTTGATATCTGACAATAACTGTAGCCGAAACGACTTAATAAGTAGCGACATTTATTAAATGATATAGGCGGTTTTATTCACAGAATATTCACAATGATCGCGGACTCGTACAGGAAATTTATTTCCTTCATTAATATCTTGTCGCAGTCACTCGCAACTGAAACGCACTGCACACATATTTCAGCAGGCAGTGAGTGTGTGAGGCATCTTTTCTTTAAGTAATTACCTTTTTTCTCCTAGACAAACACAAGTTCATTATTTAAAAATAATCTTATTTTTACATGAAAACCTGTACCTTCACCTTCTTTTAACAAAATTTTCACCAATATTAAGGCAGTTAGCGTAATAAACAACCTATTTCTGATTTCCATTCGCACAAATATCTGCTTCGTGGCCTTTGTACCATTGTTGAATGGCCATTATGATGCCAACATGAAACATTATTATTGCGACTTGAGGAACTTAAAGAGATAAGGAAAAAGTCGTAAAATATCTCTTTTCTTGAACTTTTCTACTAACTAATGACATGGTCGTGACCCCGTTCATAAGCCTTTGCTTCATACGTCTCGTGGATTTTCCGCTTTGATCTTCTTTCTCTTTTTATTAATGCTGTTGAACTGTTATTAAATGGTGTATACAATACTGCTGAATTCGATATTAACACACAAACGACTGTTGCCTCCCGGCATGCACAACAGCTCTGTTCATCGTCTACACGTTTCACGAACGTTGTCACCCACAGATCTGAAGATGGTCTATTAAGACTGAAACGCTCACCAATAATGAAATAAAACATTGTTTGTGCTCACGGCTGATTATTTTAAAGAGAATGAGATGTACGATGCTGCGATTCCTAACATGACTTCTAAAATTATTACCATGTAACAACGCCGGTCCCTTAAAGAAACGGTAAAAAGCAAAGAAGAAGAACAAGAAGAAGAAGAAGGAGAAGAGGTTTATTGAGTGAAAGTACACAGTTTTAGAAACAGGAACGTCAGGGCTTCAGAACTTTGGTACTAGATTCTGGAAAGAATTACACTTCTAGTTTGGGACATTCTGCAACACGAAAATTTTAAATACGATAAACTTTTGAAATTCTGTGTTTTCGATAAAAGTAAGATGTTTGTTCAAAAGTGGAGAATGAAGGTTTTTAAATGGGCTATGTTAATCTGGAAACAAACATTTTGTTGGATAATTGATTTTGACCTTCGCTAGGGTTACAGCTACTGTAAATCACGAATATTTATTAAATAAAACCTTTCTCTAAGAACTAAATGTGCTATTATCATCAGCAGTCGTAAAATATACAGTGACCAGATTCATTCTTTCCTGTCAAAGAGGTCACACAGTTGGTAGTAGCTGACGGGAAGTCATCGAGTTTAACAGAAGTGATTTCTGGTGTTCCCCAAGGCAGTGTTACGTTGTTTGCAGATGATGCTGTCGTTTATCGCCTAGAAAAGTGATCAGAAGATTAAAACAAGTTAGAAAACTACACTCCTGGAAATGGAAAAAGGAACACATTGACACCGGTGTGTCAGACCCACCATACTTGCTCCGGACACTGCGAGAGGGCTGTACAAGCAATGATCACACGCACGGCACAGCGGACACACCAGGAACCGCGGTGTTGGCCGTCGAATGGCGCTAGCTGCGCAGCATTTGTGCACCGCCGCCGTCAGTGTCAGCCAGTTTGCCGTGGCATACGGAGCTCCATCGCAGTCTTTAACACTGGTAGCATGCCGCGACAGCGTGGACGTGAACCGTATGTGCAGTTGACGGACTTTGAGCGAGGGCGTATAGTGGGCATGCGGGAGGCCGGGTGGACGTACCGCCGAATTGCTAAACACGTGGGGCGTGAGGTCTCCACAGTACATCGATGTTGTCGCCAGTGGTCGGCGGAAGGTGCACGTGCCCGTCGACCTGGGACCGGACCGCAGCGACGCACGGATGCACGCCAAGACCGTAGGATCCTACGCAGTGCCGTAGGGGACCGCACCGCCAATTCCCAGCAAATTAGGGACACTGTTGCTCCTGGGGTATCGGCGAGGACCATTCGCAACCGTCTCCATGAAGCTGGGCTACGGTCCCGCACACCGTTAGCCCGTCTTCCGCTCACGCCCCAACATCGTGCAGCGCGCCTCCAGTGGTGTCGCGACAGGCGTGAATGGAGGGACGAATGGAGACGTGTCGTCTTCAGCGATGAGAGTCGCTTCTGCCTTGGTGCCAATGATGGTCGTATGCGTGTTTGGCGCCGTGCAGGTGAGCGCCACAATCAGGACTGCATACGACCGAGGCACACAGGGCCAACACCCGGCATCATGGTGTGGGGAGCGATCTCCTACACTGGCCGTACACCACTGGTGATCGTCGAGGCGACACTGAATAGTGCACGGTACATCCAAACCGTCATCGAACCCATCGTTCTACCATTCCTAGACCGGCAAGGGAACTTGCTGTTCCAACAGGACAATGCACGTCCGCATGTATCCCGTGCCACCCAACGTGCTCTAGAAGGTGTAAGTCAACTACCCTGGCCAGCAAGATCTCCGGATCCGTCCCCCATTGAGCATGTTTGGGACTGGATGAAGCGTCGTCTCACGCGGTCTGCACGTCCAGCACGAACGCTGGTCCAACTGAGGCGCCAGGTGGAAATGGCATGGCAAGCCGTTCCACAGGACTACATCCAGCATCTCTACGATCGTCTCCATGGGAGAATAGCGGCCTGCATTGCTGCGAAAGGTGGATATACACTGTACTAGTGCCGACATTGTGCATGCTCTGTTGCCTGTGTCTATGTGCCTGTGGTTCTGTCAGTGTGATCATGTGATGTATCTGACCCCAGGAATGTGTCAATAAAGTTTTCCCTTCCTGGGACAATGAATTCACGGTGTTCTTATTTCAATTTCCAGGAGTGTATTTAGAAAAGATATCTGTACGGTGTGAAAATTGGCAGATGACCCTAAATAATGAAAAAGTGAGGTCATCCACATGAGCGCTAAAAGGAATCCGTTAAACTTCGGTTACACGATAAATCGGTCAAATCTAAAGGGTGTAAATTCGGCTAAATACCTAGGAATTACAATTACAAACAACTTAAATTGGACAGAACCCATAGAAAATGTTGTGCGGAAGGCTAACGAAGGACTGCGTTTTATTGGCAGAACACGTAGCAGATACAAAGGATCTACTAAGGAGACTGCCCACACTATGCTTGTCCGTCCTCTTTTGGAGTACTGCTGCGCGGTGTGGGATCCTTACCAGATGGGATTAACAGAGAACATCGAGAAAGTTTAGAGAGCTGAAGCACGTTTTGCATTATCGCATAATAGCCGGGAGAGCGCCACTGACATGATACAGGATTTGAGGTGGACATCATAAAAATCCAAGCGTTTTTCGTTGTGGTGAAATCTTCTCACGAAATTTCAATTACCAGCTATGTCCACCGAATGTAAAATATTTTGTTGACGTGGACCTACTTAGGGAGAAACGATAATCATAATAAAATAGGGAAATCAGAGCCCGCACGGAAAGATACAGGTGTTTGTTTTTTCCGGGCGCTGTTCGAGATTGGAATAGTATGGCTTGAGCACTATGGGACTTAACATCTATGGTCATCAGTCCCCTAGAACTTAGACCTACTGAAACCTAACTATCCTAAGGACATCACACAACACCCAGTCATCACGAGGCAGAGAAAATCCCTGACCCCGCCGGGAATCGAACCCGGGCGCGGGAAGCGAGAACGCTACCGCACGACCACGAGCTGCATTGGAATAGTAGAGAATTATAGTGAAGGTGGTTTGATTAACCCACTGCCAGCACTTAAGTGTGATTTGCAGAATAACCATGTAGATGTAGATATAGACGTAGAATAATGAAGTTTAATTGTCCGCCCCCTGTAGCTGAGTGGTGCCGGCACGGTAGCTCAGCGTGTTCGGTCAGAGAGTTAGCCAACTCTGTAATAAAAAACTGAGTAAACGGATCAACGATAAACTTGGAGCCGGCACGGTAACTCAGCGTGTTCGGTCAGAGAGTTAGCTACCCTCTGTAATAAAAATCTGAGTGAACGGATCAACGAACAACCTGAATGAGTGTCATTGGACGTCTGCCACGAACAAAATCAACGAACAATATAGAACAAAATAAGACCAGAAGAAAGTTGTCAGCGCGACAGAAGGTCAATCCTAAGGGTCCGGGTTCGATTCCCGGCTGAGTCGGAGATTTTCTCCGCTCAGGGACTGGGTGTTGTGTTGTCCTAATCATCATCATTTCATCCCCATCGACGCGCAACTCGCCGAAGTGGCGTCAAATCGAAATACTTGCATCCGGCGAACGGTCTACCCGACGGGAGGCCCTGGTCACACGACATTTATGTATGAAGTTTATTGAAATTCTGCTTGAACAAGAAATTAGTTGTTTCTTGTAACTATCGTACATGCACTGCTAATGAAAAGATATACCAAAAGGGAAAACATTAATAATGGCTTCAGGAAGGTATAATAATAAGCAGTATATCCCACGTTGGTCTGTTACATCATGTTTAAAAGCGCAAACTTACTTTCTTACCACTGCAGTGGCGATAGGTGCTTCTCCAGAAACAGCAGTAATTTGTTTATTAATTTCGCCCGATTTTCCGACACTTCCACAAAAAAGTTGAATCACTGCGCATATTTCATATTCGACGAAACGTTCGAAAAAATGGTTCAAATGGCTCTAAGCACTATGGGACTTAGCATCTGAGGTCATCAGTCGCCTAGAACTTAGAACTACTTAAACCTAACTAACCTCATGACATCATACACATCCATGCCCGAGGCAGGATTCTAACCTGCGACCGTAGCAGTCGCGCGGTTCCAGACTGAAGCGCCTAGAACCGCTCGGCCACAGCGGACGGCTGAAACGTTCGATTAACTGGGACATTTTAAATGACCATAAGCGAAGGTAAACACGGACGAATGTTTCCGTTACGTCGACTGCCGGTAGCCAATAGATCCAATGGATGAAGGTACTCGGTGCGCATGCGAAGATAGCTGACCACAGCGCTGCAGTGGCCGTATTTAAAGCGGCTAGTTACTTACAACAGACGCGTCGTGTTTCCAAACATTCAACATTACTAACCTTTTCTGTTATCCGATCGATTAATCATCTTTGTACACTGAAATACAGCTCCGTTACAGGCATATATTTATTGCCATTGCTCATTCTTCTTGTTTGCGTCGTCTTCCATATTTTCCTATCTCGTGATAATCTATACACCTCTAGCTGCACATCAGGTACTGTCGACTGTTTCTTCAGATTGAAAGTTTCCTGTTAAACAGCTCCGTTTAAATTTTCAGTCGTTTTATTTCAGTAGCTCGTGAACTTGTCTTTGATGAGACTTTGCAAAGATGTTTCTGTAACCTGTATCGATACATACAGTGTAGATCTTTGAGGTGCCTCTCCGGAAGCTTTCGGTCACGAGTTTACGGGCAGTGGATCAATCGGTGCGCAGTTGGTTAGGAGAGCACACTTGCCCGTACCTTTGGAATTCACATTTGTTCATAGTCAATTGGGATGCCTAGGTCGTAGAGGGGAATTCGATGCGACGGCAGCAGTGTTGGTTAGATAACTCAGTTTTTTGCGGTTGTTCGAAGTGGCGGTTCATATGCAAGGTGTTCTATTAAATATTTTGTGTGCTGCTCGCAATCCACGTCTCAGTCTCTCACTGATTTCGTGTGCTCACTCTGCTACAAATTTTTGGAATTGAACTAGTATCAACTCACGTTGAGTTACAAAAGTTTCGTGTACTTGTTAATTTATTAGGCCTGAATCTGGTTACAGAAATTGCTGCTATTTAATGCGAAACAGTTTACTTTAGTCTATGGTTTTCTCGAAATCTTTCACAGAACTGAACCATGTGATCTTTACTATGTCCTGCTTATACGTTACAGATGTCCTTCTCATGCCAAATGGCTTGTGTGTTATGTTCACTTGGTTTGGAACCAATTATATAATCTAACTACACATTCTACTCCCCCCCCCCTTTTCCTAATCCAGTCACTGAATATTCGAGGAAGTAGTGGCAAATCATTTGACTACCGTCATTTCTTTGTCACGTGTTACAGGATGCCAAGTACCTGCAGCACCTGATAAAATTTAACAAGTATTTCATATATCATATAGTTTCCCATATTTATGACAGTACGTGCCTCTTTCTTGTACAACAAGGAAGGCATGTCTTATCGACGGTCGGTGGTTGAGTTTACAAAGTTTATTTGTTCATGTTACACAAATTGGATTACATAATGTTACCTAACTATATCTCACATTTCTTGGCAATTTATGCATATTAAACTCTTTCGAACAGGGACACCACTGTATCTAAGCATAGATACCTCCGTAGCTTTCTTTATAGTCTTATTTATAGCCTTATTCAGCGATGCTGTAACATCACCTGTTCCATGCTCAGTTGAAAATTTTGTGTCTGTTTGTCACCGGCAGTTCTGAGACGTTACCTGCGAGAGTCGGTTCCCTGATTAAATGTTCAAGGTAATTTCCGGATAAGTCATTTAGAACAAACTCACTTGATTTCCTGTCCCAACTACCCTCCCTAACCACTTGAATCTCCCAGTCTATAACTGGGAGACGTGAGCATGTGAGTTCCACTTCATGGATGTCTTGCATTCTGTTGGTACTCGCAGCGCCACCCATCTGTTTAATTAGAAGCAGAGAATTGAGATGTCGACCTGCGCGGTATCCATTCACTAGCTGCCGTTGCCGCGGGTCGAAATTATGTCTGGTTTTCAGAGCAGCGGAGAGGCGAATTAGTCACCAGCGGAAGCGGGAAGTGGAAAGGCGAGAAGACGGCGAGGCGGCAGAATGGAGGCATCAGGCGCGGAGTCACAGGGGGGCGATTAATTACAGCGCGAGACGTATTCTGGTAGGACGCCAAACCTATAGTCACTTCCAGCCGTATTTACACCATTCACCAGCGTACCCGCACCAGCCTGGTCTCAAATAGGTCGCCAAACTTCCTAACTACTGAGTGTGGTGCTAGAAAAGTTACGCAGCCACACGGAAAAACGATTTATTCCCGTTGCAGATATTAAGAATGTTGGGTCTTGCTCACTCGTCTCGTATAGGGCGCCCAAAGGATTTTTTTCCTTTATTGAGTTTCTATTGCCCCCGAAGGGAGCGGGCTAGCAGCGGCTTAGTATGCCGCTCTTCAGCCTACAGAATTTGTTTTAAAAGAATGAAGATAATAAATAATAAAAGCAGGCGATAAAATCTGTGACTTACATGGTAAAATGGCGGAAAATCGTGGAACTTAAAACATAAAACAAAGGGTTCATGATGCTAATAAAATACATATGAAGCAGACAGGTAAAAGAATAGACACACAATTAAAAAAACACGACGACAGTCTGGTTTCTGTTCGCAAGAGATACAAAATTTACACCCAGCGACAGCATGGTTTCTGTTCGCAACACTTTGGAAAGATGAATAACACTGTACATTCACTTGAACACTGCACTAAAAAATTGGCACAAATATGATATACCACCGTTTGGTAGAATTTTGCACAGAGCATAACTTAATCATAGCTAACACTTGGTTCAAGAATCATAAAAGAAGGTTGTATACATGGAAGAATCCTGGAGATACTGACAGGTATCAGATAGATTCTATAATGGTAAGACAGAGATTTAGGAACCAGGTGTTAAATTGTAAGACATTTCCAGGGGCAGGTGTGGACTCTGACCACAATCTATTGGTTATGAAATGTAGATTAAAACTGAAGAAACTGCAAAAAGGTGGGAATTTAAGGAGATGGGGCCTGAATAAACTGAAAGAACCAGAGGTTGTACAGAGTTTCAGGTAGAGCATAAGAGAACAATTGACAGGAATGGGGGAAAGAAATACAGTAGAAGACGAATGGGTAGCTCTGAGGGATGAAGTAGTGAAGGCAGCAGACGATCAAGTAGGTAAAAAGACGAGGGCTAGTAGAAATCCTTGGGTAACAGAAGAAATATTGAATTTAATTGATGAAAGGAGAAAATATAAAAATGCAGCAAATGAAGCAGGCAAAAAGGAATACAAACGTCTCAAAAATGAGATCGACAGGAAGTGCAAAATGGCTAAGCAGGCATGGCTAGAGGACAAATGTAAGGATGTAGAGGCATATATCACTAGGGGTAAGATAGATACTGCCTACAGGAAAATTAAAGAGACCTTTGGAGAAAAGAGAGCCACTTGTATGAATATCAAGAGCTCAGATGGACACCCAGTTCTAAGCAAAGAGGGGAAAGCAGAAAGGTGGGAGGAGTATATAGAGGGTCTATACAAGGGCGATGTACTTGAGGACAATATTATGGAAATGGAAGAGGATGTAGATGAAGATGAAATGGGAGATACGATACTGCGTGAAGAGTTTGACAGAGCACTGAAAGACCTGAGTCGAAACAAGGCCCCGGGAGTAGACAACATTCCATTAGAACTACTGACAGCCTTCGGAGAGCCAGTCCTGACAAAACTCTACCATCTGGTGAGCAAGATGTACGAGACAGGCGAAATACCCACAGACTTCAAGAAGAATATAATAATTCCAATCCCAAAGAAAGCAGGTGTTGACAGATGTGAAAATTACGAACTATCAGTTTAATAAGTCACAGCTGCAAAATACTAACGCGAATTATTTACAGACGAATGGAAAAACTGGTAGAAGTCGACCTCGGGGAAGATCACTCTGGATTCCGTAGAAATGTTGGAACACGTGAGGCAATACTGACTTATCTTAGAAGGAAGATTAAGGAAAGGCAAACCTACGTTTCTAGCATTTGTAGACTTAAGAGAAAGCTTTTGACAATGTTGACTGGAATACTCTCTTTCAAATTCTAAAGGTGGCAGGGGTAAAATACAGGGAACGAAAGGCTATTTACAATTTGTACAGAAACCAGATGTCAGTTATAAGAGTCGAAGGGCATGAAAGGGAAGCAGTGGTTGAGAAGGGAGTGAGATAGGGTTGTGGCCTCTCCCCGATGTTATTCAATCTGTATATTGAGCAATCAGTAAAGGAAACAAAAGAAAAATTTGGAGTAGGTATTAAAATCCCGGGAGAAACAAAAAAGACTTTGAGGTTCGCCGATGACACTGTAGTTCTGTCAGAGACAGCAAAGGACTTGGAAGAGCAGTTGAACGGAATGGACAGTGTCTTGAAAGGAGGGTATAAGATGAACATCAACAAAAGCAAAACGAGTATAATGGAATATAGTCGAATTAAATCGGGTGATGCTGAGGGAATTAGATTAGGAAATGAGACACTTAAAGTAGTAAAGGAGTTTTGCTATTTGGAGAGCAAAATAACTGATGATGGTCGAAGTAGAGAGGATATAAAATGTAGACTGGCAATGGCAAGGAAAGCGTTTCTGAAGAAGAGAAATTTGTTAACATCGAGTATAGATTTAAGTGTCAGGAAGTCGTTTCTGAAAGTATTTGTATGGAGTGTAGCCATGTATGGAAGTGAAACATGGACAATAAATAGTTTGGACAAGAAGAGAAGAGAAGCTTTCGAAATGTGGTGCTACAGAAAAATGTTGAAGATTAGGTTGGTAGATCACGTAACTAATGAGGAGGTATTGAATAGGGTTGGGGAGAAGAGAAGTTTGTGGCACTACTCGACTAGAAGAAGGGATCGGTTGGTAGGACATGTCCTGAGGCATCAAGGAATCACAAATTTAGCATTGGAGGGCAGTGTGGAGGGTAAAAATCGTAGAGGGAGACCTAGAGATGAATACACTAAGCAGATTCAGAAGGATGTAGGTTGCAGTAGGTACTGGGAGATGAAGGATCTTGCACAGGATAGATTGCATGGAGAGCTGCATCAAACCAGTCTCAGGACTGAAGACTACAACAACAACAATGATATACCACAGCCGAGGGCAGATGGAGGGAACCTGGACAGATGACCGGTAAGGAAAGGGGGGGGGGGGAAGGAGAGGAAAAAACGAAATAGGGGGGGGGGAGGGGTTAAAGGAGCCGATGGAGGATAAGGACCCATAAGAGGGGGGGTGGGTGCTGGGCAGACACGACAGGGTGTGGAGAAAGATAGAGGAGGGGTTTACAAAAGGACTTGGGGGCAGGGGGGGAGAGGGGAGGCAGAGAGAGGTTAGGTGGAGAGAAAACAGGAGGGAAGGAGGGGCAGAGGGAGCCCGGGGAAAGGACAAGAAAGGAGGGGGGTTAGGATCAGGGTTGATAGGAGGGATAAATGGAGGGGTAGAGGGCATCATCCAGGAGGGGGAGTTGATGAAAGCCACCTAGGGAAAGGAGATGAAGGGTGTAGAGATGAAGGGTATGGGGGACACAACAGTAAAGGCGTGGCAGAGGGCAGGGATTGGAGAGGAAAGGAGCAACCAGGGGGTGAGGGGGATCAAGGCGGCAGGAGGTGTAGAGCATGTGGATATGTTCGAGGAATAGGAGCAGATGGGGGAAAGGAATGAGGTCGTAGAGGATCTGCGTGGGGGACAGGAGGCATATACGGAAGGCAAGGCGGAGTGCATGGCGCTCCAGGATCTGGAGGAACTTATAGAATTTGGGGGGGGGGGCGACTATCCAAGCGGGACTGGCATAACAGAGGATGGGATGGATTAAGGATTTGTAGGTGTGGGGGATGGAAGAGGTGTGCAACACCCATGTCCAGCCAGAGAGGAGTTTGAGGAGTCAGAGGGGGCTGTGGGCTTTGGATTGGATGGAGCGGAGATGAGGGATCCAGATGAGGTGATGGTCAATGGTGATGCCAAGGTAGGTGAGGGTGGGGGAGAGGCGGACAGGACAGGCGCAGATGGTAAGGGAGAAATCCAGGAGCCGGAAGGAGCGAGTGGTACGACCTACGATGATTGCCTGGATCTTGGAAGGATTGATTTTCAGGAGCCACTGGTTAGACCATGTGGCAAAAAGGTCAGAGTGATTCTGGAGAAGGCGTTGGGACCGTTGGAGGGTAGGAGCGAGGGCAAGGAATGTGGTGTCATCGGCATACTGCAGGAGGTGTTCTGGAGGGGGGGCGGGGAGGGGGGGGGGGTTTGGGGCATATCTGCCATGACCTAAAGGAGGCTGCGTTCTCGTAAAGTAGGTTGACAATACTTAAATTGAATGTCAAAGGTGACGCAAGCTGAGCGACATGCAACATAGATCCGAGTTCTTGCTTTACATAATGATCAACCAGGCAGTGTGGATCACTACAATCTGGTATCGTAGCACTCTCTGCTAGGCCGTGCTAATACTCTGCGAATCCTGTCCACGAATGTCCGGCCGGGGCTAGGAGGAGCGACACTTACGTTCACTTCGGCTTGAGGGCGCTCCTGTCGTGGTTCGTGGCCGACGTCGTTTCACCGCCTTCTATGGTCTTGCGTTCTTCCTCTTCGTTCCGGCGCTTGTGTTGACGCCAGAACAAAGAAACTCGTCGAAACGTTGCCATAACACGGCGCCACGGCTCGGCTGATAACTAGAGAAGATTTCATGAATACTCTGTTTTCATTTCATATAGGTCAGTTAGAATACTTCGTGTTTCTAGATAATATTTGTTCACGCCAAATGAACATGAATAATAATGAGGAAAAACGTGTGTGTTCGTAAACGCATCAAGAACAACATGAATGTTGAAATTTTTTGGCAGATTAAAACTGTGTGCCGGACTGGGTCTAGAAGCTGGGATCTCTGTCTTCCACATCAAGTGCTCTATAGACAGCGCAATCCAAGAAAGAAAGGCGAAGATCTCAGGATCGAGTCCCGTTTCAGCTCACCGTTTTACTCTGTCAGGAAGTTTCAAATTAGCGCACATTCTGCTGCAGAGTGAAAATTCATTCTGGAAACAATCCCCCAGGCTGTGGCTAAACCATGTCTGCAAACATCCTTTCTTCCAGGAGTGCTAGCCAGCCATTGTGGCAGAGCGCTTCAAGTCCAGAACCGCGCGACTGCTACGGTCGCAGGTTCGAATCCTGCCTCGAGCATGAATGTATGTGATATCCTTAGGTTAGTTAGGTTTAAGTAGTTCTAAGTTCTAGGGGACTGATGACCTCAGATGTTAAGTCCAATAGTGCTCAGAGCCATTTCAACAATTTGGAACCAGGAGTGCTAGTCCCTCAAGACAAGCAGAAGAAATCTGCGAACTTCGGAAGGTAGAAGACGATGCCCTGGCGGAAGTAGAGACGTAGACACAGGTCGTGAGTCGTGCTTGGGCTGCTCAGTAGGTAGAGCAGCTGCCCGCAAACGGCAGAAGTCCCCAGTTCGAGCCTCGGTCCGGCATACAGTTTTAATCTGCCGGGAAGTTTCATTTTAGCGCACGCTCCGCTGCAGAGCAAAAAATTCTTTCTTGCAGTATGAATGTTACTCGTTGGAGACTGACATTGGAAGCAAATTTTACGTAAATTGCAGTCTACGAGTAACTCGAGTTTGTAGTTCAATTAGCGCTGGCAGATGTCCCAATTTCCGCGGGGGTGTCCATATCTTTAGGAGTGTCATGACCCACTCCGCACAAGGCTTATGCGGGACATCAAATGTCGCGACTTCCGGACGCTGCTAGCAGTTAGAAACGTAATGCGTATTCACTTAAAACTTGTCGAGTACATTGAAGTTCTGAAATGAGTTTCTGAATGCATCGATGGCAGTAACGAAGGAAGCCTTTCGACTTCCGACACCCCTCTCGCTCACTGACCGGCCGAGGCATGTTCTGACGTTGAGGCGTAGCGCCTTATAACGATCCTGCCTTGGAGGCGGTTAAGTGGGAGATGTGTCTCAGAGCTGGATAGGGACAGATGGTGACGCGAGACTGGACGCGCACGTAGTTTATGTATCAGCCTATAGAGGACAATATTGGATAGGGGGACTGTGATTTTAGTTTCGATTGTGCCCACTAGAATGCACTGAAGTAATAGAATATTTTTCATAAACTGTTCTAGTATTTTCATAAAGTGTTATTATGTCTTTTTGTGTATGTAAAATGTTATAAATGTGTTTTAGCAGTATGAATGATGCGTCAGTGTGGTTTAAGGTTAATATGAAGATAATTTTTTAACGAGTTATGTAGTAGGATTTAGTGTGGGAACATTTCGAAGAAGTATGGATATGAACAAAGGGGATTTTTGTGGAATAGATTTGTAAAGTAAGTTTACGGTAAAGGGAAAGTTAATTCAGGTATAAACAACAATAGTAAATAACTTTATGCATATGAAAAACTTCAGCATATTAGATAATGAAGTCGGGAAAAGTGCAGTCGTTAGGTTTACTATTTTGCGATTGGTTATTGATGAAAAGCGCGGATTGACGCGGGAGAATGTTGTTTTGCTATTGGCTGTTGAGTAAACTTACCAATGGTAAAGCAATATTCTTCGCACGCCTTTCTCTGCTGGTAGAGAAGACTTAGAGTATTCTAGAGAAGTGTGGAAGCCTAGCCATGAAACAGTTCGGACGTGTGTAGTAGTAGTTCCGATGCAAATGTTAAGTTGCCGGATCTAGCAGTGTTTCATACATCAAAAGTGTTGGAAAGTGAGGGCATAATTATTCCGATGTGTGTGTAGAAATTTCGGAATTTTTAAGTGAATTTTGTGACGAGAAAAGACATATATTCCGCGTGACGTATTGAGCAGGTCGGTGGCTAAAAAACTATGACTGCATTTGGTACCGACAGATTTAATATTTCGCGAGCATTATCAATCAAAAACATTCAGTATTTCTGTAGCTATTACGTTTTCGGGAAATGCAACACCATAAACTTGCTAACGTGAGTGAAAGGGATTGTGAGTGACTGTGTTAAGGCTAGCACAGGCTTCGCAGTGATAACTTGTTCACCTGAGCTTCAGAATATATTAATTGAGGACAAAATTTCCAACCTTTGATTTGAGTGAAAACTTTCTCCCGAAACGTAGATTAGTGACTTTAATTGCAGCCTGGTTCACGTCGAAGTACAGTAGGTTTCACTCGTCTTTCCTATTGATGATCTGCTGAGACAATGTTCACAGGTAGGCGCAGGTTCGTCGTAAAGGGACGGAAAGAACCGCGTCGCCGCAACGTTTCCCTTCCAAGGCATCTCTCGCGCCCTCTCACTTGTTCGTTCCGTGCTTTCGTTTGTAGAGAGAAACAAAACGCACGAAGCATCTCGTTATCACGAGCGTGCAAAACACCCGTCGCCGTTCTCAAGTCAGTCAGTCAGTGGAAATACGAATGGCAAGTAATTTACAGAATATGTTTCGAGGTTTATACCTCATCTTCAGTCTAAATGGCATTACAAAAACAACAGTAAGGTTCTACTGATGTTACATAGTCTTTTCGTAAATGCTGTGGTCATCATTGTTCTTCTGGCGTGGCAGTCTCGTTGTGATGCGTTGCGGTGTTTCCATTCCCGTGGCTTGTTGGTCACTGTTCACAAATTGTCACTAACATAGCAGTAACTTGGAAACACGATCACAAACAGCCAGAAGAACAAAGAGATTACCACAGCATTTACGAAAAGACTACGTAACATCAGCAGGATCTTATTGTAAAGTTGTTTTTGTAATGTCATTTAGCCTGAAGATGAGGCATTACCCTCGAAACATGTCGCCAAATAAATAAGTAATACAACAGTTGACAAAGTTTGTGACTGGTAGCGGTAATTTAAAGAAACCTTTACATAGTTAGGAGTATTTAGTAACTACACTAACCTCCCTGTACATGGTCCCGTCTTACTGTTTAAAGTTTCATTGCCGGTCGGAGTGGCCCTGCGGTTCTGGGCGCTACAGTCTGGAGCCGAGCGACCGCTACGGTCGCAGGTTCGAATCCTGCCTCGGGCATGGTTAGTTAGGTTTACTTAGTTCTAAGTTCTAGGCGACTGACGACCTCAGAAGTTAAGTCGCATAGTGCTCAGAGCCATTTGAACCATTTTTAAAGTTTCATTAGCATTCTTAAGTAGCATAAAGCATACGGTTATTTATTACGCGCGTGTTTCTTCGTATTTTACTTTGTAATGCGCTATTTGTTGTTGAGGATGTTTTGTTAACAAGCTTATCAGTCATACAGGCCGTTTCACGATGTTTTGACGTTTTCAGGTTTGAATAACACGTAAATTAATCGCGAATAAAAGTTGAATATTACACTAGGTACAACATTTATTCAAGTTTACTTATGAATTACTACATCAGACAAATGACAACCGTTCGCAGCTGTACAATACTCGAGGCATTTCACCCAGTTTTTTAATACATCTTTCGTAACTGTTGGAGTAAGATAATACCATCTTTCAACTGTTGCAAGCTTGCCGGCCGGTCGGAGTACACTCTCGCTTCAAATAACCCCATAGGTAAAAGTCTGGCGCTGTTAAATCAGGCGAGCGAGGCGTTCGTTCGACACATGCGCTTCTGGAAGTTATGCAGTTACGAAACGCTTAAAGCCGAACTTGCAAGGGGATGTTGGATATGTGACATGCTCAGCGTTTGAGCACGTTTTCATAACGAACGATGAGGGCTTGCCTGTAAACTGCTACGCACACGTTCGATGTTTTCGAGAGTTGGGCCGGTTTCCCGAGGGTCGAGTGACTTTGGACTCGATGCAGTTTCAGTTGCACGGAAGTTTTTTATCCAGATTCAAGAGCGGGAATTGGATATCGCGCCTGAATCTTAAAATGGTTACGAGAGGCACGTTGCACGTGACCGACAGATTCGCCGTAGCGAAAAAAGCACTACACCGCTAACGTAAGATGTTGCTTCGACCAGTACAACGTGATTACTGACCTGTACGTGGGATGAAACTTGACACTCCGCACTACTAACAGACGGCACTAACGTCGCTGTATTTTGTTTCTAGCGCACGTTATTCAAATTTGAAATCATCATCAAAACAATGTGAAACAACCTGTATATGTCAGGAAGACTAATGGAAAATAAAATTTTATTTTTTGCAAATTATTTTTTATTACTAGCCTAAAATTGGTGCTTTTAATGAACGGGGTAAGACTACGGCTTTTGAGTAAAATTGTACCTGTTCACAAATTTTAGTCACAATAAATTGTATATACGCACATCAAAAAAAGTATTGCATCACCTGGATCCCGAGAGTTCAGGAACCTGTACAGAAACTTGGAACATAGATCAACATAAACATCATTTCCGACCTTTTTATTGCTCATGAAAACGACACATTGCATGTTGCAGCACCATACAGCGAGACCTTCAGAGGTGGTGGTCCAGATTGCTGTACACATCGGTACCTCTAATACCCATAGCACGTCCTCTTGCATTCATGCATGCCTGTATTCGCCTTGGAATACTATCCACAAGTTCATCAAGGCACTGTTGGCCCAGATTGTCCCACTCCTCAACGGCGATTCGGGGTAGATCCCTCAGAGTGGTTGGTGGGTTACGTCGTCCATAAACAGCCTTTTTCAATCTTTCCCAGGCATGTACGATAGGGTTCATGTCTGGAGAACATGCTGGCCACACTAGTCGAGCGATGTCGTTATCCTGAAGGAAGTCATTCACAAGATGTGCTCAATGGGATGCGAGTTATCTTTCATGAAGACGAATGCCTCGCCAATATGATGCCAATATGGTTGCACTATCGGTCGGAGTATGGCACAGCCATTACGGCGCCTTCCATGACCACCAGTGGCGTACGTCGTCTCCACATAATGCTACCCCAAAACAGTAGGGAACCTCCATCTTGCTGCACTCGCTGGACAGTGTGTCTAAGGCGCTCAGCCTGACCGGATTGCCTCCAAACACGTCTCTGACGATTGTCTGGTTGAAGGCATATGCGACACTCATCGGTGAAGAGAACATGATGCCAATCCCGAACAGTCCATTCGGCATGTTGTTGGGCCCATCTGTACCGCGCTGCATGGTGTCGTGGTTGCAAAGACGGACCTCGCCATGGACGCCGGGAATGAAGTTGCGCATCATGCAGCCTATTGCGCGCAGTTTGAGTTGACACGACGTCCCGTGGCTGCACGAAAAGCATAATTCAACATGGTGGCGTTGCTGTCAGGGTTCCTCCGAGCCATAACCCTTAGGTAGCGGTCATCCATTGCAGTAGTAGCCCTTGGGCGGCCTGAGCGAGACCTGTCATCGACAGTTCCTGTCTCTCTGCATCTCCTCCATGTCCGAACAAAATCGCTTTGACTCACTCCGAGACGCCTGGACAATTCCCTTGCTGAGAGCCCTTCCAGGAACAAAGTAACTATGCGGACGCGATCGAACCGCGGTATTGACCGTTTGGCATGATTGAACTACAGACAACACGAGCCATGTACCTCCTTCCTGGTGGAATGACTGAAACTGACCGGCTGTCGGACTCCCTCCGTCTAATAGGCGCTGATGATGCATGGTTATTTACATATTTGGGAGGGTTTAGTAACATCACTGAACAGTCCTGGGAACCGGGGTGATGCAAAACTCTTTTTGATGTGTGTATATCTAATGACTGAAAACGTACATTCTTTTTTTGTTACACGACATTTGTGTCCTTTTCCCACAAATTTATTAAAAGCGCCCCAATTTTCTGCAAATATGATCTGGCAACACTACGTTCAACTGTTATTGTCACACTTTCGAAACAGTGCAACTCACCTGTAAACCAATGAAC
The DNA here is from genome assembly GCF_023864345.2 of Schistocerca serialis cubense. Taxonomy (NCBI): domain Eukaryota; kingdom Metazoa; phylum Arthropoda; class Insecta; order Orthoptera; family Acrididae; genus Schistocerca; species Schistocerca serialis. Next base: position 899,258,529 of record NC_064639.1, read on the forward strand.
TGCGTGTTTTGATAAAAGCAAGCAAGCCTTCAGGTGATGAATGTATAAATTCCAAACTAGTAACTTGCTTTTGCAATAAAGTGACCAAAAACCAAGCTGTGCCTGGTTGCTGCTGTAACAATATAAAGAAACGATCTTAATTTCATTGCTGCAACTCTGGTATGTGTCTGCAGGCAGAGGCCTGTTCATTCCAGTAGTAAGCCCGATTTCTTACCAGCGAAAGTGTTTTGCGTTTCGCGACGCCGCTCTAGGGTCTAGTCTAGAGGAATTCTGAGACCGTGAGTCGGCACACCGGTTGCGTCATCTGCCAGAACTGCCGCAAGGCGGAGCGTGGTGATCAAAGGTTGCGCAGTTGGCACTCGCCTCCAAACAATAGACTCTCTGTGGATGTGTGTGCGTGTGTGTGTATGTCTGTGGTGCGTGCAAATGGCCAGCTGCTCAACGCGGACACAGGCTCTGGGCTGCCAGCGCTGCAGTCAACTTTTTCAAGATCCTAGTTGGATTCTGCGCATCAAGGGATACAGCAAAGCCGAAAGTCATTAACAGCGATCCAGTGATGGCTGTACAAACATTGAAGCAGTTTTGACGATAGCGAAAGTTATGGGTCGAAAGCGCGGGCCATGGTGAAGAATTTTTCAACAGCTAGTTATCACAAGAAGTATCAATTTACGAACGTACGTATTTGCAACGTTATTCTTTGTTCTTTTGTTTATTTCACTTCTTTAATAATGTTCTCCCTCTACTTAACTTTATATCAGTGGCATTATTACATTCGCAACCTACATATTAATTTCATGCATATACAGAACATTTGACACATGTAAACTTTACAAAATAGATTTTTTCATTTTTTTTGTGGTTCGTACTCCTAGGTTCAAGGTATGGTGCAAGTTATGAATTACTGTTGTTACCATGTAAACACTCTGCTCCAGCAATGGCCGTCCGCAGACATTTACCTGGTTACCTGGGGATAAGGAAGGGGGGGAGGGGGGGTGCGGTGCAACCACGAGAGCACTTGCCAAAACGAAAGGTTAAGCATAATCCTCAGAAACCACTTTCAGAATTTTATGAGAATTTCTAATGAATAGAATTTATGAAATCTCTGTACTCCAGATTTCGGGTGGAGGGGTGGGGTGGGGGGTGGGGGGACAGGTGCTTCCTCTTGCAGATGCCTATGGCTCTAGCATAACCATTTGATAAATATATCTACTATCCAGTGAATTTAGCCTGCCCGTTTTCTTCTAAATAAATGCTTTTTTTTGTACACAAAAGAAGGAAGCCTTTAAACAGTTTGTTGGTTCCTGCTTTGTACACATCTACATCTACATCTGCATCCATACTCCGCAAGCCACCTGACGGTGTGTGTCGGAGGGTACCTTGAGTACCTCTATCGATTCTCCCTTCTATTCCAGTCTCGTATTGTTCATTTTGTCCTTTTTTACTGTCAGCGGTTTTTGATGTTCAGACATACGTGATTAAGTTGCGCCTACCTCGTAACGTATGAAAATAACGGGTGATACTGAAATCTCTGAAGCCATGTCGAATATGACGACTCCTCTTTCTTGAATATTATGTAGTTCGCCGCTGAAATTATTGATGAAGCTAATGGCTAATGGACGGCTTTAAAATAGCAGTTTTTTTAAATCAAACATACGACAACAGGTTATGGTGAGATGTTTGGACGGAATGGATATTAAATTCTCATAAACGCCGGTTTCATTCGTATAAGCAGGTTATGTGTAAGGAAATGGACGATCGTTTATTATTAACTGCAAGTCAGTATCTATGCAGATGTAGAGCAGTAATATGTCGACACTATTCATATCGAGAACATTCCAAGTCGTATCACTGTTTCTCTGAATAAGCGTTGCTCACCGCAATGACGCTCTGCACAACTTACTTTTACGCTACGGTCGCAGGTTCGAATCCTGCCTCGGGCATGGATGTGTGTGATGTCCTTAGATTAGTTAGGTTTAAGTAGTTCTAAGTTCTAGGGGACTGATGACCACAGATGTTAAGTCCCATAGTGCTCAGAGACATTTTTGAACTTACTTTTAAACAGTACAACTCGACCTCCGACAGTGTGCTCTCACTTTGCACCACTTTCCACATCACCGAGTAATTCTTAGTGTCCACTGATGTAATTTTTTATCTTTCTGGCGCATCTTACCACCAATTAGTCCAACAAACGACCCAATTTATCTCTCCACTCAACCGTCCGTTCTTTTGATTGTACAAAAAATTAATATTTTTAGGCAGAGTACTTTTACAAAATGGCTCTGAGCACTATGCGACTTAACTTCTGAGGTCATCAGTCGCTTAGAACTTAGAACTAATTAAACCTAACTAACCTAAGGACATCACACACATCCATGCCCGAGGCAGGATTCGAACCTGCGACCGTAGCGGTCACCCGGTTCCAGACTGTAGCGCCTAGAACCGCGCGGCCACTCCGGCCGGCAGTACTTTTACAACAGAACGTATATAGTTGTAAAAGTACTGTGCCTAGGAACATATTTGTAAAATCAGAAGAATGGACGGTAGAGAGAGAGGTATGGTTTGTTGCACTAAATGGTGGTAAGATGCGCCAGAAAGATAAAAAATTACATCAGAGGACACTAAGAATAACTCGGTGATGTGGAAAGTGGTGCAAAGTGAGAGCACACTGTCGGAGGTCGAGTTGTACTGTTTAAGCGTAAGTATTGAAGAGCGTCATTGTCGTATATACAGGGTCTTTCAAAAATGACCGGTATATTTGAAACGGCAATAAAAACTAAACGAGCAGCGATAGAAATACACCGTTTGTTGCAATATGCTTGGGACAACAGTACATTTTCAGGCAGACAAACTTTCGAAATTACAGTAGTTACAATTTTCAACAACAGATGGCGCTGCGGTCTGGGAAACTCTATAGTACGATATTTTCCACATATCCATCATGCGTAGCAATAATATGGCGTAGTCTCTGAATGAAATTACCCGAAACCTTTGACAACGTGTCTGGCGGAATGGCTTCACATGCAGATGAGATGTACTGCTTCAGCTGTTCAATTGTTTCTGGATTCTGGCGGTACACCTGGTCTTTCAAGTGTCCCCACAGAAAGAAGTCACAGGGGTTCATGTCTGGCGAATAGAGAGGCCAATCCACGCCGTCTCCTGTATGTTTCGGATAGCCCAAAGCAATCACACGATCATCGAAATATTCATTCAGGAAATTAAAGACGTCGGCCGTGCGATGTGGCCGGGCACCATCTTGCATAAACCACGAGGTGTTCGCAGTGTCGTCTAAGGCAGTTTGTACCGCCACAAATTCACGAAGAATGTCCAGATAGCGTGATGCAGTAATCGTTTCGGATCTTAAAAATGGGCCAATGATTCCTTTGGAAGAAATGGCGGCCCAGACCAGTACTTTTTGAGGATGCAGGGACGATGGAACTGCAACATGGGGTTTTTCGGTTCCCCATATGCGAGAGTTCTGTTTATTGACGAAGCCGTCCAGTAAACCAAATGCTGCCCACATGCATATCGCCGTCGTCAATCCTGTGCACTATATCGTTAGGAAATGTCTCTCGTGCAGCAATGGTAGCGGCGCTGAGGGGTTGCCGCGTTTGAATTTTGTATGGATAGAGGTGTAAACTCTGGCGCATGAGACGATACGTGGACGTTGGCGTCATTTGGACCGCAGCTGCAACACGGCGAACGGAAACCCGAGGCCGCTGTTGGATCACCTGCTGCACTAGCTGCGCGTTGCCCTCTGTGGTTGCCGTACGCGGTCGCCCTACCTTTCCAGCACGTTCATCCGTCACGTTCCCAGTCCGTTGAAATTTTTCAAACAGATCCTTTATTGTATCGCTTTTCGGTCCTTTGGTTACATTAAACCTCCGTTGAAAACTTCGTCTTGTTGCAACAACACTGTGTTCTAGGCGGTGGAATTCCAACACCAGAAAAATCCTCTGTTCTAAGGAATAAACCATGTTGTCTACAGCACACTTGCACGTTGTGAACAGCACACGCTTACAGCAGAAAAACGACGTACAGAATGGCGCACCCACAGACTGCGTTGTCTTCTATATCTTTCACATCACTTGCAGCGCTATCTGTTGTTGAAAATTGTAACTACTGTAATTTCTAAAGTTTGTCCGCCTGAAAATGTACTGTTGTCCCAAGCATGTTGCAACAAACGGTGTATTTCTATCGCTGCTCGTTTAGTTTTTATTGCCGTTTCAAATATACCGGTCATTTTTGAAACACCCTGTATTTCCATGCGAAATATACATGTACAACATATACATACATAAAGAGATATATTTCAGGCGATATCCATATACTGTACTAATTGAAGAATATATATATATATATCACGCCGGAATAATTCCGTAACAATAGCTTTGTCCTGATGTTCCGCTCAATAGCTGCTTGGCGTCCTTGATAAAGTACTCTACTCACCTTGAGTTTCACCTGTGAAGTGTAGATTCACAATATGGCTTTTACAACCTATTAAATGAGTTCAGTTAATTTACTATGATAACTTCCTGCGCATGTATGAGATTGAGTACTCGTAATTGTATACCCTGTGATAAAAAACAGAAAGAAAGAAAAGCATGACAGCGTCCCTTTCGCCGCCTTAGTTTTGTCACTAATTTCATGCACGCAACTATACCTATGTGGCTACTCTGCATTTCACACTCATGTGTCTGGCTGAAGGTTCATAGAACCACTTACGCACTATTTGCTGTAATCTCAGACAACTTCCAAAACATCTCCTCATCCTTCAGTAGTTCAGTATGCCACTTTTTTTGCACATCGATTCTGCCGACGAATCTCGTTAAACTTCAGCATACTCTTCAGCATTACTAAATTGTTATCCGAATATATATCTTGCTCCTGGGTATGCTGTACTATCCGGTATCTGACTGACCATGGTGTGATTCAGCTAGAATCTTTCCATAACTCCATTAATTTTCCAAGTATACTTCTGCCTCAACCCTCCCACAAACAAGAAACTCTTTGAGGTTTCGTGTCTCTCGATAGCGGCTTGAGTGTTCTACTGACTCTTCAGTGAAGTTCGTCATTTCGGCTGGTAACTTCCCGCGTTGGCAGCCCTTCTTGCTAAAAGCAACATATGAGGCCCGATTTGCCCCTGCGTGCAGCAATAACTGTGCAACCTACCTCCACAGGTATGGGTATTATATGGTACGGTAGCTTTCCATTTTCCATCCATCAGGAAAGGTTCGGGCTGGAACTGTAGGAGTTGGATTGGTGTCAAAAGAGGGCATCGCAGAAGTATAAGGAGTAGTCAAATGAAAACTAGACAGATGGAAAAAAGTATGACAATTATTGTGTGACAGTTACTGAACTATATAAAATAAAATCGTCGTAACTTCTGAATGGTCTGCGTTAGGACGTTCAAACTACAAGGTTGGCCGCTGGGCATGATGGGAATTACAGCCTAACTGCGGCTCAAAGGTAGTCTGCGACCAAGTTCAAGCTGAAGGCAATCGGTCCAAGCGTGCTAACAATCAGGAATTTTATTCACAAGTTTGAGAGAACGGGTAGAGTTCGTGATGACAGTGTTGACAGTGTCGGTCGTCCAAAAACGGTGAAACCGCCTGAAAACATCGAGAAGACACTCGCTGTGTTTCAAACCAGCCCCAGCGCATCGATCAAACGAGCTACACAACATGTGGGAATCAACCGGGAGACACTACGACAAACTGTTGTTGAAGACCTGCAATTCTTCCCATACAAAATTCAAACGCATTAGCTATTAAGACCTGGGGCCATGGAACAACGGTTGTGTTTCGCCAACACTATTGTCCACAGAATTGACGAACACGACCTTGTTGTGGATATGGTTTGGTTTAGCGATGAAGCTCACTTTAATTTGGATGGGTTCATCAATAAGCAAAATCGGCGCATTTGGGAGACTGAGAATCCGCATTTCACGATCGAGAAGTCTCTTCACCCTTAACGGGTGACTGTGTGGTGTGCAGTGTATAGTCACGGAATAATCAGTGTGATATTCCTTGATGGCAGGGTGACTACCGAACTGTACGTGAAGGTTTCGGAAGATGATTTCATCCCCATTATTCAAAGTGACAGTGATATCGACAAGATGTAGTCCATGCAAGACGTAGCTCGACCCCATCGAAGCAGGAGAGTGTTTAATGTCCTGGAGGAGCACTTTTGGGACCGCATTCTAGCTCTGGGGTACTCAGAGGCCACTGGCATGGGCCTCGATTGGCCGCCACATTCTCCGGGTCTGAACATATGCGACACCTTTTTTGTGGGGCTGTATTAAATACAAGGTGTACAGCAATAAGCCCAAAACCATTGCTGGGCTGAAAAAAGCCATTCAGGTGGTCGTCAACAGCATCGATATTCCAACACTTCAGCGAGTCATGCAGAATTTCGATATTCGTCTGTGCCTCATCATCGCCAATGGTGGCAGGAAAATCGAACATGTCAGAACCTAAATCCGAATATCTGTAGTGACGTTTATATGTTGAATAAAGTGTGTGCACGCCGTAGTTTGTAACTAATTTACGTTTTTTCATATAGTTCAATAATTGTCACCCTTTAAGTGAACTGTTTATTATTTCAGAATATGAGAGGGTCTCTCCTGGCCTCCGGATTTCCCGTGCTGTTTTTCAGGATATGTAGACACTGGGTCCGTGGGGTACAGAATACTGGAGCACCGAGTAAGAAACTTACACCAGTTTATTCCGTAACGACAGTTACGATGCGCCGACTCGCCATAACTGTTAAGCCGTCGGCACACGGACCGTGCTGTCGAACGTTAACGTTGAGCGTGCCAAGTTCAACGTGCTGCTGAACGCTCAGGAACGATGCGATTTGTGCATACGGTACGTGGGCCCCAACGTGGTATACGCGATCGCAACGCACTCCAGCGGCAGTTGAGGGATGTTTCTAGTTCGTAAATCACACTGTTTACTCAACGGGTGTGCGTAATTCCCACGTTAGATCTATTAAAACGCACATTTCTTCCATCGTCCACGAAAAGGAAAGTACCATGTCCAATCAGTATGGACACAGGCTTATAAAAGTTCCGTTACAGACAGTGCGTTACAAATTTGGAATACTTCTCCGCGTAAGATAAACGTTATTTCATGATTCCCACATTTTAAAAAACTCCAAGGTCAGTCTTACTTTATCACTGTTCCTACCCAGTAGCAGAATCTTTGCAACATGTGAATTACGAAGCGTAAAAGAAGAAGGAGTAAAATATCTTTAAACAAGTAGCGCAAGCTGTCCTTTAGATTAAGCCAATCGAACAGTCACCCCCCAAAAAAAGGTGAAATTGTATTTACATAACATCAAATATTATAGTCTACACTTGTATTAAACTAATAATAAAGTATCAGAACCTAATAAAAACGTGAATTTTAAGAAAAAAAAATTGGTTGTGGCAGGACGCGAACCATCGCCCCAACAAATAAATCTCTATACAGAACACTGACGCTCTTTTCTTTTTTTTTTTTTTTTTTTTTTTGTACTCTCATTTTGTTCGTTATAATTCGTTGCAATTGTTCGTAGCGGACGTCCCCTGACGCCCGTAGACGTTCGTTATTGATCCATTCACTCAGTTTTTTTTTTTATTACAGATGGCAGCTAACCCTCTGACCGAACACGCTGAGCTACCGTGCCGGCTTCTTCATTACGCTAGACCAACATCTCCCGTGTTGGTACAAATCATAGTATCTTACCGCCTGCTAAAAACACTAATCGTAGATATGTTACTAACTGAAATTTAATTATAACAAATTGTACCAAGAACAATGCGTTTTGGGTGGATCTTCAGTGTGTCGCTGCCTTCAAATAGCCTACTCTCATTATACCCAAGTTACAATTATTCTTTTGCCGCGAATATGATGTTTCTCATTATTTTATTGGAACGAATCACACAGTTAACAACGGGTTTTGCAGTGATTCTCAATTTGCTGGTGCTCGAAACGGCATATATACGTATAGACTTTAAATGAATGCTAATATGGCGCCTCAGAACTCTGTACTGAAGGGAGACGGCGTGCTTGTGACGTAGGTGGCGTTGGGCCATCTCATTGGTCAACGCTCAGACGCACGCTCAGAATATCTGACATGACAGATATTTCTCTGCACGTTCGAAAAGACTCCCGAGCGTGCTATTCCATGCTGTGACGTCAGAAACTCGGCACGCTCAACGCTCAACGTTCGGATGCACGGTCCGTGTGCCGACAGCTTTACCGTCTCCCTACCACCGGATAAATACGTGACAATGTTGTGAGTCTAGAGAGACACTTATTCCACGACCGAACCACGCTAGTTAACACAGCTCTGCGGCCACCAGCGACTCCACTGTGTGTATGGAGGTGTTCTCGCGGGCGGGGTGTCCTGACGCCAGTAGTACGTCAGCATTCCGAGATAGCAAGAGTTCGCGCGCGACTGTTGCGTACAAGCAGCCTCTAGCTCTTACAGAAAGTAGCCGCCATAACTGTCAATATTTGTATCGCACTGCGAGACAAGACAAGTGCCTTCATGGCAAAATATTTGCAGTGTCCTACAGAACAATTGTTCTAGGAATGGGAAAAACGGACCGGTTAAAAACGATACCGGCATTTTAGATCTGAATAACCGGTATGTCTTTGGTCTCGGTTAATAACAGGTGTTTTTTCCTACTAATAACAGAGTAGAAATCCGAAATATCAATGATCCGTGGCAGGAGTGCTAAAAGTTTTCGTTTTTAGATAAACTTGTTTTTTAAAAAAGGAGTAATTTTTATTCCTAAAATTTGCATTTGTTTGTTGCATTGTTACAGAAAATGGGAATAGCGTACTATTTTATTATCAATGGCGACTGAAACGAGCAACGAACACACGACGTAAGAATTGGTACTACACTGCTGAGACAATATGTTCCTGCTGCCGTGTGTCGTGGCTTAAGGTATGTGGGTACATGCTGTGTGCAAGACTTGCCTCCAGCTGCTCTGTTGCGTAGTTTCTCGCAGTAGTTGCCGGACATCCGTTGTATTGCACCGCTGAAATGCACCAACCCTAGTCTGGAAATGTTTTTACGAAGTGACGTATCAATGAAGTAAAGTGGTTCATTTGCTTTAAAAGATTAAAGATTTATCTACCTTTTCCATAAAAAAGGGGGAAGGAAATTATGGTGACAGTAATAAATTAAAAACTTAACAATTCATTCATGATATACAATAAGAATAGGAAGTAGCTGCGTGTGTCTACATAACATGCCTTTATTTGCTTGTAGCCTTTTGAAAATAGACAAATTACCACGAAAAGCAATGTTCTTTAACCTCAGTTCACACGCCTTGGAACTAACTATTAGTAATGCCCAATTAGTGCTGTGATCCCCGACTGCTATATCATTTTTGAGCAGAGTTTCAAAACAATGCTATTCATAGAATACTGGTGAATTACTGCAGCATACAGCCACTTACAACTTTTCGAGAAAAGCAGCGACGGACTTCCTTTTTTGTCTATTTATTATTTTATGAATAGTAGAGGTACAGGGTTGTAAAATATAAACTTACACGGCTGGAAATATCACAATTAATAATATGTTCTGGGCTATTACGGCATGGTCGAATGGATTTCACATTTAAACCCAACGATTCGTCCCCATTTGCGGCAAGGGTAACGGTTGTTTCGAATGTGACCGCCTATTATATTAAGATTGACAACTTATTAGATCCGCAGACATATAGGAAACCGGGTAAAGATCCCACTGACAAAGTTCTTAGAACTGTTACGCGGTTCATAAAAAAGTCTATCGAACAGGATGTTCAGAAAAGTCTGTTCAGTTGCGCTGTCACCGTTATGGGTTGCCGAAGGTGCACAAAGAAAGTTTTCCTCTAAGATCTATAGTGAGTGCTACTGGTTCGCCTGCCTATTCGATTGCCAAGTTCTTGAAAACAATATTATGTTCGTATGTGGACCGATCGGATTCGTATATCGTGAATTCGACACATTTTATCAGTAAATTAAACAGCATAGTGGTACAGCCAGAGGACATGTTAGTTTTGATGTGGTGTTGCTATTCACTATGGTTCCACTCAGTGGAGTGTTGCAACAGTGAATCGGATTTTTCCTCCCGATGTTGCGGAACTGTTGAAATATTGCCTCACAACTACGTATTTCAAATGGAGAGTTGAGTTCTGTGAACAGACGTATGGCGTGCCTATGGGGAACCCCTTAAGCCTAGTTATAGCGAATTTCATTATGAAAAATTCGAGAAGCAGGCACTGGAGACTGCAAACAAGAAACCGAATATTTAGTTCCGGTACGTGGATGGTATGTTTCTTTGTGGAGGCTTAGCAGGGACGATCTTGGTCGTTTTCACAAACATCTCAACGAGATCAATCCGACGATTGTGAAGGAGACAGACGGAAGATTAAATTTTCTTGAGGTCCCAGTTTTTAAGGAAGAAGATGGTAGCTTGGGCCACACCGTTTACCTAAAGCCTACGCACACGCACACGCACTTTGGTTCAAATGGTTCAAATGGCTCCAAGCACTATGGGGCTTAACATCTGGGGTCATCAGTCCACTAGACTTAGAACTACTTAACCCTAGCAAACCTAAGGACATCACACACGTCCATGCCCGAGGCAGGATTCGAACCTGCGACCATAGCAGCGGCGCGGTTCCGGACTGAAGCGCCTAGAACTGCTTGGCCACAGCGGCCGGCACGAACGGTCAAAAAAACGACTAGAAGAGCACAAAGGCAATTACAGAATAGGGGAGATTGACTGATCAGCTGTTGAGGAACATGGTTTGCAGCCAGGAGACGACACTTTCCTTTTGTTAGCACTCATATACTGACAGCCGTAAGGGGATACCATGGAAGGCCATACAGACAGGAATTTCAGTAGGAAGGAGGAGGGGCGTGAAACTGAATGACATCTGGATCCCGGTGCTGAAGAAGATGTGTACCGATCATGGGGTGATAGCAACAGCGGACAACGGCAGTCTATAACGGCGAATTCCGCGCGGCTATTCAAAACATTTGACGTCACGCCACTGCGCGGAAGCAACCGTAAACGGAATTTTGCAGCAGACAGTAGCGCGCCAGGGCGTGAACCGGACGCTCAAAGAAGATACGATACCCCTTGAAAATGTCCTGCGCAGACGGGGACCAAACGTTGGATTTTAAGGTGAAAGCCATTCGCCCACGGCATAAGAGCCCTGAACATTTTATTAACTGTAGAGGTACAGGGTACCCTTCGCCACGCACCGTACGGTGGCTTGCGTACTATGTACGTAGATGTAGATGAATATGTTTTGAGTCTATGTATCTCGAAACTGAGATACTCTAAAAATTTCAATCTTTGAAACTTCCTGGCAGATTAAAACTGTGTGCCGGACCGAGACTCGAACTCGGGACCTTTGCCTTTCGCGGACAAGTGCTCAAGTTTGGAAGGTAGGAGACGAGGTACTGGCAGAAGTAAAGCTTTGAGGACGGGACGTGAGTCGTGCTTCGGAAGCTCAGATGGTAGTCGGCTCGCAACCGTGCTAGCGTGCGGAGCTGCTCCGCGCGCCGTCCGACGCTCCGCTCTCGGCGGTGTTTACTTCCGCGTCGCGGTGTTTGTGTCTATCGAGTCCAGTACTAACGTACACCATGGCGCACTCGTACCGCCGTGCAACGATCAAAGTAACGTTTCAGGCCGAACATCCACGACCCAGAGCTTTCGAAGTCGAACGGTTCATACGTGAGGGTCTACGTTTGAACCGCCAGGACGTAATCGGCATACATTTTTCCATCACTGGAAGTGTTGTCTACATCAAGATGTCGACGGAGGAAATTTGCAATGACATAATTCACCATCATGCCACCGGACTCAAATTTAAACACTCTGATGGACATATGGGTGCTGTGACAGTCGCCCATGCTGGATTCGGTCTCCGGACATTGCGGGTGTTTGAGCTCCCGTTCGAGGTGCCTCAGGATGTGGTCCTTGCCGCTTTTCAACCATATGGCACCGTCTTGGGTCACGTCGCGGAGAAGTGGCAAACATTTACGACCTACCCCGTATTAAATGGCGTCCGGCAAATAAAAATTGAACTGACGAAACATGTCCCATCGTACCTGCTGATTGGCGGTGTGAGGGCCATCGTCATGTACGATGGACAGCAACGAACGTGCGCAGGATGTGGCCAGGAGGGACATGTACGCTCCGAATGCTTACACCGCCGTTTAATACAGACGCCGTTACGTGAAGAGACCCAGGCTTCGACGGTCACATCCTTACCCATCATCTACGCCAAGGTTGCACAGGAGCCGGTCGTACCAATCACGATTGCGCCAGCAGCATCGTCAACGCCACCCGCCGCAGCACAACGCGCCGACGACACAAGCACGGCGTCGTCTCCAGTGCTCGCTTCAGGACCGTCCGGGTTGCAGACCGAAACCGATGTTCCTGCTGGAACCATGGACGTCGACCTCGGTGTCGTGCCGACGTCTGCCTTTGTGCAGACGGGTTCGGCGTCAGACGACGGGCGACCACACTCTGATTCAGAAGGCCACATCAGAAAACAGCGGTCGCCTCGCAAACACAGGAAACGACGACGAACGCCATCCGATGACGCCCTTTCTCAGACGGCACCGCGAGATGTTGACCTGATGTCTGACGGTGATCTCCCACATTGCGTCCAGTGACGCGATGCAGCAGCAACAGGCGCCCCTCCTGTGCGCCTCCTCTCCCGGTTCGGGACGTGTCCTCGCCGTTGTCAACGAATGATGACGGCGGTCCCCCTGCCACTCATGTTGCGGAATCCACAACACCCGTTCCAGAAGTACGTGACCGTCACATGTCCACGTCGTCAGCTTCCTGGGCCGATGACGTTGAAGAAGAAGTGGAGCAGACTGCCAGCGTGTCTGCACAGGAGTCCACCATGGCGACACTGGGGCTGGCGCCCCGCCAGTAATTATCACCACTGCGGCACCACCGGCGGGTCTCCACCTGCCGGCTACTTCTACCGCACGTTCTGCAAATACTGTGGATGGCCGTACACAGCAATATCGTATCGCCACGATGAATCTTGCCACCATTCGTGCCCCCCATAAGCTGGCCATGTTCAGAGACTCTATTTACTCTGCGGATGTGGATATCGCACTCTTACAAGAGGTGTTTGTAGCTGACTTCCTAGTTCCCACCGGATACAACGCCCATGTTTCCCCCGCATCCGACACCGATAGCGGCGTCGCCATCCTGCTACGCGACGGACTCCCTGCAGAGGACGTCGTCTACCTCCCCACTGTGCGAGGTATGGCCCTCACACTGTTCGGCGTGCGTATTATTAATATCTACGCTCTGTCCGGCACTGGCCGCCGTCATGACTGACAAACTTTTTTTGTCGAAAGCGTCACACCCCTCTTCACCGGTCCGCAGGACGATTTGATACTCGGTGGGGATTTTAACTCGACACAAGAGCCCGCGGACCAACTCCCGCGACAATCCCCTTGTGCATCTCTCTCAGTGGTCATCGACCGCCTACGACTTGTTGACACATGGAAGAAGCTCCACGGAATTCAACCGGGCTATACATTCTACACCTCTCACTCGTCCAGCCGCATAGATCGCATCTACGTTACCCGCTCCCTTGCTGATGGCACACGTCATGCGGAAGTCTGGCCCTTGGCCTTTTCAGACCATGATGCGTACCTCTGTGACGTCACTCTCGCCAGACAGCAAGTGTGGCATAGTCGTGGTCTGTGGAAACTCAATGTCGCTCACCTGACCTCCTCATACTGTCGCCGTATGGTCGAAGAAGCGTGGGCACGCTTCATGGTGGCTCTCCTGTGCAAAGCCGACTCTCAGGATGACTCTGATGAGTTATGGGAAGGAATTAAAGGCGTGGCAAACTAATACCCTGCACTTCTACTACACCATACTACGTGACTGTACGACGATGCCTTTCTCGCCAGCCCGGCAGTCGATGGTCCATCGCACGAAGGCGCAGATCTCCTTGATCATGCGGCGTCACTTGGAAGGCACTGTAGTCCGTTCTCGAGCTTCTAATCGAATCCCTCAAGAACGTCCGTCGATGTACCACCTCCTTCAGGAAAGACAACGGCGACGACGAGCTCTGATCCAAGTCCTCACTGTTGTGGAAGGGCGCCGGCACGACACCCAACAAAGCATCGGTCGTACTCTCCATGCTCATTTGCCGGGCTATACGCAGCCGTACCGCATTCTGCAGCACTGATCACAGAAGTCGCTCAGCTTACGACGAACACTTTTCCGGATGATGCAGTGCATGACCTCCAAGACGACGTAACCACAGATGAAGTGGTAGATGCTGTCAAGGCGGGTTCCGATAACAGATCTCCTGGACCCGACGGTATACCCATCGAATTTTATAAAAATTTTTACTATTTGTTGGCTTCAACATGGACGACAATCGCACAAGAGCTGATGTCACCGATGACAGTGGTCCCGAGTGCCTTTCTAGAAGGCATTATTATCCCCGTACATAAACCGCGCGGGTTATCGAGGGTCCAGGACTATCGACCAATTACTTTGCTCAACAGCGACATGAAAATATTCACACGGCTACTGGCATCGCGACTCAAGAAGGTCGCACGTTACGTCACATCCTGCGACCAGACTTCCCTAGGAGGCGACAACAGCATCCGTACGGCCCTTTGCCGTTACAGAGACATGATAGCATTAGCGCATTATCAGCGTCTCCCTGGCGCCTTGGCTTCACTGGACTTTAGCCAGGCTTTCGACCGTGTTGACCACTTCTATTTACGGACAGTTCTTCAGCATATGGGTTTTCCTGGCGGTATTGTCACAGTGGTTATGCGCCTGTTGAGTAGTGCAACCTCTAAAATCATGTACAATGGTCGCCTTACACCACCCCTGGTCATCGCACAATCTGTGCGGCAAGGCTGCCCTCTTTCCACGATTTTGTATGCTTTCGCCTTGGAACCCCTGCTCCAGGGCATGCGCCAACGTTTGGAAGGTATGGCTGTGCACGGCCACCGTTTTTGTTGTACAGCCTACGCAGACGACATAGTACTATATCTGCGCAGTGAAGATGAAGTACGAGCAGCACTGACATGGGTGGCGACTTACGGCGAAGCGCCGGGGAGCTGCCTCAACGTGTCCAAATCCAAGGTCCTGCTCATTGGTGAGGGCTTGCCGGAGAGATGCGCTACCCCCCTTAGTGTCGCCGCCACCATACGGTGTCTTGGACTTGATTTCACAGCAGACCTGCGCCGCTCAGCGACTATCAATGGTAGACGCTTGCTACAGACAATCAGAGCAAATCTCGCAGATCACCGGCTACGAGCTCTCGACGTTATCCAACGCGCGCAATGCGTGAACATGTATCATGCTTCCCGTATACCACACGTGCCTCAAGTACCACCAGTCCCAAATCTCCTGGCGCGACGACTGTTGATGGCTTTCGGCTCCTTCGTCAGCTCGGGGATGTTATTCAAGGTGCAGTATGAATCCCTTGCACTTCCACGAGATTGTGGCGGGGTGGGACTCATCCACGTGCCGACTCGTGTCAAGGCACTATACGTCAGCTCCCAACTAAAACTTTGGCATCGTTGCCCGCAGAGCCTTACTAGCCTCCTGCTTCACAACTTTGCACCGGCCTGCTTGTCCGCCCCAGTACTGGTATCGACCATTCCAACCCCCTTATATTACATCCAACGATTTTTCCTGGAGTTCAGTTGTATCTACAGGTCCTTACCACTTACACGTATGTACCTCACGAAAACAGTCTCCGAATTGTTACAGACGCTCACAACGGTAGCACGCCAACAGACGACCAGTTTCGCCGTTTCCGAGGTGCTATCCCCGGGCACTGGGCCATAACAGTCTGGCTTTTGTCAAAGTCGCCTACCGTCGTTACAATTATTCCCCATTCCTCTCTGTTCGGCTCATATACTTCTGTTTCCGCGCCATGCACACCCCGCGCCCCAAGGCAGCATACAGCCTCGTGGTGATCACTAGTCATGATGTCTTGGCTCATCAGTAAACAAATATAGTATGTTATGAAGCTGGAAAACGACAGTTAGCTGAATGGGAAGTGCAATAGAGTAACCCATTTGGGTTACGGATAATAAAACAAGACATTAATTTTCGTTTAAACCATCAAATGCCTAGCAAAATATTTTTATGTAAGATGTTATACATGTAATTTTTTCGGCGTTTCGTTTTATAGATTCCCGGACTAAAACGTTGCGTGCAATGTATCATTTGACTCTTAAACTGTCGTAAGATGGCCAGGTCGTTTGGATTTTTGTTGGGTTGGGTTGGGGTTGGGTTGTTTGGAAGAAGAGACCAAACTGCGAGGTCATCGGTCTCATCGGATTAGGGAAGGACGGGGAAGGAAATCGGCCGTGCCCGTTCAAAGGAACCATCCCGGCATTTTCCTGGAGCGATTTAGGGAAATCACGGAAAAACTAAATCAGGATGGCCGGACGCGGGATCGAACCGTCGTCCTCCCGAATGGGCTTGCTTTTTGTGCGTCATCGATGTGCACGTCAGAGAGAGAGAGAGAGAGAGAGAGAGAGAGCAAGTTACGTTACTGTTAAACAATCTTTGGTCTTTTCGTGGCACAGTCTTTGCTTCTGCGCAGTTTCGTACATTCCTAGTTCAGGTGTGGTAGGCGATGGACGATGGACGTAGCTAGTAATGCTGTGTGGACTTGTGATTGTATCTGTTAGACGAACAAAAGACAGCAAGGATGAGTATGATGGGTATACAGAAAAATAATGGTTCAAATGGCTCTGAGCACTATGGGACTTAACTTCTGAGGTCAGCAGTCCCCTAGAACTTAGAACTACTTAAACCTAACTAACCTAAGGACATCACACACATCCATGCCCGAGGCAGGATTCGAACCTGCGACCGTAGCGGTCGCGCGGATCCAGACTGTAGCGCCTAGAGCCGCTCGTCCACCGCGGCCGAGTATACAGAAAAATGAAAGGAATATACATTTTGAATAATGTGATTATTTTTGAAGAGAAGAAGTTTGGGATAAGGCTGCAGCACTGCGCATCTAGGAATGATTACTATCAGCTAGTTAACTTGCTCAGAGCTGAGAGAAAGGCCACCCTACTTCCCTGAGTCATGGATTTGCGTATTAATTGATTGAGCTGCTCGATTTTTGTAGAAATTATCTGTTAACTTTGTACACTGTTTTTAAATCATTGCTAACTTTAACCATAGTATTTTTCAGACCATTGTTATATGTGAAGATGAAGCTAAGTTTTACTCTGTCTTTTGAATATATGTTTCATTCTAAAATCGTTGTCTTGCCATATCATTTCATAGGAATAGCTACTCTCCCCACCGCACTGTTTATTATTATGCATTACCACATGGAACAGTTTGAATATGTATTTAGAAATAGAAATCTGGCTTAGCCGTTGCCTGATTGCTGTTTGCTGTTGTGCTTTCGGGAAATCTGCAACAATGTTGTCAAGACGCGAGGCAAGTGAAAATTTTAATTAGAGCCAGATAATCGAGCGTAAGTATCCACACTACGTGTGGTGACACAGACGTTCAATCAGCGTGGTACATCACCGTGAACGGAAACAAGTTAACCGAGATCGTCTGCACCGCATCCATCTCGCTGATTCATCCCTCTGCACCCACTGTGGAGTGGATGACACGGATATCCACCGGTTCCTCTGTGGCACAGCGTTCGACGTCTGGACACTTGCGCGGCGAATTTTGGCGTTTCTTACTCGCCAGACACCGGCTCAGATCGACGTCGACATGCTTTTGTACCCCGATAAGACTTTCTACCCCTCCACCAAAACTCACTCTGTGAATTGGATCTGTGGCCACACGATCCGCTATCTTTTTACTTCTGGCGACAAGTCTACGCTAGGATATTGGACTTACCTCAACGAACGACACTGCGTCCTGATACGCAACCCACGCTATAAGCAATATTTTTCCAATTTCTTACGGAGCACTTTCGATGACCCACCTAGTAGCTGAAACGTCCAAGCCCTGAGAAGCTGAAAACTGTATAAAGCGAACCGAACTGAATAGATCTGCTACCCAGAACCCACGCCTACGCCATGAGAAGACACGTTTGGACGAGCTGGCATGCTGTAGGCGGAGACACTTCAGGAGCTCCTGTAAGAACTGTTCTTTCACAACAAGACGCACGACGACTAAATTAAAAAAAAAGTTTCCTTAATTATTCTTCATAATTTGTTCTTAAAGGAAAAAGAAATTTGATTTTGGCTTTGAGAAACTTTTCTTTTGTTCCAAAAGATTGTTTCTTCGCCAACAAGACGGAGGAGACTCATTTTGTTTACTGGAAGGAGAAACCAGAAATAAAAAAAAATAATAAAAAAATGGTAGAGCACTTTCCCGCGAAAGGCAAAGGTCCCGAGTTGGAGTCTCGGTCCGGCACACAGTTTTTATCTGCCGGGAAGTTTCATATCAGTGCACACTCCGCTGCAGGGTGAAAATCTCATTCTGAATTTCAATCTTTATTGGATTTCTACGTCTATTACAGAGAGTAATAGGAATAAAAAACCTAAAATCGGTTATCTCAAAACTGGTAATTTTGAGCGGTTTTAACAGTCAAATTAAACTTGCGCGGAAGAATACCGACATAACCGAAAACCGGTTGTTTCAGTGATAACCGCCATCCCTAAACTGTACCGAATCGTGCTCCTCTTCGTCCGAAGCAAATCAAACGGCCACGAATGTCTTTCTTCAGGACTCCAAAAATATGGAAGTCGCCTGGGGAGAGATCGGTACTGTACAGGGGATGTGTAATGGCTTCCCAGTGAAATTTCTGCAGCATTGTCGACACAATCTTGATAATACTGCGGCGGTCATTACCCTGCAACAAACTGATACCTCCGTCAACATTCATGGGCGTTTGGACTCGATAGCGCACTTCAGTTGTTGCAAGGTGTCCACGAGGCGCCCTCTTCCAGAAAGTCAACGACCAGAGGACACTTGCAGCCAAAGAAAAAGGTCATCATAACTTTGCAGGAGCTGGCGTGCCTGTTGTTTCGACTATGCTGCAGAGTTTTGGCTAGGATGCCTTTACAAATCCTCCATACACAATTCGGATCTCTACCGATCCGGTTTCCATATTTTTGGAGCCCTGAAGAAAGACATTCGTGGCCACCGATTTGCTTCAGACAAAAAGGTCAACGCCTGGGCACAATCGTGGTTCCGTATACAGTCGCAAACATTTGTCCATTAAGACATTGACTGTCTTGTATCACATTAAGATAAATGTATTAACAATTATAGTGACTACTTTTGAAACAATAAACTGTTAACTTAATTTCTTTCATATGTCTCGCTTTGAAATAATAAATTGTTCACTTATTGTACTTTTTTTCATCTGTCTAATTACTCATGTAGAAGTTGACTTCTTATGGGAAGTCGGTGAAGCAAATAGGAATCGTGTGCCGAAACTTGCCAGAAATAATGTTGCAGAAAGTTGGAGAATTTTACAAAATTTTATAGACTCTTCCACGTGCTTCGAGAAGGTTCTAGAATGTTCCAGAGTTCTCTTTAACTTTCGCGAATATTTAAGAATGTTCGCAAATATTTTGTAATGCTCCCAGTGTTCTATAAAGAAATGAATAAGCAAGCGGCAAGTATTTAACTTCAATTACTTTTGAATGCATTACGGGAACAGCAGTGATCAATGTCTTGTAAATAATTGCTATTAAAAACAGTCTTGATCACAATTTATTTAACACGGTGACCGGTTTCGACCACTACTGTGGTCATCTTCAGACCATTGAGTAGGAACCCCTTTCTGTTGGGGTTCCTACTCAATGGTCTGAAGATGAGCACAGTAGTGGTCGAAACCGGTCACCGTGTTAAATAAATTGTGATCAAGACTGTTTTTAATAGCAATTATTTAACTTCAAATTGCAGTATTTTTAAGTACTTACATGGATTTAACAGTACTTACGAGTTTTTAAGCATTTGACTCTATTTTTTCGTGTGGAAGATTGAATTGTGTTTTTCGTCAGATAATAATTTAATTTTCTCATTCGGGCAAGCCGTAGAGTACGTTTTCATTTGCATGGAAAGTAAACAAAGCTCTTCACCGTACTCTATCAGTTCCATAGTGGCACTGGCTTCAGGAGGCCATTAGGCAATGATGGTTTGTAACAGAAATAACTCAGAAAGGTACGTTCCGACTGTATTACCTCGAGATAGCGATTTGCGACACGGGCGGCGTATAGCGTGTAGCAACGCTTGCTGCAAAGTCATCGTCTCAAGGTCAGCAGCAGCAAGCAAAGCCAAGTGTGACAAGGTCGCTCCTGACGCCTTCCCGTCTCCACCTACACACACACACACACACACACACACACACACACACACATAAACACACACACACGTTACCACATAAGCGACTATTTTTATCGTCAGCACGACAGAGTATACGTTGAGTCACAATTGATCTTGCCCATCTTTTATCATCCTAAAAAAGTGGTAATTACTTTGTCTATTTATTTGTTTTGATTCTGCAACTCTTGCTAAAACTGTAACCTTTGAGAGTGACACATGTTTCTGACCTATTTTGTACGTAAACAACATAATGTAAATTGTTGTAGTTTTCACTTCAGAGAAATATTCTAGATAAAGTGTAAGTTGCCCTCTACATTCGTTTCTGTATGAAATTTAGCCCAATTTCACAAGAACCTAATATGAACTGAACTGTAATTGACCTGAATGCAGCTTGACTTTGTATTAAATGCCCAACGGAAGTAAAACAATTATCTGGCTCTAATTAAAATTTTCACTTGCCTCGCGTCTTGACAACATTGTTGCAGATTTTCCGAAAGCACAACAGCAAACAGCAATCAGGCAACGGCTAAGCCAGATTTCTATTTCTAAATACATATTCAAACTGTTCCATGTGGTAATGCATAATAATAAACAGTGCGGTGGGGAGAGTAGCTATTCCTATGAAATGATATGGCAAGACAACGATTTTAGAATGAAACATATATTCAAAAGACAGAGTAAAACTTAGCTTCATCTTCACATATAACAATGGTCTGAAAAATACTATGGTTAAAGTTAACAATGATTTAAAAACAGTGTACAAAGTTAACAGATAATTTCTACAAAAATCGAGCAGCTCAATCAATTAATACGCAAATCCATGACTCAGGGAAGCAGGGTGGCCTTTCTCTCAGCTCTGAGCAAGTTAACTAGCTGACAGTAATCATTCCTAGATGCGCAGTGCTGCAGCCTTATCCCAAACTTCTTCTCTTCAAAAATAATCACATTATTCAAAATGTATATTCCTTTCATTTTTCTGTATACCCGGCCGCGGTGGACGAGCGGTTCTAGGCGCTACAGTCTGGAGCCGCGCGACCGCTACGGTCGCAGGTTCGAATCCTGCCTCGGGCATGGATGTGCGTGATGTCCTTAGGTTAGTTAGGTTTAAGTAGTTCTAAGTTCTAGGGGACTGATGACCTCAGAAGTTAAGTCCCATAGTGCTCAGAGCCATTTGAACCATTATTTTTCTGTATACCCATCATACTCATCCCTGCTGTTTTTTCTTCGTCTAACAGATACAATCACAAGTCCACACAGCATTACTAGCTACGTCCATCACCTACCACACCTGAACTAGGATTGTATGAAACTGCGCAGAAGTTAAGACTGTGCCACGAAAAGACCAAAGATTGTTTAACAGTAACGTAACTTGCTCTCTCTCTCTCTCTCTCTCTCTCTCTCTGACGTGCACATCGATGACGCACAAAAAGCAAGCCCATTCGGGAGGACGACGGTTCAATCCCGCGTCCGGCCATCTTGATTTAGGTTTTCTGTGATTTCCCTAAATCGCTCCAGGAAAATGCCGGGATGGTTCCTTTGAAAGGGCACGGCCGATTTTCCTTCCCCGTCCTTCCCTAATCCGATGAGACCGATGACCTCGCAGTTTGGTCTCTTCTTCCAAACAACCCAACCCCAACCCAACCCAACAAAAATCCAAACGACCTGGCCACCTTACGACAGTTTAAGAGTCAAATGATACATTGCACGCAACGTTTTTGTCCGGGAATCTATAAAACGAAATGCCGAAAAAATTACATGTGTAACATCTTACATAAAAATATTTTGCTACGCATTTGATGGTTTAAACGAAAATTAATGTCTTGTTTTATTATCTGACACCCCAAATGGATTACTCTACTGCACTTCCCATTCAGCTAACTGTCGTTTTCCAGCTTCATAACATACTGTATGTGTTTACTGATGAGCCAAGACATCATGACTAGTGATCACCGAGAGGTTGTATGCTGCCTTGGGGCGCGGGGTGTGCATGGCGCGGAAACAGAAGTATATGAGCCGAACAGAGAGGAATGGGGAATAATTGTAACGACGATAGGCGACTTTGACAAAAGCCAGACTATTATGGCCCAGTGCCCGGGGACGAGCACCTCGGAAACGGCGAAACTGGTCGTCTGTTGGCGTGCTACTGTTGTGAGCGTCTGTGGATAGTGGTTGGAGAGTGCTGAAACCACGAGTAGGCGACAAGAAATCGGACGACCATGCCTCATCACAGAACACAGGGATAGGAGGCTTGCCCGTTCTCTAAAGATCGTCAGATCTGTGGCAGATCTGACGACAGAGTACAATGTTGGCGCAGGCACAGATTTTATGGAGCTCACTGTTCAGCACAGTGTTGGACACGGCGTTATGCAGCAGCGCACCCCTACGTGTTGCCATGTTGACCCAGCAACATCTTCAGTTACGATTACACTGGGAACGGGATCATCGAGATTGGACCGCGGATCAACGAAATCGTGGCGATTGGTCGGACGAATCCCGTTTATTGTTAAACCAGGTCGATGGACGTGTCCAGATATCCTGTCATCCAGGCGAACGGTTGCTCGAAAGATGCAGCGCGCCACGGACGCAGGCCGGTGGGAGCACGATAACGTTATGAGGGACATTTAGCTGGGCTTCCGTGGTGCTTGCGGTAGTAATCTAAAGCACCATGACAGCTGTGGAGTACGTGAACTTTATCAGGGACCAACTGCAACCCCTTGTGCTTGATGTCTTCCTGAACAGCGATGGCATCTTCCAGCACAATAACTGTCCGTGTCACAAGGCCAGATTCGTGCTGCAATGGTTTGAGGAGCATGATAGTGAACTCAAGTTGATGTCTTCGCCATCAAATTCGGTTTATATGAAATCGATGAAACCCAACTGGGACGCTGTCGTGCGCCAGCTCTGTGTCCACGAACCAACGCCCGTAAATTACCGGAAGTGTGTGGCCTGTGTGTAGGCACCTGGTGCCACAAACCTCTGGAAACCTATCGAGTACTTGTTGAATCCATGGCACGCAGAATCTCTGGTAAATTGCGTCCGAGAAGTTAACCAAAACGCTTTTAAGTAGGTGGTCTCCGTATCTTGCCTCATCAGTGTACAATTTATTCTGTGTGTGTTGCGCCCGCATTTATATGTGTGTGTGTGTGTGTGTGTGTGTGTTGCACATTTCCGCCTGAACCACTGCAACGATTTCAACCAAACTCGGCCCATGTATCCCTAACTCTCAGGCAACAGTTGATGTTCGTTTTATTTTTATTTTTTATTTTACATGTCCAGTTCCGTAGGATCAAATTGAGGAGCAAATCTCCAACGTCATGGAAAGTGTCAGTACATGAGATTACAACAAAAAAGTAATAACAGATAAAATAAAATGTTTATGAACCCAAAAACGGCAACCCATAAGTTTATGTAAAAGCAATCAACAATATAACTTAGGAATCAGCTTAATTTTTGATGGAACTCCTCAACAGAATAGGAGGAGTGATCCTTGACTTTCGATTTCAAAGCGCGTGTATTACTGCTAAGATTTTTGAACTCTTGTGGTAGTTTATTGAAAACGGATGCAGTTGAGGAAGTGCGATCCAGATGCAGGTTTGATTTCTGCCGAGTATTAACTGATTGAAAGCTGCTTATTCTTGGGAGTAAGCTGATATTGTTAACAAGAAACGACAGTAAGAGGCCAATGTCAAAATATCAAGACTAGCTAACAGGGGTTGACAAGAGGTTTGCGAACTTATACCATTTATTGCCCGAACCACCCGTTTCTGAGGCAAAAATATCCATTTACACTCCTGGAAATTGAAATAAGAACACCGTGAATTCATTGTCCCAGGAAGGCGAAATTTTATTGACACATTCCTGGGGTCAGATACATCACATGATCACACTGACAGAACCACAGGCACATAGACACAGGCAACAGAGCATGCACAATGTCGACACTAGTACAGTGTATATCCACCTTTCGCAGCAATGCAGGCTGCTATTCTCCCATGGAGACGATCGTAGAGATGCTGGATGTAGTCCTGTGGAACGGCTTGCCATGCCATTTCCACCTGGCGCCTCAGTTGGACCAGCGTTCGTGCTGGACGTGCAGACCGCGTGAGACGACGCTTCATCCAGTCCCAAACATGCTCAATGGGGGACAGATCCGGAGATCTTGCTGGCCAGGGTAGTTGACTTACACCTTCTAGAGCACGTTGGGTGGCACGGGATACATGCGGACGTGCATTGTCCTGTTGGAACAGCAAGTTCCCTTGCCGGTCTAGGAATGGTAGAACGATGGGTTCGATGACGGTTTGGATGTACCGTGCACTATTCAGTGTCCCCTCGACGATCACCAGTGGTGTACGGCCAGTGTAGGAGATCGCTCCCCACACCACGATGCCGGGTGTTGGCCCTGTGTGCCTCGGTCGTATGCAGTCCTGATTGTGGCGCTCACCTGCACGGCGCCAAACACGCATACGACCATCATTGGCACCAAGGCAGAAGCGACTCTCATCGCTGAAGACGACACGTCTCCATTCGTCCCTCCATTCACGCCTGTCGCGACACCACTGGAGGCGGGCTGCACGATGTTGGGGCATGAGCGGAAGACGGCCTAACGGTGCGCGGGACCGTAGCCCAGCTTCATGGAGAAGGTTGCGAATGGTCCTCGCCGATACCCCAGGAGCAACAGTGTCCCTAATTTGCTGGGAAGTGGCGGTGCGGTCCCCTACGGCACTGCGTAGGATCCTACGGTCTTGGCGTGCATCCGTGCGTCGCTGCGGTCCGGTCCCAGGTCGACGGGCACGTGCACCTTCCGCCGACCACTGGCGACAACATCGATGTACTGTGGAGACCTCACGCCCCACGTGTTGAGCAATTCGGCGGTACGTCCACCCGGCCTCCCGCATGCCCACTATACGCCCTCGCTCAAAGTCCGTCAACTGCACATACGGTTCACGTCCACGCTGTCGCGGCATGCTACCAGTGTTAAAGACTGCGATGGAGCTCCGTATGCCACGGCAAACTGGCTGACACTGACGGCGGCGGTGCACAAATGCTGCGCAGCTAGCGCCATTCGACGGCCAACACCGCGTTTCCTGGTGTGTCCGCTGTGCCGTGCGTGTGATCATTGCTTGAACAGCCCTCTCGCAGTGTCCGGAGCAAGTATGGTGGGTCTGACACACCGGTGTCAATGTGTTCTTTTTTCCATTTCCAGGAGTGTAGAATAGGAACAGTTACCCCAAGGTATAATACCATACGACATAAGCGAATGAAAATAAGCAAAGTAGACTAATTTTCGTGTCTAACGATCACTTATTTCGCTTACCGCTCGAACAGTAAAAACGGCAGCATTAAGTCTTTGAACAAGATCCTGAACGTGGGCTGTCCACGATAGTTTACTATCCATCTGAACACCTAGAAATTTGAACTGTCCAGTTTCACTAATCATATGCCCATTTTGTGAATTAAAACGTCGGGTTTCGTTGAATTCTGTGTTAGAAACTGTAAAAACTGGGTCTTACTGTGATTTAGCAATAATTTACTTTCTACAAGCCATGAACTGTTATGAACTGCACTATTTGAAACAGAGCCACTGTTGCACACAACATCCTTTACTACCAAGCTAGTGTCATCAGCAAACAGAAATAGTTTAGAATCACCTGTAATACTAGAGGGCATATCATTTATATAAATTAGGAACAGGAGCAGCCCCAGCAGTGATCCCTGGGGAACTCCTCATTTGACCGTGCCTCACTCAGACCCGACATCACAGCCATTCTCATCACTATAAATAATGACATTTTGCTGTCTGTTGTTAAAGTAACAGGTGAACCAATTGTGAGCCACTCCCCGTTTTCGATAATGGTCCAATTTCTGGAGCAATATTTTGTGATCAACACAATCAAAAGCTTTAGTTAAATCAAAAAAGATTCCTAGCCTTAGAAACCTTCTATTTAGTCCCTCCAGTACCTCACAGAGAAAGG
Source organism: Schistocerca serialis cubense (assembly GCF_023864345.2). Classification (NCBI taxonomy): domain Eukaryota; kingdom Metazoa; phylum Arthropoda; class Insecta; order Orthoptera; family Acrididae; genus Schistocerca; species Schistocerca serialis. The sequence continues at coordinate 899,284,835 of NC_064639.1, forward strand.
ATAATATAGGATTTTCAGTTGTTAAACCACTTCTAAAGCCAAACCGTATATATGATAGCAAATTATACGAAATAAAATGATCAATTATCCACACATACATCATTTAGCACAGACTGATGTGAAGTGGCGAAAATATTGTTTGCTGGCTTTGCCAATAATGTTATGTTCCGAATTTTAATGTCTCTGTCGGGAAAGATTAACTTATTTTGGACTGTAGCATTGTGTATGTTGTATATTTGAAATCTCAGATATATCTTTACTTACCTGCTGTGGGAATAGTTCCTTTTCACACAGAACAGAGGAACGAACACAAAACCTCCACTTCACATTCTCTCACACTCTCTCAAACATTTGTTTACACGCTTAAAATTCATCGTTTGCTAAGTTAAAACACTATGAATAAACATTGTTTGCATAGACACGATTACGTCATGGCACATGTTATCCATTGTGATCATCTACTGCTAATTATTCGTCTAGATCTACATTTACATTCCGCAAATCATTTTATGTTGTGGGTTGTGAGGTGGAGAGTACTTGCTGCACCAGTGTCACATCCTCCTTTCCTGCCGGCCACTGTGGCCGAGCGGTTCTAGGCACTTCAGTCCGGAACAGCGCTGCTGCTACGGTCGCAGGTTCGAATCCTGCCTCGGGCATGGATGTGTGTGATGTCCTTAGGTTAGTAAGGTCTAAGTAGTTCTAAGTCTAGGGGACTGATGACCTCAGATGTTAAGTCCCATAGAGCTCAGAGCCATTTGAACTATTTGATCCTCCTTTCCTGTTCCAGTCGTTAATGGCCCGAGTGAAGAACGATCGCAGAGAGATATAGGAGTACGTAGGAGGGTGCAATACAATGTGTTTCAAAAGTTCGAGAACATTGTTATAGCCGAATAAATACACTACTGGCCATTAAAATTGCTACACCACGAAGATGACGTGCTATAGACGCGAAATTTAACCGACAGGAAGAAGATGCTGTGATATGCAAATGATTAGCTTTCCAGAGCATTCACACAAGTTTGGCGCCGGTGGCGACACCTACAACGTGCTGACATGAGGAAAGTTTCCAACCGATTTCTCATACACAAACAGTGGTTGACCAGCGTTGCCTGGTGAAACGTTGTTGTGATGCCTCGTGTAAGGAGGAGAAATGCGTACCATCACGTTTCCGACTTTGATAAAGGTCGGATTGTAGCCTATCGCGATTGCAGTTTATCGTATCACGACATTGCTGCTCGCGTTGGTCGAGATCCAATGACTGTTAGCAGAATATGGAATCGGCGGGTTCAGGATGGTAATACGGAACGCCGTGCTGGATCCCAACGGCCTCATATCACTAACAGTCAAGATGACAGACATCTTATCCGCATGGCTGTAACGGATCGTGCAGCCACGTCTCGATCGCTGAATCAACAGATAGGGACGTTTGCAAGACAACAACCATCTGCACGAACAGTTCGACGACGCTTGCTGCAGCATGGACTGTCAGCTCGGAGACCGTGGCTGCGGTTACCCTTGACGCTGCATCACAGACAGGAGCGCCTACGATGGTGTACTCAACGACGAACCTGGTGCACGAATGGCAAAACGTCATTTTTTCGGATGAATCCAGGTTATGTTCACAGCATCATTATGGTCGCATTCGTGTTTGGCTACATCGCAGTGAACGCACGTTGGAAGCCTGTATTCGTTATTGCCATACTGGCGTATCACCCGGCGTGATAGGATGGGGTGGCATTGGTTACACGTCTCGGTCACCTCTTGTTCGTATTGACGGCACTTTGAACAGTGAACGCTACATTTCTGATGCGTTACGACCGCGGCTCTACCCATCATTCGATCCCTGCGAAACCCTACATTTCAGCAGGATAATGCACGACCGCATGTTGCAGGTCCTATACGGGCATTTCTGGATACAGAACATGTTCGACTGCTGCCCTGGCCAGCACATTCTCCAGATCTCTTACCAATTGAAAACGTCTGGTCAATGGTGGCCGAGCAACTGGCTCGTCACAATACGTCTGTCACTACTCTTGATGAGCTGTGGAATCGTGTTGAAGCAGCATGGGCACCTATACCTGTACACGCTATCCAAGCTCTGTTTGACTCAATGCCCAGGCGTATCAAGGCCGTTATTATGGCCAGAGGTGGTTGTTCTGGGTACTGATTTCTCAGGATCTATGCACCCAAATTGCTTGAAAATGTAATTACAATTCAGTTCTAGTATAATATATTTGTCCAATGAATACCCGTTTATCGTCTGCATTTCATCTTGGTGTAGCAATTGTAATGGCGAGTAGTGTTGCATCACAAAGAACAATGTATATAATTTGAAAGAGTAAACTGGTAAACTTTTTTATCAACAACATTCACTTCACATACACTCCATGTGGGAACCATGTGTGATCCTACAAACGCCGACGCGATAATCGAACTCTTGCCACACACGGGAGAAACATGTCTTCCGAGACTGGCTGTTGCTTGTTCATTTCTCCCTTTCTGGTCCACAACATCAGCTGGAAGAGGAGGAACATAAGCAAGGTCCTTCACATAACCCCATAAAAGGAAATCACAAGGGGTAATATGCGGCGACCTAGGAGGCCATTTTAGAACACATTGGACTGTTGCTCCACCACAACCAATCCAACGACTGGGTAACACTGCGTTGAGGTATGCCCTAACATCACAGCGAAAATGTGAATGTGCACCCTGTTTGCAACAAAGGCATTAACCAGCGCTGCAAAATCTGAAAGAAGGAGTCTCCAGAAAGAAGATGTTCTTCAAATAAGAAGACGTGTGAAACGTCCCCTTTGAACAATTGTACAGGACTGTGCTTAACCTGACACACAATATTTTTAGCGCAACGCAATCTGACTTTCAGAAATCCCTACAAAAGAATGGCCCTGACTAACATTAACCTATGCATTTCACAAATCGCTTACCTCACAAAAATCTTGGTTACTCGAACTACTGCAATACAGCGAGCGCCACTACTGCCAGCTAAATAAAAGATTCAAACTATGGAAGGCACTAACTACTGATAGGGATAGTTAGCAAATGAAAGATATTAATAGAGAACAAACAATGTATTTACCTTAATATCATCAAAAGTCATAATATATATAGCAGTTCATCACAAATTACAAAACTCCGCCATCTCTCTCCCCACATCCACCACTGCTGGCGGCTCACCTCCAACTGCGCAACGCTATGCGCTGTTCACATCCTGCTGCCGCTGCCCAACACTACAATGGCAGACAACAATGCAAACTAGACACAGACTGCACACAGCACAGCCAGTGATTTTTATACAGAGGTGGCGTTACCAATAAAAAAACCTAAACAGCCTACTTACACATGGCACAAAAAACATAGACCTTGTGAGAATCTCGCTCGTGTTCAACAATGTTATGCGGGTGCTCTGTTTCCCAAATTCTACAATTATGCCTGTTTACTTTCCCATTTGTTTGAAATCTGCGTCGTCCGAAAAGAAATATCGAATTCACAAAACCGTCATCTGCAACCTCCAGTGCACAGCAAAACTCGAATCGCTGGTCTTTGTCTTTAGGATATAACTTTTTCACTAACTGTAGTCAGTTTGTTTTCTCAAGTTTAATTTTTTTTCACAACTGAGGTGACGCTCTACGGAGAGATTTTGCAGGACTCCTTTTGAAAGTTTCTCTCACTCGTTCACTCATTTGCATTCACACTGGCCGACAATTTCTCTTCCTGTCACACAAACACCCAGTTTCTACGAGCTTTACATGTCAACTGTAGAGTGCCTTCCTGTGCTGCTTTCCCGTATTTCACGCTAAATTTTGGTTGGACATCCGCAGCACTCTTTATTTTGTCAAACTCTAGGACGCAAAAAGCCTTCTCAGCTCCGGAAAGCGCCATCTCGATTATGATACCACCTAGCGATCTACGTGGAACTATACGCCGCACCTGCAATGAGAAAAAAAAACAAGTTTACTCCTTGAAAGTATATATATTGTTGTGACCTTTCAGGCTTATCTTTAATTTTTTTATACTTAAACTAAGTCTGAAGATTTCACTTCGTTAAGAATGACAGCCTGTGTTCTGTTTGCTAGAAAATCTTCAGTCCAGTCACACATCCTGTCTGATACTCTTGTACGCTCGTATATTGTTCGTTAGATGGCGATGCGGAACTGAACCGAACGCCTTACGGAAGTCAAGGACAAACAGAGCGAGCTGGGTTTCATACAATCGTTGTTTTCGGAATCCATGTGGTTTTCTACAGAGGAGAATTTCGTTCTCCAGAAGTACTAGAATACGCGAGCAAAAATTTTGTGCCAAAAATCTGCAACAGGTCTACGTCAGGGACATAGATTTGGCGCATAGGTTTGTACGTCTGCTAAGCGGCAAAAAAAAGTGTTGTGAAGTATATTTTATTTATTTAATTGGGGTCTTCAGGCTCTCTTCTATATCGGACTGGGGTTTCCCACATATACTATTTCTTTACATCATAATTTCCTAAGAAATAACAGTAATTTTAATACGACGAATAGTAATTAAGTAGTATTACTAAAATAAAAATAGTTTTAGTGTATGTATAGGCATGTTAATAAATAGTATTGACTAACTACTAATAAAGATAATACTATCAGTACTTGTACTAGGAGAGAGCAGAGCTGCAAGTTTCGATTTTTAGCTAACCTCAAAATTCGTTAAGAATACTTGCTTTTAGTATTCATGCGATGCAATCAAAATTAACTTATATATGTAACTTTGATATTAAGACAGTTATTTGGGTCATTTGTTGTGAGATTTTTTTAGTAATAATGTTTTAATGTCTAAAGTCGTAAAATAAAAACTTACCCCGACGTGGGGCAAATTATTAACAAGATCGGGTAAGTTGTTACCATATTTGTTAAAGCTGTAATTTGTGAAATAAAAAACAATAAATGATTAAACCATGTCTGTTTATTTAAGTAATAATCAACAATTTCGTACGAATCATCAGGTAAACATTTGGATGTTATATCACAAGTAACTATAATTTTTACTTAAACAATTATTAACCGTTTAGTAATTAACAGCTTATCAAATAATTTGTAGCTACTCAGCCTTCATAATTCAGTCTTCAATCATATTGGCCTTGTCTTAGGATGAAAATATCTATCATATTGCCGTCATCGTCAGAAAACATATATACTTATTTATAATTACTTAATCATCAGAAGTTATTCACAATCACAGTTCTGGCATAGGTAGGTTAATAAGATTTGATTCTGCCTACATCTGGAACGGGGCCCAGTTCTTACATTCTTGATACTGAACCCATTCTTCCGCAGAACGTAAATTAGGGTAACTGTCACAGCACAGCAGACAATAATACTCTAAACCGTCCTCTTCACTCTCAGACATTTCACTACTTGTTTGAAAAACCTGTTGTTTAACAGACTTCCCTTACCTTTGCCTTTTCCTTTTCCATTTCCTTGTGTTGTTTTACCTTTCCCTTCATTTTTTTCTCACTTTTTAATTGTTGATGTTCACTTTCCTTTTCTTGCTTTGGCCTTCTGCTAAGGTTTGTTTTACTCGAGTATCGCTTAAAATAGCGGATTTTCTAAGACGTCTGTTGTTTGTTCCAACCCTTGGCAGTGCCTTCGGAAAAGGACGTACTGCTTCTGGAGAGAACGGGACTTGATCACCGAGCAGTTCGTTTATAACACCAGAAGATGCAGTCAGATTAACAACCCCCGATGGCCCTGGCGCATCAACGATTTGTCTTGTATCTGTACTAATGTTTAGAATTTCAGATGCATTACCGTCTATGCTAGTAAAAGTCTCTGATACTACTTCCGACCCATTGGTGATGATGTCATGTGAAATGCCTAAAGCCACATCTGATGTGTTTACTAAAACTAAAGGGCGATCTGTAACATACGATGAGGCATAGTCGTTTTCTGTAAAAACTTTGGGTTCATAAGGCCAAATGCCATCTTTTCTGAAAGCGCTCATTACGTTTAAGGGAGTCACTGCACGAGATAGCGCGCATCTAACAATTTTTGGGATCTCAAATATCAACATTGTCTTGCCTCGATTATTGCGTAGCCAATTGTCCTGAGCTTTTGCACAATAGCTTTTGAAAAGTGTAGGTCTTCAGTTACAGGAAAGTTTAGAGGCAGAGTACCAGGCCATCAGTATCTTCAAGCCAAATGCAGGGCTAAGTCATGTGATAGAGGACCCAGGGTGTTTATGTAAGGACTTTACAAAAGAGGTCCATGGAGTGATAGTGGGTGGGGTGAGAATCAGTTTGGACAGGGATGGGGCTTACGGCACAGGTGGTGACCTGGACAAGATAGCTTCCCTGACTCATGGCACCAACGTACACTTTGTTGAGCTGTTCCGGCGTCATGATAGAACACACCTTGATGGAGCTGTGAGGCGAATCAGTGTCGGGTTAGGGATGGCTCTGAGGGCAGCCAACTTTGCTCATGTTTCTCTGGTGCCCATCGGGACTATCAACAGATGGAGTTTCACTAGGAATAGCCTACACCTAAACAGGACTGGGAAGGGAAGACTGGTACAGCTGATTAATGCAAGTATAGGGGGTGGATCTTGGGCCACACATGGTCAAGTCTTTTTTAGGATAAATCCAGACAACAGGTTCCACTGCCTAAAGAGTGTCTCCAGCACTATAAAAAAATACTGAAACAATCACTCACACGACAGATTTTAACACTCCAAATATCACACATACCAGATGTCACAAAGAAAAACAAACCATTGGAAAGAGTAACATGGGGCATTTCATAGATTTAACAATCCTCCGTCAAAACATGCAATCAAAGGGAAAACTGTTATTGCACAACTGCTTCAAGGGGCGGAGGATCATGCATTTATATCAGAAAAGGAACACAGTTCAAATCAAGACATGACCTCAGCACAGTAAGTGAAGACAAACACTTTGAAATATCAGCTATTGTATTAACAGCACTTGATATCACCAAGAAATTAATCATTTTATGTGTATATAGATCTCCCAGTGGTAGTGTGGACACTTTTTTCAATAACTTAATAGAAGCTCTAGATAAAGTCTCAAGTACAAAGGTCAACATAATTCTGTGTGGGGACATTGACGTCAACACTAATATCGTAAATGAATCCAGCAGCACCCTCATAAATATCCTTCATAGTCTTGGCATGTCCCTATTTGTCAATAGTGCAAAAAGGGTTATTACAATGACTGCATCAGTAACTGACCATGTGGCCACAAATATGGACAGGGAAAAATGTGACGTAGCTGTAAAAGATCTTGGACTATCAGACCATCTCTGTCAAATAACAACAGTAAAATCAGGCGTTGAATCATGTCCTAAAATACAAGCCTACAAACGACATCTATCAGAAATCAAAATAAAAGATTTTTCAAACGAAATAGCAAAACAAAGCTGGGATGAAGCGTATAAGGAAACCAATGTGAATACGAAATTCTCTAAATTTCCCATGTTATTTAAATTGAACTTTTAAAAGGCATTTAGAAAAGTATACATGTCTTTATCAACATCTGTACACAAAGCAGATGGATAATAGCAGGTGTTAAGAAGTCCTCCCAAACACTTAAATACCTCAGTTCCATGACAAGGGTCGCAATGATCCAGAATTCTTAAATTTCTATTATAGATACAAAAAGATCTATAGGAAGGTGCTGATTGCTACAAAAAGGTCATTTAATGACAAAATAATATGCACTGCAGAGAATAAAAGCAAAGCAGTCTGGGATCTTACAAAAAAAGGAAACGGGGAGAGGCAAACAAACGCAGAACAACGTACTGCTAAGGGAGGGGGATAAGGTAATAAATGATCCACAACACTTAGCAAACTATGTAAACCAGCATTTGTTGTAACAATGTGGGAGCGCTTCTCTGTTGACGAAAAATATAGTTTCCTGGGAGACTAAGAAACTTAAGGATGTTGCAGTCCAAACTACCGAAGATGAATATGCAACTTTAAATTCTGCGGCCAAAGAAGCAGTGTATTTGAGGCAGTCGACAAGAAAACTACTAAATAACAGTCATCGGAATCATGTAATCGTTTTTCATGACAACCAGAGTTCATCTACATCTACATTTATACTCCGCAAGCCACCCAACGGTGTGTGGCGGAGGGCACTTTACGTGCCACTGTCATTACCTCCCTTTTCTGTTCCAGTCGCGTATGGTTCGCGGGAAGAACGACTGTCTGAAAGCCTCCGTGCGCGCTCGAATCTCTCTAATTTTACATTCGTGATCTCCTCGGGAGGTATAAGTAGGGGAAGCAATATATTCGATACCTCATCCAGAAACGCACCCTCTCGAAACCGCCACAAAATCGTGCGTTGCATTGTAGATTGAATTAAGACGAAGTGAGATTGTTATCAAGTACTAGCACTCAAAGGAAATACTTGCTGGCGTGTTAACTAATCCACTTGCTAGGGAGCATCACGTGTAGCTTATTGATAAGTTGAAATTTGTGCCATATTAATGGGTAGCTTTGTTATGTTGATAAGCTGGCTCTTTTGTTTCATCTTTGTTATCACTGTCTGAGGTACGGACCTTATTTGAGTCGTTGTCCATTTTTTCTGTGTACGCAGTGTAATACGTTTCTGTGAATACAGGAATTAAGAAGATTGTAATTCTTATCTATATTTACCAACATAAATCTTGCTGAGCTAACAGTTTCACACACTTGTTTCCCTGGAGGTGGTAAGAGAAATCGTCTTTTAGCCAACGTACTGAAGCGCCACGACCAAAACTTTGCGTTCCCCTTATAAACTAGCACCTTTTCATTAATACCGCATGTTTGTTTTCACCCATTAACGCCTGAAAGCAGTCACATTCTGCTGCCCACCCACCGCCTTTAGGGGGAATTAAATGAGAATAAAGAAAATAATATGAAAGAGTGAGTGTGACGAAAATCCCCTAGGCTACATCTTTTCTTCCAGGAATGCTCATCCCGCAAGTTACGCAGGACAGCTTCCGTGAAGTCTGGAAGGTACGAGTCGAGGTACTGGTGGAAATAATGCTGTGAGGGCGGGTCGTGAGTCGTGTTTGGGTAGCTCAGTCGGTAAGAGCATCTCCCTGCAAAGGTGCAAAGGGCACGGTTCCGGGTTCGACTCCCAGTCTCACATACAGCTTTAATCTGCCAGGAAGTTTCAGATCAACTACCCGACGGGAGGCCCTAGTCAGACGACATTTACATTTTTTTACAACTCATATTCCGCTGCAGAGTATAAGATTCATCCTGGAAGCGCCAGAGTTCTAACGGGTACGTCGGAATCTCGTGTGACGACGACATGACTGTGTGTAAGCTCAGTGGAGTACACTCTGTGCAACTATTGAGAATGGAGCGCATTTTGTAATCTTTGTAGACATATGACACTACAAAGAACACATATAGGGCGAGTCACGAAGATATGCACATATTTTAATATGTTATTCTACGAGTAAAACTAAATAAAAAACCTCATACAAACATAGGTCCGCAAATGTTTAACTACGGAGTTACGGCTAATAAAAATTTTGCCTGAAATTTAGCAACTTCGCTTCAGCCTTGTACAGTTTTGCGATGGCTTCATATTAGCGCAGTTGTTAAATTACAGGGAAAATCTTTTATTTGCCGTAATCAAACATTTGTGAACCTATGTTTATATGAACTTTTTTCTTTACTTTTATTTGTAGAATGACATATTAAAATATTTGCATACCTTCGTGAATCACCCTATATATCTACTTGGTTGTTATCGGCTGATGAATAATTACCGACTTACTCATTTTGTGAGTCAGTGTTCTGCACTTCAGACTGGTACATTTACAATTGCTCATCATTCGTGAAAGTTTGTATCTTCATCAGGCAAACATCCTGTAGATGACGTGCCCGTACTGAAAGACACATAGCCGGCCAGGGTGGCCGAGCGGTTCTAGGCGCTACAGTCTGGAACCGCGTGACCGCTACGGTCGCAGGTTCGAATCCTGCCTCGGGCGGGGATGTGTGTGATGTCCTTAGGTTAGTTAGGTTTAAGTAGTTCTTAGTTCTAGGGGACTGATGACCTCAGCACTTAAGTCCCATAGTGCTCAGAACCATTTGAACCAAAGACACATAAAGCTCTTCACTACATAAGCTTAAAAGTTGTTTTTTGTTAATATGAAAGTGGCGGGAAATGCTGAAGAAAGATTATATTTGGAAAGACAGGTAGCAGTGTGAGCTGAAACGCGCTTAAGTAAAAAGTAAGCTTATACACAAATATTCCATTGTTGAAGATGTCAGGATTTAACTTAGTCTATAATATTTCTTAGTGAGAATGTTGAGTATTAAGTGCTCTGGGACTATACGGGGGGAAGACACGTTGGAAAGAATAGCCAATGATATACTCGTAAATATACTGAAAATGCTACCAATAAGAAGCGACGCGGAGGAATACTCAGATTGTCAGTTGATGCAAGAGTGAAACGGAGAAACTTTAAGAGCAGGCAAAGATCACAATACGTGAAACAGGTTATCGAGGGTGTCGTATGTACTACATGTCTACAAATAAAATTATTTGTGACCTTTAAAACAATGAACAGAAATAAATATATTCACATTCGCTGTTGTTGCGACATTAATGACCTACAGCGGCAGTTGAGGATCTGAGCCCGTGAAGGATTCGAACCCAGGTTTCGTGCTTATCGCGAGCAGTCGTCTTAACCAAACAGTTCCACAAGTATCAAACTTTCAACATCACTGGTGGTTCCGTCCCATCAATACGGAACACTACAAATGTTAATGAGTCAATAGAAAAAGTTGAAAGTCTGGTTATAATAATAATAATAATAGTAATAACATACAGCGTACACGGAAGAATATTTTGAATTTACGTTACTTCTCCTTTAGTGAACGATGGTTTGCTCCTCGCTTGTCTCTAAAATAAAACCTGTATAAATAATTACGAAGGAAAGACGGTAATTTAACAAAGGACCCGTAACTCGAGTACCGGAAACCCACACGTCAGCGTGACAGACAGCTGTTGCGAGTACGTGGGCGGAAGTTATGATTTCGCCGTTACGTCAGAACGGAGGTAACGAGAAAGTGCTAATTCTGGGAGGTACCAGCGTGAAACTGATGCTGCTGCCAGATCCTGCGCTAGCGGAGAGGCAAAGAGACAAAGACTGTTCAGCAATAGCTAAAAACTTCTCTGTGTCCAAAAAACATGAAGATTGGCGGGATTTTCACCACTGAAGCTTCCATACCATATACTCATACAAAGACTAATTAAACAGCAATGAGCTCAACAGACTTTTTCTCTTGGTCACCGCCTTAGCCAGCTGAAAGGTAGCTTCATCGATGTACTAACGAACGTATTCGGCTATATGAAAATATTCCCCGCCAAAACCGGGGAAAAAGAAGTAAACTTGCACATTGGCTAACGCATGAGTTATAACAACTCAAGAATTTCAGAGGCGCTGCATATTATCATAAAAACTACGCTCTACCCCTGAAAACTGTATTGCTTACAAGCAGAAGTGGAACAAAGTCAGCCATTCTGTGAAACACGCTCGACTCAAGCATGCCCATACATTAACCAACAAAAGCCATAGACAGACACACCTGTGGAAAAACCTGCGTGTTCTAGCTGTTGACTGTGTACAAGCTGCAGCTGATCCCATTGTCCCAGTCGAGGAAATAAACCAATACTTCACTTTACTGACATACACAATTGAAAAGCCGTCACAGAGGAGAGATACTGATTACCTCACGGGAATAAATGACGGGAGACACGAAACAATCCGTCTGAAGGATGTTACTTGAAATACTGTCAAAGGAGTCATCATGCTTATGAGATCAGCATTTACTGAACACGACGATATCGCGGTCCAAATGCTGAATCTTATTATTGACCTACTACTGCCCACAATAACGGATAACCTCTACCACTCCTTGACTACAAACGTTTCTCTGAAGCCTGGAAACAGGGAGTTATCAAGTCACACCTTTGGCCGCAGCACCTTCTGATAACCGATCTGTCTGTGTTCTTCTGTCACTGTCCAGGGGCTTACAATAAATAGCCCACAACCTGGTAAACACCTTTTATACTATAAACAACGTGCTAGACGAATACCAGTCACGTTTCCACTAACATCGGAGCACATCTGCTTTTAAAAAAGTAACAGATTTCCTAAAAAGGGATCTATCGTGTGTTTTTTAGATTTTAGCAAATCCTTCACAACAATCGGCTTCGATGTTTTACTTGCCAGACATGACAACCTGGTTAAGTACGACGCAATGGTTTCACTCCTGTCTGATGCCTCGATAAGAATCTGTCACGTCTGGGACCATCGAGACAGTGGAGACAGGCAGTGTTAGAAGTCCCTGAGGGTCGATATTAGGTCCCATACTCTCCTCATTGTACGTCAGTGACGTGCCACCAGTTCTGCCATACTGTAAATATCGCACGTACTGATGATCTCCAGTTACACCCAAGTAAAAACCAGTCAGCCTGAGGGCAGCTAGCGAAAACTGTAGAACCGGCCTGAGTGCATCATCAAAATGGACACAGCATGTGGGGGTTAATCTTCAATCCATCCACAGCACAGGCGATTCTGATCGCTGATTATAAGCTCATTGGTCCGAAACATCCGACTCCCTACCGTATTGAAAATTCTAAATGCGAGAAATATAAATTTCTTTCCCTTAGCAAAGAGCCTAAAAGTAATAATAGATGAAGTCCTGAACTGTGCTGAGCACCTAGCTACAATACGCATGACGACATCAGCATCTCTCTGAGCCCCTACAAAAATAGAGAAAGGTCTTCCCTTTTGAGCTAAAACAGAAACTCTCACAAACGATCGTACTTCGAGTTGTTGATTACAGCCGTGTTATTCTGCAAGGTCTTTCTCAATGTAGCACAAGGTGTTTGGAGCTGATGATGAACGCCTGCGTACGACATACCTGTAACTTTCGGCTTTTTCGTCGTATTTCACCATCTTACGCAAAACTATCCTGGCTAAGTGATGACAAGAGCAGAGATTTCCATACAAAGTGTCTCATCTGTTATCTAATCAATGTATACAGCCCCTCATATCTGTCCTCGCTCTTAACGCTCTTGTCTGAACACCACAGCAGAAACAGTCGTTCCTATCAGAGCAAAATCTTTTCTGTCCCACTCTGTCCCTCAGCCACCTTCTGCAAGCCCTTTTCAGCAGCAGTAACACGACTCTAGAATGATGTAATTCGCTGTACCAGACAACTGAATAACATCTGCAGCTTCAAAACATAGCTAGTCACTTATGTACCTAGACGACAATGTCTGCCTTTATTACTGTACGCATACCTTACCCCATTATAACAAAATACCTTTCTTACCATTAAACCTTCCTCATTTCTCAAAGTCCCTAGCTGGTGCAGTATATCTAATTTTTTCTCCCTTAGAACTCTTTATGTCCCTCTAGTATTAACACTTTTAGTCCTTCGTCAGTGCCGTTGTTCACAATTGTCATTACTTACATTGAAAACATGTTCCAAATCATTTTTAATTTTATTACTGGTATTTTATTATTATTTATCGTATTAAAATTATTATGATTTTATGTAGCGTATGTTTTGGATGGAGTTGAGTCGGGGCTGCGTAGAGAGAGAGTATAGTAAATTTCTTCTAAATGGGTAGATCACATTACTAATGAGGAGGTATTGAATAGAATTGGGGAGAAGAGAAATTTGTGGCACAACTTGACTAGAAGAAGGGATCGGTTAGTAGGAGATATTCTGAGGCATCAAGGGATCACCAATTTAGTATCGGAGGGCAGCATGGATGGTAAAAATCGTAGAGGGAGACCAAGAGGTGAATACACTGAGCAGATTCAGAAGGATGTGGGTTGCAGTAGGTACTGGGAGATGAAGAAGCTTGCACAGGATAGAGTAGCATGGAGAGCTGCATCAAACCAGTCTCTGGACTGAAGACCACAACAGCTCAACTAATCATTACATTACAACATGTCGGTGAATAAGAAAATTAAAATCTAGGCGCGCAATTAAATAAATAATGAACTGGAAAAGCTGCTGTTACCAGAAATACAACACTATTCCGCCCAGACCGAAATGTAATAATTCTTAACTCAAATAACAGCATATTACAGAACGTATCCTAAAACACGTCTATACAATACTTAAATTAATCTTTCTTTGTGCAGATAACCAATACAAGCCGACATCAACTAAAATTATAACTTGATTAAGTTCGTGATGAACTTTACAAGCAGGCACAGAGCATCACTGTCGCAAACAACAGCCTCACTGTAATATCTACAATCGATGTCCGCGATCTAATGCTACCAACCTTCATCATGTGTTAGACCAGCTCTAAAAGACAACACAAGCACACAGAACCAAACACTACATGGATCGTAGGAAAATACAGTACAGAAAACGGTAACTTATTAACAGTACACAATTAGGGAATCACTCGCCGTGTATATTATTTCACCATCAAAATATTACAGTGTCTTACACGACGGCCGTGCCGTGCAATTCTGGAATTCACTTCACAATAATCCCCACGGCCTCGCCGTGCTTCTATGCAAGTACACAGGCGCAAGCCCACTTACCCCATGTCGGCACACGCCGCTGCACTGTGATGATGTTTGGTTTGTGGGGCGCTCAACGGCGCGGTTATCAGCGCCCGTACAAATTCCCAACCTTTGCTCAGCCCAATCTCGCCACTTTTATTAATGATGACGAAACGATGAGGACAACACAAACACCCAGTCATCTCGAGGCAGGTGAAAATCCCTGACCCCGCCGAGAAGCGAATCCGGGAGCCCGTGCTCGGGAAGCGAGAACGCGACCACGAGACCACGAGCTACGGACACTGCTGCACTGTAAACTGATCAGCCAAATAGTCTTAATGTTTGCCGCTAATAGATATGGCTCACAAAAGCACGCGCCACTTTCCTTAAAGCGTTTGTTAATTCTTCCGTCAACAGCTCCAGTATTTATATTAGGCGAATAGTTCCGAATGTTGCAGGTTCATTTTCAAACCTGGTCTACTGGGGCTGCACTGGGAATGCCTGAAATGAATAATAAACACAAAGTGGCAACACATGCTTCATAAATGTTTGAAGAATGAATGCCACAATTCACACATGTCTCTTATGAAGTCAAAATCAAGCAAGTTTGATTTTTACGTGGTAAGAGGCTTGTGTGGATTGTGGCGTTCATTCTTAAAACATTTATGAACCATGTGTTGGCACTTTATAAAGCAGGTGTTGTCACTTGAAAACGAACCTCTAAGATTCGAAACTAGTCGTCTAACACAGATGCTGCAACTGTTGACGGAACCATTAAAAAACGCTTTTAGGAATTTAAAAAAGTTGCTGGTTCGCTGTCAACAGCGTGTTGAAACTGCAGGAGAGACACGCTCTGAACTGTCTTGCCATCACCAACTTCTCCACCGTCCTAACTGACTTGTGATTTATCTATTTTTATTTATTTAAGCGCCTAGTTCCGTAGGACCAAACAGAGGAGCAAATCTCCAAGGTCATGGAACGTGTCAGTATATGAAATCACAACATAAAAGTAATAACACATAAAATAAAATGTTTATGAATCCAGAAAACGTGAAATTGTAAGTTTAAGTAAATGCAATCAACAATATAACATAGGAATCAGCTTAATTTTTCAAGAAACCCCTTGACAGAATAGAAAGTTCAAATGGTTCAAATGGCTCTGAGCACTATGGGATTTAACTTCTGAGGTCCCCTAGAACTTACAAGTACTTAAACCTAAGGACATCAGACTCAGCCATGCCCATGGCAGGATTCGAACCTGCGACCGTAGCGGTCGTGCGGTTCCAGACTGTAGCGCCTAGAATAGAAGGAGTGACGCTTGAGGAAACTCTTCAGTTTCGATTTGAAAGTGCAAGAATTACTGCTAAGATTTTTGAAATATTGTGGCAGCTTATTGAAAATCGATGCAGCATTATATTGCACTCCTTTCTGCACAAGAGCCAAGGAAGTGCGATCCGAAAGCCGGTTTGATTTCTGCCTAATGTTAACTGAGTGGAAGCTGTCTTCTGTCGTCTTCATCATCATCTCATCCACCGGGGTGGCGACTAGAAATCCAACCATAAACATGCCGACCCTGCGAAAGTGCGGGACAGAGGCACAAGGAAAAGAAGATTAACTGAGTGGAAGCTCCTAATTCTTGAGAATAAGCTGATATTGTAAACAAGAGTCGACAGTAAAGAATATTTATATATTTTGAGGCCAATGTGAGAATACTCAGACTAGTCAACAGGAGTCGACAAGAGGTTCGCGAACTTTTACCACTTATTGCCCAAACTGCCCGTTTGTGAGCAAAAACATCCTTTGAGAACGGAAAGAGTTACCCCAAAATATAATACCATATGACATAAGCGAATGAAAATAACCAAAAAACCATAATTTTCGTGTCGAATGATCACTTGCTTCAGATACCTAACTGCTTCCCATTGTCCGCGTACAGTTGGCCGTTGCAAACTGCTGCCGTTATCAAGGTGCACAGTTTTACAGCCCTCTCACCTGCAGTCTGTTTAGTTCGGTGGCCATCAACGAACTGCTGCCAACGGCTGACAACTGCTACCGCGCCTTGGCTAGCCACACTGAATATACACTACTGGCCATTAAAATTGCCACACCAAGAAGAAATGCAGATGATAAACGGGTATTCATTGGACAAATATATTATACTAGAACTGACATGTGATTACATTTTCACGCAATTTGGGTGCATAGATCCTGAGAAATCAGTACCCAGAACAACCACCTCTGGCCGTAATAACGGCCTTGATACGTCTGGGCATTGAGTCAAACAGAACTTCGATGGCTTGTACAGGTACAGCTGCCCATGCAGTTTCAACACGATACCACAGTTCATCAAGAGTGGTGACTGGCGTATTGTCACGAGCGAGTTGCTCGGCCACCAATGACCAGACGTTTTCAGTTGGTGAGAGATCTCGAGAATTTGCTGGCCAGGGCAGCAGTCGAACACGTTCTGTATCCAGAAAGGACCGTACAGGATCTGCAACATGCTGTCGAGCATTATCCAACTGAAATGCAGGGATCGAATGAAGGGTAGAGCCACGGGTCGTAACGCATCTGAAATGTAACGTCCACTGTTCAAAGTGCCGTCAATGCGAACAAGAGGTGACCGAGACGTGTAACTAATGGCACCCCATACCATCACGCCGGGTGATACGCCAGTATGGCGATGCCGAATACACGCTCCCAATGTGCGTTCACCGCGATGTCGCAAAACACGGATGCGACCATCATGATGCCGTAAACAGAACCTGAATTCATCCGAAAAATGACGTTTTGCCATTCGTGCACCCAGGTTCGTCGTTGAGTACACCACCACAGGCGCTCCTGTCTGTGGTGCAGCGTCAAGGGTAACGGCAGACATGGTCTGATAGTCCATGCTGCTGCAAACGTCGTCGAACTGTTCGTGCAGATGGTTGTTGTCTTGCAAACGTCCCTATCTGTTGACTCAGGGATCCAGACGTGGCTGCACGATCTGTTACAGCCATGCGGATACGATGCCTGTCATCTCGACTGCTAGTGGTACGAGGCCTTTGGGATCCAGCACGGCGTTCCGTATTACCCACCTGAACCCACCGATCCCATATTCTGCTAACAGTCATTGGATCTCGACCAACACGAGCAGCAATGTCGCGATACGATAAACCGCAACCGCGATAGGCTATAAACCGACCTTTATCAAAGTCGGAAACGTGATGATACGCATTTCTCCTCCTTACACGAGGCGTCACAACAACGTTTCACCAGGCAACGCCGGTCAACTGCTGTTTGTGTATGAGAAATCGGTTGGAAACTTTCCTTATGTCAGCACGTTGTAGGTGTCGCCACCGGCGCCAACCTTATGTGAGTGCTCTGAAAAGCTAATCATTTGCATATCACAGCATCTTCTTCCTGTCGGTTAAATTTCGCGTCTGTAGCACGTCATCTTCGTGGTGCAGCAAGTTTAGTGGCCAGTAGTGTAAAGACACACACGGTCTACTCGTCACCCAGGCCAGGCGACGAACCCACTGCTTGTCCTCCACCGCCCACATCGGACCTCAGTGCTGGTGCAGTGTGAAGTATCCGCCCCCTCTCCGGCCCACTGCTTAGATTCTGCAGCAGACTCGCCGCGCCGGCCATGCCGGAAGCACGCAAGTGCGGCCGTACCAACCATCGACGCCACCCCACTACTTGTCCCTTCCTGCCCCCTGCAGCCTCCGGCATTGCCACAAGTCAGCCTTCCTGCTAGCGCTCCAGACTATAGACTCCCTTCCTCGCCGTCATCTACATCTACGTAATTACTCTGCAATTCACATTTAAGTGCTTGTCAGAGTGTTCATCGAACCACAATCATACTATCTCTCTACCATTCCACTCCCGAACAGCGCGCTGGAAAAACGAACACCTAAACCTTTCTGTTCGAGCTCTGATTTCTCTTATTTTATTTTGATGGTCATTCCTACCTATGTAGGTTGGGCTCAACAAAATATCTTCGCATTCGGAAGAGAAAGTCGGTGACTGAAATTTCGTAAATAGATCTCACCGCGACGAAAAACGTCTTTGCTTTAATGACTTCCATCCCAACTCGCGTATCATATCTGCCACACTCTCTCCCATATTACGTGATAATACAAAACGAGCTGCCCTTTTTTGCACCCTTTCGATGTCCTCCGTCGATCCCATCTTGTAAGGAACCCACACCGCGCAGCAATATTCTAACAGAGGACGAACGAGTGTAGTGTAAGTTGTCTCTTTAATGGACTTGTTGCATCTTCTAAGTGTCCTGCCAATGAAACGCAACCTTTGGCTCGCCTTCCCCACAATATTATCTATGTGGTCTTTCCAACTGAAGTTGTTCGTAGTTTTAACACCCAGGTACTTAGTTGAATTGACAGCCTTGAGAATTCTACTATTTATCGAGTAATCGAATTCCAACGGATTTATTTTGGAACTCATATGAATCACCTTACACTTTTCGTTATTTAGCGTCAACTGCCACCTGCCACACCATACAGCAATCTTTTCTAAATCGCTTTGCAACTGATACTGGTCTTCGGATGACCTTACTAGACGGTAAATTACAGCATCATCTGCGAACAACCTAAGAGAACTGCTCAGATTGTCACCCAGGTCATTTATATAGATCAGGAACAGCAGAGGTCCCAGGACGCTCTCCTGGGGAACACCTGATATCACTTCAGTTTTACTCGATGATTTACCGTCTATTACTAAGAACTGCGACCTTCCTGACAGGAAATCACGAATTCAGTCGCACAACTGAGACGATACCCCATAGGCCCGCAGCCTGATTAGAAGTCGCTTGTGAGGAACGGTGTCAAAAGCTTTCCGGAAATCTAGAAATACGGAATCAACTTGAGATCCCCTGTCGATAGCGGCCATTACTTCGTGCGAATAAAGAGCTAGCTGCGTTGCACAAGAACGATGTTTTCTGAAACCATGCTGATTACGTATCAATAGATCGTTCCCTTCGAGGTGATTCATAATGTTTGAATACAGTATATGCTCCAAAACCCTACTGCAAACCGACGTCAATGATATAGGTCTGTAGTTCGATGGATTATTCCTACTACCCTTCTTAAACACTGGTGCGACCTGTGCAATTTTCCACTCTGTAGGTACAGATCTATCGGTGAGCGAGCGGTTGTATATGATTGCTAAGTAGGGGGCTGCCCCAACTGGTGCAGTGGCTTGCTGATACGTGTGTCCTGTGGTGCAGACATATAGTCTCACCCACACACGTACGATCGGCTGGGCGGACGGAGAGAGAAATGTGCCACAGGATAACAATTTCATAGCACAGTTATTACTATGAAAAAAGTACAGTATGTGTAAAATCCTGTTCAGTATGAACTCTTGGACAAATGACTGTACCAGGTGTAGAAGTATGAAACCGGAATTTCCTTATAGATGGTGCTAGGCGTCAGTGTAGAGCCCGTAAGACCGCGTCTGCAGCGCCATCTACCTCCTGTAACGGCTGACGACGAATGTCAACAAACAGTAACCCAAGTTCCATACATCAGTATCTGTTTCAAGCCCGTAAACATGTCGAGTTTTGTGCCTACGAACTGCGATTTGTCGACAGCATTGGTTATCTATTATCATTTGAAGAAAACTGTAGCAGACTCGCATCGAATGCTTGTCGAAGCTTTCGGCGAACATGCTCTCGGGAAAACACGGTGTTTCGACTGGTTCAAAAATTTAAAAGTGGTGATTTTGTCGTGAGAAACGACGAGCGTGGGAAATCACCACAAAGTTCGAAGACAACAAACTACAGGCCTTATTGGATGAAGATGATACTCAAACGCAACAGGAACTCGCAGAACAATAGAATTTGACGCAGAAAGCCGTTTCTCTTCGGTTCAAAACTATGGGAATGGTAAAGAAAGTGGGAAAATGGGCTCCGCATGAACTGAGTAAAAGACAGCGAGCAAGTCGAAAGACCACTTGCGAAATGCTGTTCGCTAGATACAAAATAAAGTCGTTTCTTCATCGAATAATGACAGGCGATGAAAAATGGATATATTTTGAGACTCCTAAGCATCGTAAATCATGGGTGAATCCAGGCAAAACATCGACATCCACTGCAATACCAAATCACTTTGGAAAGAAGACGATGTTCTGTGTCTGGTGAGATCAGAAGGGTGTCATCTATCATGAACTGCTAAAACTTGGTAAAACCGTTAATACTACATCTACGTCTACATGATTACTCTGCTATTCACGGCCGGCCGGTGTGGCCGAGCGGTTCTAGACGCTACATTCTGGAACCGCACGACCGCTACGGTCGCAGGTTCGAATCCTGCCTCGGGCATGGATGTGTGTGATGTCCTTAGGCTAGTTAGGTTTAAGTAGTTCTAAGTTCTAGGAGACTTATGACCTCAGAAGTCCCATAGTGCTCAGAGCCATTTGCCATTCACGATAAAGTGCCTGACAGACGGATCAGTGAACCACCTTCATTCTGTCTCTCTATCGTTCCACTCTCGAAAGGCACTTAAATTTTTCTGTGCGAACCCTGATTTATTTTATTTTATTGTGATTATCATTTCTCCACATGTAGGTGGGTGCCAACAGAATGCTTTCGCAAACTGAAGAGAAAACTGGTGATTGAAATTTCATGAGAAGATCTCGTCCCAATGAAAAACGCCTTTGTTTTAATGAATGCCACTCCATTTCACGTATCATTTATGTGGCACTATCTCCACTATTTCGCGCTGATACAAAACGAGCTGCCCTTCCTTCAAAACTGATCGCTGTCAACAGCGCCGGCCGCGGTGGTCTCGCGGTTCTAGGCGCTCAGTCCGGAGCCGCGCAACTGCTACGGTCGCAGGTTCGAATCCTGCCTCGGGCATGGATGTGTGTGATGTCCTTAGGTTAGTTAGGTTTAAGTAGTTCTAAGTTCTAGGGGACTGATGACCACTGATGTTAAGTCCCATAGTGCTCAGAGCCATTTGAAGCTGTCAACAGCAAATGATCAATTTAAATCGAACATTACGCGAAAAACAACCGGAATATGGAAAAAGGCAACACAAAGGTATATTGCTCCGTGACAACACCTCATCACACAGAACAAAACTGATCAGGGAAACGATCGAGGCGTTTAGTTGGGAAATACTAGGGCAAGCGGCTTATTCTCCAGACTCGGCTCCGTCCGATTATAATCTGTTTGCATCACTGGGAAACGCTATTCTTGAACAACGCTTCAATTCGTATGAAAATGTACTAAAGTGGCTCACTGACTGGTTCGCTTCAGAAGAACTGTTATTCTGGCGCGGCATTCATAGCCTGCCGGAGAGGTGGGAGAAATGTATAAATAGCAATGGACATTATTTTGAATAAGATATTGTTTATCAGTTTCAAACAACAGACGTGTAGTTATTGCAACCAAATTCAGGTTTCATTCTTCTACACCTGGTATGCACATATGAGGTATGGCTATAAAACAGGAGTGTTGCTGTAAAACATGAAAGGAGTCCACTGGAGTACATTTGTATGTGGCATCCGAATATGATAATAACACAATAAACCATGTATGTCTCTGATAGGCTTTATAAAGCGGATCGCTGACTGTCCACGTCTGAGATTTTAGTGTTGGAGTAAGAGAGCGCTTGGTGCACAGTAGTGGGTACCTGTCGGTGAGCGAAAGAGGATGAAGTGGGCAGTTTTTGTGGTGGGCTCGGTGAAGCCACCAAGTGTTAGATTAACATACAAATTACGAGAACGTGTAAGCAGAAGTCTTCTCGCAAGCAAGGTAACGATATTAAATATTTATGACTCTCGTTTTGCCAGCGCGTTAGTGATGATGAGTTAGATGATAATTTGTAACTGTTGAGTAACCCCAGAATGTACGTAATCTGATTTATGAGAGGGTAGTTAGATATTTCCATCTTGTAATATTTCTAAGATTTGTTAACACAAGTATATGTAATTTGATCATTCGTACACTACTGGCCTTTAAAATTTCTTTACCACGAAGATGACGTGCTACAGACGCGAAATTTAACCGACAGGAAGAAGACGCTGTGATAAGCAAATGATTAGCTTTTCAGAGCACTCACACAAGGTTGGCGCCGGTGGCGACACCTACAACGTGCTGACATAAGGAAAGTTTCCAACCGATTTCTCATACACAAACAGCAGTTGACCAGCGTTGCCTGGTGAAACGTTGTTGTGATGCCTCGTGTAAGGAGGAGAAATGCATACCATCACGTTTCAGACTTTGATAAAGGTCGGATTGTAGCCTATCGCGATTGCGGTTTATCGTATCGCGACATTGCTGCTCGCGTTGGTCGAGATGCAATGACTGTTAGCAGAATATGGAATCGGTGGGATCAGGAGGGTAATACGGAACGCCGTGCTGAATCCCAACGGCCTCGTATCACTAGCAGTCGAGATGACAGGCATGTTATCCGCATGGCTCTAACGGATCGTGCAGCCACGTCTCGATCCGTGAGTCAACAGATGGGGACGTTTGCAAGACAACAACCATTTGCACGAACAGTTCGACGACGTTTGCAGCAGCATGGACTATCAGCTCGGAGACCATGGCTGCGGTTACCGTTGACGCTGCATCACAGACAGGAGCGCCTGCGATGCTGAACTCAACGACGAACCTGGGTGCACGAATGGCAAAACGTCATTTTTTCGGATGAATCCAGGTTCTGTTTACAGCATCATGATAGTTGCATCCGTGTTTGGCTACATCGCGGTGAACGCACATTGGAAGCGTGCATTCGTCATCGCCATATTGGCGTATCACCCGGCATGATGGTATGGGGTGCCATTGGTTACACGTCTCGGTCACCTCTTGTTCGCATTGACTGCACTTTGAACAGTGGACGTTACATTTCAGATGTGTTACGACCCGTGGCTCTACCCTTCATTCGATCCCTGCGAAACCCTACATTTCAGCAGGATAATGCACGATCGCATGTTGCAGGTTCTGTACTGGCCTTTCTGGATACAGAAAATGTTCGATTGCTGCCGTGGCCAGCACATTCTCCAGATCTCTCACCAACTGAAAACGTCTGGTCATTGGTGGCCGAGCAACTGGCTCGTCACAATACGCCAGTCACTACTCTTGATGGACTCTGGTATCTGTTGAAGCAGCATGGGCAGCTGTACCTGTACACGCCATCCAAGCTCTGTTTGACTCAATGCCGAGGCGTATCAAGGCCGTTATTACGGCCAGAGGTGGTTGTTCTGGGTACTGATTTCTCAGGATCCATGCACCCAGAATGCGTGAAAATGTAATTACATTTCAGTTATAGTATAATATATTTGTCCAATGAATACCCGTTTATCATCTGCATTTCTTCTTGGTATAGGAATTTAAAGGTCAGTAGTGTATTTATAACTTTCTAGTGAGGTCAGATAACACTGGCTGTATAAATCTCATTGTTTGTCAATTAACTAGAAAAAATGATGTAGTTTCAACAGTCAGGTATTTTTTAAAAGCCAAACTTAACTTGGAATATAATTCACTAAAACAAATCACTGTTAGCAATTCACAAAATCAGTACCGCCTCCCTGTCCAGGTCATACGTTTTTCAAAGACGTTGTTTCTTTCTTAAAAGTTTTCATTTATCAGCCAAAAGAATTTCATGTGCATTTCCTAGAACTACGGCCAGCATTGTACACCGCTGAGCTTGTAGCTATCATAGCTTTATTTTTCGTGAGAGACCAGAGTATATCGCGTTCCATCGTTGCTGCTTTAGAGGAAGACAATTCATTTATTTGTTATGTGAACAGGGGCCAAAGTGATCATTTTTGAACAGGGCCAGAGGATTCAGTGCCTAAGGGTCTGAATGTATATTGCAGTGACTGTATTTCTTTATTGGTATTGGGAGTCGCATTGCCCAATCGCTTCGTATAAAGTTTTTGCTAACAGTAACACAGGGTAAGCGCATCACTTGCAGCTACAACAAGCTACACGATAACTCCAGTTTTCGTTCATTCATTCGATAGTAAATATTAAAAGAAAGTTGCAGACATTTATTTCAAAAACATACCTATTGAGTTATGGTCACCCTCAGTGTACTCCCGTCCTCTATCCCTGCAACGTTACCTCTGAATTTTCCATTGACAGAAACTGCGCTGGAAATCTTCCTCTGGAAACTCTTTGACGACGCGTGCCGCTTTTTCTTTCCCTTTGTCAACGGACTAAAATCTTGTTCCCTTTATTGTAGATCTGATCTTTAGAATAGATAAAGGTCACAAGCAGCTAGGTCAGCCAGATGAGGTGGGTAGTCTAACAATGGGACGCTGTACTTCGCTAGGATGAGCTGGTGCGCCCTCTTGACGCAGAACCATGATGTGTTCTTCCACAATCTGGGTCGCTGTTTTCTTATTTTCTTATGGACTGAGCAAGAACCTCATGGTAGTAGTGTTGATTAACAGTTTCACCTTCAGAAACCTAGTGAAGGTACACAATTCCATCAATATCGAAAAAAAAAACATTCATCATCACTTTCAATCCTAATTTGCTCATAAGAGATTTTTTCCTTTCCGTGAAGATTAGTGCTTCAAATGCAAGGATTGGCACTTAGTTTCTGGATCATAAGCGAAAACCCAAGATGCGCCAGATGTTATCACTCTTTTAAAGAAATAAGGATCATTTTTAGTGACATTCAAAGCGTCAGTAGAAACATGAATTGGCGTAACTTCTGTGTCACGACATTTGCGATATGGGGACAGGCTGTGGAACTTGAAGCATTATTCTACACTGAAGCGCCAAAGAAACTGGTATAGGCATGCGTATTTAAATACAGATCTATGTAAACAGTCAGAATACGGCACTGCGGTCGGAAATGCCTATATAAGACAACAAGTGTCTGGTGCAGTTCCTAGATCAGTTACTGTTGCTACAATGCTCCGAGGTAGCGATGAAGTGGGGATTTTCCCGTACGACCATTTCACGGGTGTATCCGGTAAAACATCAAATCTCTGACATCGCTGCGGCCGGAAAAGATCCTGCAAGAACGGGGCCAACGACGACTGAACAGAATCATTCACAGTCGCAGAAGTGCAACCGTTCGGCAAACTGTTGCATATTTCAATGCTGGGCCATCAACAAGTGACAGCGTTGCTAACGATTCAGCGAAACATAATCGATATGGGCTTTCAGAGCCGAAGGCCCACTCCTCTACCCTTGATGACTGCACGACACAAAGCTTTACGCCTCGCCTGGCCCCGTCAACACCGACATTGCACTGTTCATGACTGGAAACATATTCCCTGGTCAGACGAGTCTCGTTTCAAATACACTCCTGGAAATTGAAATAAGAACACCGTGAATTCATTGTCCCAGGAAGGGGAAACTTTATTGACACATTCCTGGGGTCAGATACATCACATGATCACACTGACAGAACCACAGGCACATAGACACAGGCAACAGAGCATGCACAATGTCGGCACTAGTACAGTGTATATCCACCTTTCGCAGCAATGCAGGCTGCTATTCTCCCATGGAGACGATCGTAGAGATGCTGGATGTAGTCCTGTGGAACGGCTTGCCATGCCATTTCCACCTGGCGCCTCAGTTGGACCAGCGTTCGTGCTGGACGTGCAGACCGAGTGAGACGACGCTTCATCCAGTTCCAAACATGCTCAATGGGGGACAGATCCGGAGATCTTGCTGGCCAGGGTAGTTGACTTACACCTTCTAGAGCACGTTGGGTGGCACGGGATACATGCGGACGTGCATTGTCCTGTTGGAACAGCAAGTTCCCTTGCCGGTCTAGGAATGGTAGAACGATGGGTTCGATGACGGTTTGGATGTACCGAGCACTATTCAGTGTCCCCTCGACGATCACCAGTGGTGTACGGCCAGTGTAGGAGATCGCTCCCCACACCATGATGCCGGGTGTTGGCCCTGTGTGCCTCGGTCGTATGCAGTCCTGATTGTGGCGCTCACCTGCACGGCGCCAAACACGCATACGACCATCATTGGCACCAAGGCAGAAGCGACTCTCATCGCTGAAGACGACACGTCTCCATTCGTCCCTCCATTCACGACTGTCGCGACACCACTGGAGGCGGGCTGCACGATGTTGGGGCGTGAGCGGAAGACGGCCTAACGGTGTGCGGGACCGTAGCCCAGCTTCATGGAGACGGTTGCGAATGGTCCTCGCCGATACCCCAGGAGCAACAGTGTCCCTAACTTGCTGGGAAGTGGCGGTGCGGTCCCCTACGGCACTGCGTAGGATCCTACGGTCTTGGCGTGCATCCGTGCGTCGCTGCGGTCCGGTCCCAGGTCGACGGGCACGTGCACCTTCCGCCGACCACTGGCGACAACATCGATGTACTGTGGAGACCTCACGCCCCACATGTTGAGCAATTCGGCGGTACGTCCACCCGGCCTCCCGCATGCCCACTATACGCCCTAGCTGAAAATCCGTCAACTGCACATACGGTTCACGTCCACGCTGTCGCGGCATGCTACCAGTGTTAAAGACTGCGATGGAGCTCCGTATGCCACGGCAAACTGGCTGACACTGACGGCGGCGGTGCACAAATGCTGCGCGGATAGCGCCATTCGACGGCCAACACCGCGGTTCCTGGCGTGTCCGCTGTGCCGTGCGTGTGATCATTGCTTGTACAGCCCTCTCGCAGTGTCCGGAGCAAGTATGGTGAGTCTGACACACCGGTGTCAATGTGTTCTTTTTTCCATTTCCAGGAGTGTAGTACCGAGCGGATGGACGTGTACAGGTATGGAGACAACCTCATGAATCCATGGACACTGCATGCCAGGAGGGGATTATTCAAGCTGGTGGAGGCTCTGTAATGGTGTGGGGCGTGTGCCGTTTCATTGATATAGGACCCCTGATACGTCTAGATACGATTCTGACAAGTGACGCGTATGTAAGCATCCTGTCTGATCACCTGCAACCATTCATATCCATTGTGCATTCAGACGGACGTATTCAAGCAGGACAATGCGACACGCCACACGTCCAGAATTGCTACAGAGTGGCTCCAGGATCACTCTTCTGAGTTTAAACAGTTCCGCTGGCCACCAAACTCCCCAGACGTGAACATTACAGAGCATATCTGAGATGCCTTACAAAGCGCTGTTCAGAAGAGATCTCCTCCCACCCCCCCCCCCCCCAACCTCCGCACTCTTAGGGATTTATGGACTGCCCCACATCATTCATGGTGTCAGTTCCCTCCAGTACTGCTTCAGATATTAGTCGAGTTCATGCCACGTCGTGCTGCGGCACTTCTGCGTGCCCTCGGAGAAGCTACAAGATATTAGGCACGTGTACCATTTTCTTTGGCTCTTCAGTGTATAAATGTGGTTTTCGGCACACATGCCGCCGCACACATACTTCTTTCTCCGATGGGTGTGTACCGGTGTTTGTGCTTCGGCAGCCCAGAAAGGAATAACAGCACGTTGGTCCTGTTTGGACGCGTCTGGTAATAACGTTGTCATAGCTCACGTTTCAGCGTTTACCGCTCGCACGTCGGAAAGACACGAACGTCACACTGTGTGAAAAAAATCAAATGTGTGTGAAATCTTATGGGACATAACTGCTAAGGTCATCAGTCCCTAAGCTTACACACTACTTAACCTAAATTATTCTAAGGACTAACACACACACCCATGCCCGAGGGAGGACTCGAACGTCCGCCGGGACCAGCCGCACAGTCCATGACTGCAGCGCATCAGACCGCTCGGCTAATCCCGCGCGGCGATGTCACACTAATCCGTTGCCTACGTGTCGGTGCTTATATACGCGCATCGGAGTCGCTCTACGTTGTCTACACACTGCAGCAACACCCTCAAAAGGAAACTTTTTGATCGTTCCTTATACATATTGTTATTTGGCCAAAACATACCTATATTTTCGTATTGTTCGTATTACACAAGCCCATACGCATTTTACATAGCACGTTAATCACTTTATGAATTAGTTAACATGTTTATTTATTTATCACGATCACGTAACGGCTTTTAGGCCGTCTCTTCCGCATACTGTGCTTTTACCATTAACAGCAACTTCGAAAATTATATTAATTTTCATATGGTAAACAGCAACAAAGTCTCAACTTTAAAATGAAAAATTATTTGAAACAAGTTTTGAATACATCTAATGAGCTACGAATGACAGTAATCACTAAGAATTAATAGCATTAATACGAGTAGTGCCCAGTGGGTTCTGAGCTCATCAGGCGTTCTACCGACACCCCCGGGATAAGAAGGCTGTCCAGCAGTGTTAGTGACGTCACACTAAGCGGCCCATAGCCGACGCAGCAGTCCACTGACACCCCCGTACAGACGCGCCTGATTCTAACGATCTTCTGTCTGTCATACAGAAAGGAGCGAACTATAATTCGAACCAAAGACCAAATTATATATATTCTTGTAAACAGCATAAAGGTTCATAACGAAATACCGATTACATATACGGGCAGGAATAAGTTTAATCGATTGAAGAACTTTGCCACTATTTTATAACTGTCAAAACACTATTTAGCTTTAAAACTCGCATACAGGTGGTGACAAATGCCAACTGACAGCAGGACTTAACATTTTCAAGCTATTACAGTGAAAGTAAATTATCTTAAACACTGTCATACATAGCAAAACCCTCACAACTTTCGTTTACAATAAGGTAACAAGAGTTCGCTTTATCTCATAAAACACATGACTATTGTGAATTTACTCATATGTTCATGGTGACAGCTCTTTTCAAGAATTTTTACAAGTATATCCCCAGTAATAAAGAATGGAAACAAAAGATGGATATCAAATATTCTCCTTTTAACATTGACATCACTGAACACAAGATTCTGTCTTGCACTGTGATACTAAGGGACTGCTCTTTCCTTTAAGAAAAGCCTGACAATTTGAAGTTCACTCTGCTATTGAAGATACACTTCTTGAAACAATATTAAAAATGTTATGAAAGGTAAGGAAATGAAAAACAACCAAGTGCATTACATGTGAGAAAGTGAGCAAAAGGCTGAGGCTCTCTTTGCTTACCATTTTCAATCTCTCTACAGCTTATTTCCTTTTCCACGTAGAAATCACCAACTGCAAGTCTCATTATTGCTGTCTGTTACTAATAAAATGCTTTTCTATTTAGAAAACCTGACAATTTGATGTTCATTCTGGTACTGAAGATAAACACTTTTCAGAGGAGTTCTAGAACCTATTCCTGCCCGTATATGTAATCGGTATTTCGTTATGAACCTTTATGCTGTTTACAAGAATATATATAATTTGGTCTTTGGTTCGAATTATAGTTCGCTCCTTTCTGTATGACGGACAGAAGATGGTTAGCATCAGGCGCGTCTGTACGGAGGTGTCCGTGGACTGCTGCGTCGGCTGTGGGCCGCTTAGTGTGACGTCACTAACACTGCTGGGCGGCCTGGTGTCGGTTCTACCCACGCACCAGTCCTGCAGGGGTAACGGACCATTAGTGCCCTCTGCCACGCACCGTAGAATGGGAGACAGCACGTTGTGTAGTTACAGAAACCGCTGCCTGGGAGTGACTCGAACCTCGAACTTTCTATTGTCAGTCGGGCCGTGATCTGTTCGGTTTGCTCAACTGGCGCAACGTTGCTCGCCAAACTGACGAGTTCCTGCTTCGAGACTCAGTTTTGTACTCAGGTGCTAACGACGGTAGGGTCACTGTGACTACTTTCATTTGACACCGCTGCTGTGTCTTATTTAGTCTCCGCTAGAGGGACAATATCTCCTGTTAACGTCCGCAGAGGTAACTGTCCCGCTCGTGCTTTTGTACCTCTCCTGAATTACGCATTCCCTCACTTTATTCTCTCCGCTGCATACAATGGACCTGATGAATTACGCCCTCTTTTACACGCATGTCGTGTCCTAATTCTTCTGTTCTATTATTCTCGCGGACAGCTGCCATTGTTAACATAGCTTACAGATATTCCCTGAAAGAGACGCAGAAAGAAGTGCAAAGAGAGAGAGAGACAGACAGAACCACTTCAAAGTCGTATGGACCGCATGGACCGCCGAAGTGCGGTGCGATACAATTATTGTGTGAAAAAATAAAAAGAAAGTCTCCCCCCTCCCACCCCTCTGTAGCCACATCGTGCAAATGAGCTTTATTCAGCCGTTGTCACCTTGATGTGTGTCTCTCTGTGACAGATGCGGGTGATGTAAAACTTTTGTATCCAAACACTTTCCACTTGTCATTCTCTCGTGCTGGCATATCGATGCCTTTGTTCTCGGCGATCAAAAGATAACGAGTTGCTACTCTGAGGGCATCAGTTTTATCTGAAGGTGAAAGGACTCTAATCGACATATAGGAGATATTTTGTGATTGCTTTTCAAGTTGAGCGCTGTGGTATAGCTATCGAACCAGCGGGAACCCGATACAGCTTTCAAAAATCCCGTCTCAGTGCGTTGCAGCAAGTGATACGGCCGTCGTCTGTTTGCTAGTGGATAATATTAATTTTTCCTTGTTTCATCACTTTACACGAGTTGGCTGTACCAGACACAGAGATCATAAACTTCCGTTTGTTCCTGCTGTTTTGTAGCCCGTCTCCTGCGTATCTTCATTGGCGGTACAATGGTTTGTATAATTCAGTATAATTCAGGAAAGACAGTAACAGAAAAACTAGTAACTCTAAAAGAGGCCGTTGATTGATAAAAGAAGTAACGGTGAAGAAGCATTTTGTTCGTAATGATGTCATTAAAACCATAGCAAAAACTCGCAACACGCAACCTTTCAAAGTTGTTCGGATGAGAGGTAGATATTTTGTTGATTTTTTAGAAAGCACCTGATATGTTTATTAACACAACTTGTTTGGCGGACTTAACGCCGTTCAGCATTTCAGCGCAAATTTATTCCGAAGAGCTTAAGGCCAAAATGTGTTTGTTACGAGGTGCACGCGGGTTCTTTTTGCTTGTTACATAGGAAAACATGGAACAATACATTGTGAGTACAAAGCAAGTTTTTAAGCAAAGCAAATCATATGAATGTATCACCAACTTTTCCTTCTGAAATTAAAAAAATATAGAACTCCTCTCTAAAATAAAAGCTCATTTTGATCTTGTTTCCGGCAGGGTACTAAAGATTTGTTCCCATATAATAAGCCCAGTCTTATATGAAATATGTAACTCATCACAAACTCAAGGCATTTTGCCAGAGAGACTGAACTGTGCCGTTGTGAAACCCCTCTTTAAGAAAGGTGATAAGAGAGATGTCAATAAACTACCAACCTGTTATACTGCGGACATGTTTTTTCCAAAATCTTTGAGGACGTGATGTTTTCTAGAAGAGTATCTCACCTTATCAGAAGTAATATCTTGAGTAAATCACAGTTCGGTTTCAGAAGAGTTGCTTTACTGAGAATACCATTTGTACTCGTAGATTCGTTCACCAGGTTTTACAAGCATTCAATGATAACATAGTGCCGGTTGGTATTTTCTTCGACCTATCTAAGGCTTTTGACCAACGGCCTTGCCGCAGAGGCAACACCGGTCCCCGTCAGACTACAGAAGTTAAGCGCTGTCGGGCTTGGCTAGCACTTAGACGGGGGACCGTCCGGGTCTTCTGAGCGCTGTTGACAAGTGGGAAGAACTCAGCCCTTGTGAGGCCAATTGAGGAGTCATTTAGCTGAAAAGTAGCGGCTCTGGTCATGAAAACTGACAAGGGATAGGAGAGAGGTGTGCTGATAACGTGTTCCTCCATATTCGCATTCAGTGACGCCTAATGGCAGAGGATGACACGGCGGTCGGTCGGTACCGTTGGACCTTCCAAGACCTTTTTGGACGGAGAGACAAAACCTAACCCATTTATCAGTGTGATTCACAGTATTCTCCTAGACAAACTGAACTTTTGCGGAATTAATGTTATAGCCAACCAATGGATAACGTCCTTTCTAAACAAAAAATGCAGGAATTTGTACTTAGTAATGCAACCAATATAGCCCGTGGACTTAACTCTTACTGGAGAGAAATCGCGCATGGGGTTTCGCAAGGCTCAATCTTATGTCCACTATTGTTCCTCGTACATACAGATGATCTTCCGTCTAATATACGACGAGCAGAAATATCTGTTCCTGGAGATGCCACTGGTATTGTCATCGATCCCAGCATACGTACAGAAACAGAAGAAATGCTAAAAAATGTTCTTAGAAGTATTATTGACGGATTTTCTGTGAATGGTCTCACCCGAAATTTTAAAAAAGCACAACATGTTTAGTTCTGCACATCTAGGGGTACTACACCAGTGATGAGTGTAACACATGGTGAGCAAATTATAAATAGCGTGGAAACTTCAAAGTTCTTAGGTGTCCATATTGATGAGAATTTAAGCTGGAAAAAAACAGATTTTGGCACGCCTAAAACAACTTAGTTCAGCCACATTTGCACTTGGAATCATTGCAAATCTTGAAGAGAAACAAATCAGTAACTTGACTTTTTTGCATATTTTCCTTCGTTTTTCATATTTTCATTCAATAATGAGATACGGAATAATGTTCTGGGGTAACTCATCTTTAAGATAAAAAGTCTTCATTGTGCAAAAATGAGCTGTAAGAATAATATGTGGTGCTCATCCACGATCATCTCGTAGACACTGTTTAAGGAGTTGGGCATTCTGACTATTGCTTCCCTTCATGAAGTTTGTTGCAAATAATCCACCACAGTTCAAAAGGAACAATTAGGTACATAAGTACAATACCAGAAGGAAAAAACACATTCATTATTGCACATTAAGATTATCTTTAGCACAAAAACTGGTGCACAATACTGCAACAAAAAATATTTTATGACTTACCAAGTTATGTAACATTAAAAAAAAAAAACGAAAAGTTTCTCCTTGACAACTGCTTCTGTTCCGTAGAAGAATTTGTGTTATTGTAATGTGTAAAAAGTAATACGTGATAGAAATTATAAATCCATATAGTAGATTACCTAAAATATCTGTAGCAGGATATGAAACTTCCTGGCAGATTAAAACTGTGTGCCCGACCGACACTCGAACTCGGGACCTTTGCCTTTCGCGGGCAAGTGCTCTACCATCTGAGCTACCGAAGCACGACTCACGCCCGGTCTCACAGCTTTACTTCTGCCAGTATCTCGTCTCCTACCTTCCAAACTTTACAGAAGCTCTCCTGGTTTCGCAGGAGTCTTCGAGACATTCACGTATCTGCGAACTTATTCCACATGCTCGTACCTTCGTTAACAGCCTGCAATGGGGCACCGTGTCAAATGCTTTCCGGAAATGTAGAAATATGGAATGTGCATGTTGCCCTTCATCCATAGTTCTCAGTATATCATGTGAGAAAAGGTCAAGCTGAGTTTCGCACGAGCAATGCTTTCTAAAACCATTCTGATTAGTGGACATAAGCTTCTCACTCTCGAGGAAGTTTATTATATTCGAACTGAAAATATGTTCAAGAATTCTACAGCAAACCGAAGTTAGGGACATTGGTCTGTTATTTTGGGGGTCCGTTTTATCACCTTTCTTATGTACAGAAGTCAACTGCGCTTTTTCCAGTCGCTGGGGACTTTATGCTGGGCGAGAGATTCACAATAAACGCAAGCTAGGTAAGGGAAAAATGCCGTAGAGTACTCTTTGTAAAACTGAATTGACATTCCATCCAGAGCTGGTGATTTATTTGCTTTCAAATCATTCAGGTGTTTCTCTACGTCAGGGATGCTTATTACAATGTCGTCCATATGGGAGTCTGTTCGATGGTCGAAAGACGGACGGTATGTTTGCATGATCCTCCAGTGTGAACGATTTCTTGAACGTGATTTAAAACTTCTATCTTCAACTGCCATACCAAACTGGTCAACAAGGGACTCTTTGGAAGCCTTAGACCCGCTTAGCGATTGTACATTAGGCTAGAATTTCCTCGGACTCTCTGCCAGATCTTTTGCTAAGGTGTGACGGTGGTAGCTGTTGTATTGCATGCTTCGCGCACACAACCTTTCACAGACGCACGAATCTCTACTAACATTCGCTTGTCGTCATTTGTGCGTTCTCGTTTGAACCTAGAATGCAACAGCCTCTGCTTCCGCAGCATCTTCCGAATTTCGTTAAACCATGGTGGATCTTTTCTTTCCCTTACACACTTACCAGACAAACAACGGTCCAAATCACGTTTTACAATCTGCTTGAACTTTCCTCATGATTCTTCCCAGCTCACTCTCTAAGTAAGATGTTTACAACTGCTTCTTTACTCCTTCTAGCAGAAACACTCTCCAGCCTTCTTGACGGATTTAGAAACTTTCGTAACCGTAGTTGCAATAATGAGAACTTGATCGCTACTCCCCGTTACTATTCTGACATTGTCGATAAGGCCTGGCCTATTTGTAGTTACAAGATCTAAGATATTTCCAATGCCTGTGGTCTGCCGAGCTAGCTGCTCAAGACAGTTTCCAGATAACATATTTAAGAGTATTTCGCATGACTGTCTATCTGTTCCCTCCCCCCACCCTCCCCCTCCCGCAGTGAATCCATAGACATCCCAGTCTGTACTCAGTAGGCTAAAGTCGCCTCCAACTAATATTGCATAATCTGGGATAGGACGAATTCCTCAGAGAACTTCTGGGAAAGTATACCGGGAAATGAGTGCATCTTTTACATGAACGGAGTCTTTCAACGCCGGACTGGTAACTTTTCCCCTTGTACTTCTCAAAGAAAGAAATCCCTGTAGTAACAGGGGCGAAACTGGTGTGATAGACTGTACGCAACGCACGCGAAACCTGGAAAAATTTAATTTTCGTGAGCACCATGTTAAACTCGAATGCAATAAACAGATACGGGCTCGTAGCAGGTATGTCCTGTGGGATATTAATCGTACATGAAAGCGGATAATTAAAACTGTAATGAAAATCCAACGTCTGACATTCTGCGATAACAAGGAGTATTTGTGGAGTCGCTGATCAATACAATTAACTTTGAAAACGACGTATTGCAGTGTGTGTATAAATGTACATATTTAAGTATACACAGAATGACAAGAAATTTTTTAGAAAATTCAGTGTGTCAGGGGTATAAGTGCGGATATTTTTATTAGTGACTGGGGACAGTGTGCTGAACAACATTACATCTGTGTTTACTTCATTTACAAGCTAATAATTGCAACTATTACGAGAAGCATATTTTAGGCTACTTGTTACCTCCAGGTTCTTGTGACAAGAGTGAGCCATTAATGTTTATTTTCCCCTGGGCAGCAGGTCAGGTGCTGAAGTGTGGACATGCGGATGCATAATGGTTAGACTATAGTGACAGGCGAAGTCCACTTAATGGCGCAGTTACTACGGTGCAGAAGACACCAGGTAGTAAATTATGTGACGTGTGTGCGTGTACGGCACTGCAGCGTTCAAACCAACCCTGAGCATCAGGAAGGCTTATACGTTTTGAATCAAAACAAAGATAAGATGTATAACAGCTGGTATAAAACGCGGAGAAGCAAACAAATCCATTCTATTTATAGTTCCCGCTCCATATGTACATCTACACCTATACTCTTAACACCACTGTGATGTGTGTGGCAGAGGGTACGTCCCACTGTACCAGTCAGTAGGGTTTCTTCGCAGTCTAAGGCGCTGCAGTCATGGACTGTGCGGCTGGTCCCAGCGGAGGTTCGAGTTCTCCCTTGGGCATGGGTGTGTGTGTTTGTCCTTAGGATATTTAGGTTAAGTAGTGTGTAAGCTTAGGGACTAATGACCTTAGCAGTTAAGTCCCATAAGATTTCACACACATTTGAACATTTTTGTTTCTTCGCATTCCATTCACATATGGAGTGCAGGAAGAATGATTTTTTTCAGTGTCTTTGAACATGCAGTAATTAATCTAATCTTGTCCTCACGATTGCTATGTAGGCGACACATACGGGTATGTAGTTTGTTCTTAGAGTCATCATTTAAAGCCGGATCTTGAAATTTTGTAAGTAAGTTTTCTCATTCTGCCATTCTCTGCATACGTTTAAATTCCCTGTTAGTCCTGTTTCGTATGGGTCCCACATACTTGAGCAATATTCCAGAATTGGTCACACGAGTGATTTGTAAGCAGCCTCCTCTGACTCCATGTCCCCAGTATTTTAACAATATATCGAGGTCTGCCACCAACTTTACCCACGACTGCGCCTATGTGATCATTCCATATCATATCCCTATACAGTGTTACACCTAGGTATGTGCATGAGTTGGCCGATTCCAATTGTGACTTACAGGTATTATACTCATATCAGAACTTGTTCGATTTGTCAAGTGCACATTTTTACAATTCTGAACGTTTAAAGCAAGTTGCCAGTCTTTGGACCATTTGGTAACCTTGTCAAAGTCTGACTGAATACTTATGCAGCTTCTTTCAGATAATATTTCAACATCTGCAAAAACTCTGAGGTTACTATGAATAGTATATGCAGGATCAGTAATATACAACATAAACAGCAAGGGTCCCTGGGGCACATCTGAAGTTACTTCTACATCTGATGATAATTCTCCGCCCGCATCTCGTGGTCGTGCGGTAGCGTTCTCGCTTCCCACGCCCGGGTTCCCGGGTTCGATTCCCGGCGGGGTCAGGGATTTTCTCTGCCTCGTGATGGCTGGGTGTTGTGTGATGTCCTTAGGTTAGTTAGGTTTAAGTAGTTCTAAGTTCTAGGGGACTGATGACCATAGATGTTAAGTCCCATAGTGCTCAGAGCCATTTGAACCATTTTTTGATAATTCTACACTCAAGAGAACCTGCTGTATTCTCCCTACGAAAAATTCCTCGATCCAGTTTCGCTTTTGACAAGCGTAGATGTGTTACACAATCAAATGCTTCTCATAAATCAAGAAACACTGCATCTACCTGACAGCTTTGATCCAAAACTTCCAGTATCTCATTTGAGAAAAGTGTGAATTGGGTTTCGTATCATCGATGTTTTCGGTATCGATGCCGGTTGGGATTGAGTAGGTCATTCTGTTCCAAGTACCTCCTTATATTTGAGCTCAGAACTTGTTCTAAGATTCTATAACGAATCGATGTCAAGTATATTGGACAGTAGATTTGTTGATCACTTCTACTACTCCTCTTGTGAACAGGTGTGATCTTTGCTTTGTTTTAAGATTCTATAACGAATCGATGTCAAGGATATTGGACAGTATATTTGTGGATCACTTCTACTACCCTTCTTGTGAACAGATGTGATCTTTGCTTTCTTTCAACTACTCGACAAGGTTTGTCGTTCGAGGTATCTACGATAGATTATAGTTAAAAGAGGAGCTATCTCAGCCGGAAACTGGGTATAGAATCTGATAGAAATTCCAATGGGCCTAGAAGCTCTGTTCAGTTTTAACGATTTCACCTGATTCTCAGCACTACAGACACTAACATCTGTTTCACTCTTTAATGGTGGTAGTTCTCTTGGGTTTTTCCTTTGTAAAGGAACATTTGAAAACGGAGTTAAGCGTTTCAGCCTTTGTTTTGCTTCACTCAGTTCCCATCTCATTTGCGTGCGACTGGACGCTAACTTTGGAACCACTATGTAAATCGACTAGTTCCTCAGTGGATTCTGACACTAGTTTTTTTTACCTAATTTACTGAACATTCAACTGGCTGTATCCAGTATTTGTTTCCTTGTTACACAGAAAAACAAGAATTTTTATTGTTTTCAATTAATGTTTCCTGCTTTCCGTATCAAAACTACAGACATTCCTGTTTAAACTCAATCACGATCTTCGAACCTCTCCATTCACTTCTGACAATTTCATCCTCTTGTAAAACATTATCTACTTATATCCCACCAACCAAAAAGCTAGTTTTATAGATAAATCACTATTCTGAATTTAAACGTTTCATTCGCATGCATTTGAAAGGTAACAGCAGATTTTTTACACTTTTCTTCTTCTCAACATTTTAATCCCTCTGAAGCACATAAAATAGGATGATTGGTGATAATTTTTATACAGAAACGTACCAAAACCTTCTGACGAAAACCGGAGGCACCCAGCTATATTCACCTATATGAATTTCCAGCCGTTCCTGTCTAACCGTACCAAGTCCGAGGCTGCTACCTGGAAAATTCTCTCCGCTGCTCGCATTTCGTTTACGTAAATGTAGTTGCATATGAGTTTTACCTGAGTTAATTTCCGTAATGATGTTGTTTCACGCGGTCACGGTGCACGGGAATTATGTCAGTAGATTTTGTGCCGTCATACCGTGATTTTTTTCTCGTTAGTAGAGGTTCTGTTCACAGTTAGCCCTTTTTTTTTTCTTGAATGGAATGGGATCGACATACTGTTTGTTGAAGATTTCTCTTGTTTTTAAAAACGTCACGAGCAGTGAGTGTGTATTTAGAACAGAGTTTCAGAAACAAAATGAATAGAACACTAGCGAATCAAATTACTGCGAGAAACAAACAGAACTGAATATGTGTCAAATGCAGAACAGCTGGCGTTTCGTCCGTTCTGTTCCCTGTGAATGACGTGGGTATTCCTGCGTGGCACACGGCTACCGACCCCGTTCTCCTTAAACTGTAGAATTACTGGGCAACTCGTCGAATACTTTATTGCAAATATCAAACGACGATACTTTTCTGTAAGTAGAATATCGTCAGTTACAGTTATTTGTTGCAGAATCCTCGAATATATTCTGAATTCCGAGAATGTGGATCACGCCTAATATAATTCGGGCTCTTTACGAGCGGTATCCCCGACATACACCGGAAATCAGGTTAATTTGGGGGTAGTAGTCCTTCGAAATACTATTTAATCACTACCACATGGACGCCATCTAAGAAAAGTACGTTCCTCTGAGATAGCTGACAGGTTTGCAACTGGTTCAAAAGTTTCCTCGCAGGCAGCACGTTATGCTGTGTGGAGAGTCGAACGGACAGTATACGAGTATTAACATCTGGTGTATCCCAGGGGATTCGAATATGAGCGTTGCTGTTCATGTTTGTAATGGGACACGCTTTTCTGGCATTGCCTTTTTTATAGAAATAACCGATACCATTTATATACTATCGATTCTTGTATATGTGAACATTGTCTCAGTTGGTTAACTAAATGAATTTCACGTGATTTTATATGTGATGTATTACATTTCAGACTAAAATGTATAAAAAGAAATTAATTTGTTACACTCTGTATGTACGGTTAAAATTATTCTTCTTTTATAAATATTTGAAATTACGAAATATTTGGTATAGTTAAATTCATACTGTTAATTGCGCAGTCTAACGCTAAATATTAAATTTATTTCTGGATTCATTTGTAAAATAATGTGATATCTTGGTGATGATTCTTCTTTTGTCAAGAAAGTTTGTAAACTCTTTGAAATATTGGGAGTAACGCCGAATGCTGGGAGTAGTGGCCATGCCTCTGATGGAAACAGACGTATTTATAACTGTAACATTGTGCATTTGTATCCTGAAGTGAAATGATCGTGTGGCATTTATTGGCCACCGCATTGCAAGTCTTTTTAGTTGACGCCACCTCGGCGAATTTCGTGTCAATGACGATGAAAATGATAATGAAGGACACACAACACCCAGTCCCCTCCCGGGAATCGAACCCGGGCCCCCTTGCGTGGTAAGCAGTAACGCTACCGCTGCGCTAGGGAGGCGGACTATTTTGAAGTGCATATTGTAAAATCGGTGTGTTATTGAAAAATGTGACAAAAAATAAAATTCAAGAGTAAAACAGGCAAATCCTCAAACATTATTCAAATCAACAGGAACCTACAAAATCAAAATTTCAGCCTCAAGAATATACCCCTATACGCGAGAACTGCAGCCAACAACAATACAAAATGAAGATAAGTAAAAAGTTTTTCTTTTGTATATATTAAGCCTCTCGAAGCTTTCGAAACTTTTAGAGACAGAAAAATTGAATGGTGATGTGTAGGAGGATAAGATCACTTGTTATACTCCAGTGACTTGACGGACAGTGCTGGCTGCTATCTCAGACTTTTCGCAGACCTGTCAGGAAATTTTGTCTTCTAAAACGCATCTTCTTATATTTCGATAAATATCAGAGTTTCTTGCAGTCTGATGTAATCTCCCTATCCTTTTTTTCCGAAATACTATATTTAATTTAATTTGATGCCAATCGGATCTCTCGAAAGGAGGCAACTAACAAACAGTTCACACTGGGTAAAATGATTAGACTGTGTGCCTACTACCCGTGACGCGCCTGTAATTAACTGCCACATAAAATTAATAACCAGTGATGATGGGATTCTCTACAATGAAAGACGACTGCTACTGACGTAGTTTATTAATTTTGAAATATTATAATGCACCAAACTACGTCCATCTGACTCACACTGATATGATTCACAAATCGAATTTATCCATTACAGAGAAGGAATAAGTAGTGGGTTACTGTGCATTCTGGCCAAGAATGCTGACACTGTCTACTCGTTCCAGTATCCCAAGGCGTAGTAGCCTCCCCCTCCCATTCCCCTCCCTTCCCTCCGCCCCCCCCCCTCCCCCAGGCCATTGGCATGTGGTCAGATGCAATGATGCTGGTGACATAATTCCCAGAGTGGCCTCGAGAAAATAAGAAAGTGCTGATGCTGTTGTGGTATGACACGCAGACCCCCTCCACTCCTTGGCCTGCTCATGTGGCTGGATGTCATGATTCAAAAAATGGTTCAAATGGCTCTGAGCACTATGGGACCTAACTTCTGAGTCATCAGTCCCCTAGAAATTAGAACTACTTAAACCTACCTAACCTAAGGACATCACAC
Source organism: Schistocerca serialis cubense (assembly GCF_023864345.2). NCBI lineage: Eukaryota > Metazoa > Arthropoda > Insecta > Orthoptera > Acrididae > Schistocerca > Schistocerca serialis. The sequence continues at coordinate 899,326,068 of NC_064639.1, forward strand.
ACATCCATGCCCGAGGCAGGATTCGAACCTGCGACCGTAGCGGTCGCGCGGTTCCAGAATGTAGCGCCTAGAACCGCTCGGTCACCCCGGCCGGCTGTCATGATTCCTGGAATGGCCTTGGAGGTAAGGAAGTTCTGGTGCTGACATCGGCGAATATAACATGCGCAACTGAGTCACTTGTCAGTAGCTGAAAGTGCTGCTTGAAAGGTAATTTGAAGGCTGGCTCATGCTGGCAGTGCCCTACAACTAACACATATCATTGTGAAGCAATGATATTTGTAAAGTAGTACCTCGATTGGCAAAATGTCAGCATTACTAAGCAGAAAGCGTTCGAGATGGGAATGTGTTTGCAACTGTGACCAGAGCTGAAAGTATATCGACCATAGAATCAGCAAGAAAGACTTCAGAATGGAGCTTGAAATTACTGAAATCTAGCAAAAAATTATTTGACTGTCCCTATGGTTCGTCTCACTGTCACTGTTAGATTTCACTATGTTAATCTACAAGTGGAGGTTGAACTGGTAGGAAAATCAGTCATTAGTTTCATACGAACAACTTGCATCTCTGGCTAAGTTCAACTCAGCCAGAAAATTTTTCTATGTCCCCCCATCCATCGGTTTGAAAAGGCATGCGGCTACAGACATGCTCAGCTGATGAAGAGAAGAAGAAGAGGTCTGGTGGAGACAGGTACTGCCGCAGAAAAGCATGGCCGAGAGGTGATGTTGTACTGTCTGCTTCCTAAAAGGAAAACCCATGTTTACACATGTTTCGTACGTCTCATCATTTCGTTTGGCTCAACTATTGATATTCTGAATGCCGATCAGTAAAAAGGTGTCATGGCTCCTGTTTCAGGTGGTTACACAATAACACACTCCCTAAAACGGCACTGAAACACTGTGACCTGCTCTCTCTCTGTCTCCGTCCATAGCCACTGAGACTGGACTTAAACAGCACATCAGGTTTCCCTCTCTAACTTGTAAATCATTTCTGTTAGCCAGTTATGACTGTTCTTTCATTGTGTTAAACATTTGGTTTTGGAGGCATTCCGCACCTTGAAAAGTATGCGATCTTCGAAGTTCTCACTACACGTTTCAGTGTTATCAATTGTGTTCACTATATTTCAAAGAAGCTCTACTTGCTATGTTCTGTTCATAAAAATATTCTTTGGTCGGCATCAAAAATAGCACAGCTCCTCCTTCCACATACATGCACGTTGTTAACACAGGCTCTGCTGGTGGCTCTGCTCTACAGGTGATCATACCCGCATTGTGACTTCCGGCAAGTGACGCCCAGGGGCAGCTCTTCAAAGCAAAGGCTAGCCCAACCAAGTGGCATTGGCCTCCACAATAGCCAGTAAGTCCTTCTGGGAATTTTCCTAGGGCAACCTCCCCTATCCATCTAACATGACATGCTGCACGCCCATGTGTCTGCAGCCCAGCTAAGTAGACCTTCATAGTGGCCTCTTATTTAGGTGAGCCATGCAATCCAGTATAAAAATGCGATCTACATTAAGTGCTAGCAATCATTGGTACTAATACACGTCTCATTATCAGTGGCGATTAATTGTTCTGATTCGACTCGTATTCTCAGCTCTGGTTTTATGTCAGTTGTGAGACAGGTTTTGGAAAAACAGTTCCGTAGCATCTGCTGTGAAACTGGTGAAACTTGGGTGTGGTACTGCTTGTTTCAACACTAAGTTCGTCATCTGTTGAGCACCGAGCAGCAGTCATTCAATCTGCAGAGCCTGAAACTGAACAACGTTGTTTAGCGATAGTACACGTGGAGGCTCAGACATGGCTAAATACTTTGTATTAGGTACAATACACAAATCATATGCTGCTGTAACTAGCTGTACACCAAGCACATCCGTTTAGGTGGTATTTCGTAGCAAACCTAGTGACAGGTCAACAGTTTTGCTTCTGGAGGAGCCCTAGCAGATAGTACAACACAAGTATAGAATATTAGTTCATTTTAGTAAAACTCTTTAATACAGAATACTTAACTTGGGTGAAATTCATGTCCACATGAATGACAATTTATTTTTAGTATTGTTGCAGAAGACAGTGATAACTGTTTATTGCTCTGAACAGTGCTGAGTTACAGTCACATATCATATTGTATTTAAGTATTAACTTTGATACACAGTTCTGACTAATGACACTAACACTCCTATATCTGAGCTATGCTGATGCTGCTGTTAGACCAGGCTATCAAAGAGTCGGCGAGCAGCAGTGCACTCAGACTTCCAGCAGCAGCTGTGTACGGAACGTCTTGACGGCGGGTCTTCGTTGACATCTTCCATTCATGGCTGGTGTCTGGCAGTGACTGTCCTTAGCTTGTGGTTCTGCCATGAGGTACCAACTTTACTGCAGGACCTTACTCTTCAGACTAACCAAATGGAGCAATCTTTGTATATGATGCCAGTTCGGCAATTTGCATGTCAATAACAAGCAGATGAAATGATTAGAGCAACAAAAATACCCAACCCCCTTGCAAGGAAAGTCTCTGACCCAATTAGTAACCGAACCCAGAACCCCATCATCCACAGGCAGCGATGCTAACAAGTTTTTTTTTGTTCTATCTATTTGTTTCTTTGCCATCAATCTTCAGCACTTCTATGCAGTTGTTGCTTGGCACCTCTCAACTCCACTACTGAACACTTCAATTCGTCTTTTTTCTTTTCAGAGGTTGAGCATTTCCTTGACCGAACATGCTGAGCCACCACGCCGACCCAGTCATATCATCTGAAAACACGACGAAACATATTGTTATGAGAATAATTAACTCCACACTTTCAATCAATTAAGTGTATAGCGTTACATTAAATTTTGTCCCTTACTGTCTTGTATGAAAATTAAACATGGGCATTTCGCATTACAAATATTTTAAAGAAGCCTGTTGGGAAAAAAGAGGAAAAAAAGCCAAAAAGGGGTATTAATCCGACCAAAGCACTACACCAACAGCTCTGAGTGCACTGGAACAGCTATTGACGTAGAATAAGCTGTTTTTGGCCATTTTTGAGTTTTCGTTTATGTGTAGAGAAAACTTTCACACTCGTCTTACAGTTTCTCTGGACGTACCTCATGTTACTTTCCCTTCTGTTTGATATTAGCCGAGAAGTACATTAGAGGTGGATGGTTCACGATGAAGGGGTCCAGAGAAACGGTTCGCTAAAGTGAAAGGACGGACCGAGGAATTCTAATGAATGGTTGTTCACCATTCACCTCGGTCTTGGCCGGTCTCGTTCCTGGAATGGAATGTAAAGAAAGATAGGAAAAAAAATATTGCTTAGCGAGGCTGACAGGATAAAAACTGCAGAGTCTTGAGCAGTCAGCATCAGAGCCTAATACGAAGATGGAGAAATTTCGAAAGCATCATTCATTACATATTATGAAAGCTATTTGCCTTGACTCGATCGTTCGTTCGTTCAAGAGCACTAAAATGTTTGCTTGGTTTTTATTCAAAACTGAGTGTACTGCCCTCTGCTATAAAAAGATTGAACTGAAATTACTGCTGCGAAACAGGGTGTCTCAGTGTACACATTTACATAAAGACAACACTAACTGGCGTTCACTGTGCAGGAAATTAAATGAAACTGTTACTCAAAAACCATTACCAAAATCAAACTGTATACTGCCCAAAACAATTGAAAAACTGAAATTACGTAGCAACACTATGAAACACACACTGTTCACTGGCACACTAAAAATCTGAATTACCAAGAAAATGCCTAGAATTTGCGCAGTGGAAACGTGAGATGAGAAACGAAAGATTCAACAAAGTATGGAAAGAATCTCACCTGAAAAATTACACCATAATCAGCAGTAATGGCACAGCATGAAGAAATCGCACCAGCTGAAATATGCTAAACTAAAACTAAACTGCTGGGAGAAAGATTAGGATGATTTTCTCACACTAAAAAAACTTCTTACTTGATATGAAAATACTAATCCCTTTGGTATAATGATAATGCTGTATTTCAAACTCTTATCTCACAACAACATAAAACTCACAAAAAACCAAAAACTTTACCAAAGTCTTACAGGGCAGTGCTTTAACAATCATGCAAATTGAAATGAATTGGGCTGAAATGACCTAAACTGAGGTGGGGAGGTGGACTGTGCTTTGAAAGAATCGCTAACATTATCAGTAAGCGCCAGCAAAAATTATTACCTTAAAAACATATCCATAATGCAAATTCATTCTCTCTGTTCCATAAAAGCTGCGTCTGTACGTCCTTCCACCAGATTAATAATTCCTACAACTTTCTTCAGCAAAATCAAACTCCAATACGCACTACGCTAAAAGTTCTTCCAGCTTACTCCACGTTCAATACTCGACTACTCTGCGCTCTACAACTGAGCCAACGATACACAAGTCCAGAGATACCACTGTCACTGCCATAAGTCAATTATTCCACAGATGTCACATGCGACTGCTCCGCTATTGTAACATGAAATTCCCACTCATTCTGAGACTACCCGCAAATAAATGTCTAGTCCACCTATATATGTCCACCTTTCATAATCCCACATCCCATTTGATAACATTTTCGTTCGCTTTTATGTTGGCTTACAATTCAAAACTACGGAAATTCGACACAATAAATATACAAAATTTTACAAAACATATAAACTGAAAACGTGTACATAAAGAAATTGAATCTGTGGTTTTTCTTTAAAAGTCTGTGCACAGGTATTTCCAAGTTCTGATTAGGCACACAAATGAAATACTTATTCGTCACACGAAAATATCATTGCAGAATAGAAGTCATTGCAGTCCATATACATTGCTATCACATCTAACATCTTAATAGTGCATGATTTGCTTCAGTCACTGAGCATCACTATATTTGCATATGAAGCTGATATTTCAGTTTCTCGAAGTCCACTCGTGAATTAACATCACCAATGTTGCAGTAGAATGACCAATGAGGGTTGGAGTTAATCGAAATGATCAGCAAGAAATGATCTTCAAGCGGAACATCGAATAGTGCTTGGAGTCTGGGAAAGCGACCAACGGAAACTCCTCTTACAGAGAAACATAGCTGACATCTGACCAAGCGACCAGCATAGAAAATTGTCTTCTGCTAATCGTGACCAATGTTGTTAGCAGTGGTGAAGTTTCAAGATCAGGAATGTTACAAAAAGTCCTTCGCTGAGCAACATAATATCTTCCCTAACAAATTAACATGTTGTCCAATATAAATTCCTACACTCATTGAAAACTGTCTCTTGCAATAACGATTGAGGTTTTTGGCTAACAAGCAAACACTGTCTCTTGCCTGGTAATGTCACAAATTAGAGAAAAAACTAAGTACTGCACAAAAAATCACGGTGCAGATAACGACACAATCCTTCATTCATTAACAAAACCGAAAGTTGTACCTAATCTGAGAAAAGTGTGCACTAATTGTTTTATCCTTGGCACTTACAAAAATATTACAAAGTATGAAAATAATATACAATATACAATCTTTTTACATGACACAGAACTACAACCACAAAAAAAGGATTACATAAACACATATAAAAATTACATAAAACATGACACATACACTTACACAATACACAGATAATAATCAAAATTCAAAAATTCAGAATAAATTGTTCATGATAAAGGAAAAGGTATGACATATTAGATATGCAGGTAAATCACATAAGACATTAATAAGAAATCCACAAAATCAGAAACATGGTAGTGTAATAAAAACAGATTCATGTATGTTCATAAAAAAATCGAAGATGTATTAGAAATAGGAATCTTTACATTCAAACCATGAAAAGCAAAAAAAACCTGTCACTAGAAATATATATTCTTTCCTACCAAAATAATCACTACTTTAAAATTTCAGATATCTGCCTTGGATTCTTGATCATACGTTTAGGGAAGGGAAAAGAGGGCTGAGATAGAGTCATGTGCAAACAATTTATGTTCACCCAAAATTGTCAAACATCCCCATGCATGCATCAAATATGTACTTCTCACCTACACTTCAAAAATTCCTCAAATTATTTCCATGCTTCAACTTCGTAAATCTCCCAGAATCTACTTCCAAAATCAATTATTCATCACTTACATTTTCCTAAAATTTCATGTTTCAATCATATAACTTCCATAGAACTCAAACTTCATACCGAAACTTCAGGATATCTATGGTATTAAAACCATAACTTCAAAACCTTTCTCAACTGGGGACTTCTCAGATCAGCACTTCATATAAAATCATTTTCTTTCATCAAAACTTGTATCTTGTAACATCACTTGAAATCATTTCCTTAACTCTAATTTTCTCACTCATGGTAACCATTATCTTAACATATACCCCTGGTAACTTATTGCTAACTCATGAGTTTGTATCTTATATCTATTACTTAAAGTAGGGAGATCTCACTAAATTATAGTACAAAACACACTCATTCACACAATATAGAAAAAACAAAGCATCTAACTACAAGCAAAAGAAGCACCAACCAAACAATACAACATATCTGAAAGAAATTTCATCACTAATGCTATTGCACTCAAGAAACAACGGAAATGCAAAATCACAGACAAGTAAACTGTCATACCTCATCCTAGCAAAAAATCATGTAACCAATGCGAAATGTATTGCACACCAACATAAATTAATCTCCCTGTCAAGTGAAGAAGGATGACATTGAAACATAAAACAAGAATATACGATTATCTACACTAGCTTACTTAGACTGGTGTACCATGTACTGCTTGTACTAAATATGTGTTATATCGTAAGTTAAAAGTGTTGGCTGAAAATAAACTGTTAGTAATCATTAAAATTTTGCTCTTTTTTCTTTGTGACATATTTCCTATCTCATTTCTCGTAGTTCTGAGTAATTCTCTCCCAAAGATCTTTCAGAATGTAAACATTTTCAGTAAAATTTCTCACCATGAACTTTCAAGAGGTCTGGTGATAAGTACAAAGTGGTAAAACTATTTTTAAGTTCGCAAAGTTTCTAAAGAAAACTTGTAAGAAATACTGCTGTCATTCTTCCAACAACATGTGTCAACAGAAAACAAAGCCTACAACAAATCACTATTCATCATTGGCTCTAATATCATCAACATATATCATGCTACTCATCAAACTTCGTCATACATCGTCTTCAAAATATAACACCAGTGGCTTCAATGCACAAATAACATATCTCATAAAAGTTCATTACTTTTCCAGTACAACTCTTGTTCTCTGCTCAGTCTTCACAAATTGGCAAATTTACATACGTCATGGAATTGTATACAACACTGTCAATATACATGTTATCATGTACCAACTTAGTAGTTCATTGCATACCTAATGAATAACATAAAATTACATATGTATCACTATCTACAGTATCACATATTGTCAACAGTATTTACTCATCAAATCCCTTTATGTGTGATATGTGGTGCATTCCTTTGGATTTCAACGCACCCAGTGTTTCAACCTCAGTTGCATTATTGTGCACTATTGTTTCAATTCTGTAGGCTCCATTGTAGAGAAGGAAGAATTTCTGACTAAGAGACTTACATTTTCTTGATATCGGGTGAGATTTAACTAGAACTTTTTGTCCTATGTGGAATTTACTGTCTTGTGCCTTCATATAAGGTTTTGTGCGCTTTTCAGTTGTATTTGCAATATTTGTTAAGGCTAGTTGTATGAGATCTTTGTGTCGTAATTTTCTGGTAAGAGGAAACTGTACGAGTTCTTTGACTTTGTCTGGCAGCTGTTGTTTCTATAACACTAAGACTGGTGGAAAAGAAGTTGAGTCATGAGGAAGCTCATTTAAGATATCTTGAAATAAAGTGATATTGTCCCAGTTTCTTTGTCGATGGTGGCAGTAGAGTCAGCACAACTTGTTAATCTCTTTCATTATATGAGCCACGCTGCCTCTACAGCCATCCATGACTGCGAAAGTGTTGACGCTGCAGAACTTTGTGCACCAACTGACCTCTCGATTATGTCCCATAAATGTTCTACGGGAGTCATGTCGGACGATCGGTATGGCCAAATCATTCATTCGCACTGTCCAGAATGTTTTTCAAACCAACTGCGAACAGCTGTAGCCCACTGCCATGAACCGCTGTTTCGGAACGTGAAGTCCATGAACGGCTGCAAGTACTCAAACATAATCATTTCCAGTCAGTGATAGGTTCAGTTGGACCAGGGGACCCAGTCCATTCATGTAAACACAGCACACACCATTATGGAGCTACCACCAGCTTGAACAGTGCCTTGTTGACAATTTGGTTCAATATCTTCGTGAGGTCTGCACCACACTCGAAACCTACCATCAGCTCTTATCAACTGAAATTAGAATTCATTTCCCCGGGCCATTGTTTCCCAGTCGTCTGGGGTTCAACCGACATGGTCACCAGTCCAGAAGAGGCGCTGGCTGTAGGCAATGTCGCGCTGGTAGTAAAGGGACCCGCGTCAGTCGTCTGCAGCCATAGCCAATTAACGTCAGATTTCGCCGCACTGTGCTGACGGATACGTTCGTCGTACGCCCCACATTTATTTCTGCGGATTTTCTTGTCTGTTAGCACTGACAGCTCTACGCAATAGCCGCTGCTGTCGGTCGTTACGTGAAGACCGTCGGCCACTGCGTTGTCCGTGATGAGAGGTAACGCTTGAAATTTGGTATCTCGGATTATTGAATTCCCTAACGATTTCCGAAATGGAATGCCCGTTGTGTCCAGTTCCATTCTGCGTTCGAAGTCTGTTGCTTCCCATCGTGCAGCCATAATCATGTTGGAATCCTTTTAACATGAATCAGCTGAATACGAAGACAGCTCAGCCAATGTACTGTCCTTTCATACTTTGTGTACCCGACACTAGCGCCTTCTGCATAAGACCATATCGCTATCCCATGACTTCTGTCACCTCAGAGTATTCAAGTAGTTACCGCCGTTGCCGATACAAACTTAATTTTAGTGTGCAGAATCTTATATCCTGCATCAAAAGTTCTTAATTTTCCAAACAAATTTTTACATCCCATTCAGTATGAGACTTTGTTGCGTAGTTAATTTACACACCCGCAAATTGTAAAAGAAAACAACTGATTAAACTATTGATAGTTTACTTTCTGTTATTTCTTGCTAGTAATGCCCGCACAATAATAATATCATTTTCTTCAAACGAAGTGAAAACCAAAACATTTCACTTGCTACAAGTACGAGCTTACCTCGAACGTGAATGGCGACTGGGGCTGTCTGCGCTGGGTTGTAAATAGGTTCAGTAATCCATACATCCACTCAGGTGTCCCTGGCTTCTCTTTGTCTGGCTTGCTGTCACTGGTCTGTCGCATCACCCAACCAATGTGATGCTTGCTGTGAGCATATTCAACTAAGGAAACCGAAGTAAACAACATGTCTTCATTAGGTGATGAATTTATCAAGCAGAAGTGGTGTGTATGCGTACTTGATCATTTTTTGTGGAAATTTGTCTAAAATCCATACAGCACACATTTAGATAAAAAGCAATGGTGAATGAGTGAAAATGAACAGGTCCCAAAAAGGAACAATGGGATTGATGGTACAGCCAAGCAATGGATAATGCCATAGCTGACCAAAATAATGCAGAAAGTTGTTTTTAGTGATTCTATCACTGTAGCCCGGAAACAGTGTGATTGAGAAGAAAACATGTATGGGGTTCCCCAAGGCTCAGTCTTAAGTCCATTATTGTTCCTCATATATGTAAACGATCTTCTGTGTAATATACAACAACCAGAATTAGTTCGTTTTGCAGATGACGCTAGTACTGTAATCAATCCAAACAGACATAGAGAAACTGAAGAAATGGTAAACAGCGCTCTTAAAAGTATCATTGAGTGGTTTTCTGCGAATGGTCTTAACTTTAATAAGATACAGCACATTCAGTTCTGCACATCTAGGCGTACTACATCAATGATAAGTGTAACTCATGGTAAGGAAATAATAAATACGGAGGAAACTTTAAAGTTCCATATTGCTGAGACTTTAAAACTGAAAAATAACATTTTGGAACTCTCAAAACAACTCTATTCAGCCACATTTACACTTAGAATCATTTAAAATCTTTGAGAGAGACAAATCAGTAAGTTGACATATTTTGAATATTTTCATCCCACGGTGGCATTTCAAATAATGTTATCGGGTAACTCATCTTCAAGAAAGAATGTATTCATTGCTCAAAAACGTGCTGTAAGAATAATGTGTTGTGCTCACCCCTGATCATCAAAGAGTTGGACATACTGACTACTGCTTTAAAGTTTATTTATTCCCTCATGACGTTTAAGGTAAATAATCTGCTGCAGTTCAAAAGGAACAATGATGTACATAATTACAGTACCAGAAGGAGAAATGACATTCATTACTCCACATAATGGTTGTCTCTAGCACAAAAAGCGGTGCACAGTGATGCAACTAACATATTTGATAACCTTCAGGTAATATAAAACGTCTGACAGACAGCAAAGTAAAATTTGAAAACAAATTGGAAAAGTTTCTCCTTGATAACTCCTCCTACTCCGTAGAAGAATTTCTAGCATTGTAATGTGCAAAAGGTGGTGGGCAGGGATTACTAACTCACATCCGCAACATGAAACTAACCAGTGAACTATACTCTGTTCACCATAAGAGTAAACCTGACGTAAACATTAGGCCATGTATTCTTCCTCGTTTGCTTGAATCTCATTGGATTTAGTTTCACGTGGAGTGGTAGCCAAGCTGCGACCAGTACAGTCAAGTACGATCATAACGATGCGTTTTATGCACATTGAATGTGCGGGACAACAGCTTAACCTGCGTATTAGACTGGGACAGCACAACCAGCGATCCATCTAGCATGCAATGGTGTGAACAGTTGCAGTTCAGACGTAAAAAGAGACGGGCAAAGAAACAACATCGCTTTGAATGTCAATTAATTTTTAAAGAGAATGAAATAATATTTTTCAAAACTTCAGCATTACCGCGCACTTCCTAGGTGGCCAGACGGAAGGTATAAAATGCTCTCGTTCTCACTTGACATAGTATAATAATAACAAAGAAGAGTGATGAAAATTCCTAATGTATAAACATCGTAACTTTTCTGAGTGAGCTGTGTGTGATGCAAAAGCACACTGCAGGGATTTCACCGTACTGTCGAATACTGAAGCCACTGAAGGTATTAATTACAGTCAGTCGTCTGGTAGTCTCTTAGCTCCTTCCTTAGCCGACTTCGAGAAGGATCTGTCATCTGCTACGTTGATAATGAGTCGATCAAGAACAGAATCCACGGAGCCACCCAGGCGCCGCATTTTCCCCTCGTCTTTTATGAAGTGCCGTTCTACATCCCGCCAACGTTCGGCAGTGACATGAAAAAGCTGCGTGCGTTAGATACAGTAGGCTACGTCTGGCAGCTAAACAGTCTCGTTATTTCTCGGGCCAAATCCTGGTCAGTTCTGTTGGGTTCATATTGTAAAGGTATAGAGGCAAATGTAAAAATGCAGCATTTGTATGGTGTGCCCGATCCTGGGAAAATGATTGCTTTCCATGTTTGTACGACACATTTGTCGTATAAAACAATGAACACAGTCCACATAAAGAGTATTTAGATTTTCATTTATGCTTTAAAAAATTAAATTGTTATGTTTCCTTAATTTAAGCAACCTTTTTTTACAGTCATTCATAAAATACCGATGGTTGAGAATTTATATTTGAAATGAAAACAGGAATTTCGCACGCAATAAGTAATTAAAACCAAGAAGACGTGCATTATTCATTAAACATGATGATGAATTTTACAATTACGAGATGTAGGTCATATTGTACGAGAAAGAAAATTGACTCAGGCGTGATTTGAAACTAACGAGCCATGTGCTGCACTAAGCCATCATGCTATTACACAACCGATTGCGCTGCATAATAACTGCATTTTCGGTTCGACTGTACCTAATATAGGCCCTTGGAAAATTTCAAAGCCGATTATACCTGTAAATTTGTGAGAAATGTTAAGAACAACCTACTGCTCGGCACTTTTTAACCGTGTTCCACACGTGTGTTTCACTACGGAACAGGAAGAAGCCTGAGCCATTTTCATACTGCGTATTAACAGCGTGACAATCAGAGCTCAAGTGTACAGAGTCTGTGACTATACACGATTTTTGAAATAAAAACTACGTAACCAAAGCGTAATTAAGAAAAACTTTGATGGCTGTTAATACATTTGAATATCTTAAAGTTTCATTTAACGTAACTTAGTAACCCTCTAACGGTAAGGTGAAGTTTCCTGACATAAACGGTAAGGTGGGGTTGGATCAGACCCCACCCTCCAAATATCCATTTTTCGGGGTAAAATAAAAAATTAATAATGGGAAAAAGTTTTATTATCAATTAAACACACATATTTGTTGTAGCAACAAGTTTTTTATTTTTATAGTCAGTAAGTAAGAATATAAAGTACTTTGGAAAAAAATTGGAACTTGATTACAAAAAAAAATACATTAATAGAAATATTCTCTATAAAATTATTAAAAACATAGTAAAAATCAATAGATTCAGTCATAAACTAGGAACTTGAGTGCTTTAGAAATTCTAAAGATAGGAACTAAATGAGAAACATCTCTTACTAATTGTAGAAAATAAATACAGTGTCAGCAGTTTCTAAATATAAAGTTCTCAATAATAAATGTCTTTGTACACATAATGTAATAGGAACAAATAATAAATGTATAATTTTATCCTGGAAGCGATCACATACTGCTCTGAAAATACATATTTGGCACTATTTATCACATCTCACTTTCTTTACAGCCAGGGCATATAATAACTTTATGCTCCCCACGTATAGAACGATTACACTTACTACAAAAAGCATTCCCCTTCCTATCTTTTGATCTGTCACAAAAATCACATCATCTTTTCTTTAGTGGCTGTGCTTGGGTAGGCTTATCTAATTCGATTGGTTCTTTTTCTAAAAGTTTTCCAATAGACGAACAGAGCTCAAGGGGAAGATGTGCGTTATTCAACCTCTTTTCCATAAGAGGTTTTGTCAAAGAGAGCGCAAGATTTTTGAGAAATGACATTCTCGAGTCATTTGAAAAGCTGCCCATTTTTCTATTGCTTTTGTAAATGATAAAACTATTTATAGCAGCGATGTCTAAAATAGCATAAAAGTACCGCATGGGCCATCTTCTCGATTCTCTTTCTGTGGTCCTGCTGTGGCAAAGCATAAGTAATACATCGACCCCTCCTTTAGTTAGTTGTAGAACTCCACAATTTCAGGCTTATTTGATTTTTCCTTTATCTCTCCAGAGAAGTGCATAGACGATATCAGTAAAACTTTTTTTATTTTTCTTTGGGGTAAATGACACCAAAGTTTTGTCGTCCTGATACATAAATGTTGAAAAGCCTACTGAAGCGGAAAGCAGCATTGATGGTGGTATTTGCGGTTTGTTCCTCCTCAATGTACCTACAAGTGTGAGTTTCATTTGGAGGAGGGCGTCAGTCACCTCCAGTGAGGAGAACCAATTGTCCGCTGTAATGTTTCTATTAGAACCTCTGACAGATTCCGTCAGGCGCAAAACATACTGGGCAGGTAAAGGCAAACCTCCAGGTCTCCTCTTTATTATGTTGTCCTTGGCAGTTTATGGAAAGCCACGCAAAAAATAGAATGTCCTTGCGTCGCATAGTGACATTATTTTCAACCCATATTTGTCGGGTTTCTATGGGATATACGTTTTGAATGGACAGGCACCCCGAAAACTCAGTAGAATTTCATCTACTGTGACATATTCAGATGGACTATAATTTTTTTCGCTGTTACATTCAAACATGTCCCACACTTCTCTGAAAGCCGCAAATTTGTCGTCGACTGTTCTGGCCTCTCTGGTGGCTTTATCATCAAAACAGAGGTTTTCTAGAAGAAGAATAGTGCAACGAAATACTTGAGGTCCATAGGTTGCTGAGAACATCTCATGTACACTGAGCATAGAATTTTTTAGGACACCACTCATGAAGAGAAGGCCCATCAACCCTTTTATTTCAACGCTCTCTGTTAGTGAATGAAACCATTGGACCGTATTGTACTTTTACCTAAATTTCTCGATTTCAGTATTTGTGTGCAAATCAATTTTTTCTATAATTTTCGAATCTATAAATAATAAAAATATTTCCAATTCGCTAGTGACTTCTCATGTGGACCAGGGAGATGAGTAATAATATTTTACGCTGGTGTCCTAGAAAATTTTGAATGGATGGGTTTATTGGTCCATATTGTCTCTAAGTCTTTACCTAGCTCAAAATTTCTCTCATCATCTACATCTGACTGAGAACTATCAAACTCGACTGCTCCTGCCGAACAATGAAATACTTCATCCTCGGTTTCTGAACAGTTTTCTGCATCGATATTTTCACCATCCTCTGACTCAGCCTCCTGTCGGAGAAACTCGTATATCTCATCAGCGGTTGTAAGGAGTTGATGCGCCATTTTAGTAAGATACTAGAAGAGAAAACAAAACTTAGATGTATTGTGGTGTCACCGCCAGACACCACACTTGCTAGGTGGTAGCTTTAAATCGGCCGCGGTCCATTAGTACATGTCGTCGGACCCGCGTGTTGCCACTTCAGTGATCGCAGACCGAGCGCCACCACACGGCAGGTCTCGAGAGACTTACTAGCACTCGCCCCAGTTGTACGGACGACTTTGCTAGCGATGCGCACTGACGAAGCCTCGCTCATTTGCAGAGAAGATAGAATAGCCTTCAGCTAAGTCAATGGCTACGACCTAGCAAGGCGCCATTAGTAACATTGCATGTATCTACAGAGTCTCACTTGTATCGTCAAGAGCGATGTACAACAATGATGGATTAAAGTGAAGTATTCAAGCAGCTACGTACTTTTCTTTATAGCATTCATTACGTATCCTGTTTCAGACCTATCTCTAGCCAGCGTGGGTTAACGCGTGCATATCGGCTTCCTCACTCAGGTAGTGTTCGTAGTGTTGGCTAACTGCTAACACTACATGTATTATAAACATCAATATGGGGTTGAATCCTGCCCACAAAAGAAACTAATAAGTGTGACGTAAACAGTAGGGTGGGGTCGGATCCAACCCGAGCGCAGGTAATGTTTCGGATAGAGAGGACAGCTACAGGTCACTCACCAGACTGACGTGGCCTCCTCGGCGTTCTCGGGACGACTGGCTGGTAGGGTAGCTGGAACCACAGCGCTCTCAGAAAAGGGAGTGGGGAGTTATAAACAAAACAGACTCGCTGGGGTCGGATCCAACCCCAACCTTACCGTTAGAGGGTTAATAATGTCTAAAACATAAGTAGGACCTGCTTCCCAGTTCTAAGCAAAGAAGGGAAAGCAGAAAGGTGGAAGGAGTATATAGAGGGTCTATACAAGGGCGATGTACTTGAGGACAATATTATGGAAATGGAAGAGGATGTAGATGAAGATGAAATGGGAGATACGATACTGCGTGAAGAGTTTGACAGAGCACTGAAAGACCTGAGTCGAATCAAGGCCCCGGGAGTAGACAACTTTCCATTAGAACTACTGATAGCCTTGGGAGAGCCAGTCCTGACAAAACTCTACCATCCGGTGAGCAAGATGTATGAGTCAGGCGAAATACCCTCAGACTTCAAGAAGAATATAATAATTCCAATCCCAAAGAAAGCAGGTGTTGACAGATTTGAAAATTACCGAACTATCAGTTTAATAAGTCACAGCTGCAAAATACTAACGCGAATTCTTTACAGATGAATGGAAAAACTGGTAGAAGCCGACCTCGGCGAAGATCAGTTTGGATTCCGCAGAAATGTTGGAACACGTGAGGCAATACTGACCCTACGACTTATCTTAGAAAATAGATTAAGGAAAGGCAAACCTACATTTCTAGCATTTGTAGACTTAGAGAAAGCTATTGACAATGTTGACTGGAATACTCTCTTTCAAATTCTAAAGGTGGGAGGGGTAAAATACAGGGAGCGAAAGGCTATTTACAATTTGTACAGAAACCAGATGGCAGTTGTAAGAGTCAAGGGGCATGAAAGGGAAGCAGCGGTTGGGAAGGGAGTGAGACAGGGTTGTAGCCTCTCCCCGATGTTATTCAATCTGTATATTGAGCAAGCAGTAAAGGAAACAAAAGAAAAATTCGGAGTAGGTATTAAAGTCCATGGAGAAGAAATGAAAATGTTGAGGTTCGCCGATGACATTGTAATTCTGCCAGAGACAGCAAAGAACTTGGAAGAGCAGTTGAATGGAATGGACAGTGTCTTGAAAGAAGGATATAAGATGAACATCAACAAAAGCAAAACGAGGATAATGGAATGTAGTCGAATTAAGTCGGGTGATGCTGAGGGAATTAGATTAGGAAATGAGATACTTAAAGTAGTAAAGGAATTTTGCTATTTGGGGAGCAAAATAACTGATGATGGTCGAAGTAGAGAGGATATAAAATGTAGACAGGCAATGGCAAGGAAAGCGTTTCTGAAGAAGAGAAATTTGTTAAGGTCGAGTATAAATTTAAGTGTCAGGAAGTCGTTTCTGAAAGTATTTGTATGGAGTGTAGCCATGTATGGAAGTGAAACATGGACGATAAATAGTTTGGACAAGAAGAGAATGGAAGCTTTTGAAATGTGGTGCTACAGAAGAATGCTGAAGATTAGATGGGTAGATCACATAACTAATGAGGAGGTATTGAATAAAATTTGGGAAAAGAGGAGTTTGTGGCACAACTTGACAAGAAGAAGGGACCGGTTTGTAGGACATGTTCTGAGGCATCAAGGGATCACAAATTTAGGATTGGAGGGCAGCGTGGAGGGTAAAAATCGTAGAGGGAGACCAAGAGATGAATACACTAAGCAGATTCAGAAGGATGTAGGTTGCAGTAGGTACTGGGAGATGAAGAAGCTTGCACAGGATAGAGTAGCATGGAGAGCTGCATCAAACCAGTCTCAGGACTGAAGACAACAACAACAACTTCCAAGAGCGTAACAACACCAGTGTACGTGTGATACGGCTTCTGACCAATCATCCTGTTTATGTTTGTTTACATCAGGTTTATTCTTACGATGAACGGAGTATAGTTTCCAAAGAAGAACGAATTTGCTCACCTTTGTAGTGCCTCGTACTGGTTTGGCTCGAGCAGTTAGAATTTGTTTCGTCAACGTTGCAGCTGCGTATCTCCCGGTACGTGCTCTACAGCCTCAAGTACGAAGTAATTTCGAGAACAGTAGCCGTTTCAGTGACCAGCGTTGTGCGTGTAGTACGTAGTGAATGCAACTTGTCTCGGCGAGCGGAAGCAGGCCTGCTCGTGTTTTCGTTGGCCTCCTGCCCGCTGCGGTTCGCTGGTACGTGGGTGGGGGGGGACGGCCGCCCCCCACCCCCCTTATCTTCCCCTCCACCCCACCCTCCTACTCCCGCACAGACCCCCTCCAGCGCCGCTAGCCGGCAGTCGTTCAGTGCGAGCGCAGCCGTGCTGCAGTGAGGATGTGCATGGGTTGTGTCGAGTAACCGCTACGGACTTCCGCCGTTCTACATACATAACACACGCGACGACCACAACACCATGCTGTCGGATTACGATGGTGAGTACCCTCATCCAGAGCCCGCGTGCGGCGCAGGGGACCGGCGGACACGGGAAAACGAGCGCCAGTGATGTGAATTACGCCCCGCAGCGACGGTTGAAGATGACGTGTTACTCGTTTTGAAAGTGAGAAGGCGCACGTGAGTCAGGAATCACGCGTGGTGGTTACTGTCCCGTGGCGTTAGCGTCACTGCTTTGACAGTTTACCGTTCTGGTGCGGTGGTGGACACAATAATCTGGAAGATGTGTTTTGTACAACGTGCGAAATCGTGCAAGAGTGAGAACGAAAGTAAAAGTTGTGTGCGGCTGTCTTGCTTGAAGTGAACCATCTGAAAGATGAGGTTTTGAATGAGTGTGCGCGTTGTCTTTGGTGTCCCGTTGAGCAGCTGATGTGTCAGGCACTTATCTTTATAGTTGTAGAGCAGTTTATTTATTTATTTATTTATTTATTGTCCTGTAGTAGTGTGCTAACAAACTGTTACTTCAACGAACATTCGAAATCACGTTGATGTGGTTTCGTGAAACATAGCATGTGTTTAGGAAAAAACTGTGTCAACGAAATCTTTCAGAATCTTCATTTGTATTGTCAGCAACATTTATGTAGACGGCAAAACAGCTTAGTGTGCGTCTTCCGTAGGCTTTTAATCGCGTAATAAATATACGAATTTCACAAATGTTTGGAGAAACAGATGTTTCACATTGCGGATATCGGCATACTTGCATCGTTCTAGAAACCTGTCCAGCCTTCGACTTGTTTCGTAATTCGTAATACAATCACTTACGGTGATAGTCATTTGTTTGTAATGGTTGGGTAAATACCATTGTTTCCCTGCTTTTCTGCTTTTTATTTTTTTCATAATATTCTCAATTATAATATTTCTAATGCTAAATGTTTATATTCAGTTTTTTTACAAGATAGCATATATTGTGACGCATTACATTAGTGCTGGTAAAAGTATGCGGTTAATTGTGTTCATAACAGTACATTTCACCGTGTTTTCGGAATGTTTTCCGATAATTCACGGAATACGTGCGCCTGTTAGAGATCTTCGCAATTCCTAAACAGTGACGGGGGTTGCCTTGTATTCATTGTTTACAAACGTACTATGTTTTGAACTTCCGTAAACTCAATTTCTGTGAACCACTGATTCTTCAGCGAAGCTTAATTCGAGTTTGCTTAATAATTACAGACTACATTCAGAGACGATCTTCAATATAAAGAGACAGAGGCATTACTTATGGACAAAAGTGCTTGCAATACACGTTTATGCTATATTTACAAAAATACCTGTGGTTTTGATGTCGAAATTTGAGTGACACAGACATTTTTGTGATTGGTTCATGAGGACCTTCTAAATTCGCATGTCAGGCCGTAGTTCCGTACGGAAAGAGAAATTGCTACCATTCTGCCCCTTTGTCAAGTTTCTTATTAATGATCATGTTGGCTCGAAATCTTTCTTCCCGTCATATATGTAAACAAACGAAAGTGTGTGGTTCTAGATGCATTGATAGCACAGAAGTTCTGTTTACCTATTTGTAAAGTTCGGAACTTGTAGTTTGTTACGTGCATTTCGTTGCTTTTCTTTCAGGCGCTGATATTTTCGACTGGTTGTCTAATGTACTCTTCACCGCTCGGTTTCTGAACGCACGCGACGCTTCTTAAGCATTCAAGATCGTAATAGTTAGCAATATCGTGTGAAAAACTATCTTAGTGCTCCTCCTTGACAATCGAACAGAAATGCGTGATGATTGGAGCGGTACAAAGTTGTGTTTTCTGTCAAACGACTTTAGTAACATCTTGACAGCTGACACATTCAGGAAGCCATGCGCATTGTTTACTTCGAGCGTAGCAGATGTCAACAAACGCCCGTTAAGCTGCTGGGCTCTCTGGGTTAGTAGGGCGAAACTGGTCACAGCGTTGGCTTATTAACCATAGTAATACAATACCAATGCAATTTTCATAACGTTTACTACCGCTAACAGGTACGTTTAAAAAAAAAATTCGTGAATTGCTGTTGACTTTTATTAATAACATCCATTTTAAACAATTATTGACGTGTAAGTTGGATCCTGAACCTGAAAATATCTTTTAGAGAATCATAGCAGCACAACCCATTTTCCAAGGGTGACGGGTGCTTTATAACCATCACAAAAACATTAAAAAAACAGGTTTCGTTAATTGTCACTGACGTTTGTAACATACTTTTTATACATATATAGTTGTAGAAGAAGGTTGCTGAACTTGAAAATATGAATGACATTGGTTGCCAAAGGTGATGTGACTTAGATTTTTGGTTTACGTCTTACTGAAAAATTTAATAAGACAGTTACCGAATCTGCTGTAAGACAGTTACCAAATCTGGTTTAAGGGATCATTGGAAACAATAAATATTTTCCAAACTTTTAATTAGAGTACATGACTATGGCACAATATTTTCAAAAGGTGGGCATGAAGTTCCGCTCATGGTATTGTGAGGGTTAAAGGCCTGTGCAAATGAGATGGGGAAACTACTTTTGTACAATTGCCTGTATAGTGTGCACTATTTACAAAGTTTCTTCGCAATCATTTCAAGGGTGAGGGCTAATAAATCTTAATGCTCATACATCATACACGTACATCCGTCTGTGAGTGGTCATTGTCTTTTTCTTTACCATGCCGATATTTATTGGTGCGGTTTTTTTGCGGGGTGTGGGAAGAGTGGTCTGTACCTGAATTAATTACTGTCAGCTGGAAGCTAGGCGTAATTGTTTTTTCGTATGAACCCCAGAAGTCAATGTTGAATACACTGAGACGGCGCAGCTGTCAACACACTGGACTCGCATTCGGGAGGACGACGGTTCAAATCCGTGTCCGACAGTTCAGATTTAGGTTGCCTTGATTTCCCTAAATAGTTCCAGGTAAATGTCGGGATGGATACTTTGAAAGGGCACGGCCGATTTCCTCCCCCTTTCTTGCAACATTCCGAACTCGTGCTCCGTCTCTATTGAGCTCGACGTCGACGGAACGTTAAACCACATTCTCCCTTCCCTCCTTTCATGTTAAAAACGTTGTTTCACACCTATTTGAATATGATACGTTTCGCATATAATTCAGCAGTATTCGAATTAGGCTGACAAACATTTTTATCAGCAGCCTATTTCACGGAAGTGCTGTAACATCCTCGTGTCTTATCAGTAAGTCAAACTTTGCCAGTTGGCCAGCCCATCATGTAAATCAGTTTCATTGGTCCGGATAGAATCTCCAAGCGTCTGTACAACGAGGAATTTTTATGACGTGCATTACGTTTCTGGAAATCCGTAGTTGTACCATTTGTTTCCGTTAATTCTTACAGACGCGGTTTGGCAGCATGCAAAGCCCTGCATTCATCGTGAGGTTTCTTAATAAAGAAAAGGCAGTACCTTCTTAATATTACGAAGGGTCAACCATTTGCTGATGGTGCGGGAGTTCCATTGTGAGTAGGGGTAACGAAACATTGTAAGCAAACATTAGCAATAACATATATGTAAAATGTTTGAGAAAAGATTGACACAGATACTGGAACTTCACGCAGTGCATCGCAGTACCCTTCACTGTGACCCTGTCACCCTAAAAAATGCTTCAAATGGCTCTGAGCACTATGGGACTCAACTGCTGAGGTCATCAGTCCCCTAGAACTTAGAACTACCTAAACCTAACTAACCTAAGGACATCACAAACATCCATGCCCGAGGCAGGATTCGAACCTGCGACCGTAGCGGTCTTGCGGTTCCAGACTGCAGCACCTTTAACCGCACGGCCACTTCGGCCGGCCCTGTCACCCTACATCAAGTTTGTTACGACTTCTAATATTATTTAGTAAGCTGCCAGTATACTGCTGTAATAGCTTGAAGGTGCCACGCGATAGAATTTTCCTGCAAGACTGTCGATGACGCTGCACCTAGGATAACGAGTTTCCTTCCACTGGGAGGAAATTTCTAAATACAGACTCATTAAGGTATCGCGTGTAAGTGTGTATGCTTTAATGAAGAGCTTTGCGATATCTAATTGAATCGTGTTTGGAGAGTTGAGACACCCATGTATCCAGTTTACCTTGATGTGTTGTCGTCGGCGTCTTATTGGTGGAACGCACGGTGAATGTTTTGCAATTCACACTGGTTGTCGCACAGAAGCGTGACATGTTGTAGATAGTTGACAGCAGCAACTTGAGGCTCGTTTCGCTCCATGGTTCACCTCAAGCGTTCCGTGTATGTGTGGTCTTCGAGTGGAGGTGTGAAATGAAGGTTGTATTGAAGTCGCCACGAATGTGGTTGACATTTGTTTTGATTTCTGACAAACAGTGCGCATGTGTGTTGTACCTCCAACTATTATGTCGCGTAGTGCTCGGCAGAATGCAGTTTATCGTGTGATGAATTATTTATGTTTGAATTTCCGACTCTTTTCCACTAAAGAGTGTACGCGTTCGCCCTATTTACCTCCCCCAAATAAAATGTACTCCTGGTGCACAGCGCTGTGACATTGTTCTGACAGCTTTCAATATTTGACACCGTCGTATCATGTGAAAAAATTGCTGTTTTCTTCTTTCTATCATCAGCATTTCACTGGATTTGCGTCCTCCCATATCACACCCGTTTCCGAGGCTGTTCCTTCAACGTCGTGCAAGTATTTTCAAATTTACAGGAAATCATGTTGAAGCTGATGGAGTTACGTGTATTTAACAACACGCCAGAACATGTTAATTGGCATTATGATTAACATGTGGGAGCTTAAGGCTGAATTAAAGAACATTCTATTCGGCCGTCGTCTAATCTATTGGAGATATCTTTACAGAAACTCTTAATGTTTTTATCTACCAGCATTGGCGCTGTAATAAAATATTATTTCGTCATGTTATCTTACAGTATTTCACTAAGATAAACTGTCATCTTTGACCACGTTCCACATCTCAGCGAGCCCTCCGACAATATACAAGGAATGCGATTCAAGGAATATAACTCAATTCATTAAAAAAAAATTAAATAATTCAAGGTTTTTTTTTTTGGGGGGGGGGGCGACTTCAGCAACTATTCTTCCTGTAATGAGTAATCATGATGGCTTCCTGAGGCAAGTATTCTCCTTTGCAATTTGTGATACACGATGTCGGAGAAATGAGAACAAGGTTTTTCCGAGGTTTGCAGACACCACCTGTAGAAAGAATAAAGGAAAAAACAGGTACACGATGTACCCCGTGTTAATTTGCTCACTGAAACCCGATGTCTCTTTGCGTACGAATAATTATTAATGATGTCCCGGGACAGAACAGGGAAAGAAAATATGCTAATTAGGGAGGAAATTACAGTTGCAAAAAGACTGGCGTGATTGAAATTTCTGCCAACAGGAACTCCATTTGAGTGATGCTCAGTGTTGTAATATCGGCATAAGCCAGCAGTATAACTGTTCAAAGCAATTATGTCTGCTGCGCAATAACGCTTTTAGCTAATTAAAGGTAAAGAAAGAAACAGAATTTTCTGATTATTATCCTGTAATATATTAGATCGATGCTACTGTAAAATAACATGCGAATATAAACAGATACGGACGAAGTCTAAATATAAACTGTTTCAGATTTTCATCAGCCCGTAACTAAGTGTTGCTACATCTGGCTGCCCATATTCCTTAATCATTTGTTATCATTTTGTGAGACTGGCGTGCATTTTACAGACTATCTCTTATTGCATAGAAGTTCGAAGTGAAGCAGTTTTCCATATCTGCAATGTAGACTACCGCTGTAACTTAATCCAACAAGCGGAAATTGTGTTTTAATATTTAAAATGGAACCAGTGCCGCAGAGAATCATTTATAAACCACATTCCGAAATGGGAAATATTATTCTTATATAGACTTACGCTTCGTCAGAATTTTGCATCACAATTCTATTCAATAAGTTGCACTCTGAGGTACTAGTTTTTTTTTAATATGTAGTAGAAAGATACGAATGGATGCATGTAGTGCTATTTCAGGCGTATTCTGAGGCCAAACAACGTCTTCTGCTTGTTTATAGACTAGAAACCATGCAGTATTAAGGGGAGCTAGAACGAAAAACTTTTTTCACATTTTCATATTTTTATCTCATTAGATAATTTGCAATTTTCCGAATAAAATAAAGGGTATAAAGGTTAAATTACGTGTTTGTATTGGTAGCACTGTCTAAAACAGTATCGTATCGTTTTATAGTATACACACGCGCAGTGCTAACGTTGTTCCGAGGAAAAGTGACGAATAGATTTGTAAATCTCTCAAAAAGTGAAGTATGAAGGCAAAACGAAGTGGTTTTTAAGAAATGTTGGTTAAATGGTAATAGATTTTCGAATAAAGGGAAACAATGTGTTCAACATGTGGTGTGTGATGTTACAGACAATGAAATTCAGGCAAACTCGCCAGTATCCAGAGAAACACCCATTAGTGCTTCGAAGATTAAAATAAAACGTTGTGATACACAGTTTTCTCAAAACTAAAGTGATATAAATGGTAGGTTAGGCTATATTCCGATATTTACATATCCTAACAAGGGTGTTAAGTGAATGTGTGTGTTGTAAAATATGTGGAGGGTCAGTTAGTTTACATGAAGACAGTGTGGTATCAAA
The DNA here is from genome assembly GCF_023864345.2 of Schistocerca serialis cubense. Classification (NCBI taxonomy): domain Eukaryota; kingdom Metazoa; phylum Arthropoda; class Insecta; order Orthoptera; family Acrididae; genus Schistocerca; species Schistocerca serialis. The sequence goes on from NC_064639.1 coordinate 899,350,222, forward strand.
TGGAGTAGCCAGGAAACTTAACATTAATTGTGCCAGTTGTAGATATACTCATTCATTTTGGAATTCTGATAAGTGTAAAGATAATTATTTTGAAATAAATTTTAGGTGCTTTTATGGATTGAGAGCTATTGGCAAAGGACACACTGCAGCAGAAACAATGTGTGCCATGATGAATATGCCACGCTCACCTTGTAAAATCGACAAGTGTGCAGGATTTATTGGAGCTGCTGTGGAATCTGTTGCATGTGAGTCAATGAAGGGTGCTGCAAACGAAGCTGTTGAAATAAATGATGGTATTACTGACATACTAGTAGCTTTTGATGGCACTTGTCAGAAGTGCGGCTACAGTTCTAAGAATTCTGTTGCTACGGTGACCAGTGTGGATACTGGAAAGGTAATAGATTTTCAGATTGTAACCAAACATTGTTGTAAGTGTAAATCAGGGAATGAAGAAGGGGATATCTGTGACAGAAATTATGAAGAAACAAGTGGAGGTATGGAGGCGTCTGCAGCTATTGAAATTTTTAGTCGATCTGTGAACGAAAGGGGAGTGTGTTACACTAAGTTCTTAGGTGATGGAAACTCAAAAGTATATAACAGTGCAGTAGCCGCTCAGCCTTATGGTGAGAAGATTATCACAAAACTGTAATGTATTGGTCACGTGCTGAAGAGGATGGGCACCAGGTTGAGGAAGTTGCAACAAAGTTTGAGAGACAAGACTGAGGGTAAAATCATAAGATAAGAGGCAGGCTGACAGACAAAATGATTGACAAACTACGGCAGTATTATGGGATGGCCATTAGTAATAATACTGAGGATTTGTGGAAAATTAAGCAGGCAGTATGGCTAACTTCTTCCACAGACTGTCAACTGAGTACACCTCCTTTGGCCTCCTGGACGTTATTCATGGTGCAATAACCGCAATGCTCAGTACTCAAACAGTTCATACAGCCATAAACATTCCATCCCAGCAGCAGTCATGGATATCATAAAACCTGTTTATAGAGACCTGGCAAATCCTGAGTTACTGAAGAAGTGTCTGCATGGTTAGACTCAAAACCCCAATGAGTCGTTCAGTAATCTCATATGGACTCGCTTACCAAAAAATGTTTTTGTTAAATGAAGACGCTAAAGTGGGGGGTCAGTGATGCCGATATTGCTTTTGATGATGGAAACATTGGTAGGGTGAAAGTGCTACAGCGTATGGGGATTAATCCTGGAGCAAACTGCATCAGAGAACTTGGACAGATGGACAAGGTTCGCATTGATAAAGCAGAGTATGCAAAACAGTTGGCCACTAAGGAGTCCAGAAAGAAGAAAAGAAGAAAAAACTTGGTAAAAGATCAAGAGGATAATAAAAAATATGGTGCATGGTGCTTCTGAGTTACCAAAATAAAAAATTAAGCATATATTGAGTTAAAGTCTTTTGAAACTTTAGAAGCTGTTCCTGAAAATTTACATTTTCTGTTGCATTTTTCTCTAAATCTCAGAAACCACTTAGAGTAGAGTATTCAAATTTTCAGGGAGTAATTACATATATATCCTGAGACTACTGAACTAAAAGAAGAACACAGTGTTATGCATAATTAAAATTATTTAGGATAACGTACAAAAAAAGTACACAAATATTTAATTCTGTAATTAAAAAATTGTATTTCTGAAAGCAGTGGCTGAAATGCAATTATTGTAGTTCAGTAGACTCAGAACATACAGTTTAATGTCCTATAAACGTTTCATGTCAATGGCTACAGTGGTTCCTGAAATACAGGGAAGCCAAGTCACTAAATTTGTCATTGTCGGGATAGAGCGTTCCAACTCTCCTTAGTTGAACAATTTGCCTACATTCTGTTGAAACACCACCATGTCGTGCTCTTCTTTCGGAAGCAAAGTAACCACGGAGATCTGTTTTTCATCTCGCACAACGTTCACACAGCCCCTGTGGGATGGTTGGGGGGGGGGGGGGGGGGCGGGGGAGGCAAAGTAACGGCCGAGAGGCGATTATCCTCAAAGTCCCCGTGTCCGCATATGTCCGGACGTCGTAACAGATTTATTCAGGCGAATGCCGCGACAGTTGCTCATTTCCTATTGTGACTACTATGACTTCAAAGTTGCTGTTCATTTAAAAGAATGGTTTTGCGTCGTCTGTGTTATAGTTCTCCCGTGCAGTAATTTATCCATTCATTAATGATGATACTTTTTAAAATTTGAAAAAAAAGATAAATCAGTCAACCTGTCGAAGTAAAATGTGCTTTATTTTGAAACTTAGACATTGCGGATATGTTCTGAATAGGCTTTGAACACGCTGACGCGCACAATGGCTCCAATTGTTAATCACTCTATCCAACAATAGTTGCGTTATGTCTGCAGTAGCCTGGCGTATGTTCGGCTCCAAACGTTTCAAAGTGAGTTTTAGCCAAGCGTGCCGGCCGGAGTAGCCGAGCGTTTCTAGGCGCTACAGTCTGGAACCGTACGACCGCTACGGTCGCACGTTCGAATCCTGCCTCGGGCATGGATGTGTGTGATGTCCTTAGGTTAGTTAGGTTTAAGTAGTTCTAAGTTCTAGGGGACTGATGACCTCAGATGTTAAGTCCCATAGTGCTCAGAGCCATTTGAACCATTTTTTTTAGCCACGCGAACGTGGCGGCCAATTCACACATCCACATCTTGGGATGATCCGGTCGCCAAACGTCTACCTCAGCAAATCGAACGTATCCATGAGCTGTGTGGCATGTAGCGCCATTATGCTAGAACCACATGTTTTCAATATCTGTGGTCTCACGACCTGGTCACAGAAATTCTCGTGACGTGGATCTGAAGTGGTTGCCATTGATGGTTCTTCTCGCATCATCTCCAAAGAAATTAGGTCCACGGTTTAACCCGCACTACACATTGAGTTATTCAATGGTACCTGATACACCACTTGTGGGTTCTTCTAGCTCCAATAACGACGATTTTGCGTATGACGAAGCCACTAAGATAAAAATGCGCCTCACCTGAGAATATGATTTTTCCACTGAAATCGTGATCAGCTTCCAATTGCTGTACGGCGCAGTCAGCGGACTTCACGGCGCAATCTGTGACCTTTTGGCTTCAACTCTTGAGTCTGTACAACTTTGTAAGGCTGTAGTTCCCAAACCTTCCGCGAGATTCGCCAAGTCGATGTCTCAGCTAGCCACAAGCGTTGAGATTGTACTCATAGTGACACAGTCGGCTCTTCCTCAATACTGGTCTCTATTGCGGCAATATTGCCCTCACTCGGCGCTTCATGTTGCCATCTTGGTGGCGTCTGGTCGTCTAGAGTGACATCCCGCTCAAACTTGGCCGCAGTGCGGCGTACAGCCGGGGTAGAGAAACGCCGATGGCGACCCAGTTCTCTACTTGACAAACGATGATCGCCCACAACTGAGCTGCCACTTCGGTGAAATGTTTTAATGATTTCTCGACGTCCAGAAAGCACGAGTCGCTCGCTGCATGATGAAACTGCAAATTGTACTGGATATTTTCACACGTGGAAGCACAGAAGAAATATATTAGAACTGGAAACTACAATTTTAAAAAGTATCAGTCTTAATGGAAGACCCTTCGCTAGAATGGCGCAAATTTAGAAGCGATAATTATTTCTATCGTCCATCGTCTGCCTTATGTAGTGGAAAATAGTAAAATGGAGGCTGAAATATTGAATTCCGTTTACAAACGATGTTTGCTATAGACCGTTCTTTAGCCATCTCTGGCGTTCTAACGCTTGTCATTCCCAGAGCCGTGGCGAAGTGATCCAGCGTCTCTAATAGCTGCTCCCTCCACCACGCCGTACCCACAGTAAAACTACATTTTTTGCAATTTTTCCTACAAATTTTTACAATTTTAAGCAGCTTTAATGAAACAAGCATTATTGAAAATATTACGTGTTGATCAAGAATTGCACACAACAAATTAAGTGTATAACAATAGTAAACAAATTATAAGCTGTATAAACTTTTAATACTTTAAAATTAACGTAAACATAGAAAGTAAAAAGAAATCCATGCCTTTTTCTTTACTGCAGCTACTGTGCATTGGTTCTCATGGGCACGACTGGCAGGTACCAAGAATCGACTGTCTGACACCTGATAAAAGAGCTATATGGATTAGACGTTTAACACCGTGGTTTACAAAGAAACTTATGACATTCGATGCTGTACTGTGTGTCAGTTTCATTCTCGCTATAACAACAACAAAATTCCGACATCCATACACAAGTCCTACGTCCAGTAGATTTACGACAACACTTGCATGAGTATTGCAGTCGATGACTAATGGCAGGGATGTTCACACAGGGAATGAGTTTATTGTTAGACGAACAGAGTATACTTCTCTACAAGTACGAGTAAAAAATCACCTACAGATGGCTTATTCTTTAATTCTTTGTTCATTTACAAAGCAGATCAAATCGGAACTGGGGAGTAGCAAAAATACCATCAGGAGGGACGAGTAAATTACACATCCTCCGAACATTTTTCAAGAACTCCACTGTCGAACATGAGCGCACTGTGTGTGTGTGTGTGTGTGTGTGTGTGTGTGTGTGTGTGTGTGTGTGTGTGTAGGCGGCCTGAGTGAACCATGCGCTCTGGTGTCACACAGACCATGTCAGCTATAGAAGTCTATACGGTAGCAGCGGTTTGTTAATGATATTACTTGGACGAAATGTTACTGCGACAACGTGGTGCCTGCTAAACTAGCATACCTTTCCAGGTTCATCCAAAGACGGTTTGTCTTTCTATTTTTTTTTTCCGGTCAGTTTTTGCGTCCCCTCTGCGCCCTTGGCAAGGGTCTGTCTCACCACCCCCTTGCAGTGCGGCGCCCTCGCCATTCTTCTGCATGAAGTCTCTCTAAAGCTATGTAGTTAATGACACAGACTCGTCGAAAAGGAACAGCCACGTTTCAGCATGGAGCGCTAGGCGCGTAGGCAGTTTGGACTTTGTACAACCTTTCTGGTCTGCTCTGGACCGTTCTGCGGGTTTCGTTATCATCAGGACTTTACTACAACGGAAAATTTTTAGTGATAAACCCTATATTTTCACATGTAATTTGAAAGGCTTCCTCGTGATATGTTCCTTTAATTCTACACAGTAGGTCTTTGCAGCGTCACGCTGTAATGTTTCACTTAAGAGGAGTTAGAACGGATTTTTTTTACATTTTCGGATTTTTATCCCATTATAAACCTTGCAATTTTCGTAAAAAAATTTGTAAACTCGAATGGGAAGTATTTTTTTTAATGTCTGGACCTGTTCAAAAAATTAAAAAATCATTCGCATTACTTCTAGATCAAATGAAGTCAGTAACTTTTTATGTTGAAGGCTATGAACTGCAGTATTACAAACGCGAAATTACGTTGATCCTGTAGGTAGCACCGTCAAAATCAATAAGTAGCTTTTCATAACAGAAACCCACGTAGTGTGTACAAGTTCTAAGAATTCTGTTGCTGCAGTGTCCAGTGTGGATACTGGGAAGTCCAGATTCTGGAGAAAAAAAAATTATAATAAATCAGTGGACCGAGCAGAACATATCTGTCACATATAATTTGCAATTTGTTACGGCGAACTAACGTTGTAATTAGTAATATTAGAAGCCAAGATCGCTTGGTGTGAAATAGTGTATTCCATGACTATTTTCAACGGTAACTAGCTGTCAGCTTCAGATCTCTCAGAAATATAACTACACATCAGTCGCGTCGACATACTGAGAAATGCTCCAATTACAATAATACAGCTCCACACTGGTTTGTCAAATATATAAAACTTCCGAAATAAAATGTCCACAGTAGCACCAACAAGGAGTACAGGAGCAAAAACAGGTACATCAGTAAATATGATGCGTCGATGCATGACCATTATAAGACTCATGTAACATGTACCATATATAAAAAGAAAGATGATGAGATAGTCCCGAAACGCGTCGTAAGAAGAAACAATAAAGAAATTCATAAGAAACGAGCGAATATTTTTGAGCAACTGTGCAGCATTTTTAAAGTCTGTTTCGTAGTTACTGTGGTAAAGGTCGCCTTCCTCTTTAAGGATTTTTGATCCAATGTAGATGTATTCAGTAACTTTTAATCACAACTTTAGAAACAGTTTCTGAAAATCTCTGTAACCGCTTGGAGTAGAGTAATCAAATTTTCAGGGAGTTGCAACACATCTATACTGAGTCTACTGAACTAAAATAAAAACAGAATGTGAATTACGATTAAAATTATTTTGCAGAGCGTACAAAATATACAAAATTTTAACTATAGGTAAAGAATTGTATTTCCGAAACTACTGGCTGAAATGCAGTGATTTTAATTCAGTACACAAAGAAAATAACGTGTAATGCCCTGTGAAACTCTCATGTCCATTACTACAGTGGTTTCTGAAGTACAAGGAAGTCAAGTAACAAAATACAACGTTGTCGATATAACAGCACCCACATGTATATCTTCCGCAAGCCATGGTGGAGGGTACCATGTGCTACCACTAGGCATTTCCTTTCCTGTTCCACTTGCAAATAGGGGGCTCCAACTCCCCTAGAGTGAATGTACTTGAGTTATCTTATCTTTCGTGCATACAGGATGGCGCAGATAAAAGTACACCGTACAAGCCGGCCGGGGTGGCCGAGCGGTTCTAGGCGCTACAGTCCGGATGACCGTGCGCGTCTGCACGCCGTTTCCGGGTTTCGGGGAGAAGGGTTATATAACGAGGGTGGCCGGTGTGGTGGACAGCCTGGATGTGGTTTTTAGGCGGTTTCCCACATCCGACTTCGTGATTAGCAGACAGGTACCCACGTCCCGACTCAATTACACGGTTCACAAACATTTCGAAAACTTTTTCACATGGAATAACACTTGACGCAGACAGTAGGAGTACACAGAAAGGGTGGAGGGAGGGGGGGGGGTGGTAACAGGAAGGGCATCCGTCCACTGACAGTGCCACAACCAAAAATTGACATGTCGGCACCTTGAAAATACGAGACAAAGGCAGCAAAAGAGAACCAAAGACACGAAGGTAAAACCCTTGATCGTAAAATGTCTGGCCTTTGCTGGTGATATAGCCATCATAACAAATAAGAGGAAAGTTGTCAAAGAAGCTCTAGAGACACTATAAGAAATCTCAGCCAAAACAGGACTACAAATCTGGTACGAAAAAACGCAGTACGTGGACACAAAATACATAGACAGATACCCTCTGGTAATGAAGTATGGAAAGGTAACACAAGTAGAAAGTTTCAAATACTTGGGAGAGAGTATACAGAAAACAGGACAGAACTCAACATCCAATGAAGAATGAATCAGAGAACTACAAAAAACATACAGACTTACATGGAACCATTACAACAACAGAAGTATTTTCCTCAATGCCAAAGCAAGACAGTACAGTGCAGTAATCGCACAAGAGGCCTTGTATGCCTCAGAAACAGCAGTAATCCCGGGAAGATCGAAAATCAGGAAAAGAAGGGGAAAGGTCTTCGGACACATACATAGTATGAACGAAAACAGACTGAACTAGAAGAGTCTTAACGTAATGACAACTAATGCGATGAAAACGAACTGGCTAAAGGAAATCCGAGAAGACCTCAAGAAATTGAACATCTCCACAGGCGACGACAGACAGGGAAATAACAGAGAAAAAATTCAGGAAACAGAAATGTCAGCAAACGCCCAAAGAGAACAGGAAAGAAGTGGACAGGAGAGAGGATGAAGAAACACAGTGAATATATGGGGGCTGGTTTTTCGGAAGAAAAAAGAAAGAAATAATGCTATGTAAATTGTGCTTTAGCACTCTCCTTCAAGGAGAATTAATGATGATGATGATGATAATTATAACAAGGGCAAAATTCCGACACAACAATACTGTTGTAAAACCAACAATCATCTACGCAAGTGAGACACTAACCCTTCACAGAAAAGAACAACTTGAAGACATCAAAAAAGAAGAGAGAAAGAGCATCAGGAAAATTCTAGGGGGAAGACATACCCAAGACGGTTATAGGCTACAATCAGTTAAAACAATAGAAAAGTTTTCAAACATCGAAATTGATATAAGGAAAAGGCGAATGAAATTCTTTGGCCACCTCTGCCGACTACCAGAAAATCGATTGACGGAGAGAATAATAGCTTATGTAACCTCACTTAAGAATACCACACCTTGGCTAGATGAAATTCGAAAGGACCTAAATAATGCAAGCCTAAGACCAGCCGACATTCTAGGAAGAGACGAATGGAAAGTTATATCACAGCAATCAAAAGAAAAACAGTACAGACCAAAGTGGTTGAACGAGCGTAAACAAGCCTTTTCGGAAAGAATGAAAGCCTATTGGAAGAACAAGTCAGAGAAAAATTGATAGTTACTTGCTTAACGTCTTCCATTTCTGGGGAGAATTCGCCAATACTACTACTACTACTACTAATAATAATAATAGCTGTGAAACACGGCCTGAAGTTGCTACTAGGGTGCAGGTGACAAGTAGAAACAGTAGCAGATAAATTAACAGATTAACTAACACCATTTTAGTTTTCAAGCGTTTTCTAATTTTTTATTTTCTTCTGTCACTATTAAATTGATTCGTAAATAAGTTACGTCTTCCATCCAGGCGGGAGACCATACTCCCTTGTTTTGATCCTTTCTAGAATTTTAACACCCGCCCCCGTAGCCGATGTCGCTGACGGACTCTAGTGCGGTGGCGCACGACTCGACAGTAATTCGCATTCGGATTTGGCAGTGGATAATTTCCGCTTCCAGTATTTGCCCGGTAAGGGAGGGAGAGATGCTGGTGGCGTAAAGCCATTGCGACAGTGTCCTGGTTTAAATACGGAACCTTTCCGCAGTCTCTCATGAAGTATGGGTATGGGACACTGTTTGTGATCCGCCCAACCGCTCGGCTAGCCTCTTGGTGCTATTAGAGAGGGGAAGGCTACGTGCCAGCAGCGGGTTTCACCCTCCCCCTGCCCTTCATACGTAGGAGCAGAAGACTAACACTACACTATCCAAGCACTCATCCACGCGACACAGATACACACCAGACAGTTCGTAACAGGACGCAGGAAGGAAACGGCGAACCATTGGGACACTGCACAGGATGCCGATGCATGTTTCATGTATCTGCTCCCCAGCATTTCATTCAGCAAGTATGGGACGCTATATATGTTAGAATTTTAACCAACTCTTCTCGTCTGCAGTGCCCCATCTTCGCACAAGTTGTTAACATACAGCGTACATTTTTTTGTCCTGACGAATACAAAATTCTAGTGAACTATGGCCACAGGACAGCGGTATTCTAGTTAAGCAAATGCAAGACATTGTACGAGGTCTGTTCAAAAAAATCCGGACCTTTGTCCACAAAATTTTTTCACGGTTACCTTTCACTTATTGTGATTGGTCTCTTTCTAAATATTCTCCTCCACAATTGATACAAATCTCCCTACGTTGTTTCCACTTCCGGAAGCAGTCTTGCTACGCCTCTTGCTAGATCGCGCGAAGCGCCGTCTGCGAATTTTCCTTTATCTCGTCTAACGTTGCAAATCTTCGTTCTTTCAACGGGGTTTTCAATTTTGGAAATAAAAAAAGTCCGCAGGAGCCACGTTTGGAGAATACGGAGAATGAGGCAGACAGTGATATCGTTTATTGTGCAACAGTCACGCACCAACAGGGAGAAATGTGCGGCTGCGTTGTCGTGATGCAAAAGCCACGAATTGTCTCGCCATGTTTCGGGCCGTTTCCTTCTCACATTTTCTCGCAGGCGTCGCAACACGTCCCGATAGAACCATCGCTTAACAACAGTTTGTCGCTGTGGCACGAATTCATGATGAACTAATCCTTCAAAGTCAAAAAAACTATCAACATGGCTTTGACATTTGACCTGACCACGCGAGCTTTTTTTCTTTGTCTTCGAGAACCTCTCGCGACCCACTGTGAAGACTGAACCTTGCTCTCAACATCATAACCGTTGACTCACGTCTCATCACCAGTTATGATTGTCTTAACAAACATCCCGTTCTCAAAAGCTCTCCACAGACTGCGAGGCGAAGGTCTGGTCTTGGTTCATCAACCGTGGGACGAGCTTGGCGGGAATACAATGCATTCAAGATGCTTTGTCAAGATTTCGTGACATGATGCAACTGAAATGTTACATTCTTCTGCAGTCTCTCGGACAGACATTCTCCGATTGGCACGCACAATTTCGTTGACGTTCCTGACAAATGAACGTCGTCGGCAGTTGTCGAATGGCCTCTTGAACGACGGTCATCTTTAACTTCCGTCCGGACATTTTTAAAGAGTGCCAACCATTCGTAACGCCTAGTACGGCTTAAACACAGATCACTGTAGGCTTCCTGTATCATTTGCTGTGTCTCTGTAACTGTTTTCTTCAGTTTCACAAAGGATTTAATGCACACGCGTTGCTCCTCTAACTCTACTATCTCGAAATTCGCGAACTGTGTGACATGACGTTTTACTCAATACATCAGTGAACAATAACTAAAAGACATACGACAGTGAAGCTTCCGGCAGTTACACATTAGGCACAGGCGTGTGCAGGGATGCCAATCACATTTCGCTGCACCTCACCATTGGCGCGAAATTACGAATGTTCCGGAATTATTTGAACAGACATCGTAAATGGATTAGAGGGCTGGAACACAGGACGTAATGGAGCGGTAAAAGGGTAGAATATTCGTAGTGTTTCGAGCCTTGTGCCGTGGTTAGAGGGTATCTGTGCGTGCGCGCCAGCCTTTGTCCGTGAGTGGCTCGTTGTCAGTCGCGGCCGACGCCTTGAGATAGCGGTTCGCGTCAACAGTATTCTAATCTCGTTATTCTGATCTCTGACGTCTGTAGGTGTGTGCGCTAGAGGACTTGCAATCAGTGGTCACGTGGAAGTCCAGCTGCGACAAAAATACACAAATGGCCATTAAAATTGCTACACCAAGAAGAAATGCAGATGATAAACTGGTATTCATTGGACAAATATATTATACTAGAACTGACATGTGATTACATTTTCACGCAATTTGAGTGCATAATGCCGGAGAAATCAGTACTCAGAACAAACACCTCTGGCCGTATTAACGGCCTTGATACGCCTGGGCATTGAGTCAAACAGAACTTGGATGGCGTGTACAAGTACAGCTGCTCATGCAGCTTCAACACGATACCACAGTTCATCAAGAGTAGTGACTGGCGTATTGTAACGAGCCAGTTGCTCGGCCACCATTGACCAGACGCTTTCAATTGGTGAGAGATCTGGAGAATGTGCTGGCCAGGGCAGCAGTCGAACATGTTCTGTATCCAGAAAGGCCCGTATAGGACCTGCAACATGCGGTCGTGCATTATCCTGCTGAAATGTAGGGTTTCGCAGGGATCGAATGATGGGTAGAGCCGCGGGTCGTAACGCATCAGAAATGTAGCGTTCACTGTTCAAAGTGCCGTCAATGCGAACAAGAGGTGACCGAGACGTGTAACCAATGACACCCCATACCATCACGTCGGGTGATACGCCAGTATGGCGATGACGAATACACGCTCCCAATGTGCGTTCACCGCGATGTCGCCAAACACGGATGCGACCATCATGATGCTGTAAACAGAACCTGGATTCATCCGAAAAAATGATGTTTTGCCATTCGTGCACCCAGGTTCGTCATTGAGTACACCATCGCATGCGCTCCTTCTGTGATGCAGCGTCAAGGGTAACCGCAGCCATGGTCTCCGAGCTGATAGTCCGTGCTGCCGCAAATGTCGTCGAACTGTTCGTGCAAATGGTTGTTGTCTTGCAAACGTCCCCATCTGTTGACTCAGGGATCGAGACGTGGCTGCACGATCCGTTACAGCCATGCGGATAAGATGCATGTCATCTCGACTGCTACTGATACGAGGCCGACGGGATCCTGCACGACGTTCCGTATTACCCTCAGGGTCACACCGATTCCATATTCTGCTAACAGTCATTGGATCTCGACCAACGCGAGCAGCAATGTCGCGATACGATAAACCGCAATCGCGATAGGCTACAATGCGACCTTTATCAAAGTCGGAAACGTGATGGTTCGCATTTCTCCTCCTTACACGAGGCATCACAACAACGTTTCACCAGGCAACGCCGGTCAACTGCTGTTTGTGTATGAGAAATCTGTTGGAAACCTTCCTCATGTCAGCACGTTGTAGGTGTCGCCACCGGCGCAAGCCTTGTGTGAATGCTCTGAAAAGCTAATCATTTGCATATCACAGCATCTTCTTCCTGTCGGTTAAATTACGCGTCTGTAGCACGTCATGTTGGTAGTGTAGCAGTTTTAATGGCCAGAAGTGTAAGTTTCACAATCGAAAAGTTTTACGTTCGTATAGCTTGGAAATATACAAATATTCTTTAAGCTACATTCTGGATTACGCAAGTGTATACGTTAGGGCGTTATCACTAAAATCATTTGTAGAATACTTGTTTTTGATTACTGTCTGAAAGGGCAGATGCTGATATATCTTACAGAAGGATTTTAATGATTACTAACCAATTGTCCGGATACTTGTTATACCCCATTTTTATAACTGATAGGGAAAGGAATGGAGTCTAGGAAGTTACGCTTTACATACGGGTTAAATTTTCACAGAACTGTGACCAATCAGCGCAGCGACCCACGAAATTATGTCTTCAACACAACTATCGGCCTTTTTTGGGTATTTTTACGTTTCACCCTTTCAGTCCCGCTCTCCACTCCTAAGCGTGATAGGGGTGTCATACGGCAACAGTATTTTTCCAGACAGTCGTATAGTACTAAGTTGGGATGAAGTCACCCCAGGCGCTCATGTTACCCCTTCCTGTCACCATCTCCACCCTTAGCGGTTAAAGTATTCGAACCACTCACATGTCTGGAAACCTACTCCGTATCCTCGGACCTTTCAGACCTTAGTTAAAAGGCTGTTCCACAGTGGGGCACCGTGTCAGATGCTGTCCGGAAATCTAGGAGTGTGGAATCTGCCTGTTGCCATTCATCCGTGGTTCCCAGTACACTGTGCCAGGGCAAGCTGAGTTTCGCCGTACTGATCTGTGGGCAGAAACTTTGCTGTCACAAAGAAATGTGTTGTGTAATTTTTCGTTTATTTATAGACGCAATCACGTTCTTATGACATGTAGTTCGTAGTATTTCTCATAAATTCAGTTAGATTACTAATAAGCCTGGTTAAATATTGCACTTGTTTTTAGGTTTTGATATAAATTTTCTTTTGTTATAGAATCTGAAGATGGTCATTGTATGGCCGAAACCGATTATGACTGTGTCATAAGAATGTGATTGCGTCTATAAATAAACAAAAAAAATTTACAAAATAATAAATCACTCCATTGACAAAATGTCGTTTTTTCCAGAATTGTACTGCAAACAGACGTTAACGATATTAGTCTGTAGTTTTTCGGGTCCATTATTTTACCCTTCTTATAATCGAGCGTCACTTGTGATTTCTTTTCAATCGCCTGGAACGCAAGAGATTAGCTATAAATGCAAACTGCGTCAGAGGCCACTGCCGAGGACTACTCTCAAGCTGCTTCTCAACATCATGGAGGCCTATTACTGTGTCCTCCACATGAGAGTCTGTGCAATTCTCGAACATTATGGGCAGTAGCTGGCGCCCGCAAGTGACCTGGATGTGCTCCAGGTGGCCGAGACATTGGCGATATTTCTCCGACGTCCTTTCCAAGCTGCTTGAGCAAGATTCTGGCCTTGTTGTCGTGAAAGACAAGAAGTTGAAAGGGATGCAGATGCTCTTCAACAGTGTTCACGCATGCCACTCTCTCATGGTGCTTCCGATTAATGCCAAAGAAAGCCCTGGCGAATGTTCCCTATAGCACAGTCCCGCTCCCATCGCCGTGCGTTCTTGGCGTGGTATATACACTGAAGGGCCAAAGAAACTGGTACACCTGCTTAATGTCGTGTAGGGCCCCCGCGAGCACGCAGAAGTGCCGCAACATGACGTTGCATGGACACGACTAACGTCTGAATCCTGCACGGCTGTCCATAAATCTGTAAGAGTACGAGAGGGTGGAGATCTATTCTGAACAGCACGTTGCAAGGCGTTCCAGATACGCTCAGTAACGCTCATATCTGGGGAGTTTGGTGGGCAGCGAAAGTGTTTAAACTCAAAAGAGTGTTTCTGGAGCCACTCTGTAGCAATTCTGGACGTGTGCGGAGTACATTGTCCTGCTGGAATGGCCCAAATCCGTCGAAATGCACAGTGGACGTGAATGGGTGCAGGTGATCACAGGACGCTTTCGTAAGTGTCACTTGTCAGTCGTGTCTAGACGTATCAGGGGTGCCATATCACTCCAACTGCATACGCCCCACACTAGTACAGAGCCTCCACCAACTTGAACAGTCCCCTGTTGACATGTAGGGTGCATGGATTCGTGAGGTTGTCTCCATACCCGTATACGTCCATCCGCTAGCTAGATACAATTTGAAACGAGACTCGTCCGACCAGGCAGCATGTTTCCAATCAACAGTCCAATGTCGGTGTTGACGGGCCCAAGCGAGGTGCAAAGCTTTGTGTCGTGCAGTCATCAAGGGTTGACAAGTGAGTCTTCGGCTCCAAAAGCCCATATCGATGATGTTTCGTTAAATGGTTCGGACGCTGTCACTTCTTGATGGCACAGCATTGAAATCTGCAGAAATTTGTGGAAGGGTTGCATTCTGTCTAGCTGAAAGATTCTCTTCAGTCATCCCATTCTTGCAGAAGCTTTTTCCGGACGGAGCGATGTCGGAGATTTGAGTTTTTACCGGATTCCTGATATTCGCGGTACACTCGTGAAATGGTCGCACGGAAAAATCCCCACTTCATCGCTACCTCGGAGATGATGTGTCCCATCGCTCGAGCGCCGACTACAACACCACGCTCAAACTCGCTTACATCTTGAAAATCTGCCACTGTAGCAGCAGTAACCGATCTAACAACTGCGCCAGACACTTGTGTTATATAGGCGTTGCCGACCGCAGCGCCGTATTCTGCGTGTTTACATATCCCTGTTTTTAATACGCATGCCCGTTCAGTTTCTTTGTCGTTTCAGTGTGTTTCGAGCAGCCGATCGCCTAATCGACTAGAAACGTGATTAATCCGACCGGACGACACGTTGACATTGATTCAGAGTGCAGTCTGGATGATCCTGTGCCCACTGCAATCCTGCTGATTACACTATCTGACCAAAATTTTCTGGACACCTATTAGCCTTTGACGCTTTGAACTATGCTGAGAACACTTTCAGTAAGGTGGAGGAATGGTAGCCCATTCTTCCTCTAGAAGCAAAACCAGAGATGTTGGTAATGATAGTCGCTAAGGTCTGGAGCGAAGTAGACGTTGGACCCACACCAAAGGTGTTCCCTAGCGTTCAGGTCGTCACTCACAAGTGCTTCTCTGTGACAGGCTCCTTTATCATGCTGATGGAATCAACGATAGTCTCCGAAGTGTTCCTCTACTGTATGCAGTACACAATGATGTGCAACGTGTTCATATCCTTCCGTACTTAGCGTTTTCATAAGGGCAGTGAAGGGACCACACTCTAACCACGGAAAACACCGTCATATCGTAACACCAGCTCCTGAGTGCTTCACTCTTGGCACTACACACGATGCAGTTAACTTTCTCCAGCAATTCTGCTTGGTCTTGGTTTAGCTGCGGTTGTTCTTTCACATTTCCGCTTCACTGTCACATTACCAACAGTGGACTTGCGTAGCTATGGAATTGTTGAAATGTCCCAGATGAATTTGTTACCCACATGACATCTAGTGACCAGTCGAAGTTCGAAGACACAGAGTTTTTCTGACCTGCTCGTTCTGCTGTTATTGATTGTTTGCTGACAACGCAATTCTCCTCACCCGCTATTTCACTAGCGGGTCCGACTCTCGTGGCATCTAGTGATCAATTTCACATTATGGTCAGATAACGCGTGTCGTTGAGCCAACACGGGAAAACGTAAGGGACGTCTGCTGCGAAACCTCGCGTTCAAACGTGTGCGACGGACTGTGCGCTCCGGAACACTTGACCTCCCACCATTATTGTACTCTGCCGTCAGATCTGTCACAGATCGCCGTTGTTACACAGCAGGCGACATTCCGACCTCCACTGTTTGTGACGAGGCGTCGACGTCCAACACCTGGTCGCCTACACTTTGTCCCTCCCTCCTTCAACCACTTACCGTAAATACTCACGACTGCAGCTCACCAACAGCGACAGTCGACCAGTTTCGCAATTTCAGAGGTGTTCCTTCTCAGGCACAGGCCCGTAACAATCTTCCCTTTGTCAGAATACCTCATATTGGTTCATTTCCTCATTTAATACCCATATGGAATGATTCCCCACCCTTCATTGCTTCGCTTACATACTTTCCCTACCGTGTCACGTGTCCGCAATATCAACAAGCTGCTTTCAGTTTCGCGGTGGGCAGCGGCGTAATACTTTGGCGCTTGAGAGTACAGTAACGAGTCTGGTTGAAACTACTCCAGGTATTCGACGTTTATACTTGCCATTCACTACGTTCCCACTCACCAGAAATAATGTTGCTAGGGGTGCCTTTATTGCCACGGTAATCGCCTCCCGCCAAGTCATACGTTTACCATATTTGATGGAACTGATAAATTTCAAGAGACATTAAATACGGTTGAATGCCCCAAATTTTTCGGTGTACATAGACTTGAACTGGAAGAAGTAGGGTTGAGAAAAACCTGAGTGTTAAGAAAAAGGACCCAGTGGATTTTATTGGGTTTTTGGGATTTTTTCGTATTCATGATTAAATAGTTTAGTTTCAAATTCATATGATTAATTTATTCAGTATAGTAAACCATTCCTACAACTACTGTATTACTGACTCATTTCTTGCCCTGCCAACACTGTATACATTGACAGAATATTCTCCATCTACAGGCTTGTTTGGTCAAAATTAAGAAAGAAAAAGTTCAGCTACGTTTCTTCGTATACAGTAAAACTCCCTCAAAATGGAATCCAATGGGATAAAATAATTTTCTACATTGGACATGTTTCCGGATCACACAAAACTCACTAGGCTACATAAAATTTGTCAGGTATCATGCACAAAGGTATAAATTTATAAACGTGTTTACGCAGTATGTGCACTCCTGCACAATAGATGTTCGTTTACTCTATATTGTACAAATGAACGCTAGACTATTACACTAACTGATAAATAATACGGCATTCCTGTATTTTTACTTCAACTTTAAATTCGTTTATTTTGTTGTATCTAATACACTTTATTCCTGTGTTTGTTTGCTTTACATTTCACTTTTTTGCCACACATCAAGGAGGGAAATCTGTATGAATTTCCCTTTCAGAATTTTTTTTTTTTTCTACGCAATGTTTTGCACTGTACTGTAGTTCCAACAGCATGGGAGAATTTCTGTGGACTGTAAATTGCTATCATCGTTTACGCTTGCAATAGCTTCTTCGGGAAATTAATTTTGCAAGGGACATGGAAATGGAAATGCCTTGTTAGGGCCTCCCGACGGGTAGACCGTTCGCCTGGTGCAAGTCTCGATTTGACGCCACTGCGGCGACTTGCGTGTCGATGGGGATGAAATGACGATGATAACGACAACACATCACCCAGTCCCTGAGCGGAGAAAATTTCCGACCCAGCCGGTAATCGAACCCGGGCAGTTAGGTATGATATTCCATCGTGCTGACCACTCAGCAACCAGGGGCGGACGCTATGGACATAATTTTGGTCCTTTTCTTCGTCCTTATCATTTTCTGTGTTCCGGATTCCTGTTAAATTTGTTGCTGACGTAAAAGTGGAATGAAATGACAGAAAGTTATAACTTCGAATGTTGTCATCTGCACTACTCCTTGAGCTTCGATGGCCACAAAACCGTCTTGTTCTTGAGCTCCAAACCCCGCTTTGCTGAAGCACTTGGTAACAGTTTCAGAAGTCATTTCCCTTAATGCCAAGTCAATCCAGTTTACTGCAACCAGGACAGAAACTGACCGTGCAAGAGCAAATGCACTTCCTGCTTCCTCAACACAAAGAATACGATATTGCATCTATAATCACACATAATCTGACTTGAATGTGTAAATAAACCCACGGTCCATTGGTTGTGGCGGGAACCGAGCCAGTTTCACGTTTGATAACTTGACTTCCGGGTGGCAGGTTGCATTGTCTGGGAAAAGGAAAACTTTGCAATTTCCTGTTTTCAGTTTGGCGTTGAAGATCCCTGCCATTCTTCCGTAAGACCACACACCACCGTGCCTTTTTATTGCTTTGCCAGATAACTGACGTCTATGTTTTCGAAACAACGCGGTTTTGCCGCCTTTCCAATCACCACTGATTTCTCCTTTTCACCTCGAATTGCTAGCTTTTGAAGGCAGTGCGCTGTGAAACAGACCTGTTTTATCGGCTCTGAACACGTCTTTCGGGTCATAATTCGCAATTAGGACGTACATTATTGTCTTCCGTTCTGTTGCTACACTTTCCTGCACATCCTTAGCTCACCCACACACTTCATTCCACAGGATGTTGTGAAACTGTCCAGCCTTTCCGTGTATGCCTAAAACACGTATTTATAACCCTGGGTTTGGCGTGGGGCGGCGGAGGGGTGAAGTGGACCGCGGTAGTCGTCGTGGGGTTGTGGACCACTGCGGCGGGGACGGAGCCTCTCCGTCGTTTCTAGGTCCCCGGTTAACATACAATACAATACAAACCACGTATTTCCAAGCTCTTTGGCTCACTATGTAACGAGGTCCAGACAAAGTTATTTTCCCGCGCAAACAAACCGTTCCCACATTATTTTGTTCATTTCCCTTCTTCTTCGCCTTTCAAAAAAATGTTCAAATGTGTGTGAAATCTTATGGGACTTTACTGCTAAGGTCATCAGTCCCTAAGCTTACACACTACTGAACCTAAATTATCCTAAGGACAAACACACACACCCATGCCCGTGCGAGGACTCGAACCTCCCCCGGGACCAGCCGCACAGTCCATGACTGAAGCGCCCCAGACCGCTCGGCTAATCCCGCGCGGCTCTTCGCGTTTCTTTTCATTTGCCCGTTCCCAATAAACCATTCTACCAGTATCTTATTCTTGTTTCTTAAAGTATCGTAAATTTGTGTTTGGCATTTGAAACGCCACATTATTTCGTGCACAGAGAGTTGGTCTTTCTCACTCGCCTCGATTACCAAAGTGTTAGCCACATATGCTTTTTGTTCGACATCATTTTATCACTTAAAGCGCTACTAGTCAACTGAAACGGACAGAAAATAATGCAGTTAGTGCATTCGTTTGGAAACCTTGACTTTGCCGGGTAAAACCACTGTTTATCAGAACACCATTCACCTCTTTCATTGTGCACACCTCTTTCACTGCGCAGATTGCAGCAGTGTCCACAGTTGCGCTACAGTGTTCCAGTGTGCGTCCTCCATGGGTCAATAACAACGGAAAACCAGAAACCCTGACAAACAGAGCGCTCACGAGGGTATCAGTTCCTTCCATGTATCAACACTACGCGTTAACTTGTTCGTTGTTGCACAGAGCGGTGCAATTTGGTTTTGCGCCGCTTTGTGTTATGAGTAGCGTTCTTGTAGAGTCGTGAATAACTTGCCGCGTGTTACAGAATGAATTATTAACAAAAGTCTTAAAATTTTCTCTCCGTTTCCGCTTTAGACAAGTTCTGCGTTACAAAAAAAAAATTAATGTGTAAAAGTGTATTGTACGTCTCAGTCCTGATTTGGGCAGATTTCCGACTTATACACGTTCCGCATTGATCAAGTTTTACTGTAATTGGTAATCTTGGATTCCATCGAATTAGCCGCCCACATATTTTGCATTTTTCCATTCAATAATGTCTTACAGAATAATTCTCTGGGGTAACTTGCTACTTACAAGGGAACCCCCCCCCCCCCCCCATCGCACCCCCCTCAGATTTAGTTATAAGTTGCACAGTGGATAGGCCTTGAAAAACTGAACACAGATCAATCGAGAAAACAGGAAGAAGTTGTGTGGAACTATGAAAAAATAAGCAAAGTATGCAAACTGAGTAGTCCATGCGGAAGATAGGCAACATCAAGGGCAAACTGAACTCAGGAGCGCCGTGGTCCCGTGGTTAGCGTGAGCAGCTGCGGAACGAGAGGGCCTTGGTTCAAGTCTTTCTTCGAGCGAAAAGTTTAATTTTTATTTTCAGTCAATAATCAAAGTTCAGGCACTCACACATAATCAACTTCGCTCTCCAAAATTCCAGGACATGTTCAGATTTGCTTGGACATATGCAGGATTTGACGGTCTACACATGGAAAAATTTGAAAACGTTAGAAACATATGTTTTGACAGAGTACAGGGAAAAGTGTGCGACTGTGAAACTGTTGGATTCATTTGTTGCAGTTTATGTGACAAACTCTTATGTTTTCATCTCTTTTTTGAGAATAATTATCACATCCACAAGAAAACCTAAATTGGGCAACGTAGAAGAATCTTTTTCCCCATTCGCCAAGTGTACAAGTTAGGTGCGTCGACAACATATTCCTGTCATGTGACGCACATGCCGTCACCAGTGTCCTATAGAATATATCAGACGTGTTTTCCTGTGGAGGAATCGGTTGACCTATGACCATGCGATCAAATGTTTTCGGTTCCCATTGGAGAGGCACGTCCTTTCGTCTACTAATCGCACGGTTTTGCGGTGCGGTCGCAAAACGCAGACACTAAACTTATTACAGTGAACAGAGACGTCAATGAACGAATGGACAGATCATAACTTTGCGAAAATAAAGAAATTAAAATTTTCACACGAGGGAGGACTTGAACCAAGGACCTCTCGCTCCGCAGCTGCTCACGCTAACCACGGGACCACGACGCTCCTGAGCTTATAATATCCTTGATGTTGCTTATCTTTGCATGGACTACTCAGTTTGTATATTTTGCTTATTTTTTCATAGTTCCAATCAACTTCTTTCTGTTTTCTCGATTGATCTCTGTTCAGTTTTTCAAGGCCTATCCACTGTGCCAACTTATAACTAAATCTGAGGGGGGTGCGATGGGGAGGTTCCCTTGTTAGGAAGAAAGTACTGACTGCACAAAGCTCAGCAATAAGTATAATATGTGACATTAAAAAAAGGACCCAGTGAGAAGCACTGGGTTTTATTGAGTTTTTGATTTTTCTCGTATTGACGAATAAGTAATTCCGTTTAAATTTCTATGGTTAATATCTTCAAGAAGCTAGCCATTTTACCTGCACAATTTGGTAATGAAATTCGTCACAAATAACCCATCGCAGTTTCAGAAGAATAGTGATGACCATACGTACAACACTGGAGGAAAAAGGATAGAGGAATGGCCTAAATAATGTCCACCATAATCTTTTATGTGAAATTCCAGTACGTGTAGAAGTTCTCTACGTGCTTGTGAAACACTCCGGTGAACCAACAGAATGTTGAAAGGTGGCTACACTGAGCCACTGCGCCAGAGATTGCGCCAAAGAGTATTATTAAGCCGCCTCCACAGTGCTTGTCGAGAGCTCGTAGTAGTCAGTGCTTGTCGAGAGCTCGTAGAAGTCAGTGCCTGTTAAGAACTCGTAGCAGTCAGTGCCTGTCGAGGTCTCGTGGTAGTCTGTGCTGAGATGTTGTAGCAGAGAGTGTTTGTTGAGATGTGCTATTAGGCAGTGCTTGCTGAGATGTGATATTGGAGAGTTCTGGTTGAGATATAATGTAAGGATTAGAATGATTTTCATCAATATAAATGAGGTAATTAACTCAGTTGGTTTTTATTTTAGTGTCCTAAATAATGCGTCATTACAGGTTCAGTCAACAAAGCATCTGGCGTGTGTTCTTGTATTAGAGTGTAATTCTGCTTTCCTTACGCAATTATCGTATTTCTAATTTTCTTTTATCACGTCAGTAAAATTGGTATTTAAAAATTCTTGTCTTGTTGAAGAAGAACCGTGCCAGATGTCCGTTGAGTCATACTTCCACATACAGAACAGTTATACTTATGCTTTGGTTTCGTAGGTTTTATAGTTGCTGGGGACTTAATTAATTAATTAATTGTGTTAACGAAAAATTTCATTTCATTCTTGTTGTTGTTCTTTGCAGTCAGATAGCGTAATAATACTAGTCAGGGCCAACCGATTACGAGACACAGCGTAATCGGACATACAGCTACAAAAAACTAAAAAATATTTTCAATCATATTTAATTAAGCCCCCATGCAATGTCTTATACTCCATCCACACACTGTTCATTTGCATGTTCAGACGAGATACAACTGACGGGCACTGTACTAGTCTCACACAAGTTAGCGAAAGTCTGAGTAACAGTTTTGAACCCTGTACTCTGCGGCTAGGAAATCGATAAATAAATCCAAAGCAACTAGAGTACCAACACGCGAAATGAAAACTTACCTCATGAACCAATTCAGTCTCTGTAATCAATAAAATTTGGACGCATGTTATATGGAATGTTTTGTTCGAATTACTCAATGAAATTAAATCTAAACTACGTATTATATCTCGTTCAACCGCCTGTATTCACACAGGTAAGAACCACTTGAACTGTCGGTTCCCGAAATCAAAACGTTTTTTCACCTCGTTCTTCGTGTTACTAGTCTAAACGAACGCACTTATTGTCATCTACATTGTGAGTGCCTGTGGTTGAACCCCTCATAGCCACGACGAAATCCTACATCCACTCCTTTGAACTCCAAAAAAATGTAAAATATTTCTCATCAGTCCTGACCTCAAGAGCTGTGTATGTGATTACATCTTTTTCTTTTTTTTTCAGATAACAGTTGCGAAAGTTGCTTACTGTCGTCTTGTAACAATATTCGTCAAATTTCTGGGTCGAGGAGAGAGTGTTCGCCACCTAAAACTGCATACGCTTTGCATGACATCAGATTTTGGCAATGAATGCTTTCTGCAGATGTCCGAGTCAGTGCACTCAAAGATATTTGGTCCTACATTAATGTAAGAAACGATGACGCCAAGTAAAAGCTTATTTATTGAATTTCACTGTAGCTATGGTGTTTTCGAGTGCACGCAGGACAGGCCGACGATCCTTTTCATTTCGTAAATTCGCAGGTTCTGTCAGAATCTTGATTTTCTGTCATTCCAGTTTCGTTATTGACCTCCTGTGTCTTCTTTTGTTTCACTTACTTCAACAAAACACTACCTTATCGTAATACCTACGACTTACCACAGATAAAGGTATAAGTACGAATATTTACAACAAACTAGTTGCATGACAAATGTTTATTATAAGAGAGAGAATGTGACGTAGAAACACCATTTTCCCCTCAATAAATGGAGCTTTATCAGGATGTGCCGACCTTTGTAACGCGGCTTTTTGAAGGATAACTACACATTACATTACATCATTACAATCGGTACGATCTCTGCCAGAGGAAATACTCTTTTCTAGCATCCCAGCCTTTTTCACTCTCTGTTCTTCTCCACTACATTGTCTTAGAAACTTTGGCGTGAAACGAAACAAAAGTATTGCAGTCGTTCCCAAGGAAAAGTCAAGAAAGTCTATTTTTAGTTTGTTACCATTCGCATCGCTGATACTTATATGCAGCAATATACCTACGATTGCGCAGGATTTCGAAAAACGTGGGGTTATTCTTCAGTCTGTCAGCGGCTGCCCTCGACGAAGAATGATTGTCGTTACGTGCTCGTAATTTTTGTGCTGCCGGCACCGAGGTTGAGTATGCGCGCTTCTATTTGCAGAGACTGTTGTCTGAGAGCGCACAGTATTTTCGTGAGACTTCGTCGTTAAGAGGGCGCACTGGGAAATAACTGCGTTGACCTTTCCATGCCGTATCGATTACACCATTACTTCAGATGCGTGGACGTAATAGGAAGTTATTGTATCATTGTCCTTCTCAAAGCGAATTTTCTTGCATACTTGCTTCGAATCCCAGTGAGTTTCTAAGTCTTCCTGGTCTACGTTCCCCTTTTGTTTTGTACTTCGTTTTACTTGTAATCTTTCAGGATCCGTTCTTTGCAGATGTTCTCTCCATCTTGTAACCTTTTCCTCAAATTTACTTTTAAGGGGACTAGTACATGAATAAGTGTCAAAAAATCGATTTTTAAGTTTTTCTTAAGTTCTTTGTAGATTTCTGAAAAAGTAAAAGTTTACTTCGAGGAAATTGTACCGAAGAAAGATCCCAAATTAGAGGAATTTTGAAGTGTCCGCACACATGATGACGCGCCCCCATATCACGTAGAAAAACTCTGTTAAAAACAGAATTTTGTTCTCACTTGTTTGTTTTTATGACTAATCTCTGATGTCTTAGTGACAAAGATTATTAGAGAATAATTACATCGTCGGACTTAAAACACAAACGAGAGTTTGAACAATTGTATATGGGAACGGATGCCAAAAACTATTCTTGTAGGACTAAATACTTAGAAAATAGATGTGCTGAGTGCTCTGCTATGTTTCAGTGATTGTCCAGTGTCAAGTTTTAATGTTATGAAATTGCTAAGAATGCTTAGTGTCCTAAAAACACCAGGAGCTATAATTGCCGTTTGACCGCAGGGGTTACTTCGAAGCAGAAAAGTCGGTGTTGGGAGCCACCAAAGAAGCAAGAATAAGTAGTAGTCTGAAGAAGAAAAGGAAGGGAGAACAACTCCAGAAATAAGATGAATATGGACTAGGATGCATTACTGTTATGCAAGATAGGTAGAGACAGAAGCTTTAACTTTAATTTCACCGATGTTCACTTTTCTCATTTTCTGGTACACATTTGTTAAAAACTATTTAAGATAGAGGGCTGAAATTTTGTATACTGTCTTAAAATATACTTAACTGAAAAGAAGACTATTCTTATGGTTTGAATTTGAAAATTAAGGGTTTTTAAAAGAAAAACTGAGTTTATTACTAAAATTTTTGATAATTATTATTAAAAATATTGAATAGTAACTTATGGCAGCAACATCTTTCTAAAAGTCTACTTTCAAAAATAATAGTGTAAAGAACTTCCGGAAAAAATCAATCTTCTGCTTTGTTTTTATTTCGAGATATGTGTAGCTATGCTGTACATAAATAATTAACATGCTTTATTTCACATGCAACATAAAATACAATTCAGAAAAAGGCGTGAGACCAAAAGCTTTAGTTCATACATCAAATTGTTCTCAAAAGATCTGTTATAAGATGGTAAGCATCAGAAGGGCTTAAAACTCTATAGATATTTCAGCTATACTATTTAGAAAGCTGAAAAAGATGTCACTCTTTGTTAACGAACCAGTTCCCTTAACGTCGCCATGCGCTTCCACAGATATTTTGCCATTCATTAACAAAGCTGACCCTTCAAGTCTACTAGCCAGTAACTATTACGAATTATCACAATGTTTGCAGATAACTGTAATACTGTACTGAGATTGCAATGAGGACAATCTTTAAGCTGAATACTTTAAATCTTTTCTCGGCAAATATACTTTAGTAAAGCATCAACTATTCTGTTATGAAAAATACACAGAGTATTTCAAAACTTGGGCAGATTGAATAATTATGAAATTTACTACTCCGCAAAAGTTATTAGATTTTATTAACGAAGGTAATTACTTTTCATTTCAATAAAATAGGATATTCGGATTATTGCAGTACTTGGACCCTGTGTAAGTCAATGAACGAAGATAAAATATGGGTGCCCCACAGAAAGTTTAAAGAACACAAACATATTATTGATTAATAAAACACATAACTGGTCCATCCAGTTGTACAGTACTGAACTGATTCTTTGAGATAAAAGTGGTAGTAGTATCGATCTTTTGTGCCTATTCAAAAAAAGGCGACAAAAATATCCATGGCTGTTGCTGTATTACAATCTCTGAATATTCTCTTCTTGGCGTAGGATTTTCGTATTTCAGAGCTAACCAATAAATGCCATGAATAATGAGCCTAATTTCTTCCACATCCGAGGCTATGTGAAATAATCTTGCTGCGCTTCTTGCCTCTTGTCCAAATGGAGCCTTGCAGTTCGACCGCGAAATCCACCTTTTGTTATCCCCGCCTAGCCAGTTTCGTTGCGGAGCGATTTGTTTTCAAGTTTAACATGATTACGGACCTACTTTTAATATTTCTATTTTTTACAGAACATTATGTTCAAAATTATATCCAGAGAGTAATTACATTGACATAAATAGTGAATAAAATATTTACATATCTTTCATCAAAGAGCTCAGTGATACAGAAGTCACATTAAGTAAAAACAGACAAACAAGTTAGATAAGATAAATGCAGGCAACATCGACAACAACGTTACAGTCTCTGCTCTCAAGAGTCCGAATTAACACGCATTACCGAAAGATGGAAGGAATTGCCTTCTGGTAGATGACTCACCTACTGGTCTTTTGTACCAGGCGCTGGACTTCGTTTCTTACAACAGCGGTTTCGTCGTTTAGTGAAGAACTGATGAACAAAATTTTGGCAGTAGGGAAGCTAAAGACCGATTCAAGTCAGCACAGTCTGGCAATGATTCTATTCGGAAATTGACACATAAATGAGAGGTAACCCTGTCACAAATTTCCTAACGTATCTCACACAATAAAGCAGCCACTAGACGAACAATGGACTTGCTGTTGGGCAACTAAAAAAACCAGGAGCTCACACAAACAATAACGTCTTCAGAATAAACACCAGTCCCTAGAGACAGCGCAAGATGAATTAACATGATTCACTATAACAAAAGAAGCTATCCGTATCAAGAATGTGCTCGCACTGACAGGACTGGGACAATAGAGCTTGCCACTTTACATATCGATTTGCAGCGCTGTTATCTCGCAATGCAAACGTAGCTACAGCACAGACCCAACCATCATAGTTGCAACGTGCTTCGTAGTTCTAAACATCTCGAGCAACTTGTGGATGGTCAATACAAGGCTGCTCGCAAGGTAAAGGAAGACAACACTTTCCACAAAATGGCAGTAACCGCTGCACGATCGACCTCACGACATCGACACCTTTAGTAACTGCAACGGAACGGGATGGAGAGCTGCTCCTTGGAATACTTAACGATTCGGTAGATTAAATGCAGTGCACCTCCATGGTATACAGTAAGTTCCCTGTAGCCAGCGTAACAGAGTTTGAAGGTGTAACCGTTCGCGCTGTCCTGGCCGACTGCAGCGGCCAAGTTCTTGCCTTCAAGTTGAGTGGTCCAAACTGGCACCGATTCCCACAACGCGGAAGACTTTGCACGTCTCCGCCACCGCGTGGCTTCTACGACGATTCGAACGGCCAGTAAACCCAGCTGGATTTCACCATGTTGAGCGTTTTCTATATTAACTAAACGAGGAATGCCAAAAGTATCCTACCCCCTCCAACCGATGATCCTCTATGGAGATAGAGCCTCGGTAGTGTCTGTGGACCTGGGGAAATTAGTTTAGTGGTGTTCGTTGAGTAATTAAGATTGACGACTTGTTAACTAATTGACCGACCTGTCCGTGTTTGGTATCAATTTACTCGGAATATTATTGGGAGCTCGAATCTGTGATCAGAATTAAATAATTAATTTTACTACTGTCTCTTCGTTTGTGATGGGTAGTGGTCTGGACAGACACTGTGGCCTCGCCAGGTGCGTTACGTGCTTAACAGTGTCACTGCGTTAACATACCATAATATTCACGGTAATTCATTTCAATAACGTTTTCTCGTAAATA
This sequence comes from Schistocerca serialis cubense, assembly GCF_023864345.2. Taxonomy (NCBI): domain Eukaryota; kingdom Metazoa; phylum Arthropoda; class Insecta; order Orthoptera; family Acrididae; genus Schistocerca; species Schistocerca serialis. The sequence continues at coordinate 899,377,865 of NC_064639.1, forward strand.
GTATTCTTTCAATATTTATTTTATTTGTAATCAATCCTCATTGGATGTAAATTGCATGTAATGAAACGTTTATACTTTTGTAAATTTTCTACTGTCATATCAGTGTATATACTGTAACTTACCTGAGAGCTTAATTCTGGCGCTGTCCGCCCCCGGTAGCTGAGTGGCCAGCGCGACGGAATGTCATATCTAATGGCCCGGGTTCGATTCCCGGCTGGGTCGAAGATTTCTCCTCTCAGGGACTGGTTGTTGTGTTGTCTTCATCATCATATCATCCCCATCGACATGCAAGTCGCTGAAGTGGCGCCAACTCGAAAGACTTGCACCAGGCGAACGGTCTACCCGGCGGGAGGCCCTAGCCATTTGGCATTTCCATTTCCATTCTGGCGCTATGATATTTGTGATATCGCGATCGGCGTATACAGTCTTCCAAGTGGCGAAAACTATTTGATTTGTGTGTGTGAACACACATTGCAGCATAATGATCTGGGATTTTCGATGTATCGTAAGTAACTTAAAAGTGAAACATTTCTATCTCATAGATTTGTTTTACGTCGTATTCATTCGTTAAGACGCAATTGCAGTTAAATAGGCCGTTTCTCATGTCGTTTTTTGCTGAAGAAAATGACATGACAACCTCGAAGAACTCGGTAAAGACCGAAAGCTCGGTAAAGGAAGCCATACCAAATGTGTATCCAAATGTGAACAACCGTCTGAAGATGAAACTATCGATTCGAAACCGGCAACAGCGATGTTTGCGTAAGTAGCATTATTAGTCTCAACAGACGTCCCGGTCACGACCGCTACGGTCGCAGGTTCGAATCCTGCTTCGGGAATGGATGTGTGTGATGTCCTTAGGTTAGTTAGGTTTAAGTAGTTTTAAGTTCTAGGGAACTGATGACCTCAGATGTTAAGTCCCATAGTGCTCAGAGTCATTTGAACCCCTTTGACGTCCCGGTTTCGCCGAGACAGTTCCTGCTTTCACGTAAACCATGCGGGACACAACTGTCCACGTTTTTAATAGAGAAACAAAATGTGGGCAATAATATTTCTCATTTAATTAAATATTGGTGAAAAACAAGTTTCCTAGAAGTAGAACGACATAAAAATAAATATTTTTGCGGTCCAAGCTGTAGGCCTACCGCATTTGGTTTAACTCGTCTTATGCTTAAGGAAAGTGTAAGAGATATACTGAAAAGAAAATTAGTTATTTCCTACCCTCTGCCTCTAACTTGCTGACCTTCCACTTCATGGCTCTCGAGAGAAGTAACTCCAAAACCAAAGGAGGTGAAGAGGAGCACCACTTAAACCATCTATCCTAATGGGACTGCAGCCAAATGGACGTAAATTTTGTGAAGAATGTGAGCGTTGTGACGTATGGTAGCAGTGCTTATTGAATACTGTTTGGCGTGTATACACGCTTGTCCTAACAGTCCGCAATCAAACGAAATCTTAAATTTTAGTATAAAATGTATAACTTGTATCTGATTCCTGATTAGCAATACTGCACAGTTTTTAGTATTAACAAATTATATCAAAGTACCAAGTAAGTGACTGAACACTGCACAAAATATATCCAGGCTAATACAACACAAGAGTATCTCAGTCTTTTTTATTTCCTGGGATAAGAGTTTTTTTATGTGTAATGTACCTATGTTTTCTTTTCCAATTGACAGAATGAAGATACACTCTTGCTATCGGTTTTTCAGCTGCTACATCTTCAAAGACCTATTATCGATTTCAAAATATCACGATATCTGACAAGGAAGCTAAGCGTAAGTGTAGTAATGAAGTACAGAGTATAAACACAAGTATCACGGTTTTTCCTCTTTGAAATCTGGTCAGCCTAAGCATTGTTAACAATGGATGATTATTTTCTTTTTTACAAGAAAAAAAATCTGTATTTTGATCACAGCCTTTATAAAGTTAAATGAAACGTCGCTGATAAGCGGTCCAGACAAGAAGACAATGAAAGCTTCCGAAATGCGGTGTTACAGAAGAATGCTGAAGATTAAATGTATACATCGAGTATCTAATAAGGAGGTACTGATTCGAGTTGAGGAAAAGTAATTTATGGCACAACTTGACTAAGAGAAAAGGGATTGGTTGATTGACACATTATTGAAATGTGTGTAGGTGTAGTAGTTATTCGAGGATGAAGAGGGTTGCACAGGATGGACGAGCGTGGAGACCTGGATCAAACAAGTCTTCGGATTGAAGATCGTAACACTTGTCTTAGCTCATGGTCACCTACCGACAACGCAGTGCTTTATGCTCTCATATATGAAGTAAAACCTTTTCTCAGGAAATTAGTATGTTTGTATCTTGCATATAATGTGGGAAATATTCTGTAAACAACAAAATCGCGAATATTCTTTTTATATCGCAGGACAAAAAATTGAAACTTGTGTGAGAAATCCTCGCTGCCATTTGGTGTTGGTCTAGATCCGAAAGTAGCTACGGAGAAATAAATTTCATTCAAAACGTGCGACAAGTTTCAGCTTTATGTTCGGAGATTTTTACGAAAACAGCCGCGGGATTCTCATTTATTAGTGGGCATATATGTAACATTAAGTATATTCGCTAAAAAATGAGATTATTGGGGTTATTAGTTTGGGCTGTCCGTTGATACGTCAACAAAACCCTTAAACAGACCCCTTCCAACCGCTACCTGCCCCCCCCCCCCCCCTCCCCCTGCAGATGGAAGTTTGAAAAATAATTTCTAAACGTTCGTCTACGTCAAACAACGAATGTTTTCTCCAAGTTTCATTATTCTGCTACCAGTGGTTTAGCCTGCGCATGGTTACGTCAATCAGCGTCTCGTTTTATCCATATAGATACGGAGGCATTACATACAGGCGCCGCTAAACGCGGAGACAGGAGGCGTGGTGGGACGCGCGCTGTTTTGACAGTTGACAGGCGAAACGCGCGGGCTCTGAAACAGGCAAGCAGCGCTCGCAAGGAGGTAGCGACTGCCGTCGTCTGCTTCACGTAGTAGACCACATTTCAGTCTCTGAAATACGTGGGAAACTGTAGTGCCAACAAAGTAACACGGCTGACAGCAGGGAGCCTGGAGTGTTACTGATGGCGTGTAAAACCCGGGCGGTTGACGGTTGCAGAACGCTGTTTGGATCAGGTACCGTCAAAGCACTGCTCGGAGGCCGAAAGTTCACTGCTTAGCTATCGTCTTCACGACGAGCGTGCTGCTGCTGGTGGACACATAGAGTATTAATAGTAGTATACCTAAAACTTAAGATTTTGTGAGAATTTTGCAATTCATCCCATGATTGTAGTATGTTTTCGTCAATCTACATCTACATCTACATCTACATGGATACTCTGCAAATCACATATAAGTGCGTGGCAGAGGGTTCATCGAACCACCTTCATAATTCTCTATTATTCCAATCTCGTATAGCGCGCGGAAAGAACGAACACCTATATCTTTCCAAACGAGCTCTAATTTCCCTTATTTTATCTTCTGAGCGTTCCTCCCTATGTAAGTCGGTGTCAACAAAATATTTTCGCATTCGGAGGAGAGAGTTGGTGATTGGAAGTTCGTGAGAAGATCCCGTCGCAACGAAAAACGCCTTTCTTTTACTGATTTCCATCCCAAATCCTGTATCATTCCTGTGACAGTCTTTCCCATATTTCGCGCTAATACAAAACGTGCTGCCTTTCATTGAGCTTTTTCGATGTACTCAGTCAGTCCTGTCTGGTAAGGATCCCACACCGCGCAACAGGACGGACAAGCGTAGTGTAGGCAGTCTCCTTAGTAGGTCTGTTACATTTTCTGAGTGTCCTGACAATAAAACGCAGTCTTTGGTTAGCCTTCCCCACAACATTTTCTATGTGTTCCTTTCAATTTAAATTGTTCGTAATTGTAATACCTAGGTATTTAGTTGAATTTACGGCTTTTGGGTTAGACTGATTTATCGTGTAACCGAAGTTTAACGCGTTCCTTTTAGCACTCATGTGGATGACCTCACACTTTTCGTTATTTAAGGTCACCTGCCACTTTTCGCACCATTCACATATTTTTTCTAGATCGTTTTGCAGTTTGTTTTGATCTTCTGATGACTTTATTAGCCGATAAACGACAGCGACATCTGCAAACAACCGAAGACGGCTGCTCAGATTGTCTCCCAAATCGTTTATATAGATAAGGAACAGCAAGGGGCCTATAACACTTCCTTGAGCAACGCCAGAAATCACTTCTGTTTTACTCCATGAATTTCCGTCAGTTACAACGAACTGTGACAGGAAATCACAGATCCAGTCACATAGCTGAGACGATATTCCATAAGCACCCAATTTCACTAAGAACCGAATGAATGTAGAGTCCGTGCTCTGCGCTCACTGGTAATGTATCGCGCCCTGTACTCGTCCACCAAGGCGCTTGCGGCTGCAGCACGAAGTTACGACACCTGAAGATGGGCGTATGTTGTTGTTGTTGTGGTCTTCAGTCCTGAGACTGGTTTGATGCAGCTCTCCATGCTACTCTATCCTGTGCAAGTTTCTTCATCTCCCAGTACTTACTGCAACCTACATTCTTCATAATCTGCTTAGTGTATTCATCTCTTGGTCTCCCTCTTCGATTTTTACCCTCCACGCTGCCCTCCAGTACTAAATTGGTGATCCCTTGATGCCTCAGGACATGTCCTACCAACCGATCCCTTCTTCTAGTTAAGTTGTGCCTCTTCTCCCCAAATCTATTCAATACCTCCTCATTAGTTATGTGATCCACCTATCTAATCTTCAGCATTCTTCTGTAGCACCACATTTCGAAAACTTCTATTCTCTTCTTGTCCAAACTATTTATCGTCCGTGTTTCACTTCCATACATGGCTACACTCCATACAAATACTTTCAGAAACGACTTCCTGACACTTAAATTTATGCTCGATGTTAACAAATTTCTCTTCTTCAGAAACGCTTTCTTTGCCATTGCCAGTCTACATTTTATATCCTCTCTACTTCGACCATCATCAGTTATTTTGCTCCCCAAATAGCAAAACCCCTTTGCTACTCTAAGTGTCTCATTTCCTAATCTAATTCCCTCAGCATCACCCGACTTAATTCGACTACATTCCATTATCCTCGTTTTGCTTTTGTTGATGTTCATCTTATAACCTCCTTTCAAGACACTATCCATTCCGTTCAACTGCTCTTCCAAGTCCTTTGCTGTCTCTGACAGTATTACAATGTCATCGGCAAACCTCAAAGTTTTTATTTCTTCTCCATGGATTTTAATACCTACTCCGAATTTTTCTTTTGTTTCCTCTACTGTTTGCTCAATATACACATTGAATAACATCGGGGAAAGGCTACAACCCTGTCTCACCCACTTTCCAACCACTGCTTCCCTTTCATGTCCCTCAACTCTTATAGCTGCCATCTGGTTTCTGTACAAATTGTAAATAGCCTTTCGCTCCCTGTATTTGACTCCTGCCACCTTCAGAATTTGAAAGAGAGTATTCCAGTCAACATTGTCAAATGCTTTCTCCAAGTATACAAATGCTAGAAACGTAGGTTTGCCTTTTCTTAATCTATTTTCTAAGATAAGTCGTAGGGCCAGTATTGCCTTACGTGTTCCAACATTTCTACGGAATCCAAACTGATCTTCCCCGAGGTCGGCTTCTACCCGTTTTTCCATTCGTCTGTAAAGAATTCGCGTTAGTATTTTGCAGCTGTGACTTATTAAACTGATAGTTCGGTAATTTTCACATCTGTGAACACCTGCTTTCTTTGTGGATTGGAATTATTATATTCTTCTTGAAGTCTGAGGGGCGTATAAGAGCCCGAAACCGGTCGTGTTCTAAATAAAAGACCCTGTAGTGGTAGTTTCAACCTCTGGTGTAATGCTCAGTTGCGGACGTTCCTCCGACAGGATTGTTTGTAATAAATATGGAGTTTACTGGAACACCCTCGCCATTGACGTACTAGATCCGGTTACACTCGTGGGCAGTAGTATGCCCAATCCTGACGACTCATATAAATTTGGGTGTTTGGGCTGTAATACATCGAGCAGAAGGCGGTTGGCTCTTAAAGCCGTCGGCACACGGACCGTGCATCCGAACGTTGAGCGTTGAGCGTGCGGAGTTTCTGGCGTCATAGCGTGGAACAGCACGTTCGGGAGTCTTTCCGAACGTGCAGAGCAGTATCTGGCATGTCGGATATTGTGACCGTGCGTCTGAACGTTCACCAATGAGATGGCACAACACCACCTATGTCACACGCACGCCGTCTCCGTTCAGTACAGAGTTGTCAGGCGCCATATTTGCATTCATTTCAAGCCTATATGTATATATATGGCGTTTCTGAGCACCAGCAAATTGAGAATCACTGGAAAACCCGTTGTTAATTGTGTGATTCGTTCCAATGAAATAATGAGAAACATTATATTCGTGGCAAAAGAATTATTGTAACTTGCGTATTATGAAAGTAGGCTATTTGAAGGCAGCGACACACTGAAGATGCACCCAAAACGCATTGTTCTTGGTACAATTTGTTATAATTACATTTCAATTAGTAACATATCTACGATTAAGGTTTTCAGCAAGACGTAAGATAATACGATTAGAAGGCAGGGGTGTTGTGTTGGTTTAGCATAGCTGCGGAACGAGAGGTCCTTGGTTCAAGTCTTCCCTCGAGTGAAAAGTTTAATTATACGGTAGCTCAGCGTGTTCGGTCAGAGGGTTAGCTGCCCTCTATAATAAAAAAACTGAGTTAATCGATCAACAACTAACTTATACGGATGTCTTACGCCGTCCGCCTCGAGCAGATGCAACGAACAAAATAGAACAAAATTAGATTAAAAAAGAAAGCGAAATAAGTAGCGTCACTGTAGAGTCTTGAGTTGTTCGGTGGGGCGGTGGTTCGCGGCTTCATACTTCCAATTTTTTTCGCTAACATTCGCGTTTTTATTAGGTTCTGGTACTTTATTATTAGTTTAATATAAGTATATACTACAATAGTTGATGTTATGTAAATATAAGTTCACCTTTTTTGAGGGGTGACTTTATTCGATTGGCTTAACCTACAGTACAGCTTGCGCTACTTGTATAAAGATATTTTGCTCCTTTTTCTTTTACGCTTCGTAATTCACTTGTTGCAAAGATTCTGCTATTGGGCAGGAACAGTGATCAAGTTAAGACTGACCATGGGGTTTTACTAAAATATGGGAATGATGAAATAATGTTTATCTTATGCGGAGAAGTATTCCAAATTTGTACCGCACTGTTGGTAATGGAACTTTAATGAATCTGTGTCCTTATTGATTGGACATGGTACTTTCCTTTTCGTGGACGATGGAGGAAATGTGTGTTTTAGTAGAGGTAACGTGGGAATTTTACGCACGCCCGTTGAGTAAACAGTGTGATTTGCGAAACTGCCGCTGGAGTGCGTTGCGATCGCGTATACCACGTTGGGTCCCACGTACCGTATGCACAAGTAGCATCGTACCTGAGCGTTCAGCAGTACGTTGAACTTGGCACGCTCGACGTTAACGTTCGATAGCAAGGTCCGTGTGCAGACAGCTTTACCAGTTGAAGCGAGATACCTATGTTAAGACAAAAGCGCCAGTTGTTATTGTCGGCCTAATCACAGTGGCGGCTGGATCACCAGACATGGGTCTGGCGCCAGCGCCGGTGGCCTGTGCGTCTCGATTAGCGAGCGGGTAGTGCGGCGGGGCCAGCTGTGATGACGTTCTCTTGACCGGCGCTGTACTCGCGGCCCAGCGCGGCTGCTGGGGGTTACGCAACACTGCCTGCGCTGCTCCGCTCCGCTCCACTCCGGTCTGGTGAAGGCCCGTCCTGTCCGGAGCACGTGCACCAGCACGCGCCTTCTGGACGGAGGGGTAGGTGGTGGTGGTGGTGGTGGTGGTGGTGGTTGTGGTGGTGGAGGGGGGCATCAGCTGTGCCACTTCTCAGGCTTGCAGGCGCGCCCTGCCGCAACACTCGCAGATGTCTGCTGAGCTCCCGTAAGACAACAGCCGAACTACAGAAACCGATTTTCGCTGTGTTGGGGCTCAGTCGATTCTGCTAACCCGATAAAATAAAAATTCTCCGAGCGTCAGCTGTCTTGAACGAATGGTTCTGTTAATCAGCTGTTTCAGTTTCGTCAGCGCACTGAAAGTGAGGTTATCGATAGGCCTGCTTTCGCAAATTTTCGGTGAAGAGGAAGAACAGTCTCTCGCCCATCTTATGTAATAAATGTATTGACGACATTGGCAGACAGTGGAAATAGGAAATTAACTCAGGGATGACACTAATTCCTAGAAACACATTTCTAAATACTATATTCTTTGCTGATGACCAAATAATTTTATAAAAGACGGAAGATGACTCAAAATTAGCTCTGCATCGCTTCGATTCAGTGAGCAACTTCCGTAACTTCAAAATTTCTGAAAGGAAACGAAAGTTGAGGCATTGAAAGGAAAACATCCAGTATGCTCTAAAATAATGCTAAATAAAAAATCACTTGTATAAGTATCTCATATCTCACTTTCACCTGTTAGGATGTGATGTAAGTTATGAATATGGTAATGACATCTCCAATAAGTTGCAAAACTTTCAAATGGTACGTGGCGCTATACGTAAACATTCGCCAATAAAACCAGAAAAGACAAACTTCTACAAAGTAATGGCAACACATATGCTCACATGCGGAAGTGAGACCTGGACAACAACTGAGAACAACCAAAGAACTGATACTAAATTTTTAAGGGAAGTAAAAGGATGTACTCAGAGATCAGATAAAGAATTCTGAAATAAGGAAAGACTTAAATATACTTTGCATGAATGAAACAAAAGAAACAGGATAACAAAATGAAAGTAGCATACTGAGAGACTGTGGACGGAAAGAATAGTCTGACATGTGACTGACGACAGACATGTGGGAGAGAGAGAAAAAGGAAGACAAAAAAAAAAATGGTGGCTTCTGTGAAGCCGGAACAGGCTGTGAGACTACTCCTTGAACTGAAGTAGTAGTACTATTTCCTAATGCATGTAGGGTTACCATCTTTCCGCATTTATGTGTGCATGTCCGCATTTTTTTCGGCGTTTAACTTAGCGTCCGCACGCTTTTTTACGATTTCTACTAATTTCTGCATTTTTTGTTTTTGGGAATTAAGATATTCTGATTTTTGTTTTCATCTCGTACCCTAAACAATTTATGTACTTCCTACTTCGTTTATCGTATTGTATCATTTGTTGTTTGCTTACAAGCAATGGTAAAACCGAAAACATTGAAACACATTGCTCACAGTCGATCGATCTTTTTAGCTTTGAGATAGCTCTGGCGTTCATGTTCCTCGTAATAATGTGTTTTCTAATCTCGAGATGATGCTTAATTAGGTGTTCGTTGCATTGTGATGCCCTGCTCGTGTACTTAACAACTGCATTCAGCATGTAAGTGAAACTGACTTCCAACGTTTAAAAATGAAAATATACAACCATTTTTCAGTATTTTCCGTGTTGAGTACCTAAAGACGCTCTGTGACTGTTGAAATAGGGAACCAACTACATCTGACTCACAGCAAGACACGATCGCTATCACTATTTCCAGCTATTCAGAGACTTGAGGACATGTTTCCTCCTCAGAAATCATTCGTTCTGTTTCAAAACAGGTCTCCAGCAGCCCTCAAGAATTTTTTTATGGATCCTGTCAATGACATAAACAATATTTAAGGCACCGACAGTCTTTACTTGGTGTTTCTCATAATTATATCAGCAACTTAGAAAAAGAAGAAAATTCCCTTATTGATTTAATAAATATTATTAGTGTCCGTCGTGATATTTTTAACATACAAAAATTATGACTGTAGGCCTCTGTGGGTGAAAGAGGTTGTTTCAGATGGAAAATGACGGTTACGCATCTAAGCTGAAGGATTTTTAAATGCGATGTCGTACCTCTCCATGATGATGTTTAGAGTATCTGAACCAGTGGATGTAACCGTTTAGTGAATTTTCTTGTTTTAAGTGTCTTGATGTCGCAGATTATCATGGACTTACGTGGAAGAATCGATAAATTTTTTCTTAGATAAAAATGTTGAAACTAATGATGAAATTACAGTTAACAAAATATTACGGGCTATTATGCCGTGGTTTAAGGACGGAGGACATTTTCAAGGGGGATCGTAGCTTTGTTGAATGTCCGATTCACACCCTGGCTCGCTTTAGTAGTGAGCCAGGGTATGAATCGGGTATGTCCTCCGCAGATGGAGACGAAACGTCGGGTTTTAAAGTGAAATCCCCTTCAACCACCGCATAATAGGCCGGAATATTTTATTAACTGTGATAATTCCGGCCGTGAAAGTTTACATTTTATAATGATGAAATGTGTTTTGATCAATTATTAAATTTTAAAAATGGCGGTTAACGTGCGACATCTCTTTGAGATCTGTAGCGACCGACAGATATCTTACTGATTAGTGATAACGTATCAAGATCAAGCGACCACTTTCAGCGTTTTAGTGCAAATTCTAACTTCACTCGGAATTGAAAGCGATACTTCAAAATAATTAAGTTTTGAAGATAAAGATAGATTGAAAAATCAGCCAACCATTTGCAAATAAAGGTTTATTATTCCTTGACCATGGTTTTGATATTTGTAAAAATATCTTCTTCAGAAGTATTGACCTTATTACAAATCACATAGTGCAAGAGGCGTCACAAGATAAAATGTTTGCGTAAGTTAGATGTACCTTCTGTCAGAGACTAAGGCCAACTGCTCATCTGGTTTTGAAGATAAGTAGCTTCCTAACATCAAGTGTAGACACAAACCGCTTAACCTATAAGATTATCTAAAACCATCATTTGCTTGCATATGTTAACGATGTTGTTCTAATAAGCGTTAGTAAAGAGGACTTGCGGATCATGACAAGTTCTTCCACAAATATTGCTAGGAAAAAGGGGTTAAAAAGCAACGAGGAGAAAACTGAGTACATGGTCGTGAGCAAGGCATCCAGTGACATTTTTGGTGAAGTCACTTTTAAAAGCATGCACATAATACTTAAATATTTGGGAAGCATTTTTAGCGAGCAGAATAGAATGGAAATTGAGCTTAACGCAAGGACCCCAGCTGCAAATGGAGCATACTTTGGCTTACGGGACAGTGTTGGGCGGCAGAGCAGTTTCGAGAAGTTTTAAAATCAGGTCATACCAGAGCGCAATTCTCCCAGTAGCTCTGTACGGTTCGAAATATTTATATTAAATAAAACAGATGATCAGAAATTGCAATTCTTCGAGAGAAAGGTATAAAGGAAAATATTTGGTCTCAAGAGGGACACCCAGCCACAGGAATGGGGATATTAAAAAAACCAAGAACTGTCAGACCTACACACGCAAACTGATATTGACCGAAGGATCAAGGAAAGAAGACACGTAATTAGGATGGAAGAGGAAAGCGAGTAGCATTCTCAGGATCCGTGGAGGGCAGATGGTGGCGTGGAAGGCCACGGACAAGGTGGAAGGGTGACTTCAATAGGGATACGAAGGCGATGGGCCGGAAAATAGGAAAAAGGGCCACAGAACGAAGAACAGTAGAGTGATTGGTGGAGAGAGGAATGAAGAGAACCCTTTGGCCTCAGATGCCAAAGCTACAATTAAGAAGAAGAAGAAGAAGAAGAAGAAGAAACCATTTTAAGGCTAATATGTTTGAATAAATTATATTGGATTACGTATACTGATGAGCCAAAAGATCATGACCATCCGCTTAAGAGATTATCTGTCTTTGGAACGAAATGCGTCACTGATCCTGCGTATCAGGAATCCGATAGTTTGTTGGTAAGTTTGTGAGGGTATGAGGCATTAGATGTCTGCGTACAGATCATGTGATTCGCGTAAATAACGGACCGCTGATTGGCGTAGCGATGATAGCCCCCTATAGCAATCCACATGGTTCCATATGATTTACACCAGGCGAATTTGGTCGCCGAGACATCAACATGGGTTCAGTATAATGCTCCTCAAATCACTGTAGCAAGGTTGTGGCTTGTAAAGAAACTGGTTCTCTACTTCTGAAAATAAAAAAACCTTTTAAATAATAAAACATGACGTATACAAGGAATCTGACTTCTCCTTTTAGTCATGGACGAAGAAAAAAAATTGGCATAGTATTTGTCAGAATGTGCAGAATCTTATGTGGGCCCAATAAGACGTCAATTTTAATCTAAATGTGGTATGCCAATGCTTACATAATAAACAAAATCGGTAATTCAGTACAATTATTATATACGAGGGTTATTCCAAAAGTAAGGTCCGATTGATTGCCAAATTGAAACCACAGTGAACATCAGAAATGTTTTACTTGTAACAATTAGCTACACCTTTCAGCTACTTCTCTACGTAGTCGCCGTTCTGACTTAGACTTTTGTCATAGCGTTGTACCAACTTTTCAATAGCCTCATCATAGAAGGCAGCCGCCAGTGCTTTCAGCCAATTCTCCACGCTGGCCTACACCTCGTTGTCTGTGTCAAAATGTTGTCTTCAAAGACAGCGGTTCATGTGACCAAAGATGAAACTCAGGGGGAGACAATTGCGGACTGTATTGTGGGTAATCTAACATTTCCATTTGAAAACGATGCAGGAGCATCTTCATTGCCCCTGCAGAATGCGGCTGAGAATTGTCGTGAAGACGAAACAGCACGACAGTTATGTAATGTTGGCTGCATAGCTTCAGGCGAAATTTCTCACCAAGCCCTCGTACTTGGCGGCAGACACTATTTTCTAGACATCTTTACGCACTCACTGCGAGCTCAGAAATGAGGAGAGCGACGTGATGCTAACTGGGGTTATACTAGAGACACTACCCAACACATCTGTGCAAAGCTTTATCGGATTTTCATAGTCGTTTCCATTTCGCGACCGATCGGACCTTACTTTTGGAATAACCCTCGTAGATGCGATAAATCACCTTAACGAGGGCCAAATGAACAATTAAAGTCAATATAATTCCAGTAATCCTGCAAAAGTAAAAAAAAAATTATTGTAGGGGCTTACAAAGACATCGCGCATCTGCTAGATGCCCACGAAATACGTAATTTTGTTTTGAAGCTGACAGCCAATGGGAAAAAAGGTGCAAAAATACTATTGGTCAGTCTTCAATCAGTAATATACGTAATTTTATGGTAGCTAATTTTACTGCACAAAAAATAAAATATTTACTCCCTACAAAAGAAGTTACACACAAACATTAAAATAAAATTGCGATGAGCAGCAAAACGTCTGAGAAGAATTTTGAAAGAAAATTATTAATTGAACTTTAATTTGGCGGGTTTTCAACACTGTCAACAAGACGAAATAATGGGAAGAATATTTATTAGAACCAAACAAAATGACATTATTTTAAAATAGATAATTTACTGCATTTGTCTTTCATTTTGAAATGAGAGAGAGCGCAATAATTTTCTTTTAATGTCTTACTGTTGCTGCAGGCATTGCGATGATGTCAGCGGTGGTCCGCGCGGACGATGTTTGAAGTTAATCCCGGTTCGTGGCGTGAAGATAATGATGGATCCTCCTGTTTCATTAATATTCCAGTTACGACGGTGGTCCACGTCTCCGTTGTAGTCGAATCAGCTGGCAGCATTGGCGCGATAATAATAGTTCCAGTGTGTGCGTCGTCGTTACGCGCGCGACGTTTGATTATTAAAAGTTTATTAATCACGCGGTGCGGGTAGGTCGGAATTATGTAATGTCTTTAGCATTTAAGATATATATTCGGTTATTGCCAATACTTCGCACAGTTCTTTCACCGTGTTGCCACAGGAAAACAGTCACATGTGTTTATCACTATAACTGTCCGTTAAACATCAGTTCAATTTACGTCGTCGTCTTTAAGACAGTTTGGACAATATAGTAAATGTTTCTTGATCAAATCACAGCACTGTTCTTTTACTTAACATTTTGGTTTGTTTCACTTTCACGCAATTCCAACAGTTAGTGTCTCCACACGACAATGGTGTCTGATTCATGGCTAATTGCATGGACGTACCCAGCGAGGATATTCGCAGTTTTTCACTAGTTTACTGTTTTATTTAATAAGAAATGCTGCATGTTTTCTCGGATTGTACAAGTGCATTCTTGTATTTAAAATGTTTATTAAAAGCAGTTTTTCACTGGTTTACTGTTTTATTTAATAAAAAGTGCTGTATGTTGTCTCGAGTCCTTGTTTCCTGAGACTAGTATGACCTGCCCCCCCCCCCCCCCCCCCCCCCCTCCCCCCTAGTTCAGATCCTGGGTACGCCCTTGGCTAATTGTCACAAGTTCACACAGTTTGTAAAATAGTCACCGCAAACACTCGATATACTTTTCAGGTTTTACTGTTCACTTAATAATGCACGATCTCCTATTAACACAGCGGACGCACTGTAATTAGTTGTTCCTCCGCGTATCACCGTCTTTCACGCCGAACTTTGCCACGTTTTTTTCACCCACGAACCGGCCACGTACCACAACAACTCGCACCCTCTCTATCGGTGGTCGTTCGTTCTCTCTCTCCTGGCCTAACCAAAGATTTACAAAGCTTATAGAACCAGAACACTCATATTTGTACAATATAAAATATAAAACAGTAGCAAAATGAATGAAGAAACAATGAGACGTATTAACAAATAAAGAATAGTTGAAATAAATGATGCATACGTACTATGTCAAGGTAATGCACAAAAGAAAAAAAAAATATTGTCGAGTTTCGGGGAAAGCAATGTCTTTACAGGCTCCGAGACACGGACAACATCGCCGTCGGGAAAGACATCAAGCATTATGGGATGGAGGTGGTTCGCAGCTCTCCGTCTGTCTTCGATTACTACCACAAGTCCCTTGTAAACGCAAGACAATGTCTCCCATAGCATAATACTGCTCCCACAAGCCTTGTGTCCGTGGCGCGCTGTACGCTTCAAGCCGCCGTTCACCTCGCTGACGGCGATTGTTGAGACGACTGTCGACCTAGTACAGCGAGAATGTGATTCACCCAAAGAGCCGACACGTTACCATTGATCGACGGTCGAATCCCGATGGTACCGTGCCCACTGCAATCGTAACTGATGATGTCGTTGGGTCAACCTGTCAACCGTAGGGGTGGTCCGCTGCAGAGCTCCATGTTCGACAATATACGATGAACAGTGTGCTCCGAAAAGCATGTACGTGAACCAGCATTGTGCTCTTTCGGAAGAGATGCCACAGATCACCCTCTATCTTACTTTACAGAGCAGATAACCCTCCGAACCCCATGTTCTGTGAAGAGTCGTGGACACCCAATCATTAAGCGCCTAATGGTAGTTTCACTGTCCTCCTACATCTTTCCTTATACACTCCTGGAAATTGAAATAAGAACACCGTGAATTCATTGTCCCAGGAAGGGGAAACTTTATTGACACATTCCTGGGGTCAGATACATCACATGATCACACTGACAGAACCACAGGCACATAGACACAGGCAACAGAGCATGCACAATGTCGGCACTAGTACAGTGTATATCCACCTTTCGCAGCAATGCAGGCTGCTATTCTCCCATGGAGACGATCGTAGAGATGCTGGATGTAGTCCTGTGGAACGGCTTGCCATGCCATTTCCACCTGGCGCCTCAGTTGGACCAGCGTTCGTGCTGGACGTGCAGACCGCGTGAGACGACGCTTCATCCAGTCCCTAACATGCTCAATGGGGGACAGATCCGGAGATCTTGCTGGCCAGGGTAGTTGACTTAAACCTTCTAGAGCACGTTGGGTGGCACGGGATACATGCGGACGTGCATTGTCCTGTTGGAACAGCAAGTTCCCTTGCCGGTCTAGGAATGGTAGAACGATGGGTTCGATGACGGTTTGGATGTACCGTGCACTATTCAGTGTCCCCTCGACGATCACCAGTGGTGTACGGCCAGTGTAGGAGATCGCTCCCCACACCATGATGCCGGGTGTTGGCCCTGTGTGCCTCGGTCGTATGGAGTCCTGATTGTGGCGCTCACCTGCACGGCGCCAAACACGCATACGACCATCACTGGCACCAAGGCAGAAGCGACTCTCATCGCTGAAGACGACACGTCTCTATTCGTCCCTCCATTCACGCCTGTCGCGACACCACTGGAGGCGGGCTGCACGATGTTGGGGCGTGAGCGGAAGACGGCCTAACTGTGTGCGGGACCGTAGCCCAGCTTCATGGAGACGGTTGCGAATGGTCCTCGCCGATACCCCAGGAGCAACAGTGTCCCTAATTTGGTGGGAAGTGGCGGTGCGGTCCCCTACGGCACTGCGTAGGATCCTACGGTCTTGGCGTGCATCCGTGCGTCGCTGCGGTCCGGTCCCAGGTCGATGGGCACGTGCACCTTCCGCCGACCACTGGCGACAACATCGATGTACTGTGGAGACCTCACGCCCCACGTGTTGAGCAATTCGGCGGTACGTCCACCCGGCCTCCCGCATGCCCACTATACGCCCTCGCTCAAAGTCCGTCAACTGCACATACGGTTCACGTCCGCGCTGTCGCGGCATGCTACCAGTGTTAAAGACTGCGATGGAGCTCCGTATGCCACGGCAAACTGGCTGACACTGACGGCGGCGGTGCACAAATGCTGCGCAGCTAGCGCCATTCGACGGCCAACACCGCGGTTCCTGGTGTGTCCGCTGTGCCGTGCGTGTGATCATTGCTTGTACAGCCCTCTCGCAGTGTCCGGAGCAAGTATGGTGGGTCTGACACACCGGTGTCAATGTGTTCTTTTTTCCATTTCCAGGAGTGTATGTGCACGGCAATAGCACGTGAGCCTTCGATCAGCTTCTATATAATCGTTCGTAGGCTCTGAGTAATAATAATCTGCTCCTTGTCAAAGTCACTTATCTCAGTGGATATCTCCATTTGTAGCCCATATCTTCGCTAGGGTGATCCCCAGTCAGTGTCTGCTCCGCTTACGTACTGTTACCGCGTCACGTGCCCCAACGCCACCAAGCGCCATCCAACGTCGGGGTGGACAGTCGTCTTAATGTTATGGCTTATCAGTGTATAAGTAGAATTAACTTGGTTGTTAACATTTCTTTTCTGTCATGCATTTACAGTATCTAAAAAAACACGTTTGGTTGTAGACACAGTGTGTTATACTTTAAATTGAAATCTTTAATTTTGCTTAACATGAATATGAATATGAATTTTTTAAATATAGTAGTCATTGCGATGTTAATCAAGTCAGTTGAATTCATTAATAACGTCTACTTTTTCATTTTTTAAATCTCATTAGTTACATAAAATATAAACTTTTACTGTTATTTTCTACAATTCGATGTTGTTGTTGTTGTGATCTTCAGTCCTGAGACTGGTTTTATGCAGCTCTCCATGCTACTCTATCCTGTGCAAGTTTCTTCATCTCCCAGTACTTACTGCAACCTACATTCTTCTGAAGCTGCTTAGTGTATTCATCTCTTGGTCTCCCTCTACGATTTTTACCCTCCACGCTGCCCTCCAGTACTAAATTGGTGATCCCTTGATGCCTCAGAACATGTCCTACCAACCGATCCCTTCTTCTAGTTAAGTTGTGCCACAAACTCCTCTTCTCCCCAAATCTATTCAATACCTCCTCATTAGTTATGTGATCTACCCATCTAATCTTCAGCATTCTTCTGTAGCACCACATTTCGAAAGCTTCTATTCTCTTCTTGTCCAAACTATTTATCGTCCATGTTTCACTTCCATACATGGCTACACTCCATACAAATACTTTCAGAAACGACTTCCTGACACTTAAATTTATGCTCGATGTTAACAAATTTCTCTTCTTCAGAAACGCTTTCCTTGCCATTGCCAGTCTACATTTTATATTCTCTCTACTTCGACCATCATCAGTTATTTTGCTCCCCAAATAGCAAAACCCCTTTACTACTTTAAGTGTCTCATTTCCTAATCTAATTCCCTCAGCATCACCCGACTTAATTCGACTACATTCCATTATCCTCGTTTTGCTTTTGTTGATGTTCATCTTATAACCTCCTTTCAAGACACTGTCCATTCCGTTCAACTGCTCTTCCAAGTCCTTTGCTGTCTCTGACAGTATTACAATGTCATCGGCGAACCTCAAAGTTTTTATTTCTTCTCCATGGATTTTAATATCTACTCCGAATTTTTCTTTTGTTTCCTCTACTGTTTGCTCAATATACAGATTGAATAGCATCGGGGAAAGGCTACAACCCTGTCTCACCCACTTCCCAACCACTGCTTCCCTTTCATGTCCCTCAACTCTTATAACTGCCATCTGGTTTCTGTACAAATTGTAAATAGCCTTTCGCTCCCTGTATTTGACTCCTGCCACCTTCAGAAACTGAAAGAGAATATTCCAGTCAACAAATCGATTTTATAGTAGCACATTTCTTTTTGGGGAAAATCTAAAGAATCGTGTTTGCCACTGAACCCAGAATCCACGTGACTTCGAAGATCGCGTCAAGGAAATCTGTCGTTCCGTGACGCCGGAAGCTTCACGTCTCGTATGCAGGTCGCTGTGAGTTGTGCTTCCAGGAAAATGGTCACTAGTTTGAATATCTGCTTCTGTCTTGAAGGGAGAATGCTTCATTTTCGTCACGACGAATAGAACAGTTTTGTGACTGTAGGATCATTCGTATTACGGTACCTATTTGGCTACAGACGTATGTGGTGATGATCACATAGCTCAAATCCAGTCATATAATAGAAGAAAAATGTATGCGATCAAAGACGCTTTTGAAACTCTACAAATCTTATACATTTGATTGCCGAGCACTTCACTGTGTTTATGTCACATTTCATTTATTTTGTTGTACAACTTCTTACCGACGCGGATCATACCTGGCACTGAAACACGAGCTGCCTTGTACTACATTCGTCGCACGTGATGTGTCCTGTCAAACCAGCTCCGCTGCTGGCCACATTATCTCCCCCCACCCCACCGCCATCAACTACGTTGCAACACGCAACGTTTCGCTGCACGTTTCCTGTCCACTAATGTGCCTGGTCGCTGAGTCACGCCACATTTGTGTGGGCCACCTCGTAAGCCTTTGGGAAGGCTCCTTCGCAAGTGAAAGCGCACGGTACATCAGTACAACTTTTACAGCCCCGATAATAACGAACACTTTATCTGTCTGTTGCTACCGAGACGAGTTAGGAAAGGGTGCTCCACGTACAGAGCCAGGTGTTGCGCTGTTAGTAATAAGGGAAAGACCTTGCCCGATCACCACATAGGCGTTCCCCCTCCCTCGGATTTTGGCAAATGGCGCATCGGCTTTGATCGAAATAGATGGATTGGAAGCAGCCTTGGAGAGAATTTATCACTCTGCAATCCTCTCTTTCCAGGGGACTGAATTTGTGTATCCCAGCTGTCTGCACGTTTGCGAATCATGTAACAGGCGGGACTTGCCCGGAATTCGTCTAGTCGGCTGTGGAAAACCTTCCAAAAACCACATTCAAGCTGGCCGGAACACCAGCTCTTTTCATTAATCCGTCAGTATTCGAGCGAGGCTGACGTTTCTCCCCGAATCCCGGAAGCGACGTGCTAACGCGCGGCGGTATCCAGGCGGGTTGGGGGCACTATCTGCTATCGGTTACTGTTAATCAACATTTATCAAGTCTTGGGCAGGTTCTTTTTGACATTTTCTTTGCCATGAAACGTAATTAAGCCATGAAAATCGCGTGACATTTACAGAAAATTGTTGAGTATCAGAAGAGGAATTTGTATATGGGCACTAGTCTTCACACTGATTTTTTTATTGGTTTGAAAGTGATGCAGTGAATATTCTTCACATACTGTTTTAAAATAGTAAACCCGCCAGGGTAGCAGAGCGCGCTAACGCGCTGCTTCCTGGACTGGGGTAGGTGTGCCGGCCCCGGATCGAATCCGCCCGGCGGATTAACGACGAGGGCCGGTCTGCCGGCCAGCCTGGATGTGGTTTTTAGGCGGTTTTCCACATCCCGCTAGGTGAATACTGGGCTGGTCCCCACGTTCCGCCTCAGTTACACGCCTCGCAGACATTTGAAACACGTCCGCACTATTTCACGATTTACACTAGACACTGACAGTTGGGGTACACTGATTTCCGTCCTGGGGGGGGGAGGGGGGTACGGGGTGGCGGCAGGAAGGACATTCGGCCATCCCTCACACTAACACTGCCAAATCCGTTGCAACCACATCGACCCTGCGATCGCTGCGAGACTACAGCGTAAGCGAAAGAAAGAAAGAAAGAACTGTTTTAAAATAGTAACTTCTATTCAGCTACTTGGAGTCGAGAATAACAGTAAGAAAAGTGTCACCCAAAATAAATTCTGAAAGGGTATTTTTTTAATCAACGAATCTTATTGAATCGATAAAGCAGGTTGACAATGCATCATGCCAAGAAGCTGTCGTTTTCTGTGACTGCTATCGATAGCGCGCTGGAGCGATTAGATCACTTTCTTTATTGATAATAGTCTGCTCCACGGACAATTGTGTGTGTATTGCGCCTTTTACTTGTGAGAGATAACAACGGTTCTTGTAGCGGCGTAGATCGATTTAATAGGATGTAGTTTTTATAAACTGTCACTTGGTTGTACTGCCCGTGGATAACGTATCTGGTCGCTAACAATTGCAGATAACGCTATTTCTTCACTGCTGCCGTTCTAAGACACATTAATAAACTCGAACCTGATTTATATGTGTATCAAGAGGAAGAGAAAAGTTTACTTGTAACTCAGAATTACTTAGAAGTGAGCTATAGATACAGTAATAAACACTTTTTTCAACGGAAAAAAGCGTACAGTGTGCCTACCTGTGTGAACTTTACAAACGACGAAGAGTACATTATTAAAAGAAAAAATATTATTCGGTCCTGCTTTAGAGTAATTAGATACTATATTGACATTTGGCACTTTGCACTGAACAAACAAAGATACACTATTAAAAAGAAAATACACTATTTTGAATTTGATCTTGTTTTAAAGAAGTCAGATAATTTGGCTTGTTTCACTTTCCGTGCTTTAAGAGTATACACTTCATTCTGCAAACTTATCAGCGAATTCAGAGCGTTTTCACTAGAACTTTTCGCACTGATGTAACGATTCCAACTATACCTCACTCAGTTTAGGTGTTTCAGGATTCAAGTCGTCATCTCCATCACTGTCACTTGAAGATAGTCCACCTTCTCGGTCATTATCGCTTTGTTGGCACACATCAGCAATAATCTCTTCATTCTTTAGTTCCGCACACACGGCGAGATTATCACCAGAATGTGCCAAACGTTCGAAATCTGCACTCTTCAGTAGAGCTAGCTCTACCAAACACAACTTCACAATCATTAATGGCAGTCTCTTCCAGTAAGGCACCATCTTTGTGGAAACGGTTGTTGACTGTGGAAGATGACACCAGCTGGCAGGCAGCAGATAGGAATTCCCTGGTACGTAGTACGTTAATGGAAAGATTTTAATTTCCTGCATCAGTCAGGCTACCAGATATTGAACCGGTGTTTTTTTTTCTATAATGCACTTTCGAACAATGCCCAAATCAAGCGGCTTTAGAAGACCGGTGCAGTTTGGAAGGAAAAATTCCACTCATACTTTTCCCAAAACCACCTGGGGTCCATTCATAAGAAGGATCCTCTTTTTTTTTTTCATTCTAATGTCCTTTTTTTTCACCACTGTTCCATTAAAATCATAGTCATCCAAGAATTTTTATTGGGTTCGTATTCCATGGATTTCGTCTTTACACCTTTGAAACACCTCAGATTCTCCTGTCACAAGTGGGGGACGTCTGTCAGATTCATCTTCATTCGTGGCGAGAACTGTCGCGCGAATTTTACTTTTCTTCTCACCGCAGCATGAGTCACCCTTTTCAGCTGATGCTGTACTAGGAAGCAGACTGTAGAATAGAACGGTCTCGTCACAGTTGTAGATGTTTTGAGGTAGATAATCCCTTAAGATGCCCGGCAGAACCTCATCACCCAGTGTTGCACCACGACGTCGTCCAAAGGTTTCGATTCCCCGGGGATTATTCATGCCGTGAGTCCACGACGCTCTTTAAGTCCTTGTAATCATCGTGATGAAGGATTGAAATCAGAAGCTAAATCTGTGGCCTTTGCTTTCAGCATGTCACCACTGATCGACAGAGTTGCAGCTCGTTTTTGCTGAGACCATGTAAAAAGCTCCTTTTCCAAATTTACGTATCTCCCTTCTTGCTGACGGCTGCATTTTGTTGATTTTGCATCCAATTTTAAAAACTCGCTCAAAATATTGTTTCTTTTTCTGTTGAATGTACACTACTGGCCATTAAAATTACTACACGACGAAGATGACGTGCTACAGACGCGAAATTTAACCGACAGGAAGAAGATGCTGTGATATGCAATTGATTAGCTTTTCCGAGCATTCACACAAGGTTGGCGCCGGTCGCTACAC
Source organism: Schistocerca serialis cubense (assembly GCF_023864345.2). Taxonomy (NCBI): domain Eukaryota; kingdom Metazoa; phylum Arthropoda; class Insecta; order Orthoptera; family Acrididae; genus Schistocerca; species Schistocerca serialis. Next base: position 899,400,238 of record NC_064639.1, read on the forward strand.
CTACAACGTGCTGACATGAGGAAATTTTCCAACCGATTTCTCATACACAAACAGCAGTTGACCGGCGTTGATCGCTGAAACGTTGTGATGCCTCGTGTAAGGAGGAGAAATGCGTACCATCAGGTTTCCGACTTTGATAGAAGTCGGATTGTAGCCTATCGCGATTGCGGTTTATCGTATGGCGACTTTGCTGCTCGCGTTGGTCGAGAACCAATGACTGTTAGCAGAATGTGGAATCGGTGGGTTCAGGAGGGTAGAACGGAACGCCGTGTTGGATCCCAACGGCCTCGTCTCACTAGCAGTCGAGATGACAGGCATCTTATCCGCATGGCTGTAACGGATCGTGCAACCACGTCGCGATCCCTGAGTCAACAGATGAGGACGTTTGCAAGACAACAACCATCTGCACGAACAATTCGACGACGTTTGCAGCAGCATGGACTATCAGCGCGGAGACGACGGCTGCGGTTACCCTTGACGCTACATCACAGACAGGAGCGCCTGCGATGGTGTACTCAAGGACGAACCAGGGTGCAGGAATGGCAAAACGTCATTTTTTCGGATGAATCCAGGTTCTGTTTACAGCATCATGATGGTCGCATCCGTATTTGGCGACATCGCGGTGAATGCACATTGGAAGCATGTACTCGTCATCGCCATACTGGCGTATCACCCGGCGTGATGGTATGAGGTGCCATTGGTTACACGTCTCGGTCACCTCTTGTTCGCATTGACGGCACTTTGAACAGTGGACGTCACATTTCAGATGTGTTACGACCCGTGGCTCTACCCTTCATTCGATCCCTGCGAAACCCTACATTTCAGCAGGATAATGCACGACCGCATGTTGCAGGTCGTGTACGGGCCTTTCTGGATACAGAAAATGTGCGACTTCTGCCCTGGCCAGCACATTTCCAGATCTCTCACCAACTGAAAACGTCTGGTCAATGGTGGCCGAGCAACTTGCTCGTCACAATACGCCAGTCACTACTCTTGATGAACTGTGGTATCGTGTTGAAGCGGCATGGGCAGCTGTACCTGTACACGCCATCCGAGCTCTGTTTGACTCAATGCCCAGGCGTATCAAGGCCGTTATTACGGCCCGAGGTGGTTGTTCTGGGTACTGATTTCTCAAGATCTATGCACCCAAATTGCATGAAAATGCAATCACATGTCAGTTCTAGTATAATATGCTTGTCCAATGAATACCCGTTTATCATCTGCATTTCTTCTTGGTGTAGCAATGTTAATGGCCAGTAGTCTACATAGTGTGGTGTAGACGTTTTCTAAATCTGAAGCTATTTCAGATTATGTTTTGTATGGATTAGCATCCACCTCCCGTATGAATTTTACTGTCTGATCTAGTATGTAATTTTTTCTGTTTTACATGGCTGATCGAAAGCGACTGAATGATAGAACCACTGTTCAACAATAAACGTCAAGCGGCAACTTTTAACTTCTCGATTGTTATCGCGAAAAAAATTCTCGTATTGATAACAACAGTGCTAGGAGTGGCTTTGCTTCCATGCCTTGTCTTTGCCCCCTTTCTCCCCGGTGCCGCCCGTCCGCTGTACTTGCTTACGCCAACAGAGTTAGAAAATATCACAGGGCTTCTTTTCAAACAACACTGGTAATTACAGTTACGCAAAACTCAGTTTCTTTCCACGGAATTTGTTGCATATAACAGCGAATTGTGAAAAATGCATTACATATAAATAAGGTATAAGTAACAAGTTTTTAAATTACATTTTGTGTGTGTGTGTGTGGGGGGGGGGGGGGGAGTCGACAAAACTTTACGTATGAATAAGAATTACGCAGTACAGAGTTCGTATAAATAGGTTCAGCTGTAACTATATGTCTATTTCGGTGCTTTTAGTAGATACACTGGATAGTCAACTGTAGTGGCGTGGGTACAAATTCAACGTCATTTTATTGTTCATTTACATCCTTTCTTTTCAGTGATATATAATATAGAAACGGGCACAGTACCTGCTCCAACAGTAACTTTTTACTTACTTGAATCGACAAATTACACGTCGATGCCATTGTGGCGAGTTCTCTCTGTAATGCTCCCAGGCACACATCATGAAATGTCACAAACAGCACTAGACGTTCAACATCCTGCACGGAATACTGTAGTTACAAGGGAGTGTTATTTCCTGAACCAAACGTTCAGATTAGATACGGTACTCTTTTCCGTGAATTTCCGTATATAGTCATGAATTCCAGGGTACGTAATCAATCACCCGAGCTTCGAAGTTATGTTACTCAAACGGGCCAATTGTAATGGCAACGCAGTAAATCTTGATTTAGCTCAAGGAAGTTGGACAAGTGTAAATCATTAACATTATTAGAAATTCCGAAATTCCTGAAATCCTTTATGTATAGTAAACGAAGCAAACAAGAAGTAAAGCCAAAACAAAATATACCAAAAATGGTTCAAATGGCTCTGAGCACTATGGGACTTAACATCTGAGGTCATCAGTCCCCTAGAACTGCTTAAACCTAACTAACCTAAGAAAATCACACACACCCATGCCCGAGGCAGAATTCGAACCTGCAAACTTATCAGCGAATTCAGAGCGTAGCAGTTGCGCTGTTCCAGACTGTAGCGCCTAGAACCACTCGGCCACACCGGCCGGCAAAATATACCAATTCTGTTAAGTTTGAAAATGGTAATCCGGATAGGCAATAAAATGATTAAAATTAAAGAACACTAAATAACCCTAAATTCCAATAAAGCTTCTTCTCATCACAACACTTTTTCCAGTGAAAAAAAAAAACGCTGTGCGTGTGTGTGTGTGTGTGTGTGTGTGTGTGTGTGTGTGCGCGTATGTGTGTGTGAGAGAGAGAGAGAGAGAGAGAGAGAGAGAGAGAGAGAATTCCTAAGGGACCAAACTGCTAAGGTCATCGGTCCCTAGACCTACCCACTACTTAAGTAACTAAAGCTAAGAACAACATACACACCCATGCCCGAGGGAGGACTCGGCACCTCAGGCGGGAGGGGTCGTGCAATCCGTGACATGGCGCCCCAAACCGCCCGGCCACTCCGCGCGGCAAAACGCTGTTTTGACAGCATTTTCAGATTTGTTGATTTCTGCAACAATATCGCAACATGACATTTTCTTCAACTGTAGAGTAATATAGCCTACTTTGAAATGATTTCTGAGAAGCTGACTGTAAACACAAAAATTTATTATGAACTTTGTACCATGATTAGATAGTTTAGTCTCACAAAATCATTCCTAAATCTTACTTGATGGGAAGAAGTAAGCCCATGATGACTTTATTTTTGTTTTATTTAAGTACTTATTTACTGGGTGTAATACAGTTTGCCTTTCCTGAAACTTGACGTTCATTTTACTCCTCATTGTATTGTTCATTGTGTTCCTGTCTATAGCGCCCTTACCCCTACCGTCAATGAGGTATTAACCGAGTCCGCTATGCTTCTAGATTAGGGTCGCCATATATAGCTGGGATCTTGTCGTGACACCCTCAGATGCGGGTGCAGAAATGAAGTAACAAATTTATTTAATGTAATTACTTTTTATTTAGAACGCAATTACATGGAATTTGTTGCGGCAGAGGTAGTTGGGGGACTATTTATTTCGGAAGAATTTACCTTTCTCAGCGAGTCTCTTTTCCTTTTTACGTATTTGTAAAACTCCATGCAAGTCAGTTTGTAATTAAACTGGCACTGTAAGGTTGATTCCACAGTCCCCGCTGGCAGTCGATTTCTTTAATCAGTCCACTGGGCCGACATCAAAGAAAATACTGTTTCCACAGTGGCGTTGACTGCGGAGTAGCAAACAAATACTCCCATAATTTTAGCAATTGGCATTTGTGCTAAAGATTTATCGGTTTCCATAGGAAAGTAAATCCACATCTAAACATAAAGGCTGCATTTACATTTTGCGCTAACAGATGGCATTACTTCAGTACTCGAGCCAAGCTCGTAACAGTAATTTTCAAAATCGGTACAAAACTGGCTCTTGTTAGGAGGTCGTGACAAGAATGTCCCTAACGGTGATGGTACCTGCATATCGTGACGGATGGTAACTCTAAGAGTCTAGATACTAGAATACCAATCCGCTCAGCATCGTTTCCGCTCTGCCGCAGTTATCGTAGACTTACTCAACTCGAAGGCAAACAGGGCCCTTTTATACCTGGCATGTTAAATTAAGGTACTCTCTTACGCCACATGAAATATAAATACAATTTATATTGAAGAACGGTGGGTATGATTGATACTTTTCAAGAAAGGGACTTCAATATGTTCGACATTCTTTTTCGGATAATAATTTTTATAGCTGCGAAAATGGAAAGAACTTGCAAACTTTGACATATTTTGTAATGGCTATGAAAAAGACTGTAAACTGATACGCTGTACAAACACTGAACATTTTAGTTCTTTGCCTCACATTGTTCATGTAAAAATGTACCTTTTATGGTATCATATTTCTCAGATCTTGAACTTTTACGTTGATTATGTCCAGAGGGATCAATCCCGTGGTGGAAATACCAGGGAACACAGCATGTTTATGCACATAACCACAGTATACCAAGCTGGCCGCGGTGGCCGAGCGGTTCTAGGCGCTTCAGTCCGGAACCGCGCAACTGCTACGGTCGCAGGCTCGAATCCTGCCTCGGGCATGGATGTGTGTTGTGTCCTTAGGTTAGTTAGGTTTAAGTAGTTCTAAGTTCTAGGGGACTGATGACCTCAGATGTTAAGGCCCATAGCTCTCAGAGCCATTTGAACCATTTTTGAACAGTGTACCAAAAGCTGTCTTGGGCGTTGCAACGACAGTTTCCAGACACCTGTCTGACACTGAAATATTGAAGAAATGTCGTCATGGGCATGCTCAGAATCACAAGGAGTATGTGAACAACATGATTTGGACCAGAACTCTGGTCCTCTGAGCGATGAAGTCTTTTTGCATTTGATATCGGCGTTGATGTTGCCTCACGCAAAAGCTCACTACTGCTAGTAGTTTTGTCCGAACTATCATAAGAAATTATTTCTGATTACTATTACTGTTACTTATGTACCTTCCTGGAGCGTTCTTCTTTCTAAAAACTCGGTTACTGATCTGCGCTGTTTGCACTGAACCTTACAGGGCATCCCGAAAAGCAGCAACCAAGACATTTATATTCTCGAGATCCCCCTTCTCACAATCACGGATACAGTTGGCTGTAGTAAGAACCATGTGGGAACATATTCAACAGGCACATTATCTGTGAAATTATTTGAAATTCGAATGACAAATTTTTTAAGAGAACAGGTCGTGACAGAGCTAAGTCAGCATATTTTTGAAAAAAAAAAAACTTACAATTAATCTTATACGTAATATCTTAATTATTTTATAGAGGGAAGTACTATTTTAGAAAAAAAAAGAAAACGAAATTTTAATTTCCTGGATCAGAGTTGCTTGCGAGTTCCGATTATCAAATTTTCGCCAGCATTGTGACTCTCTTCACCTTCTCATCGTCAGTAAATTTAATGACGTTATCAGCAAGCTGTCGCGAAGTCATTTTCCACTATCTTTTTCCGTTCTCGCACCTCGCGGTGACATCGCACTACTTTGGAATACGGCTGTACCCAGTCACGTGGCCATGGCAGTTCCAACTAAGGCTTTGTCGAGTAACAACTATGCACGCAGTCTCGGACAGTGGTACCAGGTCAGCAGAGGCTGACGTTGGCTTCCTCTGAAATATCCCGCGCAATTGCGCCCGGTAAAGCACGGCTTCAGTGTGTCGCATGCCGTCAGAGAATAGCCCGTTATTCCAGAGCGCAATTTCCCGATAAGCGCACTGGCGGTGTACGGAAGTCGCAGAGGCGGCCGTACGGGAAATCGAAATATTGCCGTCCTTGGATGCCGCCTAAATAATACAGTAAAACACCGCAGGCGGCGGTGATAACAATAACAGGCAAGTAACTGCGGCAATGACCATCGCGGTAGAGGGTAGTATATGTATACCGATTCCAGCACACTTTGCACTTTAATGTGTTGTTGAAAAAGGCTACATCACTGACATCACAATCCAAGAGGGCGGCCACTTGACCTTGAAAATTAGGTTAATGTGGGTTGCCTATACGCAGGGAAACTCCGTATGGTGACAGCATGATACTTTTCGATCATGTAATCAAGTCATGCCCCCTCCCCTCCCCTTCACTCCCGCCTCATCTCCAGCCAATCACAGATATTAAAATGAGGCAAACAATCGGAACGGAGTTTCAATAAGTAACATAAATTTAAAAACCCAAGATTTCGAAACTAACGCTCTTGTGCTTCCCAACACCTCCCGTCCCACCCCTCCCCTCCGAATCTGGTACTTCCAAGATCATTAAAATGAAACTATCACAATGGAGCCATCTTGGCTGTTCTCAAGAGTATCCTAACACCCCGATTTATTTATTTTGCAGAGTATTCAACAAAAAAAATTATGTAGACTACGTAACTTGCAACATTTAAAAGAACTAAAAGTTGATCAAATGTATCCAAACGCCCTGAATTTTTTTCTCCCATTTTAGAAGTATTTGCCCAAAAATTAAGTATTTTTGAGAGCGCTCAAAAGAACCTGAATACTGTTTTTTGCGTCTCGTGTAAATGTATTTATCCACAGAATTACGTAAAGCAACACCTGCATAAATGTGAAGTTCAATTTCTTACACCGTTGGTGATAGAAGGTGATAATTATTGAACTGTATGAAATAAAATCTTCATAACTTCTGAACGGTTTGCGAGGAAGTTAAAACTGCAGGGTTGGCCGCAGGGCATGATGGGAATTAGTATGCGCCTTGTTTGGTTTAGCGACGAAGCCCACTTTCATTTGGATGGGTTCGTTAATAAGCAAAACCGGCGTATTTGGGGGACTGAGAATCCGCATTTCGCGATCGAGAAGTCTCTTCACCCTCAACGGGTGACTCTGTGGTGTACAACGTCCAGTCACTGAATAATCAGTGAGATATTCCTTGATGACACGGTGACTACCGAACGGTACGTGAAGATTTTGGAAGATGATTTCATCCCCATTATCCTGACTTCGACAAGATGTGGTTCATGCAAGACGGAGCTCGACCCGCTCGAAGCAGGAGTGTGTTTTAGGCCCCGGAGGAGCACTTTGGGGACAGCAATCTGGCACTGGGGTAACCAGAGACCACTGGCATTGGCCTCGATTGGCCGCCATATTCTCCAGAACTGAACACAAGCGACTCCTTTTTGTGGGGTTATATTAAAGTGTACAGCAATAATCCCAAAACCATTGCTGAGCTGAAAAGAGCTTTTCAGGAGGTCCTCGACAGCATCGCCCATGATCGAAGGGATATCGAACATGTCATAACCTAAATTCGAATATCTGTAGTGACGTTTACATGTTGAATAAAGTGTGTGCACGTCGTAGTTTGTAACTAATTTACATTTTTTAATATATTTCAATAATTGTCACCCTTTGTAAGGCATAACAAAGCATAAAATTATTTATTTCGCTCTTCGTAATTGTTCTCTGAAGCTTGTCAAGTCTCACAAGTCACGCAGACATCGACAAGACCAAAATCGCTGACTAAGGGGATCGCTTGTTTCGACATTTCTTATGCTGCTGACACTCTCTTAGCTCGTCATAATATATATGCATGCCGTTTTGCTAAACACACCGCGTGAGCACTACTGATAATCTGACGGACAGCTTGTACTGCATTTGACAATGACAGTACACAGTGTTATTAAGTTCAAAACTCGTCTGGCAGTGCTCATTCCAGACTCTTAGTTTTACACAAATTTCTGAACTTGAATGTACTATGGAAAGAACAGACAAAAGTTGACTACAAAATTCACACGGAATGGAGTTTTCAGTCGTGTATTAATGCATTACTTTTTGATGCAACAGCATTAAATACAGACCCTACTAATGATGCTTGTGTGACTGAAAACTTTTCCGAAGAGATCTCACGTAATTACCTTGGCCCATATTAGATACGAGATAGCAAATTCAGAACCGTTGTTCAGGAAAATATGAGCCACCACACAAGATAGGTGGCAAAGGTATGCACTGCATGAAAACGTAAACTTTGTTACGAATTTCAGTTTTCACCACACGTGTATTACACAATTTGTGGCAGATGTATTTTTCTTACGTGAAAACGAGTACAAAACATACTCTCCATAAATAGTTAAAAACCAACGTGCACTTTCGTAATGTGAGGAACGAATTAAAAATATGATGGCCATCAAAATTTTCTGAATGCGTTCCTCGAAAAGGGCATCGTCGTCCCTCTAGGGATTCCCATTTAAGTCCACGAAGCATCTGCATAGTACCCGGGTGCTGATCGAACTTCAGTAACAAATTTAGCAGCATGCCTCTGAATTGTTTCGATGTCTTCCTCTAGTCCGACCTGGTGACGGTCCTAAACACCAGTGCTATACTCAAGAATCAGTCGCGTTAGTGTTCTATACGCGCTGTCCTGTATAGATGACCTACATTGCAAGCACAAATAGGTAACTGGGTAAACAGATCAGCGGCAAATGGTGAACGGCGAGTGACGCGGTAAAAGTCATTCACCTCACGTGTCATCACCATGGATCAAGGACACTGATTACGTCGTACCAAAAATGCCCTCAATAGATCGTGAAGCCAGAACCTTTAGGTCCAAAACCCAGATAAACTGGGTAAATGGGGTAATGGGTAAACGGATATCAGGTACTGTTTACGTGGGGTTGTGATCTAGAGGTTTTGGCATCAAGACCTGGTTGAGGACATTTTTGTTGAGCCGTCAGTGACCTTGAAACGCGGTGATATATAGAATACTAATGCGATCGATTCTTGAGTACTGCTCTGGTATTTAGGATCCCCACCAGGTCGGATTAAAGGAAGGTACCGAAGCAGTTATGAGTCCGGCTTGTAGATTTGTTATTGGTAAATTCCATCAATATGCGAGTATTATGCAAATCCTCCGTGGACTCAGATGGGATCGCTGGAGCGAAGACGAAGTTCATTTTGAGGGACACTATTGAGAAACTATGGGAAACCTGCATATTTCTAGTTCGTTACTTACACGGCTTAAGCGAATCCTGGTTTTTAACTATTTATGGAGAGTATGTTTTATAATCGATCTCATATAAGAGAAATACAAATACCACAAATTGTATTATATGCTTGTCGTGACAACTGAAATTCACCACAGACCATTTATGTTTTCACGCAGTAAATAGTTTTTGCCATCTGCCTTGCATCATGGATAGCTCCAGATGCACGGAGTTGTGCTTCAGAAAAAAAGAGATCTTAGTCAGCTCAGAAGACTGAGCATCACCCTCTCTAGGCCGCTGTTCTGGCACAAAATCTAAGTATCAGGATTCAGTTACTTGACCCATGTGTTCTGTGTTGACTTCTAATTTGCGATTTATTAACATCGATTCCAGCGTTATGAAATTTCTTTTTTAATTTTGGTGTAGTTGAACATGTGTTTCTACAGCTCATCTTTTCCTCAAAAGCCGGCCGAAGTGGCTGAGCGGTTCTAGGCGCTTCAGTCAGGAACCGCGATGTGGTACGGTCGCAAGTTCGAATCCTGCCTCGGGCATGGTTGTGTGATGTCCTTAGGTTAGTTAGGTTTAAGTAGTTCTAAGTTCTAGGGGACTGCTGACCTCGGATGTTAAGTCCCATAGTGCTCAGAGCCATTTGAACCATTCTTTCCTCAAAAACGCACCTGAGTTTGATTTTATATTTTCCTTAATGTGTGCAAGGTAAGTGCAACAGATCTTCCTCCAAAACGTTTTCACTCAAAATACACTCATCTTTAACGGTGTTTGTATTTAGTATAGTTGCATCAAAAACCAATGCATTAATACAGGATTAAAAACTTCGTCCAGCAAGGAAGTTTTGGAGAACTTGTGTCTGTTCTTTCGATAGCAAGTTCAACTCCCGAATGATGAGTAAAATTACAGATATTGAATGAGTAGTGAGAGACGAGTTTTTATAATGAGAATAACATTCTTTACTCTCATGGGCTAGTGCACTTTAAGTTAGAAGTTAGACCAGCAGTAGTTGCCATGTCTGTTTTGCAGTGCGGCATGCGAATCATATTACGCAGAGCTAAGGGAGTCAGATACACTGTGTGTCAGCATGGCAAGACTTGTCGGAACAATGAATTCATCAATGAAGTAGGATTAATTGTATTAGTAGCTAAACTTTTTATGGCTGCTATTACGCAACTGTAGTGATAGTGTTGAAGGAAACGTCCGCTCTAGTTGCACTTTTCTGTTTATTTAAAACCACGACTGGTTTAGGTCGCCAAGGCCATTGTCTAGTGGTATATTTGAAGCGTTCTTAGAGAGTACAACTATCAGATTGTCATGTTGCTGACAATGTATATTCCTATATGGTTCAAATGGCTGTGAGCACTATGGGACTTAACATCTGTGGTCATCAGTTCCCTAGAACTTAGAACTACGTAAACCTAACTAACCTAAGGACATCACACACATCCATGCCCGAGGCAGGATTCGAACCTGCGACCGTAGCAGTCGTGCGGTTCCGGACTGAAGCGCCTAGAACTGCTCGGCCACCGCGGCCGGCTATATTCCTATATAATGGATCCTTTCTGGACTAGAATAAACGACTAAATTTTTGTGAAGATTATTCTTATGTCTATTTTTGATTTCTTGAACTGAGCAGTTGGTTTGAAAAAGAGGTATATTTTAAAATACAAATTTCATTAACGAATAAAGAAATTGCGAAGCAATAGTTAGTGTCCCCAGTTGCCTAAAGAGGGCCATGCACGTAGTACTTGATTTCCCAACTCAGATAATTCGTATTACGCATTTTACGACACAGAAAACTTTACCTTGGCTTGACGAAATACCTGAAAAATATTCTCATATGACGTAATGCAATGAAAGTAAGCATAGTGTGCGAACTTTTTTATCTTTACATCACCGATCTCTGAGAATGTTCGCATCACAAACAGAGATTTGTTTAGGTGCTTCATGCACCTTGTCATAAAGCGGCATGTGTGATGCAATGGCTTGTGGACAATAACATTCCACAGTATGACCTGAAAACTCCGTGGAACGTCTTTGGTATGAGTTAGAAAGTGAACTTTGCTCCAAGCGCAGCGTCCATCACTACTGCCTCTGGATTTGGCTCTTGAGGAAGGACGGACCGCCATTCCTGTACAGACATTCAGACACCTCATCGAAAGTGATCCCTGCAGGGTTCGAGCCGTCATAAAGAGGACAGGTGAACACGCCCTATGATAATTTCCAGTAATGGGTGTCTAGATAATTTTTATCAGATAGTTTATTGATAAAATTGGTTTCGACATTCAAGTCGTTCTTAGTAGCCCTATGAAAAGAGACACAATATTAAAAAAGACGCTTTCTACGTCACGTTAACAAATTGAACAAAGTCTTATTCATACTACATAAATTAGAAGTGATACCATATTAATTCGCAGCCGATGGTTGCATCAGTGCGTAGTAGCTGGGTGCATCTTAAGTCTTCCGCTAGAGGAGTCCTTAAGTACGAGTTTGAATTTATACCGAAGTTATCTCATGAAAATGTGGAGTACAATGGAATGAGTGCTTTTTGGGTACAAGAAAACCGTAAGCTAGAGGGTGTCTGATAAGTCATTCCCTATTTTTAAACAGTTGCAATTTCTTTATTTATGAACCACTTTTCTTAGAACTACTTTCATTAGAAACAGCATTTCCACATAAGCTCCAGCATTCTCTACGCAGTTCCTTAAACGAACTGATATGTGCGATACTGCTGTCTGCAGTATGTTAACTGGAACATTGTTTAACACATCACATATCACTGCTTCCAATTTATCAAAGTTCTGTGGTTTCCTCTTGTAAACCTCCGCTTAGCCCATCTCCAGAGAAAAAATGGCAAAACGTTAAATCAGGGCTGCGCGCGGGCCATCAATGTGCTACACGCCGGCCAATCTAATGGTCTGGGAAGTGATCATGCAGCCATTGGGTTGGGTTGGGTTGTTTGGGGGAGGAGACCAGACAGCGAGGTCATCGGTCCCATCGGATTAGGGAAGGACGGAGAAGGACGTCGGCCGTGCCCTTTCAAAGGAACCATCCCAGCATTTGCCTGGAGCGATTTAGGGAAACCACGGAAAACCTAAATCAGGATGGCCAGACGCGGGACTGAACCGTCGTCCTCCCGAATGCGAGTCCAGTGTGCTAGCCACTGCGCCACCTCGCTCGGTATGCAGCCATTCGGAGACTTCCCTTGCAAAATGTGCAGGAGCTCCGTCCTGCATGCAGTGAAGCTGTAGGTTGTTGCATTGTGAAATTACTGGCCACACTCGATCTTGCAGCATTTCCAGGTATCTTTCGCCATTCCGTGCGTTACGCAGAAAGAAAGGACCAACAACTTCGGATGACGTGATACCACACCATACTGTCACCTCCGGACGCCCCTGTGCTTATTCAACACATTCGCGTGAGTTTTCGGCTGCCCCGTAAAGGCACTCATGGCTGTTTACATATCTTACAGTGTGGAAAACCGCCTGATCAGTCAACAGAATGTTCTCAAAAAGTTCAGGCCAATCATCTTTCCAGCTCAAGAAAATTTCTCCATTCTTGCGTCGCAGTCATCAGGAAACAATTGCTGCAGATAATGCGGCTTCCAAGGCGTAAAATTGAACTCTTTCTTATGAATCGTTGCAATTGCGTAACGTGAAGGACCACTTTCACGAGATCCTTTACGCAGTGGTTTGTTAGGGCTCCTGGTGAACATTTCACGAACTCTGTCAAAGTTTTCTGTTGTTCTCGAAGTTGATCTGCGTGATTTTCTTGCATCGGCGACAATTTCCGTTGTTAGTAACTTGGAATGGCAATTTTTTTAAAAATTTTTGCATCCAGTGTTGCATGGATCCCTCGTTCGTCCTTATCCACCTATGTAATCGCACCATACGTCCCCAGACCTCATAACGAGCTGCTATTTCACCCGCTGTTCCACAGTCAACACTGGCTGCATTTTCCAACTGAGACAAAAGAAAAAAAATATGTTAAACACAATCTCAGGGAGTGCTGTTTCTAATAAAAGTAGCTCTAAGAAAATTGGTTAATAGATACAGAAATTTTAACCGTTTGAAAATAGGGAGTGACTTATCAGACAGCCTGCAGAAAAGCGGTCAGCATCGTGCGATACTGTTGGTTTGGATACTCGTGTTCCGACCTTACAGAGGTATCGATGCAGTTTGATAGTACCATATCGAGTTTGCCATGGGAGTGTCCCCACACATGAAACGGCATGTGGCCGGCAGGTAGAGACCCCGCTCCGCCTTGCTAGAGAGCACGGCTGCAGCTGAAGGGGGTGTGACTGGGCAGACGGCGACTGGACAGCCTCGTAGCGGCTGATGGAGGGACAGCGGCGCCATGAATTGGTGATGCCCGGCGCCGGCGTCTACTGCGCGCCTTTGTGGCTGTCAGGCGCGCAGTGAATGTTTCAGCGCGTGGTGCGAAAGCGCGCCGCCAGTCGGGGGATGGCAGGTGGCTGCACCGCGCGCCGATCACATTTCCCCCCTCCACTTCCACCTGCCCTTCCACGTGACAGCGGCTGGCGCATGCTAGGGGAGGGGGCAGGAGTAACGCACTACGGGGCCACCAGGTGCCTCTGCTGCGCTAACCACCTCGACGATTAGCAGAGGCCCAGGAGCTCGGAGAATTTCAACGATAGAAGAGCTTACAACTTGTAGCTAAGGGAAAAGAGTGACTAGCAGTAACTGACGACGATAAAAATTTGTCCATTTGTGACCTGTAGGGGCAGATATTAATTACAGCGACTACGTTTCCACCTCTGCCACAATGTCGGTGTACTATAGACCACCGGCTTCTGTGCGTCGAAACTCCATCTTCTGCCGTATTAACCTGTAGAATTACAACAATATGGAGACGAATACTTTCATGTTACCCTTTTCCATGTGCTTGCAATTTTCTACATTAAACTTCCGGAAGGTAAGGTCGTCACGCACTGTGGTAGGCTTTAATAAAGGGACTTTCTTTACTGCGATGACATTAAGTTTGCAGAGTGAGAATGTGCATATAATTGGGAACCCACACACTGATGTGCACAAAGTACTGGATGAAGTAGACGAAAATATCGGCGGAATTGGTGGTTCAAATGGCTCTAAGCACTATGGGACTTAACATCTGAGGTCATCAGTCCCCTAGAACTTAGAACTACTTAAACCTAACTAACCTGGGGACATCGCACACATCCATGCCCGAGGCGGGATTCGAACCTGTGGCCGTAGCAGCAGCGCGGTTCCGGACTGAAGCGTCTGGAACCGCTCGGTCACAGCGGCCGTCGGAATTGGTGGCATTAAGTCGCAAAGCAGATTTTCTGAGTATTGTAGATGCGTGCAATAGAGTTGGTGGACACCGTCTGGAGAGCACTGCATGGCTCTGCACGCACACGACGCAGTTGAGTGCAGGGACGTGACGTCAATAGAAACTTATTATGAAACGCATTTTCAAGTACCATGTTATGAGGTTTTTTATCGACCATTATTACAGTAGATGTTCATTATGTCATTTTTAGTTAATATTAGTGTGGTGTCTAGGAAATCTGCTTACTCGGTTCGCTAAACAAACATTCAAACAAATCATATTAATGAGGTTTATTACAAAAAGTTAATTTACAACATTTATCTTTTGCAATTACACAGATGTGTCGTGTTGCAAGCAAAGTGCGATGTACAATATATGCAATATTCTTCAGTATAGACAATTCCAAGTCTGTGCTACATAGCGAGTACAAGCGAAGTCACTAGCGTTGGCGCTTCTATCCAAGTCACTAGTCTTGAAGCTGCTACCGAACTGGGGCGTCACGAGTCGCTCGCGGCGCATACGTTCTCTTCACATAGGGGCCGCTGCTGTCGCGTTGTCGTCCTGGAGGGAGGTCAGGTCAGCGTGCGTCTGGCTGACGTCTTCTCACAGCCCTCTCCTCTCTATCGTTCCCGACTGGTGTGCCGGCGCCTAAAAGACTTTACGCCGCAACAATTAGGAACAGTGACTGTTTTAGTAATTATAAATAATGCTTTATGTAATAACTTATTAGATATATTTATTAGCTCTTTGAACATAAAATATCTGCGATGACAAATATCACCTATTTAGTGGAAGTTGGTGTTACAAAGAACTTGTGCCAACGGTACACTGTGATACTTACGAAGATGACAGAGATTTGTATCATAGGATTTTTTTAATTATCTCCTAAATTGTCAGTATTGGCCATCACAGGTATTTTATAATCAAAGAGCTAAGAAATGTGTCCAGTTGAGTTATTACATCTAACGCAATGTGTGTTCTACTGACTCACTGCTTTTAACTTAAAGTGAAGTACTGAGTAACTAATAATGTTTTGTAAAAAATCTTTTTAAAGCATAACCGCTCAAATTGTATGGCAGTACGAAAATTAAATAACATCAAGTTCCGGTCTATGTGTAATCATTCAAAACATTCCGTAGCACCTGTGGGCGCCGGATCAAAGAGAAACACACACAAATGCGATGATATGCGCGTAAAAATAGGGTGGTTGAAATTCAACTTGCGCTGCGTGAGCCAGTCTTCGCGCAAAACTATTTGCCATATGGATACCCAACGTTACACAAACGACGTTCAGACTGTGACCTGCGGATTTGCGTTGTCAGTAGTGGCAGTGTCAAGACTTGCCTTTTGGCGCCGGTACTGGTACGGCGACGTGCGGTTTTAAGCACGCGCATCGGTGTGCATTAAAGCTGCAGAAAGTCGACGTGGGACTATTCACGGTGAGCAGGGCCTTACTCTAAAACTGTTTTTCCAAAACAGCAGCAGTAGTGCTGTCGCTCTTTGCAAATATCGACGCATTAAGAGGGGTAAGATGTCAAAGGGGCCGACTTAGAGCAGGAGAGTCACCACAGGACATTTTATTTTCTACTGTCTATAATATAACATATAAATTCATAAAACGTTGTCAGCATGACCAGGAAGGATTCAGGATTCACACTCATAGCAGTGGAAATGCAAAAACATAACAAAATAAATTTTTTTTAGATATGAAATTTCATCATTTTTACACTCACTGTTGGCTGCATTTGTTGCTATAGGTACATTTTTCTTCATAAGTAAGAGAGATTCTTTGATGAATTTTGCACAGCATACAAACCATACTTACAGGTGTACGAAACTGTAGAATTTTCAAAATCTATTAAAAACTGTGGTAAAAATTGAGATAATTAACTACAAAATTTGATTTTTTTTCTAAACATAAAGTTTAAAACGTAACAACTCATTCATTTTTTCATAAATTAAATAGATTCTAGAGTTTCAGACACCTATAAGTATAGTTTGTATGCTGTGCAAAATTCAACGAACAGTCTCTCTTACTTATGAAGAAAAGTGTACCTATAGCAACAAATGCAGCCAATAGGAAGTGAAAAAATGATGAAATTTCACATGTAAAAAAAATTATTTTGTTATGTTTTGAACTTCCGCTGCTACGAGTGTGAATCCTGAATCCTTCCTGGTCATGCTGAGAAAGTTTTATGAATTTACTTGTAAAAGTATAGACAGTGGAAATTAAAATGTCCTGTGGTGCCTCTCCCGCTCCAAGTCGTCCCGTTTGACGTCCTACCTCCCTTAAACGAATACTGAGAGGTCCTCTTTCCACTTCGGGATTCAGGAACATGACACTGAATTTCGAACTAACTGACGATTTGGGAATGCTCCTGGGAGAGGCCGACGGCCAGTTACGCCTCATATAGTTGATATTGCTGTTGCCATGACTGAGGGTGCTGGAGGTGACGTGCAATCTTCAAGCAGTGTACGAGCTGATATCACCACAGCTGCACTTTTCATCGTCCACAGTTGTTTCGGGCAACCTAGAGCAGTCTGTAGTGCGGTTCCAGGCCCTCGTAGATGTAGATGGTCGTCACCCTGAGCAACGTTTGTAAGCTGAAACCTAAACATAATACTCAACTAACGAATATTACCCGCCTCTTGTGGAAATTGAAATGCGTTTCTTCGAATGATTTACTTGTTCTATTTCTCGTTCGCATGTCCTTACGAACGTTTGCACAAAGTTTCATTCTTGTACGATCATTCGTTTTTCATGGGGGCGCACTCTCTAGTAGCGGAAGTTTAATCATAACCACTCTGTAGATGCAAAGATCTAATATCGTTTGATTGTGCGATCGGTGACTGGTCACTGTAACCAGTTGCATTCATAAAGTATGAGTGGCTTTCTGTATAGAATAATTTAAGGTGAAATGATCACATAAATGAAATCGTGGGCGAGGTAGATAACACACTCAGATCTATTGGAAGAATAGCTGTGCCCGGCCACGCCTTGCTCTGGCTCCGTCTGTTTAAATGTAAGAGGAAGAGAGAAAGCACACGTTCCTACTATGTACGAGAATTGAATATACGTCATAATCTCTTTCTCTCTCCTCTCTGCCCATCCTCCTCCTCCACTCTTTGTCCTCCTCACCCGTCTCTTTCCATCTCCTCCTCCCCCACGCTCCCTCAATCCATCCCCTCCTCCCCATTTTCTCTGTCCATCTTAGCCTACCCTATATGTACACATTTATTAAAGAAACGCGTAAAAATTTGAACTAAATCGGAAAGATACCTTTGAGATTTTTGGTGACAATGTTTTCCCTTTATGTATTATGTATATATATTAAGAATATAAAGATATTAAAGAACAAGGTACCTAAAAACATGCCCATATTAGAGTTCACCGATACGTCAAAATCTCAAAGCTATCCGTCAAGATCTTTCGACGATTAACGATTTTGAACAACTCAGCATTTACATTTTTATAACGTTTCCCCTTATATATATATATATATACACTCCTGGAAATTGAAATAAGAACACCGTGAATTCATTGTCACAGGAAGGGGAAACTTTATTGACACATTCCTGGGGTCAGATACATCACATGATCACACTGACAGAACCACAGGCACATAGACACAGGCAACAGAGCATGCACAATGTCGGCACTAGTACAGTGTATATCCACCTTTCGCAGCAATGCAGGCTGCTATTCTCCCATGGAGACGATCGTAGAGATGCTAGATGTAGTCCTGTGGAACGGCTTGCCATGCCATTTCCACCTGGCGCCTCAGTTGGACCAGCGTTCGTGCTGGACGTGCAGACCGCGTGAGACGACGCTTCATCCAGTCCCAAACATGCTCAATGGGGGACAGATCCGGAGATCTTGCTGGCCAGGGTAGTTGACTTACACCTTCTAGAGCACGTTGGGTGGCACGGGATACATGCGGACGTGCATTGTCCTGTTGGAACAGCAAGTTTCCTTGCCGGTCTAGGAATGGTAGAACGATGGGTTCGATGACGGTTTGGATGCACCGTGCACTATTCAGTGTCCCCTCGACGATCACCAGTGGTGTACGGCCAGTCTAGGAGATCGCTCCCCACATCATGATGCCGGGTGTTGGCCCTGTGTGCCTCGGTCGTATGCAGTCCTGATTGTGGCGCTCACCTGCACGGCGCCAAACACGCATACGACCATCATTGGCACCAAGGCAGAAGCGACTCTCATCGCTGAAGACGACACGTCTCCATTCGTCCCTCCATTCACGCCTGTCGTGACACCACTGGAGGCGGGCTGCACGATGTTGGGGCGTGAGCGGAAGACGGCCTAACGGTGTGCGGGACCGTAGCCCAGTTTCATGGAGACGGTTGCGAATGGTCCTCGCCGATACCCCAGGGGCAACAGTGTCCCTAATTTGCTGGGAAGTGGCGGTGCGGTCCCCTACGGCACTGCGTAGGATCCTACGGTCTTGGCGTGCATCCGTGCGTCGCTGCGGTCCGGTCCCAGGTCGACGGGCACGTGCACCTTCCGCCGACCACTGGCGACAACATCGATGTACTGTGGAGACCTCACGCCCCACGTGTTGAGCAATTCGGCGGTACGTCCACCCGGCCTCCCGCATGCCCACTATACGCCCTCGCTCAAAGTCCGTCAACTGCACATACGGTTCACGTCCACGCTGTCGCGGCATGCTACCAGTGTTAAAGACTGCGATGGAGCTCCGTATGCCACGGCAAACTGGCTGACACTGACGGCGGCGGTGCACAAATGCTGCGCAGCTAGCGCCATTCGACGGCCAACACCGCGGTTCCTGGTGTGTCCGCTGTGCCGTGCGTGTGATCATTGCTTGTACAGCCCTCTCGCAGTGTCCGGAGCAAGTATGGTGGGTCTGACACACCGGTGTCAATGTGTTCTTTTTTCCATTTCCAGGAGTGTATATATATATACATATATATACAAGCTGCCGTTCCTGTAGGTGTATAGAAACACGTGAGTATTCGAAAGCAATGTTGTTGTTAAAATTTCACAGCAATTCGTGAAGAACTTTCGAAGATTTGAGATTTTGAAGAAACGAACATCTACGTATGTACTTACATAGAAAATGTAGATGACCTAATCGCAAATCTCTCAAAGTTTTTCACCGATTGCTTTGAGATTTTGGCACAATATTCCACAGGTGCACACGCACGTTTTTATTTACCTATTTTTTAAATATATGAAACATATAAATTTAATAATAGGGAAACATAGTCTCAAAAATCTTGAAGTTACATATACGCATATTATGTGTCATATATTAAATAGTTGGGTGCCTAAGAAAACACCCATGCTACAATTCAACGTTGTACCGAAATTTCACAGCAGTCTGTTAAGAACTTTCGGGGATACAGGATTTTGAACAAACTAACATTTACATACTGATGAGCCAAAACATTATGACCATCTGCTTAAAGCTTGTTTGTCCGTTTTTGAAACGAAATACATCACTGATTCTGCGTGTCAGGGAGCCGACAGTTTGTTGGCAGGTTTGTGGATGCATGTGGCTCTAGAGGTCTACGCACGGGTCATGTAATTCGCGTAAACAAAGGGCCGCTGATTTGCGTACGCGGTGATAGCGCCCGATTGCAATCTACATGGGTTCCACTCGATTAACATCAGGCGAATTTGGTCGCTGACGCATCAGCGTGAGTTCACTCTAATGCTCCTCGAACCACTGTAACACGGTTCTGGCCCCGACACACGGACAGTTATACTGCTAAAAGATGACATCGCCTTAGGGGAAGACATCAAGCATGATGGGATGTCGATGGTTTGCAGCTGTCAGCGTGTATTCGATTACTACTACAGGCGCCGTGCAAGAGCGGGAGAATGTCTCCCATAGCATAATACTGCTACTACCAGCCTGCGTCCGTGGCGCGCTGCACGTTTCGAGCCGTCGTTCACCTCGATGACGACGTTTATGTGGTCACGACTATCGACCTCGTGTAGCAAAAATCTGATTCACCCGAAGAGCCCATTGATCGACGGTCGAATTCCAATGGTCCCGTGGCCACTGCTATCGTAATTGACGATGTAGTTGGGTCAACATGTGAACACATAGGGGTGGCCTGCTGCGGAACTGCTTGTTCAACAATGCACGATGAACGCTGTGCTCCGAAACACTTGTGCATACACCAGCATTGTGGTCTTTCGGCAGAGATGCCACACATCCCCATCTATCGTACGTTACAGAATGGCTCTGAGCACTATGGGACTTAACATCTGAGGTCATCAGTCCCCTAGAACTTAGAACTACCTAAACCTAACTAACCTAAGGGCATCACAGACATCCATGCCCGAGGCAGGATTCGAACCTGCGACTGTAGCGGTCGCGCGGTTCCAGACTGAAGCGCCTAGAACCGCTCGGCCACACCGGCCGGCTACGTTACAGAGCAGAGAAGCCTCCGAACCCCACGTTCTGTGAAGAGCCGTGAATGTCCAATCACTTAGCGCTTAGTGGTAGTTTCACTGTCTTTCAACCTCTTTCCGCAGATGCTCACGACAGTAGCACGTGAGCATTCCACCAGCTTCGTCCTTTTCGAGATACTCGTTGACAGCCTCTGCGTAATAACAATTTGCAACTTTTCAAAGTCGCTTATCTTCCCATCTGCAGCCCATATCTTCGCTAGGGTGATTCCCCGTCCGTGTCTACTGCGCTTGCATAGTACTGTTACCGCATCGCACCAGGCGGCGTCTAGTATTGCGGTGGTTGGTGGTCATAATTTTCTGGCTTATCAGTGTAGATACCAAAGAATTGTAGTTGACACACCAGAGAGGTCAATTTTGAAAAGCTTGTTCAACCAGTTCTTGAGTTGCTCGTTGCTCATGGACTATCAATAAACTGGAGACGAGAGAAGATTCACAGATGAGCTGAAACAGACAACAGCAGCAAGTACAAAAACAAGAACTACCACTACCACTACTACTAATACTAATGCTAATATTCCGCGAAATCGTATAAAACTTACCACTACCACGTCGAACTTAAAGTTGCGGTGTTTCCTCTCGTGTTGTTGCTTAGATTATAGCGTCGTATTTTCTGTACTGGCAGTATTGAAACATGGTAGCTCTGCATCTCGCACCGCTGTCTTACGGTAGAGGGTACACCTTCTGCAGCTGTAGTCGCAGATGGAGTTGTTGAAAACGATGACCGTATTTCCAGCGTGACTATGAGTGAAAAGTGTTTCAACCGGCTCGTTAATTGAGGCGCCGTTATCTCTGTGTATGCATTAACATTAGCGTGCGCCATTAACTTGCCGCCGGCGACGCCACCTAGCTAGCTACTGCAGCAGGCTGCACTGCCCACACGCGACCAGCTGGCGGTGGCACGTGTTTTAAGGGCCCGCATTAGCAAACGAAACGGCGGCCGTGGCGACGCCCGCCTCCCATTACCCCAGCTGTAATCGCCTCGGCTCGCCTCCTTATCTAATCTCGCCGTAGCCGAGTCCGTCACCGCGACCACCTAGTTTCGACGTGGAAGCCACTGAGCTACACCCAACACACCGCCACCAGCGTATTCTGGAGGGCGGCGCTTCAGATCCCAGCACAGGTGTAGGCTATTCAGCGGCTTCCCTAAATCGCTGTAGGCAAATACCAGGATGTCTCCTTTCAAAAGAACTCGACCGATTTCACCACCCGTCTACATCCATTACCTGCAGTCCACCATATGGATATGGTGTCTGTTCTTTCAAAAATGGTTCAAATGGCTCTGAGCACTATGGGACTTAACTTCTGAGGTCATCAGTTCCCCAGAACTTAGAACTACTTAACCCTAACTAACCTAAGCACATCACACACATCCATGCCCGAGGCAGGATTCGAACCTGCAACCGTAGCAGTGGCGCGGTTCCGGACTGAAGCGCCTAGAACCGCTCGGCTACTCCGGCCGGCTCTGTTCTTTCGGACATGTCCGAAACAACAGACACCATTGATGACCTGCAGCGGTCTAGAACGAAATTAGAATTATATTAATACCTTCAGCTGCTGACGGGCGTTGATATATATCAACGGGAACAGGTGAAAGTGTGCCCCGACCGGGACTCGAACCCGGGATCTCCTGCTTACATGGCAGACGCTCTATCCATCTGAGCCACCGAGGGCGCAGAGGATAATGCGACTGCAGGGACTATCTCGGGATAGTGGGACACTACGAGTGTAATGTGTCGACATACAAGGTGAGAATATGGGTCTCGCGGGAGGCTTGCGCGATATATTCCGTGCAGTCGCACTATCCTCTGTGTCCTCTGTGGCTCAGATGGATAGAGCGTCTGCATATAAGCAGGAGATCCCGGGTTCGAGTCCCGGTCGGGGCACAGATTTTCACCTGTCCCCGTTGATATATATCAACGCCCGTCAGCAGCTGAAGGTATTAATATAATTCTAATTTCGTTACTGTACGGTGGTTCGTATACGTTACGTAGACTCGAATTGACGCTTCACAGATGTCTTATCGCATCAGACGTGCTTTCAGTCTCCAACTTTTAACGACTTTTTTGAAGGCCGTTTCGATTTTTTTTTTAGACGCCCGAATTATGTCACTGACGGATTGCATCTTGCATACGTTGCGAGAGATTATTTCGATGTCTATGATTAATCCAGTCAACGAAGCCCATGAAAGGTCGATTAGGGGAAAACGGTCGTGTAGTCGCAACATTTTTGCACAGTGCTATGAGGAATTTAATCTTAAATAATCAAACTCATCTTAACACTTACCCTCTTCTAAACTTCATATAACGCTTTCAATTTTCCATTACTTCCCACACTCTCTGTTCCTTCATATTCCTCCATTTTCCCGTACTTATTCATTTCTTTTTATTTAAATGTAATTGCCTGTATAGTCCATATACTCTGCTGTTACAATTGTTAATTGTTTCATTTAATTGGTTTCTCTATCCCTTTCATTGTGTAATATCTCTTGAAGTAGTCCTGTCAATTACTAATTTTATTTTATTGGATTTGTTTATTAAACTGTCACGTAGGCAGGGTGTGTTACTGTTTATACTGCCTGCTCCCTGTTTTTTTATTCATTGTTCAGGTTTTTACCTTTTAAATTATATTATCAAGGGCGGAATACTGTGCACCAGTGTGGCTAAACAGCAGTCATGTGAACAAAATTTATATCGAACTTAACACCATGCGTATTATTTCAGGGACCGTTACGTCTACACCTAACATACGGCTACCTGTCCTGAGTCATATAACACCCCCAAAAATACGACGAGAAGCAGCCTTGGTCAGGGAATACAACAAGACCGAAGCAAACCCTAAACTACCGGTACATATCGATATACCTGATCTGAGTATCAAGAGGCTTCGTTCAAGACATCCTCCTCTTGCCCTCGACAGCCTCACTGGGGCTGACATCAACTCTTTTAGAAGAGAATGGTTCCAAAGTGCCCCTACAACTTGCCACCTAATGCCTTGTATTACTGGGGCAGTTCCTGGGTTTGATCAGCCCCGGAAGATCTGGTCAACTCTGAACCGACTTAGAACTGGGCATGGAAGATGTGCTGACTCACTCTTGAAATAGGGACTGCTGCCTTCGCCAGCATGTTACTGCAGCACGCCTATGCAGACCATCCAACACATCAGAGAAGACTGCAGTGCCAGAGCTTTCAGTGGGGATTTTGAATAATTCTTCATGGCATCCCAAAAATCCATTGAGTATATACAAGGACTAGATGCTTGTCTGTGAATATACGTAATGTTATGTGATGTAGAATAACGTGATCCAATACTGAAATGTACTTAAATGCCATACGTTATATAATAAAAATCAACGCACTGCCCACGATGGCATTTATTGTGTGTTTGTGCGTCAGTTTAGACGAGTACTGTCCAGCCTCTTGGTCGCCCGTGGCCGTTTTCGGAAACACAGGGTAATGTTACAGTAAAGAAAAATCATATCCATTCTTTTCGACTCTCTTATACACTGTGGAGATCGGATCAGCTTCACCAGCACGTTGTCTGGTTGTTAGAACAGCGGAGCACGTTCCGGCTGGCTTCACGCGCACAGGTAAACATGCGAGCCGACCGAAGCACCCTCACTGCCAGGTGCAATACTGTAGTGCTCGGCTAATAGCATCTTTTCCTATGTTGTTTACAAACATTGTAACTTCTTTGGTGGCGACACTCAGTTGAAGTCTGATGACAGTCTTGTAAGGCGAAAACCGGTTTACTTCAATAAATTAATCCTGTAGAACATAAGCAATACTGTGCTTATCATTTATTATGTTGTTCTACCAAGAGCCGGCGGAAGAATCAGGTAGCAGGTACAAATGTTTCGGAGTACAACGTTCAGTCTACTTCGTTAAACATCAGGTTCCGCAGCAGATTATTCTTGTTTCCGTGCTCACCAAACGACGTCGTCAGTTACGATTGCAATGTGGCTGGCTCTGAGCACTATGCGACTTAACTTCTGAGGTCATCAGTCGCCTAGAACTTAGAACTAATTAAACCTAACTAACCTAAGGACATCACACACATCCATGCCCGAGGCAGGATTCGAACCTGCGACCGTAGCGGTCACGCGGTTCCAGACTGAAGCGCCTTTAACCGCACGGCCACACCGGTTGGCCGATTGCAATGTGCACGGGATCATAGAGATTAGGTAGTGGATCAATAGAAACCTGTCGCCTGGTCCACTGAATTACGTTTCTACCTACACCACGGTGTCGGTCGTCGTCCAGGTGAACGGGTGCTCGAAATGTGCACCACAACACGGAGGCAGGGCCGGTGCTGTCAGTAGTATGCTACGGGGGACGTCCACGTGGCCTACCGCGGGACCTGTGGTAGTAATTGAAGACACCGTGACAACTGTGGACCGCGTTGAACATTATTATGACCCACCTGCACCGCTTCATTCTTGATGCCTTCTCTGATGGAGGTGGCATCTTCCAGCAGGAAAACAGTCGGAACCAAAAATCGGAATATTGCTACAGAGGTTGGAGCATGGAAGGGAACTCAGGTCTTGGCTGCCAAGTGTGCCTCATGGGACCTTGCTGGAACATATCTGGGACGCTATCGATCGCTAGATCCTCGACCACTAAGAATCGGCATGTAATTTACAGCAATTGCGTGGCATCAGTGTAGATATCTGGTGTCACATACCACTGGGAACGTGCTATGGACTTGTCGAATCCCCGTGTCTCGCAGAATCATTGCTGTATTGCATTCCACAAGCGGACCAACTTGCCTTTAGGCAGGTGGGGAATGTTTCGCCTGATGGGTGAATACCGTGGACAGTAACGGCCCTAGCACACTACCCTGAGGAACGCCTCTCCATCCTTATGATGCCTCTCCATTGTCTGCCAGGAGGTCTTCAGTGCAATATTTTCGCTACTTGAGATTACGCTCCGTCTTGGTTTACCCTACCTCGTATCGAGTGATACTAAATCCTGAATCTTTTTTCGTGAAGAAATGGTACGGCAGTCAGGCGGCGCCCATTCTAGAGAACCGAAGTCAGCAACCTTGGGACAACAAGCCGTAGATGCCTACTGTAGAATCGCTGCTTGCTTCTTTACAGCCTTTCCTCCCCCTATTTGGTATCCTGTGGCGGGGTCGCTTCCAGTCTTCTTGCTGTTGATGCTGCCTTTGCTAGTCTTGATGTCACACTTCGTACCCTCGACCATAACATGAGGTTCATCATTATTTCTTAATTATCTGACTGTGTCAACGATGTATAGACATGTGGGCTCTTTAAATTTCTGCCTTCTCTAAAACACCATGTATTTCTTGTTTATATTCTTTAGCTAAACTAGTCTCCGCACCTGTATGTCGCCTTTAGTAGTTCTGGGTTTATTTCTATAAAAATTTTATGAAAGTTAATTGTTGCTTTCTGTTCAGGCCTACAAACTATAACGTGCATTTTCATTTTTCTTTCTTTATTTTTTTATTACTCAGCTGAAACAAAATTAATCTTGAAGATGAATTTGTCCTGGGAGACTTCTCTATATGCCTTGATAGCATGTCATCTGCAAAGTAGGTGGAAGTACTTATGTAGAGTTATTATTTGTGAATACTTTTTCCGTTTCCAGCCGTATTATACATATTTGGTCCGTTGTCTTTGTTGGTTGTAATTATATACATTATTTTACACATCTCTTTCACTCCAGTCTGAACTGGCATTGCAGACTTTCATACGCAGAAACGACATTTGAGAAAACAAATTACGTCACCATATTATTTGCGCAAACTAAGTTGACACTCGGCGCGGTGGCTGATGGGAAATGCCTTTACGAGCGCTCGCATCAGCTACCGCACCAAGTGTCAACTTAGTTTGCTCGTAAAGCACTCAGCGAGAGATGCTACGTCATTGTCGCCGCTCATGTGATGATCTTTTTGCTTTTTCCAAGTGGGGCGTTACTTTTTAGTGTTTGGAGTGAGTTTCTGTGGTGCATCTGCTGTTAAAATTTTTAAGCCTGAAACAGAAAACAACCATGAACTTTGTTTAATACTCTTACAAAAATAAATCAGATCATTGAAGATGGCACATAAGTGTCAAAACATGTTTAGATAGTAAGGAAAAAAGAAATAAATTGCGTTTGCAGAAGTCAGAGTTTTATAAAAATTAAATTTATTAGCAAACGTACAAAAAAAGGAATTCACTTTCCCAAAGATATGATGATTGTAATCCAGTGTCTGAGTTTGTAGCGTTTATAGTTTCAAGCGTCGTGCTTAGGATCCACAACTACTTTTATTTCGCCTAAGTTGATAACGCATTTCAAATTGATATGATAGGAATGAAGACAAACAGATACTGCAATTTTTCCAAAGGAGCGAAACACGTAACTTGCTATAGACGAAGACTGAACAAGATTTCGTAATACATCATTTTCTTAGGAAGCTATTCCTGGCTTAAATTAAGATGGCGCTTCTGTTTTAACTTTTTATATATGCATAATTAACAATGCACTGGTTACTAATACGTTCAGTTATTTTATGGTGATCACAAATTCACATATCCTTATAATACCACGTAAATGTCGATATAAACGGGCAGAGACTGGTTCGTTGTGGCTTCATCTCCTTTAATCGAAAACAATTTAGTTCCGGTTTGAGTTTTTCGTAGCAGCGGCCATCAGCTTAGTACAAACGTAAAAAACGTCTACACTGAAATATCACAATTTTTACGTAGACGATCACCGTTAACTATCTGTTGTCGTGCCATCCTCAGTTGTGTGTAATATATTGATAATTACTAGTTTAGAACCGTCTATCACAACTCAATAAAAGAATTTTCTTACCGTACGCGTTTCCCCTTTACTGTATGCAATATAAAATTAAACAGGGCTCCTTACGTATTCGGATGTCCTCAAGAAATAGGACAGGTATGCTTTTTGGCAGCTGCAACTTCATTTTCGCAAGATTTAGCCTAAGTGTGTTTTCTGTGCCTCGGAAAAACCGCAGGAAAACAGCAACTGCTCTACAACTCTGTCTTCTTTCTCCTGGCATTCGCATAGAGTATTATCCTTGAAGTCTATACGGCATAAATGGAAACGAGCTGAACCATGCTTGCCACGCATCCTTGCCAGATTACTTAACAGCATCCTGGTCACCTGAAATTTTCGAAAGGGACAATTTCACAGTACGGTTGGAATGGCAATGTAGCAATTATTTTCAGCCATAATGGCTATGTTTGTGCAACGTGACTGTGTGGGATAATTATTTATTTCAAGTTTCTGCTACCAGTCACTTTTTATTTTATGCTTAATCTAACATAATGCAACGCGTTTCGAACATGTTCTGTTCATCATCAGGCGTTTATACACACATACATACATATAGAGAAATGTTACTCAAAAATAAAGTCTTAAACTAATCCAGAACTCATTGTCCATTGATTTTTACTGTAGCTGCTGGTGTGGCATTTGGGGGGAAGGAGGGGGGCAGTGTATGGCTAGAAATCGAAATCAGTGATGTCTTCTGCTGGTTTTCTTCCTTGTGGTTGACTGTGTATGATACCACAGCCTGTATAGGATGCAGATAGATTTGCATCAGATATGTATTACGAAAATAGTGTGAAAGGCTTTTGTATGACAGTTGATCACTTACAATTTCATCGTCTTGCTGCTTCACTTTCATCACTGGTGTAATGGCGGAGCTGTTGATTGACATTACGCTATTGCACATTATATTTTGTCACTGATTGCCAACGTAATTCACTGCACAAATTGCTTCGATGTTATACCCACAACACAAGATAGCGGACTGTAGCATTTGAGTCTGCATCGATTATCGAGGTTTTGTATCGATATTCTTGGTACTGACAGATTAGTAGTCAATTATTTACATTGACATTTCTTGAATCTATTGAGTTAGAACTGGCTTAAGACTGTTGAAGAATTTTGAGTTTTTGATTTCAGTTATTTCATTAAGAATGTTATCTCCATGCTTTGTGTTATGTATGAAAATTTCCTTTTACTTTTTCCGATTTTGTGTAAAATTTCGAGGTTGTCTTCAATTTTCAAAGGATGGCCTGTGTATTTAATGTGAGTTGCTACTGCTGATTTGTTACATTTATCAAGACTGTAGCAGTCTAAATGTTCTTTGAATTGGGTTCTGAAATTTCTGCCTGTTTGGCCGATATAATATTTATTACAATGGCTACAGGTAATTTCGTAAATGCCAGATGCATTAAGACTTGTATCTGGTGGTTTTATATTGTGAATAAGCTTCCTACTTAGGTTGTTGCCGGTGCTGAAGCTAATTTTTACTTTTGTGTTTTTGAATAGTCTTGCTAATTTGTCAGATACTATTCCAAGACATGGCATTTAGTAGTAATGTAATAATTAGGAGAATTGGAAGTCGCCAATCTCCTGCCCATTCCTCGTGGATCGGTTCCAATCCGGAAGAGATGTGACTGGGCATGAGAGACTGCTTCACGAAAACATACGCTGGCTGTTCTGCTGCTACCACCACGCCACCCTCATAGCGGTCAGAGGTACCGCACAGTTTCTGCACTATTCGCGGCGCACGAACCACAGTCCGCCAACTTCGCGAGCCACTGTTAGACCAACCTGGTAGTCGCTTTCCGTTAATTGCGCTTCTTGTTGATTCCCGCTATCAAGAGTTTCCCTCGCACGGCTGTTTCCGAGTTGGAGACTGCAGTGGGCGGTTTCCGCGGACCCGGAGAGACCCCTTAACCGCACGAAAATCGAATCCAATCCGCAACGGTAATATCTCGGATTACGGAGAAATCAGGTAGACGGGAATATTGCAGGGTCCATTACCGTTTTTTTAAAATGTGATATTGTGTAAATTTTTGTCGTTAATTACTCGTAGAGGATGCAGACTTAATATTGGACATGTTATATCGCTGAGGCTAGCCGATCGCTAGCTTTTGTTTTTTTCCGATAAGAGACTTCTCCGCATAGAGTATTGATCCTGACATCAGGTCTGAGATTTACAGGAGCCATATTCGCACATATATGCGCACCCACAGATAAAGTCTGTGAACGTAGTGACTCAAGAGGCGAATTATTCTTGTAATGTTGGCATTCTTTCACGAAGACAAATAAGGCAAAATTTTAAGTGTCGACTATTTATTTGTAGTTAACTTAAATTCATGCAGTTGTTAGTAATATACCGTATTTTTGGTCTCATATTTAGAATAGGAAAGAAAGGACGTGTTGTGGTGTTCTCGTGATATCTTAAAAAGCAAAAGACTGCGAGAGCGGAAGTGAGCCCTGTGGATGAAATTTTGCTCCCCGCAAAATAACTTATATTGTTGTGAGGAATGTTCCTGCAGCTCGCACACGGCTATAAAGATACCAACCTGTACATTAATTAACTAATTAGTCAGTATCCATTGAATAACATTACTTGTTGTTAATCCTAATTTTAATTACAGTTACATTAAATTGTTAACTTATTATACGTTTAACGGGGCGGCACAGTATGTAAGGACCTGTTGAATAACACGGAAGAAATTAAGATGACATAATTGCGGAAAATACTGGAAGCGCCAGTCTGTTTATAAACATGTTTTACCCTTTTCTTTCATCTACTCTCCTCTAGATTTCACACCACGCTCATCCTCTGGTTCTTCAAAGAGTCAAAAATATTCAGAGTTTCTGGTAAATGGCGCAGTGTTACTTTGCTGTGCGTACACATTTTAGCGGGATGTATTTGCTTGTGTGTTCGTAGTTCAGGCTGTAATGGTAAATATATGTGTATAGACGTGTATTAGTTCATTACAAAGGCTTCGGACAACAAAGAGTGGGTCCATTGCGCTACTGAATCCTAGTTACCAGAGCAGATTGTTACGCTTTCTTACAGGCTAGCAGTATGTGAATTTGTTCGGTTTCTATTGTGCCTCTTGATAAGGACTCCAGACGCTGGACGTTGGATCAATAATGAAATTGGTGTGTCACCGCAGCATGGAATTCAACCTTTTACACAACGACATAAGCTCAGCACAAAAGGCTGTGCGGTGGTACGACTGGACCAAGTGACACATCGGGCAATCACCACCGACAGTTGCACTGAACACTTATTTGGCACATTTAAACAAGACAAATAACAAATAAAACCATCAACACATTTTTAAAACAACCACATATCTTTAAATTTACCATTTAGATGAGGGCAAGTTACTTCAGAATTTAAACATTCATAAACTACGGCACTTATGGCCCATTGCACATTTAGTGAAATGAGCTAAAAAATATTTACTCAAAAACTATGGTCAACCTTCGTCACTGCAGTGACTGGTATTACCAAAGTAATTCAGAGTACAGGCAACAACAAATCAGATACCATGGCATATCGCCACGTTACTTAAACGGCAGGCACTCTACAATGTAGGATATAAAATTTCATGTGACCAAGCAACCTCGTGGGATTCAACAAACTACGCCCAGAAGCGGACGCCCGCTCACTCAGCTGTTTCCAATACAGGCTCGGAATGCACCCCCAAAAGGGAGCAGCAACGGTCACGAATAGGCACGAAAAATCCCAGAACTGGGGGGGTATCTACCTTAGACTGACATCTGCCTTAATTAACTAGAAACACAATAATTGATTACAGCACATCATCTGTAGAATTAATCAACCTGTTAATGAACATCAGCTACGCAGTACAAATCTATTATGTGCGTAAGGCCAATTATAAAGTGAGCCGCGAGAGAACTAGATACACGGCCAGACGGCACGCGCGGGAAAAGGGGGCGGAAACACACAACAGCACAAGCAGGACACAACCCAGAACCCCGCACGCGCTACCGAGACAAACAGCAGAAAGTCTCGATAAAACGAAATCAAAATGCAAATAACTAGCGTGCGGGCTAACGGTATATAGAGTTAGCCCCCCTCCCCGACCCAGACGCAAAACACAAAGCGACTTACACCAAATAGCCACACTTAAATTTGTGATTAAATCAGAAGTACTATCCACGTACTGTCATTTAAGGAATTCTTGTACTTTCATTAATAGTTTCAGTTTCAAACTATTTAAACACACAACAACTGGCCTCTCAGTAACTCGTAAGTATTTATGAAACTATTCATTTAGAATTACACACGTGTCTCTCAGACACACTATTACTTCAGATAGAAACGTAACAGTAAGGTTATTGCAATTCCCGGCAAAACATATCCAAGGAAAATTTTATCCATATATATCTATAGCAACTGGCCAGCTTAACTCCGTCGTGTGATATAAATACAAAACGAGGCGGCACTTAGACAAGGACCAGCCAAACTGTTTTCAATGACGGTTAAACACTGACAGTAGCAACCAACCAACAGAATGTATCAGCACTCCAGGCCCTAGTAAATCTTAATCATCACATCGCATACAGCTCTCACTAGAACATTGCGTACTAAGAAAGTTGAAATTAAACACATTCGAGATAAGACTCAGTAGGAGCAGAAACGGCCGGCCAAGATAATGAAGTCAACAGCACAGAACCCAGAAGTCGATTCCGGCCACAATTTGCAGCACAAGCAACGCCCTCACCCTCTTGCTTGTTCGACGAAGCCAGCCGCCGCAGATCCCGGTGCCAGGAGATATGCAGGAAGCGAAATACACCAACGGCTTCCCAGTGAAGTGACTGCTTCCACGCCGGCGGTATTTGCTACGCGCCGTCACCCGGGTGGACAGCCCCTTTTAGATGTGCTCTTCCTGCTGCCTCGGCACGGCGCATGTACTGTCCGCCAGACTGCCCAAACAACGTTACTGTTTCCAGAATGAGATTTTCACTCTGCAGCGGAGTGTGCGCTGATATGAAACTTCCTGGCAGATTAAAACTGTGTGCCCGACCGAGACTTGAACTCGGGACCGTTGCCTTTCGCGGGCAAGTGCTCTACCATCTGAGCTACCGAAGCACGACTCACGCCCGGTCCCCACAGCTTTACTTCTGCCAGTATCTCGACTCCTACCTTCCAAGTTCCGAGTTCGAGTCTCGGTCGGGCACACAGTTTTAATCTGCCAGGAAGTTTCAACGTTACTGTTATGCGTCCCAAAGCAAAATTCCACGCTGTTTGCTAGAACTTACCGCTCGCTCCCCCATCGGCCCGGTAGGTGGCGCCACCGCGCGCTCTGCTCTCACACGGGAAAGGTGACACATACCGGCGGCGGGAATATCGCTGATCGAGCCACAAGGCTCAAAAATAATTTGCAGCACCGTCCGGTATTCGATTTTCTTCGCAGATTGACCCCAAATAAATCAGTCTTCAAATATTCAAATGTGTGTGAAATGGGACTTAACTGCTAAGGTCATCAGTCCCTAAGCGTACACACCACTTAAACTAAATTATCCTAAGGACAAACACACACACCCATGCCCGAGGGAGGACTCGAACCTCCGCCGGGACCAGCCGCACAGTCCATGACTGCAGCGCCTTAGACTGCTCGCAGATCAATCTTCCCTTCGCCTTCCTTACCACCGATTTTATGCGTTCGTCTCATTTATGTTGTTCCACAGTGTTAACCCTAAGTAGTTAAAGGACGTAAAATTATCCATAAGAGTAATCTCGTAATAAGATACAATCGAATTTTTTCTCTTTATGTGCCTTGTCCTGCATTTATCCGTGTTTGTAGACAGCTGCCGTTTAGTACACGATGTTACACTTTATAACCTGTTGCTGACCACTACCTGCCGGCCGGTGTGGCCGAGCGGTTCGAGGCGCATTAGTCTGGAACCGCACGACCGGTACGGTAGCAGGTTCGAATCCTGCCTCGGGCGTGGATGTGTGTGATGCCCTTAGGTTAGTTAGGTTTAAGTAGACCTTAGTCTAGGGGACTGATGACCTCATATGTTAAGTCCCATAGTGCTCAGAACCATCTGAACCATTTTTTAACCATTACCAACTCCGTCGACCGCCACGCTTAAAAATTGCAACAGCTTATTGTATTTTTGTTGGGTTGATTGGGTTGAGTTGTTTGGGGGAGGAGACCAGACAGCGAGGTCATCGGTTCCAAGTATTTTTGTGTGGTGTGCATTACTTTCTGTGTTGAATGAAAGTACTGAAACAAGTGTGATGACGAGAGAGAGCGTGGGATTATCCATACCTCATCCTATTTCAACTTCGAGTTGTATGATCTTGAACTGTATTGTATTGATCTGTGTTGTAGTGATCTAAATCGTACTGATGTTCATTGTACTTATCCACGTTTTGATGACCTGTGCTGCACTGACCTGTGTTGTAGTGACCTGTTTTGTTCCGATTTAGGGTCTACTAATCTGATCTGTCTTGTAATGAGCTGCGTTGTGTAATCATCTGCAATGTAATGACCTATATTCAAATGGCTCTGAGCACTATGGGACTTAACATCTGAGGTCATCAGTCCCCTAGAACTTAGAACTACTTAAACCTAACTAACCTAAGGACATCACACACAACCATGCCCGAGGCAGGATTCGAACCTGCGACGTAGCGGAAGCGCGGTTCCAGACTGAAGCGCCTAGAACCGCTCGGCCACACCGGCCGGCTATATTGTAAGGAAGTCCATTCTATTGATCTACACTGCGCTAGACGGTGCTGTTGTATCTATTATTTTCCGGAGGGTGAATATTTCTTAGTGTGTCATGATGAAGGAATCTATCCGTCTAATTATGTTCATGGTATACGATCTGCATTATAGTGACAGAGGGGTAGACCTCGGCCTGAAGACTCTTGACTGAAATGCAGTGACAGTATGTGATGAAAACTTCGCATTTTTTCCGAAATTTTACCTCACTAAGACTTTGGTTTGTAATTGTTAATCGTAGCTGACATTAAGGGAGAACTGTGCTTTTGTCAACACTTACTGCAGTTATTTTAACACGGTCGAACTGTACTCGCTTTCACGTCACTTACGCTTGTCAGATATTTCAACACTTATGAAATCGGCCTACCGTCAATGACGGAATTAATTATTCTGTGTTTCTACACAGTCGTCGTAAGCAAAAGTAACATTGTAGGTCACCGATATTACTACGATACACCGCAGGGAGCGTAAAAGAGCCTACACGAACTACGTGGTAACTGCGGAAATCGTGAAGTGTATGTCGCAGATGTTCAGCAAGTGTACTCGGTTCTCCTGCGCAACTACTGTCATTACTTAAGAACAGCAGCCTTCTACTCAGTCTTCTCTAGCAGATGTTCTTGGACTTGCTCCAAGAGTGATGTCAAGGTTTATGTCGCCTTCACCTTCGGCGAAATGGTGTCCTCGTAAAATTCATTTTACTCTGAAATCCTAGACGCGAGTGGTGTCGACACTGTGCTTTCGTTTCTTGAGAATGTTTCGCGTAATTCAAATCCAAAGCTGGGGCGCAGTTCCATTTGACTAGCGGTACGAAGCAGGGAGTTTTAAGTCTGACGAATGTCTTCTATCAGATTCACGCCCACAGCATATACACTATCTTACTCATACCATTTCGAACAGAAAGCGTCTAGTAGCACACAGATGATAACTACCGAGATCTCTTTTGCTTTTCGTACGTACAGCCTATCACATCTAAGCATTGCTAACTATCTCATCAGCTTATAGCAATTCAAATACTATGGCGTTTGAGTCGAAAAGTGAAATGTGTGTATCAGATGCGTGGGTAAATGGAATGTCCGCTGATGAACGCATTGTCGCTGTAAGCGGAACAGCGCATATGACGCTAATGTATGCCGTGAATGCGCCGAATCCATTCTCGTGCTGCGATAAGCTAACGCCAAAAGCCTCTTTGGTGTCTATAAAGTATGCCAGCGTATGTCAATAAGCAATCAGTATGGGACATGTTTTATATGCATATCCATCGCAATATTGTTTGCCTAAAGAGAAATTGCTGTTGTCAGTTACCGAGCCGCTGTATCTGGGTGCGCGATGCTTATACAAGGGAGATAGGTAGATAGATAGAGAGAGAGGGGGGAGAGAGAGAGAGAGAGAGAGAGAAATATAAAACAACGAGATCCCGCCTAGTAATAGAGCAGAAACTGACAATCTTCTACTTGATGGGTTCGAGAAACTCTCATGGTGACTAAAGACACTGTAACGTAAGGCTATGTTTCTAAAATCATATTTTATCAAACGGAAAAGAGCAACAGTTCTTCGTTCAGTTTTTTGGAAAAACGAAACTTTAATTTCAACGCTGGTATTTACACTGCTTTTAACAACAAAGCACATTAGGGATTAGTTGAGACCAGTAACCACATCCCTTGATTCTTTAAAGAATCCAACTCTCACGTATAAAACAGCTTGAAATGTGTGATTACATTCAAACGCCTGATTACTTTATAAATGAGTTAATAGTTAAAACATCTGATTTTAAATACGTACAACTTTTATGGTTGAAGAAAAGCTAGTTTTTCAATGTTTTTAACATCATATCTCCCAAACTATGTGTCGTACAATGGCGTAATTTTGCAGGTATAGTCAGAGGTATATGTGGATACAGTCTGAATATGTGTTGCGAATAGAGTTAGTAGTAAAGAAATAATAAATTCAAACGTCGTGGCTGATTCTGAAGTTTTACTGCATGAAAAGCGAAAATGTAAAAATGTAGTAAGTGATAAACTTTCAGTACTGTGTGTGTGTGTGTGTGTGTGTGTGTGTGTGTGTGTGTGTGTGTGTGTGTGTGTGTGTGAATGTCAGGGGGAAAAAGTTTCGCAAAGGTTTGAAATTATGCGTTACGTTTTTTTCGAAAATCTTAAGTACTTTCATCCCAAATACTGGATGAACAGAGTCTGGGCCATTTGCACGTTGTGAATTGTGGTGTCGCAAGAGATATACAGGGTGGTCCATTGATCGTGACCGGGCCAAATATCTCACGAAAAAATTGCAAAGAACGAAACTTGTCTAGCTTGAAGGGGGAAACCAGAAGGCGCTATGGGTGGCCGCTAGATGGCGCTGCCATAGGTTAAACGGATATTAACTGCGTTTTTTTAAAAATAGGAACCCCCATTTTTTATTACACATTCGTGTAGTACGTAAAGAAATATGAATGTTTTAGTTGGACCACTTTTTTCGCTTTGTGATAGATGGCGCTGTAATAGTCACAAACATATGGCTCACAATTTTAGACGAACAGTTGGTAACAGGTTTTTTAAATTAAAATACAGAACGTATGTACGTTTGAACATAGTATTTCGGTTGTTCCAATGTAATACATGTACCTTTGTGAAACTTACCATTTCTGGGAACGCATGCAGTTATAGCGTGATTACCTGTAAATACCACATTAATGCAATAAATGCTCAATATGATGTCCGTCAACCTCAATGCATTTGGCAATACGTGTAACATTCCACTCAACAACGAGGAGTTCGCCTTCCGTAATGTTCGCACATGCATTGACAATGCGCTGACGCATGTTGTCAGGCGTTGTCGGTGGATCACGATAGCAAATATCCTTCAACTTTCCCCACAGATAGAAATCCGGGGACGGCAGATCCGGTGAACGTGCCGGCCATGGTATAGTGCTTCGACGACCATGTCATGAAATATGCTATTCAATACCGCTTCAACCGCACGCGAGCTATGTGTCAGACATTCATCATGTTGGAAGTACATCGCCATTCTATCACGCAGTGAAACATCTTGTAGTAACATCGGCAGAACAATACGTAGGAAATCAACATACATTGCACCATTTAGATTGCCATCGATAAAATGGGGGCCAATTATCCTTCCCCCCATAATGCCGCACCATATATTAACCCCCCAAGGTCGCTGATGTTCCACTTGTCGCAGCCATCGTGGATTTTCCGTTGCCCAATAGTGCATATTATGGCGGTTTACGTTACCGCTGTTGGTGAATGACTCTTCGTCGCTAAATGGAATGCGTGCAAAAAATCTGTCATCGTCCCGTAATTTCTGTTGTGCCAAGTGGCAGAACTGTACACGACGTTCAAAGTCGTCGCCATGCTATTCCTGGTGCATAGAAATATGGTACGGGTGCAATAGATGTTGATGTAGCATTCTCACACCGACGTTTTTGAGATTCCCGATTCTCGCGCAATTTGTCTGCTAATGATGTGCAGATTAGCCGCGACAGCAGCTAAAACACCTACTTGGGCATCATCATTTGTTGCAGGTCGTGGTTGACGTTTCACATGTGGCTTAACACTTCCTGCTTCCTTAAATAACGTAACTATCCGGCGAACGGTCCGGACACTTGGGTGATGTCCAGGATTCCGAGCAGCATACATAGCACACGCCCGTTGGGCGTTTTGATCACAATAGCCATACATCAACACATCGGCATTTTCAGCAACTGGTAAACGGTCCATTTTAACACGGGTAATGTACCACCAACCAAATACCGTCCGCACTGACGGAATATTACGTGATACCACGTACTTATACTTTCCTATTTAAAAAAAACGCAGTTGATATCCGTTTGACCTAAGGCAGCGCCATCTAGCGGCCCAACCATAGAGCCATCTGGTTTCCCCCTTCAAGCTAGACGAGTTTCGTTCTTTGTAGTTTTTTCGTTTGATTCTTATTTTGTGAGATATTTGGCCCGGTCACTATCAATGGACCACCCTGAATACAGTTTCTAACTTCAGTGCTTGATTCACTGTGCTAAAGTTTTAATGTAAGACTATAGTTCTTAGGAAACGGCGTAGGATAGCATTTTAGATTCGGACAAGAATTGTCTGAAATATTCACAGTCGAATTTTTATTGCCCCTGGAAGCCGTTAGATACGCAACTTGTAACTGGTCACGAGTCACTTTAGCCGTTTGGTAGCATACACGGGATACTAGAATACACGCTGTCACGCGGAGGCGGGCTGGGAGCTATGACGTCACCGGGAACCCACTTGCCATGCCGCACTGCATTGAAGCTTTTTGGCAGAAGGCACACATTGGTTCAACTCATACACATGTGTAGATGTAACCGAGATTTCCCGTGCTTTAGTGTATTATTAAGCGTTATATTAGACTATATTTTTCTATGATCGGTGGGACTTTAGTGTGAAGTTTGTAAAGGACGTCAACCTCTTTCGCGATCATGGAGAGCACTGCTTTTTTTCTGAAGGATGAGGCTCACACAGGCCTCGACAACATCGACCTGCAGTACTGAGAAACCCCCTATAACGTCATTTTAAAGTCTTTAACTGTATTAACAAGTTTTCTTTATTCCGAAATGTTAAGTTACAACTTTTTTTATTTTTTCAGTTTTGTCTTTTATTCGCTCTCAGTTGCTTTTTTTTCGTGTTTATAGCTTTCATTTTCCTGAAAGTGCGTATCCTTGCAAATAACATTACAGCAAAGTCCTCTATTCCTGGGTACCTCTCATTTATAATGTCCTTTAACGTTATAAAAACTTCTGGGCTACGATCAATGAATTGACGTGGGACTGAAATTATCTCCCCATTTTCAAAGCGAATTTCATCAAACTTTCAGTTTGCGTAATGAAAGATCCTGTTTGAATCCAATTCTTTCATGAAACACCTGCGTGATCAATTAGTTTACCATACAACTGTGCTAATTCGGAGTGTTTACGTATAACTCCATAAGCAACATGTCCTATCATCTTCAACTGTTCAACATTTTATTTCAAGTCTGGAACGTTTTCCTCTTCGTATTCGGTGCAATTCCCAGAAATTTCTCCCACCTCTGAAACAGACTTCCTTGTTGTCACATTCACTTTACTTTGGAGAATAACTGTTTCGTTTCTCAGATGATGATGGTTCTGTAGTCGTAGCACGTCTTTCCGCCAGTAGATTAGTAATTAAAGCATCAAATTCTTTCTCAGTCTTACATGTACTACCTGATAGGATTTCGCTTGCATTACGGCTCACTTTCAAAGACTCCAGTCTTTAGGCGAAGGTGGTAGACAAAGAGTGGTCATAGATAGCCGAGGAAAAGTCGCAGCTTCTGCAATATCTTCAGATGACCAGCTAGTACACCGTCCTTTCATAAGCACTTGTTGTTGTCACTCAGAAAAAGAGCTCTGAATCACTTTTTGAGCATGTTTTAATTCTACTAATTCAGCGCTACACCGGCAGACGATCCTGTAAATCTGCATTCTTTTGCCTAAGGTCTTTTATTTCTGTTTCCATAGTTTCTATTTATTGTTTTACGCACGCACTGTCGCCTTCACAGCAGTGTTTGTTTTCAGGGTTAACGTTCCATCCGCCGGCCGAAGTGGCCGCGCGGTTCTGGCGCTGCAGTCTGGAACCGCGAGACCGCTACGGTCGCAGGTTCGAATCCTGCCTCGGGCGTGGATGTGTGTGATGTCCTTAGGTTAGTTAGGTTTAACTAGTTCTAAGTTCTAGGGGACTTATGACCACAGCAGATGAGTCCCATAGTGCTCAGAGCCATTTGAACCATTTTTGAACCCATTTTGCACCGTATGTTTCCCTTAAGCAGCATTTTTTCCTCCTGTGGTGTATCTCTTCCAGTTAAATGGCTTGTCATTATTCTCGTGTCGGTTATTCTTTAGTACTTAACTTCGTTGTTGCACTGAACACACTGATTTCACTACACAACAAAATAATTTTTTTCCCTGCTACTGGGTTGAAAATACGTTCCTTATTGTAATCCATATGCGCTGAATACAGAACTACAGTCGGATTTTCTATGGTACGTCAGGAAGAAAAGTTAGGTACGCGTAAAGGATATCAAGGATAATGCTATTAAATACGTTGAATTGCTAATGTGAGAAATTTTAGAGAAACTGAAGTGCATATTTCGGGAAGAAAACACGAAATACTATTATTAAGAAGTGAATTATAAATGTTTATTTACCTCTGAAATGGGTCGACCTTTAATTACACTAAAATTAACAATGGCTTGGTTTAAAAATGCGTAGAGCTTCTTTCCTGTGAATATCTTCTGTTAAACTAAAAAACTAAATCCTTCCGAACAGGCCTTGGAAGGCCCAACGGTACCGACCGGCCGCCGTGTCATCTTCTGCCCACAGGCGTCACTGGATGCGGATATGGAGGGGCATGTGGTCAGCACACCGCTTTCCCGGCCGTATGTCAGTTTACGGGATCGGAGCCGCTACTTCTCAATCAAGTAGCTCCTCAGTTTGCCTCACAAGGGCTGAGTGCACCTCGCTTGCCAACAGTGCTCGGCAGACCGGATGGTCACACATCCAAGTGCTAGCCAAGCCTGACAGCGCTCAACTTCGGTGATCTGACTGGAACCGGTGTTATCACTGCGGCAAGGCCGTTGGTCGAGCATCTTCTGTTGCTCTCTGCAAAAACCAACAGTGATCCCCCCATCCTGTTCCCCAAGAAAGTTGCACATGATATACACAGATGCGTCCCAAGCTGCGAATTCCCATCCCGTGACCTCAAATCTGAATTGCAGACGTCGAATCAACTTTCGTATTTCTGGTCCAACGAAGACTCCTGCTTTCAATTCTGCATCAGTTTTCATCATTCCAAACTTGCCTGTTACGTAGTGAAAACCACGATTTGTTTTATCCATCGCTGTAACGAACTGTTTCACAAAACCCAGTCTGATGTGGAGTGGAGGTAGGTAAATCTTATTACGACCCAAAAGAGGTACATGTTGAAGATTGTTCTGTCCGACTACAGGTGTTCTGGGTGGCCAATTTTTCACTGTATAGTGATTCTTCTCATCGCTTCTATTCCACAGGCGAAGAAGGCACATGTAGTTTGTATGTCCAGTGTGCATTCCTAACAGAAGGGCTATAATCTTCAAATCACAGAAAATATTCCAATTATTCTCGAGGTACTTAAACAGCATCAAGAGAGACTGTTCATTGTTTCTTAGGTTTCCTTCATTCCAACGGTATGAGCAATAGGAATTGATGGCTTATGGTTATCATTGTTTAGTAGTGGAACTTTGAGATTGCTCGAGCTAGTCTGTAAAAAGCTCCACTCTTCTGCTACGCCGGCCGGAGTGGCAGAGCGGTTCTAGGCGCTTCAGTCTGGAACCGCGCGACCGCTACGGTTGCAGGTTCGAATCCTGCCTCGGGCATGGATGTGTGTGATGTCCTTAGGTTAGTTAGGTTTAAGTAGTCAGTCTAGGGGACTGATGACCTTAGAAGTTAAGTCCCATAGTGCTCAGAGCCATTTGAACCAACCAT
Organism: Schistocerca serialis cubense; assembly: GCF_023864345.2. NCBI lineage: Eukaryota > Metazoa > Arthropoda > Insecta > Orthoptera > Acrididae > Schistocerca > Schistocerca serialis. The sequence goes on from NC_064639.1 coordinate 899,442,093, forward strand.
GATGACGATGACGTTTCGCAGTTCGCTGACAGCAAACTGGGGGAGATGAAATCGGTGACCTTGCATGTAACAGGTACAACTGCCTTAACACCGCAAACGCTGAAACCGGAATGTGCTGACATCTGCGATTTTCTGGCCAGAACCGTCAGTGTTCCCCTACCAACAGAGGATGCATGTTTAGAAAACATCGCAGATCTTGCATCTGATAATACGTTGTTAAGGGGATACGGAATCGGATTTTGGGTTAAAAAATCGAATTTTTTTTTATTGGCGTATTATATTCTGCCATGTTTCCTCTTTAAAATGACGTATCATACATAGCTCTACTACAATTATAACTATTTTATTTTTATATATTTGTGAGATCGGGTATTGCGCTTTAGTTATACACGTCTCTCGTGGCTGACCATGAACTTTTTGGCAGTACCTTTAAAGTGACATGAATTCAAATATCCCGGTTTCCAGCGACTATTTATACACTAGTTGCCCGAAAATGTTTCTCTCTGGTTTCCTCAAGTTACTCTTTGACTTTGTGGCGGGACTGTTTTGTAAACAGTGTGATATAAGAAAGTAGTTGTTGTTGAGTTATTTCGTATTTAGTGCTTCATTTTTCGCAGTGAAAATGCCTAGAGCTAAAGCAAAAGTATTTAAAAAGCGTGTGAACTGGCAAAAGAAAAGAAATAATGATTCATTAGCAAAGCAAAGCAGTTCATCATCATCACTGTTGGAAAATGTGAATCCACTTATTACTGATTTGCCGAACGAACTTACACCAAATGAAAACAGTGCTTCTCATAAAAAACTAAGAGATTTGGAAGAGAAATATAATTTACTTGATAGAGGGAATGAAGTTTTTGAACTCATTGATACGAATATATTGTGTGAAGCTCTTGAAAACAGTTTGTGCTGCAAAAAATGTCATGGAAACGTTTCTCTGAAAGTAGAATCCCATGTTGGCCTGGCTGCCCAGTTTAATTTAATATGCAGTGTTTGTAAATACAGCTGCAAGTTTCCAAGTTCGGTTTCAGTAACTGTAAATAATGGATACAAGAAAACTGAACTTTATAGTGTAAATATTAGGTTAGTTTATGGATTGCGAGCAATTGGTAAGGGCAAAGCAGCTGGTGATATGCTATGTGGTGTTCTAAATCTTCCAAGTGCACCTTCAAAGTTTGAAGCTTACAATTATGTACTAGGATCTGCAGTTGAAGATGTAGCACAGAAGTCAATGCAGGTTGCTGTGGAAGAAGCAGTGGAAGAAAATGACGGCAGTCGTGACCTCACAGTGGCGTTTGATGGCACGTGGCAGAAAAGGGGCCACACCTCCAACAATGGTGTTGTAACAGCAACTAGTGTTGATACTGGCAAGGTTATTGATGTTGCAATAATGTCTAAATACTGTAGGTGCACAGGCAGGCTGAAAAATGAACACAGTGATGACTGTATTGCTAATTATTATGGTAGTAGTGGTGGCATGGAGGTTGCTGGGGTGAAGAAAATTTTTCATCGCTCTTCACAGTGGTATAATGTTCGCTATGTCAAATATCTGGGAGATGGTGACTCTAAAGCATTCAAAGAAGTTTTGGAAAGCAAACCATATGGGAACAGTGTAAATATAAGCAAACTTGAATGTATAGGACATGTGCAGAAGAGAATGGGTGCCAGGCTGAGAAGGTTAAAATCAGTTATGAAAGGGAAAAAACTAGATGATGGGAAAACTTTGGATGGCAGAGGAAGATTGACTGATTCCATAATAGACCACATTCAGAACTGCTATGGCCTTGCAATCAGGCAAAATACAGGCAATCTTGAAGAAATGAGGAGAGCTATATGGGCTTTATATTTCCACACCGCATCCACGGATGAGCATCCACAACATGGTTTGTGCCCCAAAGGTGAAAACAGCTGGTGTAAATACAATAGGGGACTAACAACAGGAGAGAAATACATTCACCACCACAGTCTACCATCAGCCATCATGGCAGAAATAAAGCCCATTTTCAGAGATCTGGCTGACAGAAGTCTTCTGATGAAATGTCTTCACGGAAAAACGCAGAACCCCAACGAGTGCTTGAATAGTGTGATATGGCATCGTCTCCCAAAAACAGTGTTTGTCGGAATTAATACACTACATTTTGGTGTGTATGATGCTGTGGCAACCTTCAATCTTGGAAATATAACTAAATGCCAGGTCCTTCAAAAGTTGGGTATGTGTGTTGGTTCCCGTACGGTACGTGCTATGTTCTTTTTAGATCAGCACAGACTAAGGCATGCTGATAATATAATCAAGACATTAGTGAAAAAAGCAAGACAGGTGCAGAGGGGTGCCAAAAGAAGACTTGAAGATGATTATGAAGACTGTGAAGGGGGTATTAGCTACGGATCAGGAATGTTTTAATCTTCTTTCTCCGTTTCCCGTAAGTTTACTTTTTACTTCATCTAGGAACATTATCTCAGGTACTGGTCAACCTAGAAGTCTGAAATTTTTATGACGTAGTGACATAGGTCCCTATTACATACTGAAACAACGATTTTTTAATTACTTGATTTACAAAAGACTTAGGGGTGATAGTCTAGTAAAAAGCGATGGAGAAAATTTACTTAAAAATAAATGTACAATATCTCTGTAAGAAAATACTTTGACAATAAACTGTTGTTTCAGTATTGTTGTAACATATGAATGCACATACAGTAAAATTTTTACCTCTCTGTCTCCAGTAGTTTGTGAGAAAATGTTCCCTATAGTAGGCATATATTAACATTGCGGGGATAGGTGATTCCGTATCCCCTTAAGAGCAAAGCTAAGAGGAACAGAATCTGATCGTAGCGTCAACGCTATTATTGCTCTTATCGCAGTGACAGCTCAAAACACTTATCTGTTGCTCAAAAGTCCCGCAAGGTTACTGGATAAAGAAGTACCTGTGAGTTCGAATTACATAAGCTTACGCGGCAGCCGAATGCACTGCTTTATTCAAGCGATAGCTGTTCAGCTTTTAAATTTATGTGCGTGTAGTTTCGATGGAAGTTGCGCTAGCCAGCGTTGTCGGAGGTGTTCAAAAATGTTCAAATGTGTGTGAAATCTTATGGGACTTAACTGCTAAGGTCATTAGTCCCCAAGCTTACACACTACTTAACCTAAATTATCCTAAGGACTAACACACACACCCATGTCCGAGGGAGGACTCGAACCTCCTCCGGGACCATCCGCATCCGCATAGTCCATGGGTGCAGCGCCCAAGACCGCTCGGCTAATCCCGCGCGGCGGTCGGAGGTGTTGACCGATCCTGTAAGATTCAGACACTCAGAAGCAAAAGAAGCAGATTAGCGCAGACAAGAACTGACAGTCGACAGTAGGAATCTACTGGGACAAACAGCGGCATAGAAATGAAAAACAGGAGGAAGAGATTAGTGTTTAACGTTCCGTCGACAAAGAGGTCGTGAGAGACGGTGCACAAGCTCGGCTTAGGGAAGGATGTAGAAGGAAATCGGTCGTACCCTTTCAAAGGAACCATCCCGGTATTTGCCTGAAACGATTTAGGGAAATCACGGAAAACCTAAATCAGGACGGCCGGAGACGGGTTTGAACCGTCCTCCAGAATGCGAGTCCAGTGTGCTACCCATTGCGCCACCTCGCTCGGTGAGAAACAAGACTGGGAAGTGTCACAGTGTGCAAATGGGACGCAAGCAGTGGGGTAACTCGGCAGCAAAGAAACTGATGGCGTTACAGTAGCAGTTTAAAAATAGAGATGACTCGGTACGAAATGAAGGGTGACGTCACTGAATACTACTGCATACACTCTAAACAGTTCCTTCGGCCTCATAAGCAGAGTAGGGGAGTGTTAGGGGCCGTTGCTGTTTAAAGTTTGTATTAGTGGCCTAGTGGATAGCGTTGTAGGTTCCGTGAAGCTATTTACTGTTGTTTACACGAAGGTTGCAACGCCAAAAGGCGGAGCGAAGTGCAGGAACACCTGCGGAGGACCGTCGGTTGGTGCATGGACTGAAGGTTGACCGTGAGCGTTAACAATGTAACGTATCAGGCGTAAGTAGGGGCGGAGAGCCACTATTATCGGATTACACTGTAAGCGACAAATCACTGGAAACATTAAATTAGGAGTGACCATCCGTTGCGACCTAAAGCGAAACGACAATATAAAATTATAGCGAAAGCAGTTGCCAGTTTGAGATTCTTTGGGAAAATCTTAAGGAAGTGTGATTCATGCACGAAAGATGTGTTTCTCGAGTGCTGATCATCACTCTGGGACAACAACGAAACAGGATTAATAGGAACCAAAGAAGATCAAATGACGAGCATCACGTTTCGTCTTTGTATCGTTTATCCTGCGAGGGGCTCAACGAACTCCAGTGCAGACGCTACAAGAGAGGCGTTGTGCATCACGGAGAGGTTTAATACCGAAATTCCGAGAGATTACGTCGCGAGAAGTTTCGGATAACATATTACTTTTTCCTAGGTACATCTCACGACGAGAAAATCCGAGAATTATTGAGATAATACAGGGCTTCCCCGTAAATCTTTCCTCCCAAGCGGCATTCTTAAAGCAAGTTCTGCTCTTACAGCGGTAACCTAACCGGGCACTTCGTAACACATTTCCAAGGGACGTGTCTTTGAAGGAGTTACTGTCTAATTTGAATTTTGTCTGGAGAAATGATTCGACATCCGTTTGACTGTGAGTCAGCAGATGGTCGCGCCTTGTTAGTCTAGCGATGGCTTTTGTAAGAGAGGTAAGAATCTTCGCCTAGTGGAAATTCGAAATGTTGGAATGTGTGGGGCGGGTCTTTCTTATCAGTGGGTACCGCTCAGTGTTTGGGAGATTCACTGTGCATGGTGAAAACGTCTCAGTCTGTCACACAGCTCTTTCCAGTGAAGTAAGGTATTCTCCCAGAAACATTCAGGAGAAATAATGCGAGAACTCCAATACTCAGCAGGGAAGTTTTAGTGAGGGAAACTTAATGACCAGTGAAATTGCCCACATTCGAGTAAATGTCAATCATTCTAAATCTCGATCCTAATTCTCTGAAAGGTAGAAGTCCACACCACTACGCCCCCCCCCCCTCCCATTGTTTCAAAGATGTTATCGGTGACTAATGACAGTATGAATCTTTCACTCTGCAATAGGAAATTTTTAATTGGAGAGCATAGCTAACATACAAGTAAACTCAGGAAGGTTAAGAGCTGTGTGCCCAAGCCATGCCCCTATTTCGATTTTAAAAACAGTGTGGCCGTCTGTGATAGTGATTCAGATTATAAGTTGCAAGGGTAGCGGTTTGTATTACACAGCATGTCCAAGACAAAATCGGTGCATTGTCACTAAGCATAGGAAAGCATCATTTTATTTAAAACCAGAAAACACTTTTAAAAATTACAATTACAATAATTTAAAAAAATTACAAAATATGTTGAAAAAGGCCACCCAGCACACTTATGGATTTTTGCCTCGTGAAATCACGTTCAAACTCACCTTATGCTGGACTAAAACATCGATTGTTTCAGTACTCCGACGTATGTATCTCTTCAGCTAGTCTACCGTGTTAGGATTAGTTTCGTACGCTTTTCCTAATTAATATCGCCATAGGGCTATCCCCGAAGGGCACTTTGACTACTAGTAGTCATTTCCTTTCGTGTTCCATTCGCAAATGGAGCGACGGAAAAGCGGTTGTACATGTACGACCCTAATTTATCTTTTCTTCGTCCTCCTTACGTGACATGTACATTCGTGGTTGTAGGATCCATCTGCAGTTTGTAGCAAATGCAATAATATTTCACGGAAAGATCGTCTTCTTCACTCTAGGGATTCCAATCTGAGTTAAACGAGCATTTCTGTAGTACTTGCCTGTTGATCTAACTCCGGTAATAAATCCAGCAGCCCGCTTCTAAATTGCTTATATGTTTTCCTACCTGGTGGTGATTCCAAACAATCTAACAGTATTCAAGAATAGGTCGCACTAGTGTTCTATAGGCGGCCTCCTTTACAGATGAGGTACCTAGAATTCTCCCAGCAATCCTGCAACCCGCTTCGACATGAACGGGATATATGAGAGAGACCCTTGGAGCGGGTCAGACTTGAATGCAGGATTCTAGTGTGGAAAGGTGGCTAATTATTTAACATACCATTTATTGTAGAAACATGCTTACACAAGCATGCACTGATTTTTCAAAATTTTCACCAGTAACAAGACTCCTCCCTAAATCTTAAAAAGACCTAAAACAATCCACTCCGGTTTCGTAAAGTAAATCTTCACACCGCAGATAACTGTGGTAAAATAATTAAAATTTTAAATACCCTTACGTACTTCACCTGATAAGTCTCATAAATTTCAATAATACATTAAACAAACACAGCGCTGTAATTAATGCTCCAAATAGGAGTTACTAACATCAGTTTTAGTAGAAGGTTCAATATGGTTCAAATGGCTCTGAGCACTATGGGACTTAACTTCTGAGGTCATCAGTCACCTAGAACTTAGAACTACTTAAATCTAACTAACCTAAGGACATCACACACATCCATGCCCGAAGCAGGATTCGAACCTGCGACCGTAGCGATCGCGCGGTTCCAGACTGAAGCGCCTAGAACCGCTCGGCCACACCGGCCGGCAATTTAATTTACATTTGGCAGGTGTGCCAGTACCCTGGAATCTCTCATCCAGAATTTTCTTTTCTTGAAAGTAGTATAGCAAGCCCAATCTATTTAACAGGTAAGTTTGTCCTTGAATGAAAGCACAAGTAACCTAGACCTCGAGCACCGCGACTTCGCGGGCCCCATTTGCAAGTAGACCCAGCTATCCAAAAGCATCTATATGGACAACATCTTCTGTTAGTTTCAAGCTGCAAGCGTGGTAAAGCTCAAAAACTAAGAACCCGTCTCATTCATACGTCAAACTATTCTTACATCTGAGTATGGAAAACAATCACATGACATTATGAAACACATAAATTGGAACAACTTGATATTAACAAATAGAATTGATTTCTTCACCCTCGTGGGAGTACCACTTGTTCTGTAGTGTTTGGGATCTGAATTAACACGGACAACGATGATGTTTGGTGTGAGGGGCGTTCAACTGCGCGGTCATCAGCGCTCGTACAAAGTTCCAGTTTGTACATAGGCCAAGCTAGCCAGTCATGGATGATGATGATGATATGACGAGGACAACACAAACTCCCAGTACTTGGGCAGAGAAAATCATCAACCCGCCCGGGAATCGAACCCGGGACCCCGTGATCCAGATGCAGCAACGGTTGCTACTAGACCATGCTGCAGACAATACGGCCAATGCTTCACAGCCGGTAAGTTGCACATCACCACAGGACCCGAGCCCAGCCCACTACTTCACAGCATCTCGCTAAGAGCAGTCTTACATCAACCCTGATTTACAAACTTCTACAACATCCAATTATTGATATGCCAACTAAGGATCCTACGACCGCTGTGGGGCCAGCTTCCAAGCCTACAAATTTGCCTGTGTGTGCGCCACCCTGCACATTTAGGCATGAAATGTCGACATCTTTCGTTGACTTGAAACCTCAAGCCGAAGATGTGGCACATATTAATCCAACTGTCTTAACCTAACTAAGCCTGCGAACGTTAAAGAACAAGATTCACCCCCACACCAGACGCACATGGTCACCAAATAATTCTGTCAGATGGTCCGACATTTTAAGTCAAAACAAGCCTCAATTTAAACGGCAATTCCGCTCACCAGAAAAGGAAGTTCAGACACCAGCTCGGGCACTGCAGCTCGCATATTATCTCCGCCAGACTGCAACATTTCCACCGCCTCGCCCACCAGTAGAGCGTATACCGCTCCCCTCGCGCTGCACAGGGGTCTCGCCTACAGCTGCCACGGTGTTGGCTGCACAGTGTTCTCGATCAGCGCCCGCTCTCCTTCGCTCCGGGACCTCGAAGAGAGACCACAACCCAGCGAGTCGCGCTGCTTAAAAGCCCACAGCTCGCGTGTCTCCTCTGAGACGAGCGCGTACTCTTTGGATCTTCGATATGATCGCAGCAAAATCTATACGGGCGTCTCAAAACCGAAGTCGATAATTCGCCTACCCTAACTGACTTACGAATTCGTTCCATTTCATATCGCTTTGGCGTAGAACTACACTCTTGGCCATTAAAATTGCTACACCACGAAGATGACATGCTACAGACGCGAAATTTAACCGACAGGAAGAAGATGCTGTGATATGCAAATGATTAGCTTTTTAGAGCATTCACACAAGGTTGCCGCCGGTGGCGAAACCTACAACGTGCTGACATGAGGAAAGTTTCCAACCGATTTCTCATACACAAACAGCAGTTTACCGGCGTTGCCTGGTGAAACGTTGTTGTGATGCCTTGTGAAAGGAGGAGAAATGCGTACCATCACGTTTCCGACTTTGATAAAGGTCGGATTGTAGCCTATCGTGATTGCGGTTTATCGTATGGCGACATTGCTGCTCGCGTTGGTCGACATCCAATGACTGTAAGCAGAATATGGAAATGGTGGGTTCAGGAGGATAATACGGAACGCCGTGCTTGATCCCAACTGCCTCGATATCACTAGCAGTCGAGATGACAGGCATCTTATGCGCATGGCTGTAACGGATCGTGCAGCCACGTCTCGATCCCTGAGTCAACAGATGGGGACGTTTGCAAGACGACAACCATCTCCACGAACAGTTCGACGACGTTTGCAGCAGCATGGACTATCAGCTCGGAGACCATGGCTGCGGTGTCCCTTGACGCTGTATCACAGACAGGAGCGCCTGGGATGGTGTACTCAACGACGAACCTGGGTGCACGAATGGCAAAACGTCATTTTTTCGGATGAATCCAGGTTCTGTTTACAGCATCATGATGGTCGCATCCGTGTTTGGCGACATCACGGTGAACGTACATTGGAAGCGTGTATTCGTCATCGCCATACTGGCGTATCACCCGACGTGATGGTATGGGGTGCCATTGGTTACACGTCTCGGTCACCTCTTGTTCGCATTGACGGCACTTTGAACAGTGGACGTTACAATTCACATGTGTTACGACCCATGGCTCTACCTTTCATTCGATCCCTGCGAAACCCTGCATTTCAGCAGGATAATGCACGACCGCATGTTGCAGGTCCTGTACGGGTCTTTCTGGATACAGAAAATGTTCGACTGCTGCCCTGGCTAGCACATTCTCCAGATCTCTCACCAATTGAAAACGTCTGGTCAATGGTGGCCGAGCAACTGGCTCGTACAATACGCCAGTCACTACTCCTGATGAACTGTGGTATCGTGTTGAAGCTGCATTGGCAGCTGTACCTGTATACGCCATCCAAGCTCTGTTTGACTCAATGTCCAGGCGTATCAGGGCCGTTATTACAGCCAGAGGTGGTTGTTCTCGGTACTGATTTCTCAGGATCTATACACCCAAATTGCGTGAAAATGTAATCACATGTGAGTTCTAGTAATATTTGTCCAATGAATACCCGTTTATCATCTGCATTTCTTCTTGGTGTAGCAATTTTAATGGCAAGTAGTGTATATTCATTTTTTCATAAATGATGTTACCGTCTGGGAACGTATCGTCTTGGATAAATGAGAACGTCTGGGAATGCATCGTCTTGCAAGATGCCATCGTGGTACGTATAGGAATGTTACAGCACTCGAGGACTGCAGCAAAATACAGGAAGACCGTGTAAGTGGGCTGCTTCTGTGTTGGCAGCGCTGTGTAGCGCTTTGTATTGTATCTCTGACTCCGCTTTCTTTGTAAGTGTCTCTGTGGCTGGTTGGACTCGTTGTTGGAAGTTAATCGCTAGTAGTGTTGGGCAGTTGGAAATTAGTCGCCAGCAATGATGGAAGTACTGTTGGGCAGTTGGATGTCAACGGGCAGCAGTGATGGACGTTAGGTGTGAGAAGTTAGCATTGATTGAGGGTACAAGTCTGAAGTGTTAGCGTAGGCTAACGATCTGTACATGTTCGATTTGGAGATTGAGTATTATTCATGATTATATAACTTCGTACTAGAGGTCAATGACGATTTATGTTTATGTCTGAACTGGATGTCACATTATTAATGTAAAAAAATACATTATTTGGTTTGCAACAAAATCTTTCATTTGCTAACCATATGCCTATTAGTAGTTAGTGGCTTTAGTAGTTAGAATCTTTTATTTAGCTGGCAGTACTGACGCTCGCTGTATTACAGTAGTTCGCGTAATGAAGACTTTTGTTAGATAAGTGCTTAATGAAATGTATAGGTTATTGTTAAGATTTCTTTTTAGTCAGTGCCATTCTTTTAAATTAATTGAAGTCAGGTTATCCTTTTTTGGGCAGTCAGATTGCGTTGCGCTAGAATATTGTGTGACACGATAAGAAAAAGTAAAGAGAAAGTAGGTTCACTTGCATTCAATTTCACTCAGCAGTATAAGTAAAATACTTAATAAAGAAGTTTCAACCGGCAGAAGATTGGTGATTGGCATCTGACGCTGAACTGTGTTGTGCCATTCTATTACTCTGCCGGCGATAAGTCACTAGAAAGAGTAACCGCCGTAAATTACGTGGGAGTAAGCGTCCGGAACGATGTAAAGTGGAATGAACGCATAAAACTGGTCGTAGAAAAAACAGTAAAATTGAAGTAGGTAGTGCCCTACAGTTCGTAAATACCGGCACGATCACCAGATTAAGCTGCTATTTGAATAAAAATCTTTTTATTGACTATCGGTTTCCATCACACAAATCAACATCGGATCCGTAAACAATAAAACCAATATACGAAAAACAGGTAATGCTACGAAGTCAGCAACAAAATGTAACCTGAGTGGTTGTTTTATTATCGTATGCGTTGACAGAAAATCTTATGGCGTCATAGCTGTAACGACTGACATCACTTAATCATTGCAGCTGTCAGCCCATCTGATTATAAAAGAACAATTCAGCTTACATTATAGTATTACCAGTGTTAATTTCATTGGTTTGTTTATTTAAGGACATGGCGATGATGTGTGATGGAAATAGGTTGTGAGCAAAAAGTTTTTATTTAGGCGGCAACTTATCGTCCTGATCATGATGCTTTTTAAATGATTCAGAACAGTGTGGGGCAGAGGACCTAGTAAGAGAACCAGTCACTACCTCCCCATAGGAGCGCACTCCCCCTCCCCCCACGCCCCCACCCCGGTACACATAGGACAGAGAGATAAAGGAGTGGGATCATCACATAAGAAAAAATGAATTGCAGTTCCCCCTGCTTTTTTTTTTCCAGAACCGATAACAGACTCCGCCATTGAATAAAGTGAAAGATGCAATTTTCGTATTAGAGTTTGAGGGCATTCGACACGGAATAGCGGAGCCTCACAGACACGAGGCACTTAAGTCTCGCCGAGCGGTTTCCAATACCCGCAGCCCGATCTGCCTTTACGATGAGAGGGCAGACAACATTTCGTGCCATGGCAAGAGTATTTGCGGTGTAAAAGCATTCAATAAGGGAATTTATATCCCAACCCCACTGCGTCACAGAAGCGACCCGCTTACTTGCAGTAACTTTTCCGGACATGCTTTGAACTCTCAAGTTACAGCTGTCTACGGCATGTGTGCCACGTAAAGCATATCTGGAATAGCCCGGTATCTGCTGAGCTGGTATGTGCTGACGAACATATGGCATACAAAACAGTCAGAAGCGTGGTAGTGATGGATACAACTACGTCTACACTCTACGAATCTCAGTGAAGCTCGAGACAGAATGTAGTTTTTATTCTACCGTACATTTCGGTTTCTTCCCGTGCCATTCAGGGATGGGGCGAGTTTGTACACTTCTGTGCCAACTATTACTTTTCGTGATTTTATCTGCACCATGTCTTCGGTATGGGAACCTAGGGGTCTGAGAAGTTTCCGCCCTAACAGAGAATTTTCTAAGTTTTCTAACAAGGGAACCTCCCCATCGCACCCCCCACAGATTTAAAGTTGGCACAGTGGATAGGCCTTGAAAAACTGAACACAGATCAATGGAGAAAACAGGAAGAAGTTGTGTGGAACTATGAAAAAAATAAGCAAAATATACAAACTGAGTAGTCCATGCGCAAGATAGGCAGCATCGAGAAGAGATTGAACTCAGGTGCGCCGTGGTCCCGTGGTTAGCGTGAGCACCTGCAGAACGAGAGGTCATTGGATCAAGTCTTCCCTAGACTGAAAAGCGTAATTTTTTTAATTTCAGACAGTTAATTTGTTACAGTTTATGTGACAAACTCTTATGTTTTCATAACTTTTTTGGAGTGATTATCACATCCACAAGAAAACCTAAATCGGGCAAGGTAGAAGAATCTTTTTACCCATTCGCCAAGTGTACAAGTTAGATGGGTCGACAACATATTCCTGTCATGTGACGCACAATATTTCAGACGTGTTTTCCTGTGGAGGAATCGGTAGACCTATGACCTTGCGATCAAATGTTTTCGGTTCCCATTGGAGAGGCACGTCCTTTCATCTACTAATCGCACGGTTTTGCGGTGCGGTCGCAAAACAGACATTAAGCTTTTTACAGTGAACAGAAAAGTTAATGAACGAACAGACAGATCATAACTTCACGAAAATAAAGAAAGTAAATTTTTCACTCGATGGAAGACTTGATCCAAGGACCTCTCGTTCCGCAGCTGCTCACGCTAACCACGGGACCACGGCGCTCCTGAGCTCATACCATCCTTGATGTTGCCTATATTGCACATGGACTACTCAGTTTGTACATTTTGCTTATTTTTTTCATAGTTCCACACAACTTCTTCTTGTTTTCTCGACTGATCTGTGTTCAATTTTTTAAGGCCTAATCACTGTGCCAACTTATAACTAAATCTGAGGGGGATGCGAAGGGGAGGTTCCCTTGTAAGCAGGATTTTGCGATGACTGCTAGTTGAAGTTTGATGAGAACCCAAGTACGGACCGTAAAAATGGTTCGTACCCAGTCTCTGTTGCAAACTTGCTGCTGTTCCCCAGTATCTTTTTGTAATGTAACAACACTACATTTTCCCTATATTTTGTGTCTTAGTTTAATGTCGGCTATTACACCAGTTGTGCTTGCATGCTTCGTTTTTGCATTACATTCAAGTCGTTAAATGTAAGGAAAGATACAGTTAAAGACTTCGAGTAAAAATACAGTAACAACTCTCAAATTTATCCTTTCAGGGATGGCGACCGTATCCCTTAGCAGATAGAACTTTTTTTTCCTTCAGATGCAATAATCAGACGGTTGGATTCTTCTGTTTTTTTCCGCACTGTTGAATACAAGCACCATGGTTTAGTGAATCTCTCGAAGTCGCTGAAGTAATCATTAAGGTAAGAAGTGCAGTGTATGTGAAAAATGGTTAGGAAAAGGACCTATGTCTTAACAATCACTAAATGCTTCGGAGTAATACGATTGCCTTAATAATCATCAAATCAGGTTTAGATTATTGTTAAATATTTTATAAATCTAAAGTCACTAAAATCTTAATCAGAGATAACCTACTTCGTCTAGTTTCCGTGATATTAACTAGTTCTTATGCAGAGCTGATGTTTGTGTAACGTAACGCTAATACAACTACCTCGGACATTTGTAAAGTTACGACACAACACACGCAAGTTAAATTCACGCTCACATAAATAACAAAAGCGTTGCTGTAACATTTGACTTCCCGGTAGCATAAAATGTTAAAATAAAAATTTAAACTCTCGTTCAAAATTAAAATGTCAAAGGGTCTTGTTACATCCTATCAATGAAGCGGTTTTTCACTCTGCAACTGAGCCTATGTAATCCTTACATTTCATATTTCCAACAAGGTAGACTCCAGCGTTGGTCCTTCGAGTTTGAAACCGTTAGTATTTTTATTATTATCTATTTCAAGCACAGAGTGATCATCTTCAGTGCAAGAATGTCCTGTGGACTCGTACAGTCATGCACAAAATACGACTTCAAACGCAGGCGTTTATCTTGAAGAACATGCCAACTATTTCAGGTAAGTTTGAATCCTACCTGCTAGTTGGCATGTTCTTCATGATAAACGCCTGAGTTTGAAGTCGTATTTTGTGGATGATTGTACGAGCCCCACTGAAGATGATCACTCTGTGATTGAAATTAATATCGAATAATAATAATAAAAAGCTTTCTAACTTGAACGACCACTGCTGGAGTTTCCCTTGTTTGCAATACTTGTTGTACAGTCGTAGCGCACAAACTTTCTAACGGAAGTCAGCCTCATCTTCATATTTCTGTACTTTCTGATTCACAAATGTTTCTATGACAGAACTGATCTTAACCGTGAGTCAGCTGTGGGTTTTACGTTTTAGATGTTCGGATTTCAATTTCGTTACATTGCCAATTTTTGCAGCCGGCTGATATTTTGTCGAGACCTAACTGGATATTGCTGCAGTTTTAGTCTGATGCAATTTCCACATGGTTAACTTTCTCGTATGCGACTGCAGCGAATACTAACCGCTGATTGATGTACAATAACAATAGCAGTGGTCGCGTTACACTCATCTGTGGCACATCAGATGATTCTCCGTCCAGGATAACAGGCTGCTTCCTGCCTATCAGGAAATTCTCGATGCAGTCGCGAAACCTGGTGAGATAGCGTGTAGTAGATTAGTATGTTCAAAATTCGTCGACGTGGTACATAGAAATGGAGCATGGTGACGATGGGATTTTGGACCATTCTTCTCAAAAAAACTCATTTCTTTGGTATGTTGGAGGAGGACGACCGACGCTTGTTTTTCCATTACAAATAATGGCTCCATAATGATTAAATTGAGCAGATGTAGTGGCCACAGAATCAACAGACGTCAGGGGGTACACGATAGTGTCTGGAGACAATCCGGGGCAATCTCATCAGTGCAACGCTTAGTAACCAATTTTCCAAGTATTAAAGCCCAACAAGATGAGTTCACAGCTGAACAGTGGACGGCCCCAAAGATCTGCCCTGACCCCTCTTCTGCTCAATTTGTACTTATCGGACATGTCTGGAACCACATAAAAAAATTTGGGTGTGCCGACGCCTGGGCACTCGCAATGAAACAGATGGATCTTAAAAGTTAGCGAGTCCGTGTTGATCAACGACTTATCAGGTGTTAGTGATTATTTCCGCAAATGCAGGTTGCAGACAAGTGTGGCCAAGACAGAAATATCAACGTGTCACCTAAATAACAAGTTGGTTAAAAAGAGCTCACAGTCTGCTTTTGAAGGAAGCCTACTTTGACGTAACAAGCCAGAGATAGCAAGGGATCGCGCTTAATGAACGCCCAGCTTCAAACAACATCCATTAAGAACAGCTGTCAAAGTCAAAACTCGATATAATATCCTCAAGCAACGCTGTGCCACTTCATGGAGATCTCCTGTGCATTGACACTCCATACTTCGGCACTGGGATCGGTCTACCCTGCTGCGGAATATTGTTCCACAACTTGGGTGAATAGTACTTATACAAGACTTGTTGATACACAGGTCATCCATACCATGCATCTTGTAACTGTTACAATCAGACATAGACCTATTTTCTGGCTATCCGTCCTTATCTATTTACCACCTAAAACTCTGCGGCAGGAAAGTGCATTTATATGGGACTATTACCAAAGGATGGCTTCACGCCTAGAAACCGCTGATGACTGCTGAAGACACACATGGCAGATTAATTATACGACGGAACAACTTAAGGTGGGATGCAAATCGACCAAGCCACCTGTCTTTCAATTGCCACGCAAGACCTGATGGTTTCTAAACCGAACAAGAACCAAGACTGGTAGAAGTTCGGAGTCTCTGTGTAGCTGGAAGAAAATAACTTCTCCAAGTCTTCAGGGTGGCGCTAAAAAGCAGACTGTTCGCCCTGCAATTAAAGATCCCTGGCGATCCAACAGAATTCCTGGTGGTGATGAATGGATCAATAGATTACATTCGTGGCCTGAATATTAACTTATAATTTGGAACAGTTGTAAATATTGTCCAAAAAAACCGTATGCTGGTAGTTTATAGCAAACGGTCCTAAGGATGCTGTTTGCCTTTTCTTCCTTTTCGTTCCAATCTCATGGGTTGACGTACCGCAAAAATTACATATGGTTGTACGCTGTTGCGTGTACCATAATTCTGTTGGTCGGTGTAGTCTTTGTGCATCATTCAGCGTGTTGTAACTTGGTCTCCGTCGTAAAGGCAGGTTCTCAGAATTTCGAGAGTTCCCCTCATATGACGCACAATGCTTTCTTTGAAGTGTCGCCCGTGGAATTTCTTGAGTGTGTCTAAGGCTTTGTTGGTGCTAATTGTTGACGCAAGTAAGTAGTGCTGCGCTTCGCGTGAAACATTCCCGGAGACTGCAAGGTGGCTAAAGCCGGAGATAAGCTCAGCCAAAATTTTTGCGAAGAACCTAACGGTGTTCCGAAAGGATAGGCTAAACACAGTTGGCGGTGACGTGTTTGTTGCTGTTATAAGCACTTTATCTTGTCGCGAAATTGAAGTAGAGTTAGTATGGGAAGAGGTCATCGTTGACAACCGGAATAAAATAATAATTGGATCATTTTACCGGTTTCCCAGTTCATATGATACTACTGCTGAAAGCTTCAGTGAAAACTTGAGTTTGACTTCCAAGGCGTACCCGACTCATACTATTTTAGCTGGTGATGACTTTTATTTACCCCCGATATGTTGGCGAAAATACATATTTAATTCCAGAGGTACCCATAAAACATCATCCGAAATTGTGATAAATGCATTCTCTGAAAATTATTTCGAACAGTTAGTTCATGAGCCCACGCGAACAGTAAACAGTTGTGAAAACACACTTGACCTATCAGCAACAAATAATCCTGAGTTAATAACGAGAATCAAAACGGATAAAGGGACTACTGAACACAGGGTTGCGGTAGCGAGACTGAATATTGTAACCCCCAAATCCTCCAAAAATAAACGAAAAATATACCAATTCAAAAAAGCAGATAAAAATTCACTTGACGCCTTCCTAGGAGACAATCTCCACTCCTGCCAAATTAACAATGTAAGTGTCGATCCAGATATGGCTTGAATCAAAGAAATAGTATCGACAGCAATTGAGAGATTTATACCAAATAAATTAACAAACGACGAAACTGGTCCCTCCTGGTACTCAAAACAAGTCAGGACACTGTTGCAGAAACAACACAAAAACCCCGAGACTAGCGATCTTTTACAGAAGCTCGAAATTTAGCGCGGACTTCAATGTGAAATGCTTATAATGGTTTCCACAACGACACTTGATCTCGAAATCTGCTAGAAAATCCAAAGAAATTCTGGTCATATGTCAAATGTACTAGGGGCAAGACACAATCAATCCCTTCTCTGCGCGTTAGCAATGGAGGTACTATCGAAGACAGTGCTGCCAAAGCACAGTTACTAAACACAGCCTTCAAAAGCCTTCACAAAAGAAGACGAAGTAAATATTCCAGAATTCGAATTGAGAACAGCTGCCAACAAGAGTAACGTGGAAGTAAATATCCTCGGAGTAATGAAGTAACTTAAATCACTTAATAAAAGCAAGTCTTCTGGTCCAGACTGTATACTAGTTAGGCTCCTTTCAGAGTATGCTGATGCATTAGCTCCATACTTAACAATCATATACAACCGTTCGCTCGACGGAAGATCCGTACGCAAAGACTGGAAAGTTCAAGAAAGGAGTAGGAGTAATCCACTAAATTACGGGCCCGTATCATTAACGTTGATATGCAGCAAGATTTTGGAACATATATTGTGTTCGAGCATTATGAATTACCTCGAA
Organism: Schistocerca serialis cubense; assembly: GCF_023864345.2. Taxonomy (NCBI): domain Eukaryota; kingdom Metazoa; phylum Arthropoda; class Insecta; order Orthoptera; family Acrididae; genus Schistocerca; species Schistocerca serialis. The sequence goes on from NC_064639.1 coordinate 899,459,835, forward strand.
GAAAAGGTCTATTGACACACAGTCAACATGGATTTTTTGAAAACATCGTTCTTGTGAAATACAACTAGCTCTTTACTCGCATGAAGTGTTGAGTGCTATTGACAAGGGATTTCAGATTGATTCCGCATTTCTGGATTTCCAAAAGGGTTTTTGACACAGTACCACACAAGCGGCTAGCAGCGAAATTGCGTGCTTACGGAATATCGCCTCAGTTATGTGACTGGATTTATGATTTCCTGTCGGAGAGGTCACAGCTCGTAGTAATTGACGGAAAGTTATCGTGTAAAACAGAAATGATTACTGGCGTTCCCCAGGGTAGTGTTATAGGCTCTTTGCTGTTCGTTATCTATATAGACGATTTTGGAGAGCCGTCCATGGTGGCCGAGCGGTTCTAGGCGCTTCGGTCCGGCATCGCGCGACTGCTACGGTTGCAGGTTCGACTCCTACCTCGGGCATGGATGTGTGTGGTGTCCTTAGGTTAGTTAGGTTTAAGTAGTCCTAAGTTCTAGGGGACTGATGACCTCAGATGTTAAGTCCCATAGTGCTCAGTCATTTGAACCAATTGATTTGGGAGACAATCAGAGCAGCTCTCTTAGGTTGCTTGCAGATGACTCTGTCGTTTTATCGACTAATAAAGTCATCAGAAGATCAAAACAAATTGCAAACCGATTTAGAAAAGATATCTGTATGGTGCGAAAATTGGGAATTGACCCAAAATAACGAAAAGTGTGAGGTCATCCACATGATTTCTAAAAGGAATCCGTTAAGATACGGTTACACGTTAAATAAGTCAGGTCCAAAGGCCGTAAATTCAACTAAATACCTAGGAATTAAAATTACGAACAACTTAAATTGGAAGGAACGTATAGAAAATTTTGTGGAGAAGGCTAACCAAAGACTGGATTTTATTGGCAGGACACTTAGAAAATGTAATAGATCTATTGAGGAGAACGCCTACACTACGCTTGTCCGTCCTATTTTAGAATAGTGCTGCGCGGTGTGAGTTCCTTACCAGACAGGATTGGCGGAGTACATGGAAAAAGTTCAAAGAAGGGCAGAACATTTGTAATATCGCGAAATAGGGGAGAGAGTGTTACTGAAATGATACAGTATTTGGGGTGGGCATCATTAAAACAAAGGCGTTTTTCGTTGCGAAGGAATCTTCTCACGAAATTCCAATCATCAACTTTCTCCTCCGAATGTGAAAATATTTTGCTGACACCGACCTACATAGGGAGAAACGATCACCATGGTAAAATAAGGGAAGTCAGAGCTCGTACGGAGGGATATAGGTGTTCGTTCTTTCCGTGCACTATTGGAACAACAGTGAACTGTGATGGTGGTTCGATGAACACACTGCCATGCACTTAAATGTGATTTGCAGAGTATCTGTGTAGATGTAGATTTCAGTCATAGAGGTTCTATAAGATAGAAGGAATATTGATACGAAAAGTACGACACTTCCATAGGATTTGTCGACATAGAGAAAGCGTTCGACGATGCAGCATCGCGCAAGTCGTTCCAAATCATAAAATGGGGAAAGACAAGAAGTGTACAATACGTACAAGAACCAAGAGCGATCAATAAGAATGAAAGAGAAAAAAAGAAGTGCTTGCATTAAAAACGGTGTAAGGTAAATATTTAGTCTTTCTCCTCTTCCCGTACATCGAACAAGCAGTGACGGAAGCAAAAGAACCGCTTAGGAATGGGAAAAAATTGAATGTGAAAGAATATCAGTAAAAAAAATACTGATGACATTACTGTTCCATGTGTACATGATGACGAATTACATATCGTGTTGAATGGCATGAATAGTGTTGTGAGCACAGAATATGAACTACAGCTAAACCGAAGCACTACGGAAGTACTGAAAGCAGCAGAAATGAGATCAGCCATAAAAAAAAAACTTAACATAAAATTTAAGCATCGTGTATGGGATAATGTGAAGTCGTCACTCAACTGCATTTGCTTCAATGCTCGGAAACCATTGCACTGTTCGTGGTGAAGAGGTTTCCCTCTAGGCACGTGAATGCCACGCGGAAACAGCGGTTGTTGGTAAGCCTCCGTGAAAGCGTGAATCTCGAATTTTTGCCTTGACGGTCGGAAGGTACAAAGGGGATACAACATATTTGTTGATTCTCCTCGGAACTACGCTGTCGGAATTTCAACGGTGAACCACAACATAACATGAAACACCTTTCTCGTGGCGTCTACCATTCGCGTCGGATGACGCTTTCGCGGTTAAGAAACGGATCTGTGGAGAAACCGCGCCGGTCTTTCTTGAATGTCTACTGTTTCTTCTACCATTTCTAGCTTGTAAGGGATCCATATTGAAAAGCAACTCTAAAGTACAGGTCAAACGCGTGTTTTTACAGGCTATGAGGGCTGTTCCATTGGATCTAGCCTGGTATTGCCCTTTCATAAGAATAGTTTTAAATCGCTCTGTAAGCGTGATCCCAGATATTTAATAAATGTGACTGCTTGCAGTGACTGTCCGGCGTTCGTGTTTGATACAATAACGCGTGCGTCACCACATTTATACACAAAACGTTAGATTTGTTTATGGTATGGGTCAACTGTTAATCCCAACGGTAAGCGTGGGTCGTCTGCCAGGTGTTACTACACGCCACCATATAATCTCCCCCCTCCTTCCTATTTCCAACTGTTGTCCACAATAAGCAGTCTTTTCTGAAAATTAGAGAGGAGTAAGATTAGCATAAACTTTTTAGGTTACTTACCTTTTGTTGTAGAGTCGGTTCCAGTTCTTCTTGGCCGGCCGAAGTGGCCGTGCGGTTAAAGGCGCTGCAGTCTGGAACCGCAAGACCGGTACGGTCGCAGGTTCGAATCCTGCCTCGGGCATGGATGTTTGTGATGTCCTTAGATTAGTTAGGTTTAACTAGTTCTAAATTCTAGGGGACTAATGACCTCAGCAGTTGAGTCCCATAGTGCTCAGAGCCAGTTCTTCTTGTCAAGGGGTCTGATTCTTGAAGCTGAAATTCTCACATTTTAGGTCCTCATGGCTGAATTGATCTAAATAATTTTGAAGATGGTTGTTGCAGAATTTTTGTTTCTACGTTAGTATATTTTATCACATTTTAGTATAGCATACAGTCTTTCGAATTTTCACATTAACAAAGACCGAATTACATTGTTCGCCCAAAATAGAAAAATACGTCCGATAACATCAGAGGCATGCTTACTACTCCTTCACTCTGCGGTAATAACCACATTCCACACGGTTTACAGTTTTTCTTGACGAATGAATTTCTGTTAATTTCTATTACTATTTCATAAACGAATCCAGAAATAGAGATAGTAAACAGTACTAGATTGCGTAATTAATAATAGGAATTTTAATTGTGGAGAAAAACCAACGTTTCGGCCACGATTGCAGCGGCCTTCTTCTGGTTAGACCCAGAAGAAGGCCGCTGCAATCGTGGCCGAAACGTTGGTTTTTCTCCAGCAGCAGTAGTTTCTTACATTATGACGCGGGACCCAGAAGAAGGCCGCTGCAATCGTGGCCGAAACGTTGGTTTTTCTACAGCAGCAGTAGTTTTTTACATTATGACGCGGTACCAAATCCAGAAAACTTTTATGTCGACTGACTCTGGCCGCGGAAGCCTACGCAATTATATATGGAAGTTTTCTGAAAAGCAGCTGATATAACATAGACCTGTCAAATTTCGAAAAATAATACTGGCATCGACTTCTCTGTGCACAACAGCATAATCCGCGAACACAACCTCACGGAACTTACGTACTGATTCTATTACTCTCCCATGGTGCACATTAGAAAAATTGAAAACAGCAGATAGAAACAGAAACAAACAGAAGTGCTGCGAGCACATCTTCCGAACGGAAGACAAATGGTCTGCTCAAATTGACTGGTTCTTGGGATGGCGAACACTCGAGGAAGAAATGGGTGTACGACGCCGCAATTCCTTTTTACATCGATTGTGCACAATGACGAGATGATAATGGTGATAGAGGTGGTGATGATACAAGGTGGAAATTGACAAATGTCGAAAGGAAGCTAAATGGGCAAATAGAAGGGACTCAGCCCTATCGTCGATGTGACGGGCCGACTCCAGTAACTGGAGTGCCGCGAGCTGTCACGCCGGCTGCAGCCCTGAACCCACTTTCCGCACCTGCTCGCAGTGCCCTTGTGCTGACGTCACGCTCGGCGTTAAATCGCAATCGCCGATTACCAAAGCACGCCACGCTGTCGCAACGCAGCGGCGGAGTGAGACAGGACGCCTCTCGCTGTCCAGTCCTTACACGTGTCCACGTAGAAAGTTATAAGTAACACGCAAATAATTGCTAAGTTTAATTTCTTAACGGCCACCATTACAGAAGTACACCGAGCTCTAACTTCGTTGGGAGACGAGGCCCGACGAACTTCCGAGGCTCCCCTCCCACGGCAAAAGCCACGTCATTGCCAGAAAATTATTCGAGAATGTCTTACTACTGTCAAATGCCACCTAAGCTGTAAATTTCCCATAATAGATCATTTTCCAGAATGCATTACTAGGAACTGAACTATAACAGTAAAATTAATTGGAGAAATATGTACTAATTTATTATATATAATGAAAATTGTAAATAACGTAATACAGTACAATTTGTACTTAGATCTAAGGAAATTGCTGCTCCATCTGGGACTGGCTCGAAGTTGTGCCCTTCCACCTGGAACAGCCAGGAAGTGGGGCACCTTGTTCTATTCAAAACTTCTCCTTTCGCCTCTTAGCTTCTTCTTAAATAATGAAATTGTTTCTGTTTCCTTTTCCTGAAATTATGTTCATTTTATACCAGTATTAACTCAGTATTGTTTCTCTTGTTTTATTGCTCAAAACAGATTTTGTTAGAAAAAATGGTTCAAATGGCTCTAAGCACTGTGGGACTTAACTTCTGAGATCATCAGTCCCCTAGAACTTAGAACTACTTAAACCTAACTAACCTAGGGACATCACACACATCCATGCCCGAGGCAGGATACGAACCTGCGACCGTAGTGGTCGCGCGGTTCCAGACTGAAGCCCCTAGAACCGCTCGGCCACCCTGGCCGGCAGATTTTGTTAGAAATATTTAACAATGTACTGTAGCACGTAAAATTGTAAAAATGTACGACCTGCTTTTTAAAATAGGCAGCAGGTTTTAAATATGCATTAAATTAAATTAAATGCTCAGATACAGCCAACGGAGGCTGGAACACTGTAAGTCTGTGCGGACTTGTTACGATCTCATTAGAGCATCGCTCAAATTCAACGTATTTCCGCCAGGTCCACTTGATGAGCAGCCCAAGTATAGGAGCGGTAATCTAAATTGGGTCACAATACCGTCTTGCCTGCGGGTTCCTTTACAGATACATCGTACTGCAGAATCCTGTCGGAAAATCTAAATCTGCCATTCGCATTCCCTGGTGTTACCGTATCTGGTCATGTAGTGATAAATCGCGGGCCTGGACAGCGAGAGGTCGACTCCCACTCATACCACGGCTGCCTTTAATCTAACGTAAACCTCTCAACGCTGGGAGGAGTACTTTAAACTGTAGGTGCCCTTATCTCCTGTTGTATAACTGGCGTAGGTTAGGGGCACCCAAGTCAACAGAGTGGCGTCCAATAGAAAGACTTGCGCCAGGGTGCTGAGCTACACACGAAATTATTATTGTTATTATTATTATTATTATTTCCTAACGGTGATTTCACGTCTCTGTTAATTTCATACTTCTTGGCTGTATTGTCGACAACTATGAAAACGTTGTAATGTACTCCGGCAGTTTACTACAAATTGAATAGGAAACGCAATATCCTGCAAAACTGGATTTTCAAACATCTATAAAAGTTTTGCGTTACTCATTTATTTCTAAATTCACGGCATAGAATACAAAAATTGCCTTTCAGTTATGTGCATAGATTTATTCGCAGTGTCCCCAGAAAAATGTGTAACGGGTGGTGAAAGGGGGGGGCGGGGGGTTCACAGTACTCCTGACCAACGTTAATACGTGGCTGAACGTCCCCACTCTCGAATCCAGGATTGAATTCTTTCTTGGCATACCAATCGATGAGACTATCAAACCAGCCATGGTCCAAATTGCTCCACTCTTCAACGGTGATTCTGCGTAAATCGTGCAGTGTACGTAGTCGCTGTCGACTCCAAAAGCAGCTCGTTTCAGTCGATCCGACGCGTGTTCGATTGGCTTCATGTCGGGGAAACAGGCGGGCCACTCCGTTCTGTTGAGGAGCACGTTATCCCATATGAAGAGTCATCTGCAGATACTGCTGTCTTGTTTCGTGCGTCCCAGGGGAGTGTAATAGGATTACTACTGTTCATGTTATATATGGGGTGAACATTAATAACACCGACAAACTGCAGGGACGGATTCCTGACTGGACATGGAGGAGAAAAAATGCCCTATGAACACGCGTCTTGAAATGCATCGTTGTCACGGTAGATGGCGCTGACGGATGGAACGTCCCCTGACAACGTGCCGTCTGTTCCTTACGTGTTGCAGGTGGTAGGGACAGTACCGGTTGTCGTGCAGGATACTCATAATTAAAATTGCTACACCAAGAAGAAATGCAGATGATAAACGGGTATTCACTGGACAAATATATTATACTAGAACTGACATGTGACTATATTTTCACGCAATTTTGGTGCACAGATCCTGAGAAGTCACGGCCCCGATACGCCTGGGCATTGAGTCAAACAGAGCTTGGATGGCGTGTACAGGTACAGCTGCCCATGCAGCTTCAACACGATACTACAGTTCATCAAGAGTAGCGACTGGCGTATTGTGACGAGCCAGTTGCTCGGCCACCATTGACCAGACGTTTTCAATTGGTGAGAGATCTGGAGAATGTGCTGGCCAGGGCAGCAGTCGAACATTTTCTGTATCCAGAAAGGCCCATACAGGACCTGCAACATGCGGTCGTGCATTATCCTGCTGAAATGTAGGGTTTCGCAGGGATCGAATGAAGGGTAGAGCCACGGGTCGTAACAAATCTGAAATGTAACGTCCACTGTTCAAAGTGCCGTCGATGCGAACAAGAGGTGACCGAGACATGTAACCAATGGCACCCCATACCATCATGCCGGGTGATACGCCAATATAGCGATGACGAATGCACGCTTCCAATGTGCGTTCACCGCAATGTCGCCAAATACGGATGCGTCCATCGTGATGCTGTAAACAGAACCTGGATTCATCCGAAATAATGACGTTTTGCCATTCGTGCACCTAGATTGGTCGTTGAGTACACCATCCCAGGCGCTCCTGTCTGTGATGCAGCGTCAAGGGTAACCGCAGCCATGGTCTCCGAGCTGTTAGTCCATGCTGCTGCATACGTCGTCGAACTGTTCGTGCAGATGGTTGTTGTCTTGTAAACGTCCCCTTCTGTTGACTCAGGGATCGAGATGTGGCTGCACGATCCGTTACAGCCATGCAGATAAGATGCCTGTCATCTCGACTGCTAGTGATACGAGGCCGTTGGGATCCAGCACGGCGTTCCGTATTACCCTCCTAAACCCACCGATTCCATATTCTGCTAACAGTAATTGGATCTCGACTAAAGCGAGCGGCAATGTCGCAATACGATAAACCGCAATCGAGATAGGCTACAATCCGTCCTTTATGAAAGTCGGAAACGTGATGGTACGCATTTCTCCTCCTTACACGAGGCATTCCAACAACGTTTCACCAGGCAACGCCGGTCAAATGCTGTTTGTGTATGACAAATCGGTTGAAAACTTTCCTTTTGTCACCACGTTGTAGGTGTCGCCACCGGCGCCAAGCTTGTGTGAATGCTCTGAAAAGCTAATCATTTGCATATCACAGCATCTTCTTCCTGTCGGTTAAATGTCGCGTCTTTAGCACGTCATCTTCGTGGTGTAGCAATTTTAATGGCCAGTAGTGTACTTTGGCTTAGACCATGTGGAGTGCACTTGCCTGGAGCTTGTACTAAGTTTCGTCTCAGTGTCTTGCAGAACCCGGTCCTCCAAATCTGGTGTACGCACAGCCCACCGCCTCCCTGCACGTTCGTCTGCCTGAAGGATCCGTGGTCACACAGAAGTGCAAAAAGGGCTTGAAATGTTGGTTGAGGTGGTTTGTGTCTGTGGGGGTACCTTTATTGGTATAGCTGTGCTGCCTCTTGACCGCTTTCATCTACCTGGCCGTACACAAACACCATCTCGGCTTGTTCCCGACGTGATTACTGGACCATTCTGCTGCTTACAGTTCACTGCGTGACGCACAGCCTGCAACACACAAGGAAAACAGAGCACGTGGACAAAGCAACTGATGTTCGTCAGCGCCATCTACCGTGGCAACGACGCCTTTCCGGACACATGTTCATAGGACCTTTTTTCCTCCATTTAGAATCAGAAGTCACTCCCTGCAGTTTGATGGTTTTATTCACGTTCACCCTGTATGCGTTATATTTTAACTGGCAACCCGGCTTGGCTTCGCATGGGCAGCATCGAGTATCTGATGCTCTAGGCAAAATATTAACCTAGTGCGAAGACTGGGAACCAGCGCCTATTGAGGAGAAATGTGACCGTGTGCCCTTCACGAAATGTAAAAAGAGTATGGTCCTTTGACTACGGCTTTACTGAGTCACAATTACGACCATGTGTCCCGGATGTTCGGGTGTACCTGTGTGTAGGGAGATGAAGTGCGGCGACATGCGTTCACAGATGCGTAAAGCGAATGGCTGGCTGCCTGTGTCGGGAGGTGAAGTACGGCGACATATCTTTACAGATACATGAAGCGAAAAGCTAGCTACGATTCGTCGGCAAGAACTGTCAAACTGAAGTTTGTCTATAAAGGAGTCTGCACGCGAAACACTTGGGAGAGAGTTGAAAAGGTGCCATACATGGCGCGAGAACCTGCTGGGAACATCCGTAGCCGTCTTTCAGGCTGGAAACTACTCAGATCCTTCGTCTCTTGCGTGTGTGCGCTGCTGAGATGGTGCGGGTAAAATCACGCAAATGTCAACTCTCGCAGAGGCGCACGAGCATGTCCTCAACCAGCTCCATCACTGAATGCAGCGAAAAGAAACTCTGACGTATGATTAAAAAGTGCCCCGTACCGTGCACTTGCCAGTGATCCCCAAACACAGATACAAGTGCTCCTGTACAAGCACTCATACATTGTGTGGCCCAGCCACAGAACACGTGCAGGTAAAGTAGCAGACAGTTCAGCCCTCTGACAAATGGCCAGTGCTCTAACAAAATTTAGTCGTTGCTTTTGATAACATACTTAGCTTTGTCTTTAGACTACAAGTCGATTGATATAAGTCACGGGCTGATCGGCCCAGTGGTTTACGAGTTCAATAATTGCATACTAAATCATAACAAATGAATTTGCTTCGGCAATTAGGGACCTCCGTAGGCTTGCCAAACGACATGACTCCCGCTCGTAAAGAGATTATAATTTTCCGACGCCTGATTTAATGAATATGGAATTGGTACAACAAAGTGTGTTACTAGAAAGCTAAAGTAGCCGTTAGCTCGAATTTCAGTTCTTCTTTGCCGGCCGCGGAAGGACACACGACCCGCCCGCCATTTTTGCGGAAGATCCGCTACTCTATACTGATGAGCCAAGGAAACTGATGCACCTGCCTAATATCGTGTAGGGCCCCCGAGACCACGCAGAAGTGTCGCGACACGACATGGCATGGACTCGACTACTGTCTGAAGTAATGCTGGGGGAAACTGACACGAATCCTGCAGGGATGTCCATAAATCTGTAAGAGAACGACGGGGTGGAGATCTCTTTTGAACAACACGTTGCAAGTAATCCCAAATTTGCTCAATAGTGTTCATGTCTGGGGAGTTTGGTGGCCAGCGGAAGTGTTTAAACTCAGAAGAGTGTTCCTAGAGCCACTCTGTAGCAATTATGGACGTGTGGGGTGTCGCATTGTCCTGCTGGAATTGCCCAAGTCCGTCGAAATGCACAATGGACATGAATGGATACAGGTGATCAGACAAGATGCTTACGTACGTGGCATCTGTCAGAGTCGTACCTAGACGTATCACAGGTCCCATATCTCTCCAATTGCACACACCCCACACCATTACAGAGCCTCAACGAGCTTGAACAGTCCCTTGCTGACATTCTGGGTCCATGGATTCATAAGGTTGTCTCCATACCCGTACACGTCCATCCGCTCGATACAATTTGAAACGAGAGTCGTCCGATCACGCAACATATTCCCAGTCATCAGCAGTCCAATGTCGGCGTTGACGGGTCCAGGCGAGGCGTGCAGTCATCAAGAGTACGCGAGTGGGCATTCGGTTCCGAAAGCCCATGTCGATGACGTTTCATTGAATGGTTCGCACGCTGACACTTGCTGATGTCCCAGCATTGAAATCTGCAGCAAATTGCGGAAGGGTCGCACTTCTGCCACGTTGGACGATTCTCTTCAGTCGTCGTTGGTCCCGGTCTTGCAGGATCTTTTTCCGGCCGCAGCGATGCCGGAGATTTGATGTTTTACCGGATTCCTGGTATTCACAGTACACTCGTGAAATGGTCGTACGGGAAAATTCCCACTTCATCCTCGGAGATGCTGTGTCCCATCTCTCATGCGCCGACTACAACATCGCGTTCAGATTGACTTAAATCTTGGTAATCTTGGTAATCTTGTAGCAGCAGTAACCGATCTAACAGCTGCGCCAGACACTTGTTGTCTTATATAGGAGTTGCCGACCGCAGCTCCATATTCTGCCTGTTTACATATTTATGTGTTTGAATACGCATGCCTATAGCGGTTTCTTTGGCGCTTCAGTTCATATGTCCCAACAGTGAGGGCGCCACCTCAGCCGTCACGGGCAGGAACGAATGTGTGAGAGGCGCACCTGTTAAGTTGGTCACTGGGCTCCTCTTCCTGTCGACAGAGGAAGACAGCGCCGTTGGGTCTCGGGACAAAAAAGTGACGGCAGACGCTCTCGACTTCCCAGTCGAAGCCACTGCTTAGCAGGTGCGTAAGTTCGTGACCATGGTCCGCGAGTGGACTGCCACCATTATGCACTGACGTGCATGCTTGTTACGTCGGTAGCGGTCGTTGATCTCACAACACAATACAGCACGGTCAGTAATCAGTTTCCGCTTGATAATCAATTGGCTGTAAAACCGACGCGGCGCAATGACGTGTACGCCAGACGGTTGGCGCGGGAATCGGGTATCATGTTTCTGTAAAAACAGTCTAAACCACCCTTGCCTGGGCTGGTCTCGTCAGCTTTCATTACTATAAGTATTTCAACTATCTTTCGGCGCACTCTCTCTTAATGCAGGTGTCGGACCATTCAATATTACACCCGTAATTTGTGCTATTTGATTACTGTTGTGTCTTAATCTGCAGCAAGACGAATCTTGCCAGTTTCTTAACTTTGTTGGCGAGCACTAACCGTTATTCACGTGTAACAGGCTACCTCTCATTAAACGTATTGCTTGACGCAATATATGCAACCTGTTACCAGATCTGTTATCTTGGTGCGCGGATTCCCCGTGTTGTCTCTTTCTTTATCGATTAATCGCTGAATCCCAGTTAGACGTGATGGAGCCTGATGTCGACCCCACAGGTGAGATTTAATATCGCCACTTAATAGGGGACAAAAAAAAAAGAACGGACAACCAAATTAATTAATCATTCTTCATTCAACTTTGTAAACCATCTTCAAAAAATGGCACTGAGCACTATGGGACTCAACTGCTGTGGTCATCAGTCCCCTAGAACTTAGAACTACTTAAACCTAACTAACCTAAGGACATCACACACATCCATGCCCGAGGCAGGATTCGAACCTGCGACCGTAGCAGTCGCACGGTTCCGGACTGCGCGCCTAGAACCGCGAGACCACCGCGGCCGGCAAACCATCTTCCACCCTCCCTGTCACTATAATATCTTGCTTTAATATTCTAATAAAAAGTCGTCCAGATCACAATAATTTCTTTTTAATTTTTAATTCTTGGTAACAGGTCTGTGAGAGGTCATCCACAGACCGAAAGCTCTCGAATATGTAACATTTATAATAGGTCAGGTGTGGTAAAATTTTATCCACCTTAGAAGCTAGCATAAAAGCAAAATTAGTTACGATGTAAAATATATATTACCCAGGGAACGTGTGTCGTATCGTCTGGTACATGTGACGAACTACTGACTAGCTAGCAAAAGCTAATGTTGTAAAACGGAAATTCCACACACCGTTCCCCGCTTGATCTGTAAAGTAGTGATGAAAAACTACAAGCAGCGTGTGTATAAAACAGAAAAAAAGGCATTGGACATGAAAATGTAATACAATATTGCTTACAACCTACTAACACATTTATAAAAGTTTAAAAGTTCAGTAGCAGCAGGCAGAATATTAAAAACTGCCCCCTGCCGTGGACTTGACCGAATTGTTAGATTGTGTATGCGTTGCCGTAGTGACTAGCACAGAAGATCCATTCAGTCAAGCAAAGATAATGCTGCGTAAGATACCAACGATCGACACGCAGGCGCGAGCATTCTTTTGTTTTGCCCTGCTGCTACGGGGCGATTGTAGGGGTGTGTGACGCCCAGAGCTCGGCGTTTTGCATTGTATAGCCACATTTTGCATAGGTAGGCAGTCTACTTATTAAAATTACCAAAACACAGTCTAAAAACATATCAAAATAAAACGTAGTGGCTCCAACAAAACTTTACCAATTTGGTAACTTGCGATATTTTTATTCTGCCCTTTCGGAGCAGCACTTCTTCGTTCTTTCTCTAATCAACTGGTAAAACGTATCCGACGACCGACATTTCCGTTTCCGATCTCTTTAACAAAGTGACGTCGAGAACATTGGGATAGAATTCGGTTGTGTTGGAATCAACGATTGATTTAGTTAACAGCCATTCGGGGAAGACGCCGAATAGAACTTTTCACGTTTGGCGCATAGCCCACGTAATTTGAGCAGCTTGTGGACTGCCCCAGAAAACATTTCTTCGGCGAACCGCCCGCAGTTTAGCCATTACGACGCGCCCCGTTATGACAAGAGGCGTACATCGCGTCCCGTTTTATTGCAGCCCTTCCCCCGGGGATACGCGGTCTTAAATCTGGCGCCTGTCGCCCCCAAACGCTCCCAGACAGCATGAAAGCGACGAGGATGGACTCGCACAAATGATTGCCCATTTTTGAAGTCCTCGTTTGGTGTGATTCCTTCCCGGCTCCTTAGCTAGATTTATAGTCCGTGTCGAGTCTAATGGCCGACGTCGTTACCATTCGTAGACATCATTTCTGTGTAGCTTCTCCTCAGGTGACTTCTCCAGGAACAACTGTTATATACTGAAACGCCAAATAAACTGATATAGACATGGGTATTCAAATACAGAGATACGTAGACAGGCAGAACACGGCGCTGCGGTCGGCAACGCCTGTACAAGACAACAAGTGTCTGGCGCAGTTCTTGTGGGACTCCGGCCTGTATTGATCTAGTATTACTTGACGCTCCTGGGACATGAACATAGAACGTCCTGTTGTGGAGGAATGAAGGTATGGTATGGATGATATGATCGGGGCAGTTGTACTGATGCAGCTTGAAGATGTGGTCGTAATGCCACATCCTGTCGAACGCTTTTTCAATGTCAAGCAGGACCGCTCCAGTGCTGTATCTTACGTTCCTGGCTTGACATATGTGCTCGACGAGTCTGGTCACCTGGTGGATTGTGCTGTGTTCCTCGCGGAATCCCAATTGTCCTGGAATTATTATTTCATTGTCCTTGAGGAACTTTTTCAGTTCAGCTTGAATGAGTTTTTCTAGGATCTTTCCTAAGAAATTTAACAGTGAAATTGACCCGTAGTTTTGTGGAAAGAGTAGATCCTTAACTGGCTTTGGTAGAGTGATGATACGCGCCTGCTTCCAAGGTTTGGGAAAGTAGTTAAGTCTTAAGCAGGCATTATGCATGGACGTTAGAAAATTGTTACTGGTGGTAAGTGATGTAGAAGTTGCAGTTGGATGAAGTCTGGGCCTGCTGCCTTCTTCGGATGTATGTTTTCCATATGGTGTCTGCATTTACTGGATTGAAGGATGTTCTGATCGGGGCGCCTAGTATGCGGCTCACCCTCCTAAGTACCATTTCCTGGTGGTTGTCACTTTCGTCGTCCTCTGCTTCTGGTGCTTGGAATTGCCTCTCCCGCGAGACCGCCAGTGCTTCAGCTCGATCTATGGGGTCGTAGACTATTCCACGATCCCCATGGATCGGCTGTATCGATGTTTCGTCCATTTTTCTAGTTTCGAGGATTATCCACAATTTTTCCTCATTTCTTTCAGCTTCTTGTAAGTTTGCCTCCCAGGCCTCACTGCGGTGTTTTTGTAGCTCCCTTTTGACCCTCCTGGCCAGTTGTTCAGTTTTTCGGCGGTCGGCTGGGTCTCTATAATTTTGCCACCTCTTTCTGATGTTCCTTTTTTCAGTTATTAGGCTGCGGATGTGTGGAGGGAGTGTGTCTCTTCGGGTGATGTGAGTCGTTGTGGATTTTTTGCCGCAATCCTTTATGATTGTGATAATTTCTTCTATTGCTCTGTTTATTTGGGTTTTCGATTGAAGCGGAGGTAATTCTGGGGTGTGTGCTTCAACTAGTTGGTTGTACTTTATCCAGTTTGTGCTGATGTCCTTGATAATTCTATTGTCGTGGAAGTTGACCTGTTTCCCATTTATCTCAAGGATTACGGTGTTGTGGTCCGAGTCTAAGCCGTTGACCACCGTGGTTCTCGTGTTCCACGAGATATTTTTAGATAAAAAGATATTCAGTACATCTGGACGGCATCTTATGTCGGGGTGATAGTGCGCTGGCCTGTGTGGAGCTATGATTGATATGTTTGGATTATTGTCCAAGAATCTGCGGAGCGTTCTGCAGTTGGTATTCGTAGCATTACAATTCCAGGATCTGTGTTTTGCATTTAGGTCACCACCGATCAGAACATTTTGATGTAATTCGGATAGGAGCTCAACCTCATGCCCCTTTCAGTTGGTGGATTATAGGCTGCAGCAAGTTAGACAAGAGGATGACATTTCGAGGCCATGTCATAGACATCTGAAACAGGGCTACAGGAACGATGTTCAGACTAGACCCCATCATTAAAGGTAATAGAATAAACATGCAAGCAAAAAGAAGATTTTTAAATCCGTCATCGGACCAGCCATCACCTACGGGTCTGAAATCTGGTCAATGGCCGCAGACACCAATATAGCAAAGATACAAAGAGTACAAAACAAATATTTCAGAATTGCTACTGATGCTAGCCGGTGCCAATCAAACAGAGACATCTACACAAATCATAACATACTTAAAATTCCGGAAATCAATCAAAAGAAATCCACAAAATTTTTCCACCAAACCTCCGACTCCAACCACCTGCTCATCAGGAATTTGAGACAAGGTCCACCCAACCCCAGAACAGAATTCCACATCATGGCCATTACCAGAAACTTCAACATACCATGATAAATATAGCACATTAAATACAAACGCCATAAAACTCACACTCAAACAGTAAATATATACGTACAGTCACGATATTCTCATCCGATACTTCGAACACAGGGGTTCAATACCCATCAGACCACCTCCCGCAGTTCTTAGATCGGTTACTGCTGCTACAATAGTAGGTTATCGTGATTTAAGTGAGTCTGAACGCGGCGTTATAGTCGGCGCACAAGAGATGGGACACAGTATCTTCGCGGAGGCGATTAAGTGAGGATTTTCCCGTACGACCATTTCACGTGTGTACTGTGAATGTATGGAAGTGAAACATGGACGATAAATGGACGATAAAGAGTTTGGACAAGAAGAGAATAGAAGCTTTCGAAATGTGGTGCTACAGAAGAATGCTGAAGATTAGATGGGTAGATCACATAACTAATAAGGAGGTATTGAATAGAATTGGAGAGAAGAGGACTTTGTGGCACAACTTGACAAGAAGAAGGGACCGGTTGGTAGGTCATGTTCTGAGGCATCAAGGGATCACAAATTTAGCATTGGAGGGCAGCGTGGAGGGTAAAAATCGTAGAGGGAGACCAAGAGATGAATACACTAAGCAGATTCAGAAGGATGTAGGTTGCAGTAAGTACTGGGAGATGAAGAAGCTTGCACAGGATAGAATAGCATGGAGAGCTGCATCAAACCAGTCTTAGGACTGAAGACCACAACAACAACAAGAACTGTGGATGTCAGGAATACGATAAAACATCAAATCTCCGACATCGTGCGGCCGGTAAAAGCTCCTGCAAGAACAGGACCAACGACGAACTAAGAGAATCGTTGAACCCGATAGAAGTGCAAACATTCCGCATATTGCTGCAGATTTCGATGCTGGGCCATCATCAAGTGTCAGCGTGCGAACCATTCAACGAAACATAATCGATATCGGCTTTGAGAGCCGAAGGCCCACTTGTATACTCTTGATGACTGCACAACAGAAAGTTTTAACCTCGCCTGGGCCCATCAACACAGACATCGGACTGTTGATGACTAGAAACATGTTGCATGATCGGACGAGTCTCGTTTCAAATTGTATCGAGCGGATGGACGTGTATGGAGACAATCTCATGAATCCATGGACCCTGCATGTCAGCAGGGGACTTTTCAAACTCGTGGACGCTCTGTAATGGTGTGGGGCTTGTGCAGTTGGAGTGATATGGGACCTCTGATACGTCTAGATATGACTCTGACAGGTGACACGTACGTTAGCATCCTGTATCCATTCATGTCCTTTGTGCATTCCGACGGGCTTGGGCAATTCCAGCAGGACAATGCGTCACCCCACACGTCCATAATTGCTACAGAGTGGCTCAAAGAACGCTCTCCTGAGTATAAACACTTCCTCTGATCACCAGACTCCCCAGACATGAACATATTGAGCATATCTGGGATGCCTTGCAAACGTGCTGTTCAGAAGAGATCTCGACCCTCTCGTACTCTTACAGATTTACGGACATCCGTGCAGGATTCACGGTGTCAATTCCCTCCAGCACTACTTCAGACAGTCGAGTCCATGCCACGTCGTGTTGCGGAACTTTTGCGTGCTATCGTGGTTCTACGCGATATTCAGCGGGTGTACCAATTTCTTTGGCTCTACGATGTACATGCATATATACAAGGTGAATGTAAACTTCAGGAAGTGATTCCTGCCAGGAAAATGAATAAGTTCTTATCGACATATGTGCGGGAATGAGTGGTGAGTCTGTAATAAAACAGATACACGGAAAGAAAACTATATATAAATGGATCAAAGAGGGCTGGGGAGTCATTCTAGAGACAACACCGGCCGCTAAAGGGGAAATCTACTGACGTAAGTGACTTTGACAAAAGTGATATTATTACTGTTATTGTTGCCCAAAGTATCTCGAAAACGGCGTAGCTGGTCGAATGTTCACGTGCTACTGCCTTGAGCATTTACGGAAAATGTTAGGAGGACACTGAAACTACCACTAGGCGCTAAAAAGTTGGACGTCCACGACTTTTCACAGAAGGTTGGACTTAGAGTCTGGCTTACTCTGTCAAGCAAGATACGTGGCGATTTGTGGCATATCTACCACGTGCTGGCTCGGAGCACACCGTTCATCATACATTGTTGAACACGCGACTCCGAAGCAGACCACCCCTACGTGTTAACATGTTTACCCACGACATTTTCAGTTACGATTGCTACAGCACAGGACCATCGGGCTTCGGCCG
Organism: Schistocerca serialis cubense; assembly: GCF_023864345.2. Taxonomy (NCBI): domain Eukaryota; kingdom Metazoa; phylum Arthropoda; class Insecta; order Orthoptera; family Acrididae; genus Schistocerca; species Schistocerca serialis. The sequence continues at coordinate 899,477,529 of NC_064639.1, forward strand.
TCGATCAGTGCAAACGTGTCGCCCCTTTGGGTGAATCGCAGTTTTGCCACGATAGTCGATGGTCGTTTCCACAAACACCATCGAGGTGAACGGCGGTTAGAAACGTGCAGCGCGCCAAGGGCGCAAGCTGGTGGGAGCAGTATTGTGCTATGGAAGATATTCTGTTGCGCTCGCACGGGACCTGTGGTAGTAATCGCAGATACGCCGACACCTGTAGACCACCTGCATCCGTTAGTGCTAGATGTGCTCCCCGCCGGCGATGTCATCTCCCAGCACGATAACTGTCCGTGTCTCAAAGCCACAATTTGCTAAGCAGTTTGAAAAGGATGATAGTGTGCTCACGTTGATGTCTTGGCCATGAAATTCGCTTGATGTGAAACCAATGGAACCCTCTGGTGTACACAAATCAGCGGTCTGCTATTTAAGGAAATTATATGACTTGTTCGTTGGCATCTGGTGCGACATACTTAAACAAACCTACCAACAAACTGATGAATGCATGATACCCAGAATCGATGACGTATTGCGTCCAAAGATGGACCAACAACTTACTAAGCAAGTGGTCGTAATGTTTTGACTCGTCGGTGTATGTTGTAGAAACATGCAGTTTCGCAAAGGCCGACACGTCGCGACGACAGACGTCGGAGATGGTTCTTGAGGTCAACGAAACAGAAGATAGAACAGGACGAATTAAGAAATGAAGAGGTTATAGAGACGGTTGGGATTAAGATAGGACCACCAGAGCAAGTCAGAATAATTAGCCCCATGCGCCGTGTGCCTACGTTAATGATGGAATCGCCGAGGACAGCTTCGAGTAAATCTGAAACACAATTCGAAGGGATCCGGCGGGTACTAACTGTGAGACCAAACACGCAGTGGCTGGACATTACAAAGATGAACATTGCAGCCAGAGGAGCAACACTAGACGATCTACATCTACATACATACTTCGCCAGCCACCATATGTATCAGTTCTAGTGATTTTTCCTCCCACTCGCAGATAGAGCGAGGGGAAAAACGTCTGTCTGTTTGCCTCTGGACGAGCCCTAATTTCTCTTGTCTTGTCTTCGTGGTCGTTACGCGAACTGAATGTTGGCGGCAGTGGAATTATTCTATAGTCAGCTTCAGATGGTGGTTCTCTAAACGATCTCAGTGGTGTTCTGCGGAAGGAACGTCTTCCCTCCAAGAATTCCCATGGGAATTCCGGAACCATCTCTGTAACACTCGTGTGATGTTCGAACCTACCGGTAAGAAGTCTGGCAGCATGCTTCTGAAGTCCATCGATTTCTTCCTTTAGTCCCACCATCGGGGGATCCCAAACACTCGGGCAGTACTCAATAATGGGTCTCACTAGTGTTGTATGTAGGGGTAAGCTATAGGGAGAGACGGGTCATATACAATATGTACAACAGCCAAGAGGGAATAATAAGAGTGGACGATCAAGAACGTAGTGCTCGTATTAAGAAGGGTGTAAGACAAGGCTGCAGCCTTTCGCCCCTACTCTTCAATTTGTACATCGAGGAAGCAATGATGGAGATAAAAGAAAGGTTCAGGAGTGGAATTAAAATACAAAAGGATATCAATGATACGATTCGCTGATGACATTGCTATCCTGAGTGAAAGTGAGGAAGAATTAAATGATCTGCTGAACGGAATGAACAGTCTAATGAGTACACAGTATGGTTTGAGAGTAAATCGGAGAAAGATGAAGGTAATGAGAAGTAGTAGAAATGAGAACAGCGAGAAACTTAACATCAGGATTGATGGTCACGAAGTCAATGAAGTTAAGGAATTCTGCTACCTAGGCAGCAAAATAACCAATGACGGACGGAGCATGGAGGACATCAAAAGCAGACTCGCTATGGCAAAAAAGGCATTTCTGGCCAAAAGAAGTCTACTAATATCAAATACCGGCCTTAATTTGAGGAAGAAATTTTTGAGGATGTACGTCTGGAGTACAGCATTGTATGGTAGTGAAACATGGACTGTGGGAAAACCGGAACAGAAGAGAATCGAAGCATTTGAGATGTGGTGCTATAGACGAATGTTGAAAATTAGGTGGACTGATAAGGTAAGGAATGAGGAGGTTCTACGCAGAATCGGAGAGGAAAGGAATATGTGGAAAACACTGATAAGGAGAAGGGACAGGACGGTAGGACATCTGCTAAGACATGAGGGAATGAGTTCCATGGTACTAGAGGGAGCTGTAGAGGGCAAAAACTGTAGAGGGAGACAGAGATTGGAATATGTCAAGCAAATAATTGAGGACGCAGGTTGCAAGTGCTGCTCTGAGATGAAGAGGTTAGCACAGGAAAGGGATTCGTGGCGGGCCGCATCAAACCAGTCAGTAAGTAGACTGATGACAAAAAAAAAAAAAAAAAATGTGCGGTCTCCTCTACAGATGAACCATACTTTCACCGAGGTCGACGATTCGCCTTCCCTACCAGTGTCCTCATATGCTGGTTCCACACCATATCGCTTTGCAACCTTGCGCCCAGATATTTAAACGACGTAAGTGTGTCAAGTGGCATACTACTAACGCTGAACTCTAACATTAAGGATATGTTTTCGTACTCATCTGCATTAACTTAGATTTTTCTACGTTTAGAGAAAGTTGCCATTCATCACGCCAACAAATTTTGTAAAATCAACAAACGATGAGAGAGAGAGAGAGAGAGAGAGAGAGAGAGAGAGAGAGAGAGAGAGAGAGAGAATAAGAGCCGTCCTATCACACTTCCCTGGGGCACTTCTGGCGATACCATTGTCTTTGATGAAAGCTCGCCGTCGAGAACAACTGGGTTCTATTGCTTAAGAAGTCTTCGAGCTACTCACATACCAGTGAACCTATTCCAGATGTTCGTACCTTCATTCACAGCCTGCAATGGGGCACCTTGTCAAACTAAACTAAAAAAAAAAAACTCCTCCCGCACAGGCCAAGCAGTCCCACAGATACCGACAGGCCGCCGTGTCATCCTCAGCCCACAAGCGTCACTGGATGCGGATATGGAGGGGCATGTGGTCAGCACACCGCTCTCCCGGCCATATATCAGTTTCCGAGACCGGAGCCGCTACTTCTCAATCAAGCAGCTCTTCAGTTTGCCTCACAAGGGCTGAGTGCACCCCGCTTGCCAACAGCGTTCGGCAGACCGGATGGTCACCCATCCAAGTGCTAGCTGAGCCCGACAGCGCTTAACTTCGGTGATCTGACGGAAACCGGTGTTACCACTGCGGCAAGGCCGTTGGCACCTTATCAAACGCTTTCTGGAAATCTAGGAATGTGACATCTGTCTGCTGCCCTTCTTTCGTGGAATCATGTGAGAAAAGGACAAGGTGAGTTTGGCAAGAGAGGTGGTTTCTAAATCCGTGCTTATTTTTCCGCAGAAGGTTTCCCGTCTCAAGGAAATTTATTGTATTCGAACAGAGTATGTTCAAGAATGCTGCTCGAAACCGATGTTAAGGATATTAGTATGTAATATTGCGGGTGCGTTCTTTCGCCCTTCTTACATACAGGAGTCGCGTGAGCTTTTTTTCCGTTCGCTTGGGACTTTGTGCTGGGCGGGAGATTCGCGATAAGGTGCAAGGTAAGTATGGGTGCGAATTCCTTACAGAACTCTGTGGAGAAACGGATTGAGATGCCATCCGAACCTGGCGACTTATTTGTTTTCAAGTTGCCTCTGTGCGCCAGGGAAGCCTGTTACTACGTCCTCCGTTCAAATGTTCAAATGTGTGTGAAATGGTTCAAATGGCTCTGAGCACTATGGGACTTAACATCTATGGTCATCAGTCCCCTAGAACTTAGAACTACTTAAACCTAACTAACCTAAGGACAGCACACAACACCCATGTGTGTGAAATCTTATGGGACTTAACTGTTATTGTCATCAGTCCCTAAGCTTACACACTACTTAACATAAATTATCCTAAGGACAAACACACACACCCATGCCCGAGGGAGGACTCGAACCTCCGCCGGGACCAGCCGCACAGTCCATGACTGCAGCGCCTGAAACCGCTCGGCTAATCCCGCGCGGCACGTCCTCCGTGCTAGAGGGAATGTGCGCGACAGTTAAACGGGTATATTTGTACGAACCTCGTGAGTGAATAATTTTTTTAAATGCGAAATTTGAAACTTCATTTTACCTTTTGCTGTCTTCTACTGCCACACTGGAGTCGTCAACGAGTGACTCGATAGAAGCCTTCGACTTGCTTAGTTATTTTATGGGAAGCAGAAGTTTCTCGGGTTCTCTGTCAGGTCTTTTGCTAAGGTGTGACAGTGGTAATTCTATGCTTCTTGCTTCAATTTTTTTTTATTTTTTTTTTTTTTTTTTACAGACGCACGAATTTCTGTGAACTTTTGTCTGTCGCCATTTGCGCGACGACGTCATCAACAACAGGATTCATCTTGATAGCAAGGTATGATGGAAGCTATACAAAACTCCCGGGAAACAGGGGCTGTTATCTTCGAAAGAACTGCATGATGAGCCTGCACAATCGTCTTCCATAGGCTACAGAAAATACTCGGGGAGTTTCTTAAATAACAAAACTTTTTTCTGGTGCCTCTACAAGGAAGATCAAGGTAAGGTGGCGAGGGACAAGTGCCTTCTCGTCTGTCCACCTCGTTGATAACCGTACAGCGAAAGAGGCAGAGTGTTGCGCAGGACTTCCGCACAAATGTGACTGCTAATGCGTTGTGACCATACATGTTTAATAGACTGTTTCGCTTCAAATGATCGTTCCTGTTATATCCCTGAATACTGACCATTCCTCCTAAGATACCCTGTATATTTGCTTTACAGATGCTCGCCATTTTCCCAAAAACCTTCCAACAAATCTAAGTCTTACATTCGCATTCCCGATTTACTGATTTAACGTGATCGTCTCATTTCATATCGCTTCTTATCATCACTAAATGATTAAACCATATTATTGTTTTCTATCCGTCTTTATAAGATTAACTTGGATTTATAAACATTTAAAGATAAATGCCATTGATGGTGCGAATTGAAAATTTTGTTCAAATCTTCCTGCAGTTTCTTACGATCGTCCAGCGAGGATTACTTTTGCAGATGACAGCTTCTTCAGTGAAACAGTAGTGCATTTGGCCCTGTTTCATCCACTGATCAGCCACAATATTATGACCACCTACCTAATAGCCGGTATGTACACCTTTGGCACGGATAACAGCGGCGACGCGTCGTGGCGTTGGTAGGTCGCCGGAAGGAGTTGGCACCACATTTGCACACACAGCTCACCTAATTCCCGTAAATTACGGAGAGGGAGGCAATGAGCTCTGTCGCCACGTTCAATCACATACCAGATGTGTTGGATCGGGTTCAGATCTGGGAAGATGGGAGGCCAGCACATCAATTGGAACTCGCCATAGTGTTCCTCTAACCACTTCATCACACTCTTGGCCTCGTGACATGGCGCATTATATTGTTGAGAACTGCCACTGCCCACGCGAAATATGATCGTTATGAAGGAGGGGGGGGGGGGGGGGGGGTACGTGGTCTGCAACCAGTATACGATTCTCCTTGGCCGTCCTGGTGCCTTACACGAGCTCCACTGGACCCATGGGTGCCCACGGGTATGTTTCCCAGAGCATAAGGGCTTTGCCGTCAATTTGTCTCTGACGCCGCAGTATGGATGTCAAGAAGCTGTTCCCTGGAAGACGACGGATTCGCGCCCTCCCATCGACGTGTTGGAGAAGGTATCGGGATTCGTCAGGCCGTGCAACGCTCTGCCATTGCGCCAACGTCCAGTACCGACGGTCGCATGCCCATTTCATTCGTAGTTGCCGATGTCGTGGTGTTAACACTGTGTCGTCTGCTGCGGAGGCCCATCGTTAGGAGTGTTTGGTGTACTGTGTGTTCAGACACATTTGTACTCTGCCTAGCGTTAAAGTCTGACGTTAGTTCTGACACAACATGCCGCCTGTCCTCTCCATTTACTAGTCTGATCAGCCAACGACGTCCGACATCTGTAATGAGGGTCGGCCGCCCAGCCCCACGATGTCTGGAGGTGGTTTCACCACGTGTTGAAGACACTCACCACACACTCGAAAACCCGACAAGTCGTGCAGTTTCCGAAATTCTCGTGCCGAGCCTCCGGGCCATCATAGTCGGCTCTCGGTCAGACTCCGATAGATTGCGGGTCTTCTCCATTCCACTCACGGACAACACGCTCATTGGTACTACATGTACCGTGTATGTGCCTGGCTAGCAGTCATTCTAGTCCGCCCCCGGTAGCTGAGTGGTCAGCGCGACAGACTGTCAGTCGTAAGGGCCCGGGTTCGATTCCCGGCTGGGTCGGAGGTTTTCTCCGCTCAGGGACTGGGTGTTGTGTTGTCCTAATCATCATCGTTTCATCCCCATCGACGCGCAAGCCGCAGAAGTGGCGTCAAATCGAAAGACTTGCACCAGGCGAGCGGTCTACCTAACGGGAGCCCTAGTCACACGCCATTATTATTATCCGCCAGGTGTCTCTGCTGTCGCTTGGACGTGCTTATATCTGTAGCAGGTCGATAGTCATAGTGTTCTGCCTGATCAGTGTATGTCGTTCTTGCGTGGATGAGAACGTTAGAGGTGCTATTACACTTGTTTGGATCATGCCGAAAGGAAGGTCACTCCGCCGCCTAATCCATGAGCAAATTTACACGCTACGCCTCACAAGGGAACCTCCCCATCGCACCCCCCTCATATTTAGTTATAAGTTGGCACAGTCGATAGGCCTTGATAAACTGAACACAGATCAATTGAGAAAACAGGAAGAAGTTGTGTGGAACTGTGAAAAAATAAGCAAAATATACAAACTGAGTAGTCCATGGACTACATAAGCAACATCAAGGACAAAGTGAGCTCAGGAGCACCGTGGTCCCGTGGTAGCGTGAGCAGCTGCAGAACAAGAGGTCCTTGGTTCATGTCTTCCCTCGAGTGAAAATTTTACTTTCTTTACTTTTGCATAGTTATTATCTGTCCGTTCGTTCATTGACGTCTCTGTTCACTGTAATAAGTTTAGTGTCTGTGTTTTGCGACCGCATCGCAAAACCGTGCGATTAGTAGACGAAAGGACGTGCCTCTCCAATGGGAACCGAAAACATTTGATCGCAAGGTCATAGGTCAACCGATTCCTCCACAGGAAAACACATCTGATACATTCTATACGACACTAGTGACGGCATGTGCGTCACATGATAGGAATATGTTGCCGACCCACCTAATTTGTACACTTGGCGAATGGGTGAAAAGATTCTTCTATCTTGCCCGATTTAGGTTTTCTTGTGGATGTGATAATCACTCCCAAAAAAGTGATGAAAACATAAGTGTTTCGTCACATAAACTAAAAATAAAAAATTAAACTTTTTTACTCGACAGAAGATTTGAACCAAGGACCTTTCGTTCGGCAGCTGCTAACGTTACTACGAGACCACGGCGTTCCTGTGTTACAAATCTCCTTGATGATGCATATCTTCCCATAACCTACTCAGTTTGTATATTTTGCTTATTTTTTCACAGTTCCACACAACTTCTTCCTGTTTTCTCAATTGATCTGTGTTCAGTTTTTCAAGGCCTATCCACTGTGCCAACTTATAACTAAATCTGAGGGGGGTGCGATGGGGAGGTTCCCTTGTTAGAACAATATTTTCGGAGATAACTTTCAGTCAGTAGTGTTCAAACAGATATTACCGTCTGTCTGTATAGCATTTGTTTTTAAAATTGATTGGTTTTCGTTCCACGGGAATCACCTTTAGATCTGAATATTTCTGTTACAAGGGCAACCCGGCAGTTAATCAGCAAATTTATATGCTACGTCATAGAATAACATCGTTCTATTACGTAGCATATAAATTTAACTTTCTACACAGGTGTGAAGAATGAATCAGCTTCACAGGAACTTAAGGGAAAGTGTACTAAAACCTCTCGGTATTGCTTCGTCTCCGATTTGTTGTGTGTCCCGTTGGCGTTGATAAAGTGTGCTTTTCTCATTTGAAGAACACTCAGGCAGAATCAAAGTTCGAAGCCGTTCACATCAGCTGCGAAGGAAAAGTAAAAAGGAGAAAAAATTAATTGCTCGTGTAACTCTCTAGCAGTGCAAAACTTTTCCGTTCGGACCGGTGGGGAAGCCAGCAGCGTAGATATGAGTTACGCACAAAGTTCGCTTCGCGGCCCATGACCTCCCGAGGCCGTTACTTACCGTAGCTGCGCTAATTAGAAACTGACGCATTTTTCTCAAGGGCGCTGTTTTAATACGAATCGCGTAATCGATGAGCCAACCTAGTCGGTTGTGATGTTTGCACCTGTGTGTAGCACAGTGAATGTGAGCAGGCTGCAGGTCATATCACTGATAACATAATCTCTGGATTTACGAGCGCATGTTATCATATCGAACCACAATAATTACACAACTTTCGTATTTGTCTTCGTGGGATTTCTTAAGAGCGGGCATTGTTTGTTTGTTCTTTGGATCAAAAATAAACTATCTGTCTGTCTGTCATTGTTCTTGTTTATGTTGTGGTTTCAGTCCGCAGACAGCTCTCCGTGCTACCCTATCATGTGCGAACCTCTTCATCTCCAAATGACTACTGCAACCTACATCCATTTGTACCTACTTTGCCGGCCGGTGTGGCCGAGCGGTTCTAGGCGCTTCAGTCTGAAACCGCGCGACCGCTACGGTCGCAGGTTCGAATCCTGCCTCGGGCATGGATGTGTGTGAGGTCCTTAGGTTAGTTAGGTTTAAGTAGTTGGAAGTTCTAGGGGACTGATGACCTCAGATGTGAAGTCCCATAGTGCTCAGAGCCATTTGTACCTACTTCCTGTATTCATCCCATGATCTCCTCCTACAATTTTTGCCCCTCCCCCCTCCAAATAGATTCACATACACACACACACACACACACACACACACACACAACGTCCCTCCAATATCATATTGACTATTCCTTGATGCCCCAGACTGTGTCTTATCAACCAATCCCTTCTTTTTGTCAATTTTCAAGTTGTGCCATAAAATTCTTGTCCTCGCCGTTCGGTTCAGTACCTCGTCATTAGTTATGCGATCTATTCATCTGATTTCCATCACTCTTTTGTAGCACTGCATTGCAAAATGCTTCCATTCTCCTCATGTGTGTACTGTTTATCGTACACGTTTCACTTCCGTACAAGGCTACACTCTGTACGGGTACCTTCAGGAAACACTTCCTAACACATTTACGTTAGTTACTAACAAATAACTCATTCTCATAAATGCCTGTCGTCGCATAGCCAGTGTGGGTTTTATATCGTCTCAACTTCGGCCATTATCACTGAATTTGCTGCCTGAATGGCAAAACTCAACTCGTACTTTTACTACCTCGTTTACCAATCTAATTCTCTCAGCATCGCCTGATTTAATTCTGTTCAATTCCATTATCGCTCTTTTATTTTTTTATGTTTATCTTATAACATCTTCTCAAGAGACAATCCGTTCTATTCGTGTGCTCTTCCAAGTCGCTTTTCCGCGTCTAACAGAATTATTCAATGGAACTTAGAATGATATGAGATATTTTTAGATTATAAAACGGTTCATGCCTCATTTCTTACGTAAATAAACGATCGCTCACAGTTTCCATCGCGTTTTTGGCTGGAATCTGCATTTCCTCTCATCTGGTCACATGATGGAGGTCGCACTTTAATTTCACTTACGAAACACAAGCATGTTTTAATGTTACGAGTTTTTTTCTTCACAATTTTCACATTCTTTGTGCTAATTGCTGTGGAACACTATTTGTCTTCAGTCACTAGCTGTAGATGTTTTACCGAAGATGGTGATTTAAAGTCGTAACTACTGTATATCTGACGTCAAATGTTCTGCACATTTGTCCAGCACAAAGGACACATGAGAGCCTGGAAATATGGGACAAACCACTCAACATCTAAGAGAGAGCAATCACAAACCAACGACTAGAGGAGAAGACAAGAAAATAATTAGAATCAACAATAAAAAGACACCACCTAATCCCGGAAGAAAATTACCACATAGAAAAAAAAAACAGAGCAGAAAAGAAAACCTTGTTGGATGATCAGGTACACACGACAAACAACTCATTGTCTGCATTAATAGATAAAATAATAGAGTAACGCTCCAACAAAGGGTTATTAACGTAATAATAATAATAAAAATAACGATAATACCACCCAACACCTTTTCACTCACGCGTGCATGAGCCCCTCCACAAAACATTTAAACCAAAACAAATCAGCTCAGCATCAATACCCTCAACTACTCTCTGACAGATACTACATTCATACTGAGAATTCTACAGCTCGCCGTGCATAACCACCGACAAACAAACAAACACACACACACACACACACACACACACACACACACACACACACAGAGAGAGAGAGAGAGAGAGAGAGAGAGAGAGAGAGAGAGAGAGAGAGAGAGAAATGAGCAGACATTAGTTATTAGTTTCAGGATACACTTCGTTAGAACGGCAGCATGTATGCAAACAAAACAGGAAGAGACGTAGAGTGAACATACAGTAATTACGACTTGAAATGACAGTTTTCGATAAAACATCTACAACTAGTGATAGAAGACTAGTAGTGCTCCACAGCAATTAGCATAAACAATATGAAAATTGTGAAGAAAGAAGTTCATATCTTGAACACGTTTTTACATTTCGAAGTGAGGTTAGAATACCACCTCCAGCGTGTGACCAGATGAGAGGAAACGCAGATGACAATAAAAAAAACGCGAGTAACTGTAAGTAATTACTTACTTACGTAAAAAAACAAGACGAACAGTTATATAATCGACAAGTATCGCATATCAAGACAAAACTGTGTCATTCTCGATCCCACTGAAGATGCCTTAAAGTAAAACACGAAACGCTTCTGGAAGAAATAAAATACATCGCAGCAAGAATCGGCGGTTTTTATTTACAAGACGAATATGCAAAGTTTCTATTTATCCTTTCCGAGCTTTAATTCCCTTTCCAAATATTTCTTTTGGTTTCCCTTACTGCTTGCTCAGTGTACACACTGAATGACATCGGCGATAGGTTACAAATCTTTCTCGCTCCCTCTTCAACATTCTCAAAAGCTTTCTCTACATCTACAGAATGCTACTGAATGTTCTTTAAACTATTTTCCGAGATATGTCGTAGCAAGGATCACTAATGCCTGGCGTGTTCCTAAATTTCTCCGGGACCCAAACTGATCTTCCCCGAGGTCGGCATCTACAAGTTTTTTCGATTCTTCTGTAAATAATTCGTGCCACTATTTTACATCCATGATTTATTGAACAGGTGACTCGGTAATGTTGACACCTTCGTCACGAAATGCGCTCGACTCGGAGGTATGGCGGTTTGAACCCTGGTGGTGGAGGAAATTTTCACCTCCAGCATTTGGTCGGTGAGGTGAGTTGAGATGGTGGCCAATAGTTCCTGATCAGCAGAAGAACGTCAGTGTCCTCAACAAATTCCAAACCATTCCACATTAGAAAATCTGCTTGGAATCCGAAACCTAGATTGTGGAAATAAAGAATTCGTGAAACTTGGGCAGAAAAGTGTGTTTCCTTGTCTAGTAACTGTATTACTTATTTACCACTCAGCATGTGTTTCCTGTTTCTGTTTACGTTGTTCTGTCCGTCATGTAGTGCATCACATAGTCTTCAAAACATGTGTCTTGGCTTGTCAGTTAGGATTCTGAATATTGTTCCATTCCTAACTAACTCCTCACGGTGGCTAAATTTCTTCTATGTCTTCATTAATTTTAGTTAGCCAGTTGTACATTTACGTCGTCCATCGGATATACGTGTTCATAAGATTGCTGTAGCCGTTTTCTAATGGAATCGTTTCTTTTTCTGGAACTTTATAGATTACGTATTTCTTTGCACGTTTCAACATTCTGAACCTATAATTAACCCGAGGTTTCTTCTCCTGTTTTTAGATGTTTTCATCTTCTTATTTGATGTCTGCCTCCAGTTTTCAATGTTTTGTCCGTTCAAAGTGCTGTATCTTCTCAGTTCCGTTGTAAATTTGTAGTTTTGCTTGCGGTATAGATTTATTTTTTTGCACCCAGTGTGTTGGTCTGTAAATTCTTCACAGATTTGCAATTCTTTGCAAGCCGATCTGTTATTACAGATTACAATAAATATCACAGTTTTCTATTCTTACTAACTTTTTTTACAGTAACGACGATTTCATGGCTTCCTATACGGCATTTTTAACTCTACAATGTCGTAGTTGTAGGTATATACCAGGTGTTACAAAATTCATATCGGCGTTTTAAGGTTTTTTAGCATTTATTACATTCAACTTACAATTATAAATAGTACATTAACTCGAACAGTTTTTCTTGTAAGTGTTCAATGTGAGCACTGTTCGTCACACGGCAATCATCGAACTAATAGGCGACTTCTTCCCAAACCTGGAGTTGTGCGTCTAGATTAATTTTTAGTTGGTTGTTTGGTTGGTGGGTTGGTTGATTCTGGGGAGGGGACCAAACAGCGAGATCATCGGTACCATCGGATTAGGGAAGGATGGGGAAGGAAGTCCGCCGTGCCCTTTCAAAGGAACCATCCCGGTATTTGCCTGAAACGATTTAGGGAAATAACGGAAAACCTAAATAGTATGGCCGGACGCGGGTTTGAACCGACGTCCTCCCGAATGCGGATAAATTGTTGCAACGATTGCTTCAGTCCTGTTTTCAAGTTTGGTAGCGCAGCTGGTAGCGAAGGCACGCGCACTTGACCCTTTATTAGTTCCCAAGCTAAAAATCGTATAGTGTTAGATCGGGTAAACGTGGAGGTCATGCGAAACAAGCTGCCATCGGTCGGGTGCAGCGTTATTTAAGCAGTCTCATGACGAGTTATGCCAACGAGGCGACGCATCTTCTTGCTGCCAATTAAGTTCTGTACTTCACCTACTACCAACTAAGTACCATAATTCTAGCGCATAAATGTAAGAAACACCATTTACGGCTGCTTCACCGAAAAAGAAAGGCCCACAAACTTTCCCGGGATACGGCACAAAAAATATTCAATTCAGGGGAGTCCCGTTGCACACGTAGCCTCTCTTGGTGATTTTATGACCCCTCCATATGCGGAAATAATGTATGTTCACATTTCCACTTCGAGGAGATGTCGGTTCATCAGTGAAGACGACACAGTTCAGCAAAAGCCGCGCGGGATTAGCCGAGCGGTCTCGGGCGCTGCAGTCATGAACTGTGCGGCTGATCCCGGCGGAGGTTCGAGTTCTCCCACGGGCATGGGTGTGTGTGTTTGCCCTTAGGATAATTTAGGTTAAGTAGTTTGTAAACTTAGGGACTGATGACCTTAGCAGTTAAGTTCAATAAGATTTCACACACATTTGAACATTTTTTTGAGTTCAGCAAAATCTTCATCGTCATGCAGCAACACTCCGTTAGCATGTGAACCACGACCAGTATCCGAACTGATTTCTTGGGGCCACGCATGAAGGACGCTCTCATTCGTTAAAATGTTCTTCAGCTACTTTGGTCGTCCCCTTTGCAAAGACATCCGGTGTCTTCAGACTGATGATGCATCGAAGGCTATTATTTTCACTTGGAGGATTACAGTGGAACGTAATACGGAATGCACGTTGCACCGTAGCAACAGATTCAGTTCTTACAAACTGTGAAACACGAAAAGCTTTGTGTTCACTAGTCGTCATCTTTCCTACTGGCAAACTATACTTGCAAGAAAAACTGAGATGCTCTTTCATTTGACGTATCATTTATAATTGTAGGCCGGCCGCTGTGGCCGGGCGGTTCTAGGCGCTTCAGTCTGGAACCGCGCAACCGATACGGTCGCAGGTGGCTGTGTGTAATGTCCTTAGGTTAGTTAGGTTTAAAATAGTTCTAAGTTCTAGGGGACTGATGACCTCAGATGCTAAGTCCCATAGTGCTCAGACCCATTGGAACCATTATTATAATTGTAATTTGAATATAATAAATGCTACAAAGCTTTAAAACCGCGATAGTCATTTTAAAACACACGGAATACTTGTTGCGAAGAAAACGGACGTACGTCAAAAGTGGTAGAATCGGCCATTCTGAAGGGAAAATATTACACAGTCAACAATGTGAACCAGTTTTTTATTCTCTGCAGAGCAATGTTTGTTGAACCATGGACTGTTTTACTTGCGTAGAAATATGGTGCGTCCAGATGTTCCATATTGCAGATAAACTGTACTTTGCGGTAAATATTCACACGTGTAGTATTGTTTATGTGGAATGTTTCGTGCATGAAAAATTATTGATAGCGCAAAAAGACAATAATTTTGCTCGTGAATGATCTATTGTGAACACATTTAAATCTTTTATGTATTATCTCCCCAGCAGTTTCCTCATGAATGCACGGCGTTTCAGTAGTTCACAATCGATTCGAGGGTAAATGCGATATCTGTGGCACGCTTTTTGTTTTTGGGTATTTTGTAAACATTCAGAGATGATAGCAGCTTTCCCATCAGTATGGTCAATGTGATGCACAGTTTTTTCTGCTCAGTTCATTTACCGTGTGCAAGACGACGATGATATTGTATAGAAGAGGGACGGACGATGCAATTCGTTCTTCGCCGCATCTTTGAGAATAAGCGACAAGGGCATGTCACAAACTAGTCGTAAAAATAAAGAGGAAATACAAAATAGGTCAAATCATCACGTCCTCACAGAAGTGCAGAAATGTTAAACACGCCCAGTCAAATGTTTTGCCTCAAGGACAGTGTCTGATGAAGTATGCTGTGACATGATGACTGGGTGTTGTGTGATGTCCTTAGGTTAGTTAGGTTTAAGTAGTTCTAAGTTCTAGGGGACTGCTGACCATAGATGTTAAGTCCCATAGTGCTCTGAACCATTTGAAGTATGCTGTGAGACGTTACAAAAAAAGAAAGGGGGGAGGGGGGGGGGGGACATAAGCTGTTCAAAACAGACTTCCACCCAAGCTGTTGTGAGGAATTTGTTTACTGTGCAAAAGCGAGCATAGCTGAAAAGTTAGCTTCAGGTAGGAAGGATGTGGACAACGTCCATTCAGCTCAGGTATCGTACTAAGTGGCTTTCTCTCGTTTCCGAAGACGACAATGAACGGTCAATGATAAAGCAGTCTCAAACGGTAGGCGAAACACCTCTGCAACGTTGGAATTTAAAACGGACTGACCCCTGCTCTCAGAATGTGTGCACGATTGAGAGTTTCAGTGGCAGTAGGAGCTGTGTATGCTACACATATGAATACAAAGACGCTGAGGTATTCGGACAGCTCGTGGCATCTGTTAACATGTCCTAAAAAGTGTAGTAGGTGGTATATCCCACTTGCCATCTGCAGTAGTTTATAAAAGACCACTCATTTTGAGTTGGTAAGACTTTGAATGCCAGAAGATTGTAAACATCATTGCACACAATGGAACGGTGTTCTAAGTTACTTATTTTGAATTATGTAATACTAACATGTGCACTACATGTTGCAATTTGTTCGTCTTGACATTATTTTAATGTTTTATACGCCAAAAAAATGTAGGCGCATTCCTGTCGTTAATCATAATAATGATAAAATATATAATGGTTAAAAGCATGAAGATGACAGACATGTAGATAGAAAATGGAGGTAAATGCCACAGCTAGCGTTGGGAAGAAACAAAAATGGAAGGCACAGTCTTGAAGCGAAAAAAAACCCTTCTGTACTCCTCAAAAATACAACATCGGAGCTGGACAAGTTGACAAAAGAAGAAGCGTCCAAGAAGATGTGTTGGAGAAGAATGTGTACTTCTAAAAGGTTCTATATCTGTAACTTCTTGTATAGGTATGTTGAAGCTGTTCCTTGGAGGATGGGGCATTCATGCACTGAAACAACGGGGTATGGACAGGTGGTGAGATGTTTCATCCCATCTGTATACCAATCATTTTATGACGATGGGTTAATACCATCAAAGAGAGAGAATTCCAGTGAACATGTATAAGAATTTTAGTAGCGGACATGTCTTGCATTTTTTAACTTTCTATACGTTTTGCTGACTTTATTATGTAATTATCCATTGTCAACGCTGCTGTAATGTCTGAAACATCGTGTCTGTCTTCAAGAAAGTTGTGTTACTATTTTTCAATTTTTGTTTTTTCTAGGTGGGAATTTAAGGAGATGGGACCTGGATAAACAGAAAGAACCAGAGGTTGTACAGAGTTTCAGGGAGAGCATAAGGGAACAATTGACAGGAATGGGGGAAAGAAATACAGTAGAAGAAGAATGGGTAGCTCTGAGGGATGAAGTAGTGAAGGCAGCAGAGGATCAAGTAGATAAAAAGACGAGGGCTAGTAGAAATCCTTGGGTAACAGAAGAAATATTGAATTTAATTGATGAAAGGAGAAAATATAAAAACGCAGTAAATGAAGCAGGCAAAAGGGAATACAAACGTCTCAAAAATGAGATCGACAGGAAGTGCAAAATGGCTAAGCAGGGATGGCTAGAGGACAAATGTAAGGATGTAGAGGCTTATCTCACTATCGGTAAGATAGATACTGCCTACAGGAAAATTAAAGAGACCTTTGGAGAAAAGGGAGCCACTTGTACGAGTATGAATATCAAGAGCTCAGATGAAAACCCAGTTCTAAGTAAAGAAGGGAAAGCAGAAAGGTGGAAGGAGTATATAGAGGGTCTATTCAAGGGCAATGTATTTGAGGACAATATTCTGGAAATGGAAGAGGATGTAGATGAAGATGAAATGGGAGATGCGATACTGCGTGAAGAGTTTGACAGAGCACTGAAAGACCTGAGTCGAAACAAGGCCCCGGGAGTAGACAACACTCCATTGGAACTACTGACGGCCTTGGGAGAGCCAGTCCTGATAAAACTCTACCATCTGGTGAGCAAGATGTATGAGACAAGCGAAATACACTCAGACTTCAAGAAGAATATAATAATTCCAATCCCAAAGAAAGCAGGTGTTGACAGATGTGAAAATTACCGAACTATCAGTTTAATAAGTCACAGCTGCAAAATACTAACGCGAATTGAATTCTTTACAGACGAATGGAAAAACTGGTAGAAGCCGACCTCGGCGAAGATCAGTTTGGATTCCGTAGAAATGTTGGAACACGTGAGGCAATACTGACCCTACGACTTATCTTAGAAAATAGATTAAGGAAAGGCAAACCTATGTTTCTAGCATTTGTAGACTTAGAGAAAGCTTTTGACAATGTTGACTGGAATACTCTCTTTCAAATTCTAAAGGTGGCAGGGGTAAAGTACAGGGAGGGAAAGGCTATTTACAATTTGTACAAAAACCAGATGGCAGTTATAAGAGTCGAGGGGCATGAAAGGGAAGCAGCGGTTGGGAAGGGCGTGAGACAGGGTTGTAGCCTGTCCCCGATGTTATTCAAACTCTATATTGAGCAAGCAGTAAAGGAAACAAAAGAAAAATTCGGAGTAGGTATTAAAGTCCATGGAGAAGAAATAAAAACGTTGAGGTTCGCCGATGACAGTGTAATTCTGTCAGAGACAGCAAACGACTTGGGAGAGCAGTTGAACGGACTGGACAGTGTCTTGAAAGGAGTATATAGGGTGAATATCAACAAAAGTAAAACGAGGATAATGGAATGTAGACGAATTAAGTCAGGTGATGCTGAAGGAATTAGATTAGGAAATGAGACACTTAAAGTAGCAAAGTAGTTTTGCTATTTGGGGAGCAAAATAACTGATTTTAGAAAGCATTCTCAAAAATTTTAGAAAAAGTAATGTACAGGCAGCTTCTCAACCATCTGACCACAAATAACATATTATCAAGAACACAGTTTGGATTTCTGAAGGGTTCTGATATCGAAAAGGCTATTTACACCTACAGTCAAAATGTACTTAATTCATTAAATAACAAGTTACAAGCAGCAGGTATTTTCTGTGATTTGTTCAAATGGTTCAAATGGCTCTGAGCACTATGGGACTCAACTGCTGTGGTCATCAGTCCCCTAGAACTTAGAACTACTTAAACCTAACTAACCTAAGGACATCACACACATCCATGCCCGAGGCAGGATTCGAACCTGCGACCGTAGTAGTCGCACGGTTCCGGACTGCGCGCCTAGAACCACGAGACTCTGTGATTTGTCAAAGGCATTCGATTGTGTAAACCACAACATCCTTTTAAATAAATCAGAATTCTATGGTGTCACGGGCAAAATGGTTCAAGTCATACCTTGCTAACAGGAAACAAAGGGTGTCAGTGCAAGGCACTAGTGAATTAAGTCATCAGTCATCATCAGAATGGCAAGAAATTACATGTGGTGTCCCACAAGGATCCATCTTAGGGCCATTGCTTTTTCTTGTGTACATTAATGATCTCTCATCAGTTACACTGCCAGAAGCAGAGTTCGTTTTGTTTGCAGATGACACAAGTATTGCAATAAATAGCATGTCGAGTGTAGTTCTAGAAATATCTGCTAATGATATTTTCATGGATGTTAATAAATGGTTTAAAGCCAACTCAATGACATTAAACTTCGAAAAGACTCACTATATGCAATTTAGAACCTGTAAGAGGTTTCCACCCAGCATATGCGGAAAGTATGAAGAAGAGCAGATAGAAGAGGTTGGCAGTCTTAAATTCCTGGGATTACAACTTGATGATAAATTCAGTTGGGAGGAGCACACCACAGAACTGCAGAAACGCCTTAACAAATCTGTATTTGCAATTCGAGTGTTAGCAGACATAGGCGACATAAAAATGAAAAAGCTTGCATACTTTGCCTACTTTCATTCCAGAAAATCATATGGTATAATATTTTGGGGTAACTCTTCAAGTCAAACAAAAGTTTTCAGAGTCCAAAAGCGTGTAATACGTATTATTTGTGGAGTAAATTCACGGACGTCTTGTAGAAACCTCTTCAAAGAACTGGATATACTAACTACTGCCTCTCAGTATATTTACTCCTTAATGAAATTTGTCCTAAATAATATATCTCTTTTTCCAACAAACAGATCAGTTCATACATACAATACCAGGAACAAAAATGATCTGCACAAGGACTTAAAAGCACTTACTTTAGTTCAAAAAGGGGTCCACTACTCAGGAACACTCATCTTCAATAATTTGCCAGTAAACATAAAAAATTTAGTTACAAATAAAGATCAGTTTAAAAGGAGCCTGAAAGACGTACTAGTGGCCAACTCCTTCTACTCCATTGACGAATTTTTTAATAGAAACAAATGATGTATTGTATATATTCATACTGTTAGTATTGTTATTTCAGCTTTTTTTTTTTTTAAGTGACATGTTCCACATCCACGAGCATCTCCTCAACACAGATTTATGGAACGAAAATCTAATCTCCTCTAATCTAATCTAATCATGGTCGAAGTAGAGAGGATATAAAATATAGACTGGCAATGGCAAGGAAAGCGTTTCTGAAGAAGAGAAATTTATTAACATCGAGTATAGATTTGTCAGGAAGTCGTTTCTGAAAGTATTTGTAAGGAGTGTAGCCATGTATGGAAGTGAAACATGGACGATAAATAGTTTGGACAAGAAGAGAATAGAAGCTTTCCAAATGTGGTGCTACAGAAGAATGCTGAAGATTAGATGGGTAGATCACATAACTAATGAAGAGGTATTGAATAGAATTGGGGAGAAGAGGAGTTTGTGGCACAACTTGACAAGAAGAAGGGACCGGTTGGTAGGACATGTTCTGAGGCATCAAGGGATCACAAATTTAGCATTGGAGGGCAGCGTGGAGGGTAAAAATCGTAGAGGGAGACCAAGAGATGAATACACTAAGCAGATTTAGAAGGATGTAGGTTGCAGTAAGTACTGGGAGATGAAGAAGCTTGCACAGGATAGAGTAGTATGGAGAGCTGCATCAAACCAGTCTCAGGACTGAAGACAGCAACAACAACAACAGGTATCTCGGGTATATTGAGCACATATTACTCATAAAACTGAGTAATAATATGATATTTCTGTGACATAAGCATAGTAAATTACTGTTGTTCTGTGGTTCAGAGATGCAAGCGGTAGCCTTCTGCAGCACTACTACGGCCCTCATTTCTATGCCTACGTCGCAAAACTATTGGACTTTTCTTCTGTGAGTACTCATATTATGAAATTACGGGATGTAACCAATACTTCTACAACACTAACACAGAATTACTCACTATACAGTTTAGAAAACCCTTTGTTTTTGAAGTATTAATGGAAGATCATTTTACAAAAGAAAGTCTTAACGAATTTTCAAAATATCCTCCGCTTGTTTCTGCACGCGCTCATACTAATCAGAACTGAGTGTAGCATGTACATATAAATATAAGGAAGTCTTTTCAGACAGTATTTGTCTGGAGTATAGACATTTATGGGAGTGAATTATAAACGATACGAGCATAGAAAGAATAAATTCTTTTTGTATGTGATGACACTGAAGAGTGCTGAAGTCTGGATGGATATGTAAGGTAGCTGATGAAGGGTACTGAATGGAATCGAGGATAAAAGAAATTTATGGCTCAGATTGCCTGAAAGGAAGAGTTGATAGACAGGGCAGGTAGTGCCAGAGTGCAAAATTTGTACTGTAGATACGCTGTTTCGTAAGTACTACGGAAAATTGCCACGGGTGAAAGCATACTACGATAGAAGCAAAGATAACAGCGAATGTGCTTTTACGAGCCAGCACTGACTTAAGCATAAAATATTGTCCTCGTTACTGCAAATTTATTTGAAATGTGAATTATTCTAATAATTCCCCATCGAATTGGGCTCCGGTTTCAACAAAGACCCAACTCAACAAAAAATACAACACTGCTTCAGTACTTTACTTGTGGAGAAAGGAAGTTTCGAAAACTCTAGTTGATAGCTACTTAAATTACCACTCTCTTGGGGACTATTGAGTGAACTTCAGTCACTGGAATTGCTACCTTGAAGTTAATAGATTTAATTTCGAAAGAATGTATTAAGTTAAGGACTTGAAAAAACTTTAGTACAGTGTTTTCACCCAACGGAAAAATTATCATTACGTGTACTGAAGAACTGTATGAATATGCGTGACAAATAGATGTGATATTTCTCTTCCGAATCGTACACAGATTTGTGTATTCCTTTTCAACTACATGCATAAAAAGTTTGCCCATGTTTACTGATTTTCTAAAATTTCTAAAATTTGGTTAGCTACTGGTGAGTTTTCTTCACACATAACGAACAACTCACTTTAATTTATACAGTGCCTTATGATAAACATGTCAGTATATACACCACAAAGCACTATAGTGCAGGGTCTGTGTTGTTCTATGTAGTCCGTGCGTGCTATCAGAAGGAACATCGTTTCGGACTATATTGTACAACAGAGACACTGCACTATAGTACAGAGTTCCCTGCCTTCGCAGGGCAATGTGACGATCGGAAAACAATGTCTGTCTGTGCGGGAGTCGTGATAGTACAGTGAGAGCACTAGGGAATGTAGACGCCATGAGAAGAGGGAGTTTGGGCTGCTTCTGGAAGCGTTGTCTGATGCCGGCACAGTAGCTCAGCGGGTTCGGTTAAAGGGTTAACTGACTTCTGTAATAAAAAAACTGAGTGAATAGATTAACAATGATCTTCAAAGGGCATCAGGGGACATCCGCCTCGAACAAATGCAACGAACAATAACGAACAAAATGAGATTAAAAAAAAATCGTTAAGGCGATCGCTCGCGACAAGCGGGAGCTCCGGGTTCGAGTCCCGATCCGGTAAAAATTTTCATTTCTTTTAAAATATTCTGCAACTGATGCAGAACCATAATTGCAATCGTAGGGATCATTTCTTAATATAGATATAATTTTTGTATGTGTCTCATATATTTTCCGACAGGAAAATGAAATAATTTGTAAATTAACACACAAAGGAATTACAGACATTGGCCACGAGTGTGGATTACGCGTATTTAAAGCGATGGGGAAGTTGAAAATTTGTGCTGCACCGGGTTTTGAAACCGTTTCTCCGGCTTACTAGGTAGATGT
Source organism: Schistocerca serialis cubense (assembly GCF_023864345.2). NCBI lineage: Eukaryota > Metazoa > Arthropoda > Insecta > Orthoptera > Acrididae > Schistocerca > Schistocerca serialis. The sequence goes on from NC_064639.1 coordinate 899,499,492, forward strand.
TCTGGTTAGTAAACCATCGCAAATGCATGGACGCCTCCCGTCAGACCCAAATTGTCAGCTTATCCACACGTTACCAGTATTGTACCCCTTGTCAATTATCCTCACTACTCGGGGCATTTAGGCGATTCCTGTAATAGTTCGAGCCTGGTGTGCTATCCGCACTGAAGACATTATTGGCAATCCTCACCTGAATTATATACATGGGGTGTCTGTTCTTTCGGACATGTCCGGAAGAAGTGACACCACATATCTACGTAATTTGTAATTCATAGAGTTTAGTTCCGTTATTCAACAAAAAAATTGTTTTTACGCTATTTAATATTTGTAGTGAAACTAGAACAATACAGTACACGTAGTTCTTTCTGCTTCAACTTAACTTTTTTAATGATCTCAGAAATTACATTAAACGCATACGAATAGTTTCTTCTTTTATATTTAGCACTGGCCTAAGACACCAAAATTTATCTTTGTCACAGAAGAATATTTGCTTAGTACTTATTTTGAAACCAAAAAATATACTTATTTTGAAACAAAAAAAGAACGCGCATTTGCACTGTCACTAGATCTGGATTTACTTTTAAAGATATTTCCAGGAGCTCAAAGAGCTGATGTCCGTCAGGAGAGAAAGGGTGAGGGACCAAGGGCAAGGACGCCAAACGAAATGACGTGTCAGTCACTTGTGTGGAAAAATGTTACGTAGACGGATCTGTTGACAGGCTTCACACAATAGTTAATTTGGTAATGTAGGGAAGAGTGTTGGGGATGAAAACTATAGAGGGAAAGGAAGGTTTGATTACATTAAGTAGAGATAAAGACACCTGAACAACGTAGACGAACAATACAAACGGAAATGTTTCAACATAAGATAGCGAAATTCCTCTTGTCTTCCTGAGTGATTTGTAACGCCCGTAATGATGTGCTGGCTTCGACGAGGGAGTGCAGTAAGAAATTACTCGACGTGAATTATCTGCTCGTCATTTTCACAGCAGCAGTTTTACCTTTCTACTTGGTGGACTGCGTGAGAGCGGTGCAGACGATGTAAGGGCGCACGCAGGACGGTCGTTGCGGCTGCCGGCGACGGCGGTTGTACGCACTGGCAAGCCGTGTGTGTGTGTGTGTGTGTGTGTGTGTGTGTGTGTATGTATGTGTGTGTGTAGTGTGTAGTGTGCGTACGGCGGGCACTTGACGCGGGCGGGCCGCGGGTGAAGATGAAAGCGGGCGGCCGCCGTGTTTTGACGTGCCGGCGGTCCACCACGGCTCCGTTCTCGTATTTTCGTCCCGCCCGCGTCACACCTTCGTGTTTAGGTGGCGCAGAAATAGGCGCCGACGCTCCTGCGGCTTATCTGCGCCCGTCTGCGAACTCCCACGCGTCGTTTTAAGTCTCGCGTTTGCTTTCTTTTATTCCCGCGGCGAAGAAAACAAAGAACAATGAGGTCGGAAGGCATTAAGGATCCTCGGCCTTTCGCAGTCGTGGCGTTTTGTAATGAGTCCTGACGAATGCTGTTTGTTTAGTCAGTGTTTCACAGTGCAGAAAACAATTAAAAATTTAGAAAAAGGTGGAAAATAGCGATGTAACATCCCGCTATTTTGCGAACAAGGTACGTGCTTAAGGAATATCGTGCGAGTTTTTTTGGGCGATTCAGGACTTCCTACTACACGGAACTCGATACCTCGTCACAGCCGGGCGAAATCTTCAGATGTAGAAACAACTTGAGAAAAAACCTTCGGTGTTGCACCACAGTACTACCAATAAAAACTACTTCATAGTACTTAAACCTAGTGAATAATTGTCTTGACAGGTCATACATAGTCTCACTAACACTGAACACATTTATGAAACATAACATGTTAGTCTAGCACAGTGCAATACACGTTGCCCTAATGGCCGCCAAAAACATAATAGTCCTGCTTCTTGCGCTGCTGTGACGTCACACCCGCCTGCCACAGTGGGTGTATTCACTAGCCTAGTGCAGCGGACGTACAGTAACGGGCAGTTGCCCTACAGACTTGGTCTGTACGTTATTTTGAAGCCGGCGCAGCCATGATGGATGCCCCAAAACACAAACAGACTATTGTTAACTTTTGCTTCTTGCTCTTAATTTCTGCCGTGTGCATGCAACAGTTATTCTAAATAGTAAATGTTACAGTGCTTTCGTGAATAACGCAGTGTCAGGAAAGAATTTTCAAACGATATTTGGACGTGCAAGCTTGACCCAGTAACAAGGCGCATTTCGCCTCAAATGGTTCAAATGGCTCTGAGCACCTTAGGACTTAACATCTGAGGTCATCAGTCCTCTAGAACTCAGAACTACTTAAACCTAACTAACCTAAGGGCATCCCACGCATCCACGCTCGAGGCAGGATTCGAACCTGCGACCGTAGCGGTCGCCAGGTTCCAGACTGAAGCGCCTAGAACGCTCGGCCACACCGGCTGGCCATTTTGCTTCGTTAACACAGCTTTGTTTTGTTATAAGTTTCAAATAACCAAGAAGAGAAGTACTTGATGTAAAAAGCCTTCTTTCGTTCAAATGTTCAAATGTGTGTGAAATCTTATGGGACTTAACTGCTAAGGTCATCAGTCCCTAAGCTTACACACTACTTAACCTAAATTATCCATGCCCCAGGGGGGACTCGAACCTCCGCCGGGACCAGCCGCACAGTTCATGACTGCAGCGCCTGAGACCGCTCGGCTAATCCCGTGCGGCCCTCCTTTCGTAACCCATCATTTTTCTGAATACGGAATGACTGAACTGATATTCGATCCACTCTGTATGTCCTCTTCACAAAAAGTCCAAGAACACACTGTATTTTCTTGTGTTTCTGATCGGTTTACAATGTTTCCTTCTGTTAGCGTTCACCCAAGGAACTATTTGAGTTGGACTGATAGGAAATATAAATTCAATTTATTATTTATTTATTGCTTAATTACCCTGACCAGATAAGGGCCATAATGCTCTCTTTTACATCTGACCGAAAGCAACACATACAAAAAATATTACATAACCGCAATAATAAGTTCCACTATTAAGAAATAACAATAATATTAATGAATAATAAGAAATAAATGCAGAAATTAGGAATTATATTAATTAGTTTAGCACGTTTGAAGTCTTGTTTGCTATTAGAAGAAGTAGGCAGATAATAAAATAGCACAAGATTAAAATTAAAATGACAGTGGCTCTTAGGGAACAAGAGACAAGGGGGGGGAGGGGAAAGTTGTGGGGGAGGGAGTGTTGACGTCAGTCAGCTGCAGCCAAGTACGTGGAAGAGATGGCTACTGACACAAGGTGAGACATTAGCCGCCTTCTGAAGTTCGAAAGCATTTGAGTTTCTCTAATTTCTGAAGAAGATTGTTCCAAAGTCAAGTTGCTGATACAGAAACTGATTTAGAGAACGTGGCAGTGTTGCGTGGTGGTATCTCGTTGAGAACGAATGTTTCTGTTGTGCTGTTCAGATGGTAATGTAAGCGTTGAAAATATGTAAGAGAGACGGCAATAATTGAAAAGACGGTCGAGAAAACACAGGGATTACAATTTATACGCTTATCGGCACATATCCATAAGAGTTGTTTGAGAGAAGGAATGATATTGTCGAAATTGCGTACTTCTCAAATGTATCGCACCCGAGCATTCATCGCCAGTTCCAGGTGCGTGAGCTGTCATACGAATTCCCTTTGAGAATCGGATGACAATAATAAGTTGTGACGAGTGTTAATGCTACGAATTTCTTTTTAAGCTCGAGAGGAAATACCTCTTTATTTTTCTGTAGTGAATGGAGTGATACAGACACCTTCTTGCAGACTGTAGTTGTGTGCTCATAGGTGATGGTCCAGAATTGTCCTCAAGTTGTATGCAGAAGAAGTATATTTTTGCGCCGTTTTGGAATTGAGGGTGGAAGAGATTGTCTGAACTGAGGAATAGTAATTCTTTTGCGAACTACTAAGATTGCTTGCTTTTTAGATGGGTTAAGTTTCAAACCCTTGTTCACGCCCACTCTGTCTAAGTAACTAAGTCACCATTTATGTGCCGGATGGCTGTGAGCAGGTTTGTTGGGTTTGCAGTTAGGTATAACTGAAGGTCGTCAGCGAATGAATGATAACTTTCAAAGGGAAATATTAGTCGACACATTATTAACATATAATGAGAAAAGTAATGGGCCTAATGCTGTTCCTTGTGGGACCGCTGATATCACATTCCTCTGTTGTGACCTCTTTGTTCCGATCATTACATACTGTTGGCGCAATGTAACATGTGAGTAGAACCTTCGTACTGCCTTGAAGAAAAGTCGACAGTGCCTACAGCTTTGCCGGAATCCAAAAAAAGCACATAAGTCACCTCATGTTTGTCCCTAGCTTGTTCAGTTCGTCAGTCACCTTTATCAGAACAGTCGTCGCGTTGCGATTTTTCCGGACACCAGACGGGTACTCATTGAGAAGGTAATTTGTAGGCTGATCGTGAAAACGCATGCGAAAGCTTTAGATAATGCTGGTAGAACGGAAATGGGCTCGTAATGAGAGGGCTGTTTGGCAAATTCCATTTTGGTTACAGGTTTTATGACCCCCTACTTCCAGGCTATTGGGAAGATGCTGGAAGAAAGAAAGGAAGACTGGGTTTAACGTCCCGTCGATAAAGATGCTGGAGATCGGAGAATGGTTAACAATATACGTTATTGAGGGCAGTAGTGGATCGACGAGGAAATTGATCATTTCCATTGTAATATTGTCATCTCCTGCAGCCGCTGAACGAATGCGGGCAGTTGACTTCCTGGACATATTAACGCTCACCGGCTGCAGAAAAAAATATTTCGTTTGTTTTAATCATTGCTACTCCAGGAATCGATGGTTTGCGTCCTCTGCGTTGGTCAGTTAGAGGTGTATTCGTGGTGAAATATTCATTTAAATCCTCAATAGGAACAAGAGTTCAGCTGTAGTTTTGTGTCTGCCTATTCCTGGAAGTCTAAGATTTTTCCACAATACTGGGGGCCTGTGAAGGTTCTCAGTTAACGAGTAGGCGTAGCTGAGTTTTGCATCTCTCACAGAATAACTCGGTTGCGGTCTCTACAATTTATATTTCCTGATACTCCTAAGGTGTTGGAGTTGATCGGTAAGCCGTGATGTAAGTTTTCTGCTGACTCTTACAGTTGTGATCGGAGCGCGATTATGGTATAAATTATTTAATCTCCCTCTGAAATTAGATTATAATTTACGTCAAAGTTAAGTCCTGTCATTGCCTGCCAAGAAATATCGTAGGCGTCAGCTGTAAGCTTAGACATATTCAAGCGCTTAAAATCTCAAAAATTGGCGCCATGCGGTTTGTTCTTTGAACACCCCAAAGAGTAAGCCATCAATATTACATTATGGGCAGATAAACAAAGTGTACAGATCTGATGGAATTACTCTGTTTGGAAGCTTCGTTGCGAATATATCGACGGAGGTACGAGTGATTGCAATATGATAAGGTGGCCCAAGTGGAACCAGTGTAAGGTTTTCGACGCGAAGAACACTTTCCCAGTGTCGCTTGTCACATAGTGAAGAGGCGGTGCGTCTATACACAGCAGAGTGGCGCAGTGGGAGCGTGCTGGGCTCATAACCCCGAGGTCCGTGAAACCACGCTCTGTTGAAATTATTTATTTTTCGATTGCTTCGAGCTCGATTATTAAGCCTGCAATGTTCAGAAATAAAACCATTATTGTGAAGGTAAACAGCAAACCAAAATTCTTGTGCAAAAAAGAAAATATCATCTGAACGAGTCCACGTACGAATGAAACGTAATTTTTTTTTACTCTTCAGACAATAGTCAGAATGGTTAATACACTCGTAAACAACTCAAGCTGGATTTTGAACAAAACACTTCCACAACTCCACAAAAAGCACCCGGAGCAACTTACGTGGCGGATGCCGGCTTTAAGCTTGTCGCGTCATGGCAACTCGCTGTATTGTGTCTCCTAGCCTTGTACAACTTAAAGTACATTTATGCCACATTAGGCGCATGTTAGCTATTTGTTACATTTACAAGCATGCCTTGTATTGTCACAGCAACCATCCGTCTCAAAGTGTGTGTTACGGGACTGTTACTATTCAGGGAATGTGTAAATCCTGCTGGATTAAGATCGGAAGCTCCCAGAACCTGTTCGCGAAAGATGCGGCAGCAACACCTCGTCCACAGGCTGGCTGGAAGGCGCTCTGAGTATGGCAAATTGCGTGATAGACGGGAACTCGAAGCCGGGACCTCTCGTTTCGCAGACAAGTGTTCCTCCTAACTAAGCTGTCTAAGCACGACTAGCGACTGGCGGCCATATTTCAGTTCTCGCAGTATCTCTCCAGTTATTTCAGATCTTCTCAGAAGCACTTGTGTTTACCTCACTGGACTGGTCCTCCTGGAACATCGAGAACTGCGGATAAATGGCTGAACCACAGGATTATTTATAACAGCTAAGTTCTCAGGAGAACTTTGATTCTTTTCATATTCTGTTGCTGAGATCCGTTCCGCTGAGATATGAACGACAGATAAGATAATCTAGAGTATTGCAACTCTTGTCGCTCGATGAGAATAGACTTCTTTTGTTTTCTCATGAGGCTGTGTTAAGGTGTCTAGTTTTCACGTCACCTACCTGCAAACTGTTATCGACCCATAATCGAAACATAATTTCACTTATTAGGGAAAAGCGATTTGACATCTCGTTGAATCAGGTTTCCCAACATGATATTTCGACGTCCTGACTCGGCGTTTTCATCAGGTGTTTCTCGAGGCTGGTCACTTTACTGGCCGGGTCTTATATTTGTGCCTGGGACTCGGTCAGCAAAGCGACCAATCTCGGGAAACACCCGATGAAGATGCCGAGTTACGACGTCGTCGAAATATCGTGTTGGGGTATTTAGGGATGAGACCAATGTCAATTTTGATAGTTCCAGTACCTACCAACACATGGCAACACTTATCTCTAACCTTTTACATGTGAGGGTTAACCCGTTTTTCCGCGCATCATGTTAGAATCCCGGCAACTCCTTAGTCGCTTTCAGTGTGGGTTCAGGAGGTTTCGTTCCACCTTCGATAACCTTGCCCTCCTGGAGGCGGCTATACAACAAGCTTTCCTCCGCCGTCATCACCTTCTAGGTGTATTTTTCGACATCGAGAAGGCCTACGATACCACTTGGAGGCGTCTCATCCTGGAGCAGCTTCACGAATGGGGTTCTCGTGGTTGTCTTCCTCTTTTTATTCAGTCTTTCCTCTCGCCACGATATTTTAGATACCGAATTGGTGACGTACTGTCTGATCGCTTTGAGCAGGAGAATGGTGTCCCTCAGGGTAGCGTTTTAAGTGTGACTCTCTTTGCCGTCGCTATTAATAGCATTACGTCCATAGTGAAAAGTCCTGTCCAGTGTTCTTTGTTTGTGGATGATTTCTCTTTGTTCTGCTCTTCTTCAAGCCTTGCAACGACAACTCGTCAGTTGCAACTTACGATTAGGCGTTTGGATGACTGGGCGCAGAAGTGTGGTTTTAAGTTTTCCACCGAGAAGTCTGTATGTGTTCTTTTTAACCGTTCTCGTTCGATTTTAACCTTTCGTGAGTTGCGGTTGAGGGACACTATTCTTACTTTTAAAGACACTGTGAGATTTCTGGGGCTCATTTTTGACTCGAGGCTCACGTGGTTACCTCATCTTAAAGACCTGAAACGGCGGTCGCTTCAGGCTTTAAGTATTTTAAAATGTCTTAGCCACAGTACATGGGGAGCTGACAGGACTTGTCTGCTCCAGTTTGACAGGGCGTTTGTGCGATCTCGGCTCGATTATGGGTGCACGGTGTATGGGTCTGCGAGGCCTTCTTACTTAAAGATTTTGGACGTTGTCCACCATGAAGGGCTTCGGTTGGCCACTGGGGCATTCCGAACTAGCCCCATACCAAGCCTCTGTGCAGAGGCAGGTGAACCGCCACTTCATATGCGGCGACGGATACTTACGGTACGCCAGGCGTATAAAACTTTGTCCACGCCATTCACACCTGCGTACCATACCGTTGCTCAGCCTCCCCTGGCACGGTTATTTCATAACCGGCAACGTGCAACGCAGCCCTATGGGATTCGCGCACAGGATTGCCTCGCTGCGATGTCTATGGCTGGTCTTCGTGTTTTACGTCGCGGTTGGAGCAGACCTCCACCTTGGCTCCTCCGGAGACCCAAACTTATTTTAGATTTGACTCGTTTTAAGAAGGATGGCACGCCAGATTTTACATTCCAGTCACTGTTTTTTAACATTTTAGATGTGCATCACGGTTTCACTGTCGTCTACACTGATGGCTCCAAACAGGAGAATTTCCTTGGCTGTTCTGTGGTGTTCCCTGATCATGTTACCCGGATTCGCCTCCCTGCTGAATATACCGTTTTCGCAGCGGAGCTCCACGCGATCCTGAAGGCACTGGAGCTGATGCATCGTGTTCGGGGCGATCGATTTCTTCTCTGCTCCGATTCTCTTAGTGCCTTACAATCACTGCAGAACCTATACCCGACAGAGGAGATGGTCCAGCTGATATATGACCAACTGTACTTGCTCCAACGGCGGGGTAAAGAGGTATCCTTCTGCTGGGTGCCTGGTCATGTAGGAATATGGGGCAATGAACAGGCCGATCGGGCTGCCAAGGAGGCCTGCATAGAGCAGGATGTGGTCCAGTGTCCTATCCCCTTGCAGTCGGTCATTGCTGCACTCCACAGGAAGTGCATGGAGTTGTGGGAGGACGAATGGCTGGCGGTGACGGCAAATAAACTGCGGTTGGTAAAGTCAACCACTCAGCCGTGGCGTTCCTCCTGCCGGTTGCTCAGGCGGGAAGAGGTGACCCTCACACGTCTTCGGATCAGGCACTGTCCTCTCACACATAGCTTTTTATTACGGCGGGAGGATCCTCCGTTTTGTGATGCTTGTGGTGTGCACATCTCTGTCCGGCACATTTTAAAAGACTGCATTTTATACCGTGATGCACGGGCAGAAGCACAAGTTGATGGGGATCTGCCTTCTGTTTTAGCTAATGATGAGACGTGTGTGTCTAGGGTTTTTAAGTTTTGTGACGTGTCTGGACTCTGGCCTAAACTTTTAGGCTGGAGGTTTTAGTGTATCGCAGAGTGGCTGACTCCTCCCCTTTTTTCCTTGTGGTCAGCCAGCCACTTCCATCTGCTACATTGTTTTAGCTCCCTCTATCATTTTCTTCCTGTGTTGTCCATGGTTTACTGTTGACACCCTGCTTCATCCTACGCTTCGGTGTGGATGAGCACATATTTTTCAACGATTGCTACCCGTGTTTTATGTTCCGTTTTATATTCCTGTTCTGGGATTTTTTCTTGACACCCGTCTCCCTATGTTACTGAACGGGCGCTGAAGTCCTTGCTGTCGTGCGCCCAAAAACCCCTCTACTACTACTACTACTACTACTACTACTACTGTTCAGTTATAAAAGCGGTGTGACTTCCGCACCGTACAATAATAGCATGTGTCGCGCAAATTGTCATAATTTAACACTAAAACATTGTGGTGCACCTGAATCACTTCGTTAACGAATTTCCTTAACTCCTTTCTTTATTTTGTTACCGGTTTCATGCTTTTTTCAATAGAGTAAGATTTCGAATTGCTTTCTGTGACGTCTAGGACAAGATAAGAAGTTACCACCTCACATACACACGAATTTCCCTAGCTGTTGCAAGTCAATTCATAGTTGCTGAGACATGGAAATTCATACAGCTGCCATCATTTCTGAATGGCTAGTGAATGAATTTCCGCATCTCAGTACTATAGGTTACAACCAAGGATAAACCCTGCTTAACGACGTTTCGTTTCCAGAGTGCCTACATCCATACACTTAGAAAGACCGATAACTGAACGTGTAAAAATCTCTGAAAGATACCATCTGGCGACATACCATCTGACTTTCAGAAAAATATCAAATGGTTCAAATGGCTCTGAGCACTATGCGACTTAACTTCTGAGGTCATCAGTCGCCTAGAACTTAGAACTAATTAAACCTAACTAACCTAAGGACACCACACACATCCATGCCCGAGGCAGGATTCGAACCTGCGACCGTAGCGGTCGCTCGGCTCCAGACTGTAGCGTCTAGAACCGCACGGCCACTCCGGCCGGCAAAAATATCATCCACAGAATTCCGAAGACTGCAAGAGCTGTCACTCAGCTTGACCGTTCATCCATCCAAGATGCTGACAAGAACAATATACAGAAGAATGGAAAATAACATTGAGGATGTGCTAGATGATGGTCAGTTTGGCTCTAGCAAAGGTAAAGGCACCAGAGAGGCAATTGTGACGTTTCGGTTGATAATGGAAGCAAGACTAAAGAAATATCAAGATACGTTCATAGGATTTGTCGATCTGGAAAAAGAGTTAGACAATGTAAAATGGTGCAAGATGTTCGGAACTCTGAGAAAAATAGGGGTAGGCTGTAAGAAGAACGGATAATATACAATATGTACAAGAGCCAAGAGGGGAATAATAAGAGTGGACGACCAAGAAAGAAGTGCTCGGATTAAGAAGGGTGTAAGACAGGAGTGTAGTCTTCCATCCATACTGTTCAATCTTTATATCGAAGAAGTAATGATGGAAATAAAAGAAACTTCCAGTAGTGGGATTAAAATTCAAGGTGAAACGATGTCAGTGATACGCTTCGCTGATAACACTATCCTGAGTGAAAGTGAAGAACTATTAAAGGATCTGCTGAATGCAATGAAGACTCTAATGAGTACAGAATATTGATTGAGAGTAAATCGAAGAAAGACGAAGGTAATGAGAAGTAGCAGAAGTGATAACAGCGAGAAACTTAATATCTGGATTGATGGTCACGGCTACGGTCGCAGGTTCGAATCCTGCCTCGGGCATGGATGTGTGTGATGTCCTTAGGTTAGTTAGGTTTAAGTAGTTCTAAGTTCTAGGAGACTTATGACCATAGATGTTGAGTCCCATAGTGCTCAGAGCAATTTGAACCATTTTTTTTTTTTTTTTATGGTCACGAAGAAGATGAAGTTAAGGAACTCTGCTACCTAGGCATCAAAATAACAAATGACGGACGGAGCAAGAACATTGAAAGCATACTAACAATGACAAAAAGGGCATTCCTGGCCAAGAGAAGTCTACTAGTATCAAACATAGGCCCTAATTTGAGAAAGAAATTTCTGGGAATGTACGTTTGGAGCACATCATTGCATGGTAGTGAAACATGGACTGTGGGAAAACCCGAACAGAAGAGAGTCGAAGCATTTGAGATGTGATGCTACAGGCGAATGTTGAAAATTAGGTGGACTGATAAGGTAATGAATAAGGAAGCTCTGCGCAGAATCGGAGAGGAAAGGAATATGTGGAAAACACTGACAAGGAGAAGGAACAGGATGATAGGACATCTGTTCACGGAATACCTTCCACGGTACTAGAGGGAGCTGTAGAGGGCAAAGCCTGTAGAGCAGGGCAGAAATTGGAATACATCCAGGACTTATGTTGTAAGTGCTACTCTGAGATGAAGAGTTTGGCACAGGAGAGGAATTCGTGACGGACTGCATCAAATCAGTCAAAAGATTGATAACTAAAAAAAAAAATACCCTCGGTGTTATTGCTTTATTCAACCTTAATTTACATCGGTTCATCGGCTGCAGTAAGTAATCCATATAAAGATCAGATGGTGTAATCGGGTAAGTAAGGAAGTGAAACTCTGCAGTGTGATTTGCAACCTAGTTGTGGTTGGCCGCCGTCATGTTGCGAAATGATACTTGAACTGCTAGCGGCAACGTCTCCAAGTGAAGACCTTGACACACGTTTGTAACTGGAGACATCGCAAGCCACAGCGTCTGTTTCATCTCTCTCCTTGGCATCAGATCGTAATGGAGAGTCCCATTTGTCCTATAGGTAACAGCAAGTTGAAGACAGAAAAATATACGTGTTGTTTGTCATCAGACGTAATTTCTCTGACATTATGACAAATATTTTCAGCTGGTCTTTGGAGTGAGCCGTGAAGTGGGCCCAAACAAATACTACTACTTACAACCCTCAGTTAGTGGAAAACCAAGGGCACCCAACGTGACAGGTGATTTCTTCCGGAGCTCGTCTGCGTGATATTTGCAGGTCAGCTGGTGATTCAGTGTCCACCAACATTTTTCAGTAAGAGTCCATGTCACAGGCACGTCGCCGAATAGAATGATGTCACCTATTGTTGGTGGTCACTTCTGCCGGAGGTTCAAGGCCTCCCTCGGGCATGGGTGTTTGTGTTGTTCTTAGCATAAGCTAGTTTCAAAATGGTTCAAATGGCTCTGAGCACTATGGGACTTAACTTCTGAGGTCATCAGTCCCCTACAACTTAGAACTACTTACACCTAACTAACCTAACGACATCACACACATCCATGCCCGAGGCAGGATTCGAACCTGCGACCGTAGCGGTCGCGTGGTTCCAGACTGTAGCGCCTAGAACCGCTCGGCCACTCAGGCCGCCGCATAAGTTAGTTTAAGTAGTGTGTAACTCTAGGGACCGATGACCTAAGAAGTTTGGTCCCTTAGGAATTCACACACATTTGAACATTTGTTGGTGGTCGTTGTTTCGTGGAGACAATCGCTTGACTTTTGACGGCATTATCCCCAGTGCGCCAGTTGTCGCCTGTGGTTCGATACCTCTGCAGGCATCCCGGTGTCGCCTTTTTTCGTGTCATGGCAAGTGCCGCGCTGTCGGCTATTAGATTCTACAAATGACCCGTTCATTTAATTTCCTTTGGTACAAGCGAGGTCTTTACGTAGCACGGAAACTGTGGTAAAGGTGCCGACAATTTGATATACGAAACATAGATCTCCTTCTACAAAGATCACGATACTGAAAGACACTCTTACATAAATCCCAAGATTCTGTCGCCATGGTGGTCAGATTAAAAAACATATGCGCTGAAAATTCGGGGTTTCCAACGAATTTGGAAGAGAGAGGGAGAGAGAGAGAGAGAGAGAGAGAGAGAGAGAGAGAGAGAGAGAGAGAGAGAGAGAGAGCGTCGGTATTAGGGGAGAGAAGGAACATGTGATGCTGAGGCGATTACCTAGTGTAATAGCTACAACAGCGAGAGATATTTTTAAGACATTTATGTTGCAATAAATTGAATTTTTTACTAGCTAATTATTGTAGAGTCCTCAGAGGTCATCTGGGGCTTTACAAGTGTCAATACAATTACACACACACACATACACAGATGCATCACATTCTAATCCTACAAGTATAATAATGGATGTGTTACAATCATACCTGTTCTTGGCCTCAATTAGAAATTCAACGTCATAGAGATTCAGATCTAACAGAAATCCTTGATTTCTCCTTTCTTTTGAATTGTTGATCTGGTAGCTCTCTCAAACACTCAGGTATGGCATTAAAGAGTGTAGGCCTAAATGATTTGTTTACATAACGCTCTTAAATAGTTACAATGGGACGATACCTGATCGTCTGCAGCTCGTGGTCGTGCGGTTGCGTTCTCGCTTCCCACTCCCGGGTTCCCGGGTTCGATTCCCGGCGGGGTCAGGGATTTTCTCTGCCTCTTCATGACTGGGTGTTGTGTGATGTCCTTAGGTTAGTTAGGTTCAAGTAGTTCTAAGTTCTAGGGGACTGATGACCATAGATGTTAAGTCCCATAGTGCTCAGAGGCATTTGAACCATTTTTGATACCTGATCATGTTTGTTCCTGGTATTGTACTTAATGGCACATCTGGTTCTCACGGGGAAGGAACTGACTTGGGGTAACAAGTCTCTCTGTAGGTACTATGAACCCTCCTCCGCGGGGAGTCTGTGGGACCCATGGCAGCAAATTTGTTCTGAAGTTGCTGGACCCTGCTGAAGGTGTGCCCGACAAAACGTTTCCGTGGTACATATCTTTCCATGACAAATGGAATGATTGTTGTAACGGGCGGAAGCTCTGTTAATCAAAAGGCGAATAACTGAACAGAGATTACAATCAGCCTACCAGTCGATAGCTAGATATTACAGACCTAAGGATCGCGACGGTAATACTCCGTGTTCTCTCATTGGATTGATTGACACATTTACGTTGTAATATCTATTAAAGATTTAAGAAATAATCAGTTGACGGAAAACGCAAACACTGCTCAAAATTCTCTAGTAAGATTACTCGCATAATAATTTTCTACGCAGTTTGCGTGTCACGTAAATGGACCGTTGTTGGCTAGAGCTAACAAAATATGTTACCAGAAAACATGTAGCTGATTGCGTGCACCCGTTTATTGCGCTCACAGGTCCTCGCTGGAGACCCTTGGGTGTAGCATCATGCGAACATTTGACTCCCAGTGTAGTTAATCTTTCTCCCAAAGTAGGATCATCAACGAGGACCGTTATTGACTGTGTTATATTTGCTTTAACCTGTTCACTTATAGCCGCCAAAATTCGGTCTCTTATGATTAATCTTATTCGTTTATTTGTTCCAGGTAAGTGAACTTCCAAAGTCACACGGCGTCCAGCGTTAAGTAACAATGCTGGGAGGTCACAGAACCCCGACCGCAAAGATGGCGTGGACGAGAGCGCAAGGTAGCAAGTAGGTAAAAGCTATCAATGATTCACACACTTTACGGTCTACCGATAAGATTGTCTGCCACGATAATCTACGCCATAAAGGGATCCTTCAATAATTCCGTTATTAAGGAATATGTGGAATACGTATGGCGGAAGATCTGATTAATTGTGCTGGTGACTTTCAACTGGATAACGTGCGAAGAGCTACGATTACCTTAATTCATTCGCAAAGACAAAATTTTACGCGTCCTGCTACGCAGAGACACAGTTTTATTGGTTAAACCACTGAATTTTAGTTCCGCATCCCACAGTTCCCCAGAGGGCGTGCACCCTCCAGAGAAGCTTTGAGGACATTTCAACGCCCACCGTATTACGACGCGCCCGTCACCCAAGAAACATTATACGCTGTTGACAATAAGCGAAAAATCGAAACTCTATTGCCAGCAAATAAAAATTGTGTTAGTATTGATTTATGTAGACTTTGATTATAAAGTTAATGAACTCAAACAGGTTGTGGCAAATGTGAAAGGATAAACTATTTTCAGTATGTATTTCAAGAGTTGGTGTATAGCATTTTATGAGACGAAGATTGTGGACCGCCCGAGCATTTACCTAAACGAGCGTGGAAAACAGCCTAAAAACCGCAGTGTGACCGGTGTACCAGAGCAGCAGTCGTTAATCCTCCGCACTAATTCGCTCCAGGTCTGTCTCCCTGTCTCACAAGCTTATGCGAACAGGTGACCGTACGGAAAAGGAACATAATTGGTATTGAACTTTTAAAATTCTCGCGGCTTGGAACCATTTGTTGTTTCTTGCACTCCACAACATTTCGACTGGACGCCTGACACGTTTCTGCAGGCGAGCCGTCGAAGACTGACGAAGACGATCCGATCCTGCAGTTTATTAGCGCACTGTGCGCATTCCGAGCATGCGTGGTAACAGAGCGGCCAAACTGCTGGAAGTGGGGAACTCTAGCAGCGGTCAGCGCTCCCAGTCACCGTGGCCACCATCGACCTACTCTGTCTTCTTCGTCTGGAGCAAATCGTGCCAGTAATCCACCACCCAGTGCTCTTCAAAGAATCAAACATCCATGTATAAAACAGCTTCAAATCTCTAATAACTCTACAGATGAATTAATATCATCCAAGAAAAATACTTTTCCACGCATCTAATTGATTATGACATCGTATTTCTTGAACTGCTGGTCGGAAAATTTTGCAAGTATGTTCACTCGTGTATTTGGATACCGTCTGCAAAATTTGTTGCGAATGGAGTTAATAGTGAAGAAGCAATAAATTAAAATGTGTTTTACCTATGTATGGAGCCACAGTCATACACTACTGGCCATTAAAAATGCTACACCAAGAAGAAATGCAGATGATAAACGGGAATTCATTGGACAAATATATTATACTAGAACTGATATGTCATTATATTTTCACGCAGTTTGGGTCCATAGATTCTGCGAAATCAGTACCCAGAACAACCACCTCTGGCCGTAATAACGGCCTTGATACGCCTCGGCATTGAGTCAAACAGAGCTTGGATGGCATGTATAAGTACAGCTGCCCATGCAGCTTCAACACGATACCACAGTTCATCAAGAGTAGTGACTGGCGTGTTGTGACGAACCAGTTGATCGGCCACCATTGACCAGACGTTTTAAATTGGTGAGAGATCTGGAGAATGTGCTGGCCAGGGCAACAGCCGAACATTTTCTTGGATGGCATGTATAAGTACAGCTGCCCATGCAGCTTCAACACGATACCACAGTTCATCAAGAGTAGTGACTGGCGTGTTGTGACGAACCAGTTGATCGGCCACCATTGACCAGACGTTTTAAATTGGTGAGAGATCTGGAGAATGTGCTGGCCAGGGCAACAGCCGAACATTTTCTGTATCCAGAAAGGCCCGTACAGGACCTGCAACATGCGGTCGTGCATTATCCTGCTGAAATGTAGGATTTCACAGGGATCAAATGAAGGGTAGAGCCACGGGTCGTAACACATCTGAAGTGTAACGTGCACTACTCAAAGTGCCGTCAATGCGAACAAGAGGTGACCGAGACGTGTAACCAATGGCACCCCATACTATTCACGCCGGGTGATACGCCAGTATGGCGATGACGAATATACGCTTCCAATGTGCGTTCACCGCGATGTAACCAAACACGGATGTGACCATCATAATGCTGTAAACAGAACCTGGGTTCATCCGAAAAAGTGACGTTTTGCCATTCGTGCACCCGAGTTCGTCGTTGAGTACACCATCGCAGCCGCTCCTGTCTGTGATGCAGCGTCAAGGGTAACCGCAGCCAAGGTCTCCGAGCTGCTGCTGCTGCAAACGTCGTCGAACTGTTTCTGCAGATGGCTGTTGTCTTGCAAACGACCCCATCTGTTGACTCAGGAATCGAGACGTGGCTGCACGATCCGTTACAGCCATGAGGATAAGATGCCTGTCATCTCGACTGCTAGTGATACGAGGCCGTTGGGATCCACCACGGCGTTCCGTGTTACCCTCCTGAACCCACCGATTCCATATTCAGCTAACAGTCATTGGATCTCGACCAAGCAGCAATGTCGCGATACGATAAACCGCAATCGCGATAGGCTACAATCCGACCTTTATGAAAGTCGGAAACGTGATGGTACGCATTTCTCCTCCTTACACGAGGCATCACAACAACATTTCACCAGGCAACGCCGGTCAACTGCTGTTTGTGTATGAGAAATCGGTTGGAAACTTTCCTCGTGTTAGCATATTGTAGGTGTCGCCCCCGGCGCAAACCTTGTGTGAATGCTCTGAAAAGCTAATCATTTGCATATCACAGCATCTTCTTCCTGTCGGTTAAATTTCGCGTCTTTAGCACGTCATCTTAGTGGTGTAGCAATTTTAATGGCCAGTAGTGTACTTTGGCTTACATAATGTGGCGGGCACTTGCCTGGAGCTTGTACTAAGTTTCGTCTCAGTGTCTTGCAGAACCCGGTCCTCCAAATCTGGTGTACGCACAGCCCACCGCCTCCCTGCACGTTCGTCTGCCTGAAGGATCCGTGATCACACAGAAGTCCAAAAAGGGCTTGAAATGTTGGTTGAGGTGGTTTGTGTCTGTGAGGGTACCTTTATTGGTATAGCTGTGCTGCCTTTTGACCGTTTTCATCTACCTGGCTGTACACAAACACCATCTCGGCTTGTTCCCGACGTGATTACTGGACTATTCTGCTGCTTACAGTTCACTGCGTGACGCACAGCCTGCAACACACAAGGAAAACAGAGCACGTGGACAAAGCAACTGATGTTCGTCAGCGCCATCTACCGTGGCAACGATGCATTTCCGGACACACGTTCATAGGACCTTTTTTCCTTCATTTAGAGTCAGAAGTCAGTCCCTGCAGTTTGATGGTTTTATTTACGTTCACCCTGTATGCGTTATATTTTAACTGGCAACCCGGCTTGGCTTCGCATGGGCAGCATCGAGTATCTGATGCTCTAGGCAAAATATTAACCTAGTGCGAAGACTGGGAACCAGCGCCTATTGAGGAGAAATGTGACCGTGTGCCCTTCACGAAATGTAAAGAGTATGGTCCTGTCGGTTAAATTTCGCGTCTGCAGGAAGTCACGTTCGTGGTGTAGCAATTTTAATGGCCAGTAGTGTATAAAACTTTCTGAAAGATGTAATCAACACTTGACTACACAACAGGTTTTATTTCTCAATCTAGATTTTGGCCTTAGGCTATTATCAAGTGTAACAACTGCACTAGATTAAAGCACAATAAAAGTACAAGTATAAGACGAAGTATTATAAATCATTAGACTTGAGTAGAACCCAAGTCATCATCAAAACATGTATCTTCGGTTATATAAACCAATTTTGTTCAAAGTAAATGCGAGAACATTTGTGTAATATGCTAATTTACTGGCAGTTAGCATGGCTCACTTGATATAGTTGTGGAATAAAATAGAGGACCAAATCACAGGTTTTAAACTCTGCTACATTGTGACTAAGCAGCCACTGACATACACATACCTGAAATGATCGGTATAGATCATCATAAAGGCATCCAACTTTGCACAACGCGATATCTGGTATGCTATGGGAACACGTAGTGGGAATCTTTGTTATAGAAGTTGGTTACATTATCTTTGAAGTGAGCAGAGGATGCCAGTGTTTACATAATATGGCGTGAAGAGCCAACTCGCCAGTGTGCATGCAAAAATGCGGCTTACAATATCGTAATTAATTGTACATAAAAGTACAATCTTGCAAGAGTAAAACGTTTGATACATGGTGAATTATAAAATAAGCAGTTATACATTGTTATGAATTACAACGCTGTTTAAAAAATTGGTCAATTATACAAAATAAATGGTCATAAACATCGTTGGAATTTAAAACCCTTTACATTGGTTTATATATGCAAAGATTCATGTTTTGACGATGACTTGGGTTCTACTCCAGTCTAATAATTTACAATACGTAAGCAGGAGAACAAATAATGCAGACCATACTTTGATTTAACTGTTCGCCCCACTATATTTCTGATACTTTGTCTGATACTTGTACTTTTATCGTGCTTCAATCTGTTGCAGTTGCAACTCTTGATAATGGCCTAACGCCGAACTCTAGATTGTGAAATAAAACCTGTTGTACAGTCAAATGGCGGTTATATCTCTCAGAAAATTAAAATGTAATGTCTGATCTTGAAGTTTTATTGCACGAGCAGCAAAAAATGTAAGCGATAAATGTTTTTCTTTCATTATTTTGTGGAGAGTCTCAGCAAGAAAAAGTTTCGTAAAGTTGAAAATATGTGTAGAGTCGCTAAGCGTCGTTCTCAAATACTGACTGAATATAGTTCGAGTAATATGGGCGCTATGAGTTTCGTTGTCTGAAGAGATAAACGCAGTTACTATACATTATACTTGAGTTATTGTATAAATCTATTATGTAATATCTCTTAATAAACACACTATGGCAGCATTTTAAATTTTTAAATTCGGTCGATAATTTTTTTGAAGTACTGAAAATCAAATCTTTGTTAGCCCTGCAAGCCATTGCATAGGCAACATGCAACTACATCTACTTGGTTATTCTGCAAATGAAAATTAAGTGCCTGGCAGAGGGTTCATCGAACCACCTTCTAGATGTTTCTCTTCCTCTCCAATTTGAAAAGCGCATTTCTCTTTTTTTATTTAAATGATCATTCCTCCCCATGTAGATGGGCGCAATATATATATATATATATATATATATATATATATATATTCACAGAGGAGAAAGTAGGTGTTTGAAATTTCAGGAGAAGAAACGCCTTTGCTTTAATGATTGCCACCCCAATTCATATATCATATCTGTAGCGCTCTCTCCCTCGTTTGGCGATGTTACAAAACGTACTGCCCTTCTTTGAAATTTTTCGATGGCCTCCGTCAATCCTATCGATGCGGATCCCACACCGGACAGCATTACTCCAGAAGAGGACGGACAAGCGTAGTGTAAGCAGTCTCTTTTGTGCACCTGTTACATTTTCTAAGTGTTCTGCCAATAAATCGCAGTCTTTGATTCGCTTTTCCCGCAACATTATCTTTGGTACAGTTCCAACGTAAGTTATTCGTAATTATAATCCCTAAGGAGTTAGTTGAGTTTGCAGCCTTTAGATTTATGTGGTTTATTGTGTGACCGAAATTTAGAGCACTCAAGAGGATGGCGTCACTCTTTTCATTATTTAGAGTCAGTTGCCATTATTTGCACCATACAGTTAGACGCATCTGGCCCGGGTGAACCATGTTACAAGTTTAGAAATTTATATGGGAGTCCCAAAATAATGTGACTGTGACCAAAATTATTGTTGTATTTTACTCCAACTAATGTCCGGTGGAGATAGAATGTTGAGCAGTTGCAGACTTGGTTGGCTGGAGAATGTGAGTGCGGCTGGTAACCGATCGAAACGTCGTGGAGTTTAGCAAACGACGAACGGCTGCAAGTCTGAAACTTCTTTGAATAATTGCTATTTATTTTGCGCCGCGAAAAGTAAACGCAACTGCTTCGAGGACTGAAACGCATCTCATGGGCGGCGGCGAAACTGTATAAACACGGTACTGAGAGATAGTCTCGCGGGCGTGGGTGCTGCGTTGACAGAATGGGTGCTGGAAGCGCATTGTCGGTGCGCACGTCCCGGCTATTGAGGAGCTGAGTGCGCCAGTTAGGACGTTTACTCCGCCTGAATAGCCGCCCAGCTGGGCTGCAGTCGGCTGTACCGGCTTATCTTATCGCAGCCGTCTGCTTTCCAACTGGCGCTCTCAAGGAGAACGTAACGAGCCCGGTGAAGAGCTCTCTGAGATGTGTTGATCGCCGGGCCTTATCGAAAATCGCAAGAGCTAAGTTATGGTACACCTGGCGGGGCGATGAAAGCTTTGCTTAATGTCTTTGAGTGGCCCGAGGCCTGGCGAGTGAGGCGAGATCGTAGCGACACGGTTTGGCGATAAGACATGAACGTCGTTATCACGTGGGCCACTGATTGATTGTCTTCATCTGGCGTAAATATTGTTTCTGTGCGTCGCAGTTGGGCGACGGTGGGGACTAGTGAATTTGTAGCACCGTGTCACAGTGAACAAAATCCGAATGTTGTCGTTTTCAGTTCGAAGGTAGGGTTGATGCATCTCTCCAGAGACACTCTGTGCAAGTCCCTTCATCCCTGCATAACCACTGTAGCCTACATCCGCTTAAACTTGCGTGCTGTACCTAAGCCTTGGTGCCCCTTACAGTTTTTACCGCCTCCCTTCCTTCGATTACGAAATGCATGGTTCCGTCAGTGATGCGATCTACCCGTGTAGTTTTCAGTATTGTTATGCAGCACCACATTTCAAAAGCGCCTACTCTCTTCTCGTCTATATCATTTGCGTACAAGGCTACATAGGTGCAGGTTTTGCACAAAAATATGGAAACACAACGGAGAGATGCGTGTATGATCATAAATGCAGACGCCAGTCAAGCCTGCAGGTTGAATTGATATATTCGGCCACGAACAGCACCTGCGCTGCGTCCCCAATACGTTGGAAGTGTCGGTCGGGGTCAGAACAGTATTCTATGTAGTCGAGAGTGCATTTGTCGCAGCTAAGAGAAACAAAACGTGAGTAAATGTTTGATGGTCATACTATGGGTGTTTCCGTAACCGAGGTAGACGAAGTATTTAGTGTTTCTAGAGGTACCATACCGAAGATGGATACCGTATCCAGCCAAAACGGAACAATACCATCCACCAAATCACAACACGGACGAAAGTGTGCGACACACGGTCATAGAAGAGGATTTTCCTTCACTCTTCTGACTGGTTTGATGCGTCCCGCCACGAGTTCCTCTCCTGTGCCAACCTCTTCATCTCAGAGTAGTACTTGCAACCTACGTCCTCAATTATTTGCTGGGTGTATTGCAATTTCCCTTCTCTACAGTTTTTGTCCTCTACAGCTCCCTCTAGTACCATGGAAATCATTCCCTGATGTCTTAACAGATGTCCTGTCACCCTGTCCCTTCTTCTTGCAAATGTTTTCCACAAATTAAAAAAAAATGGTTCAAATAGCTCTGAGCACTATGGGACTTATCTTCTGAGGTCATCAGTCCCCTAGAACTTAGAACTAATTAAACCTAACCAACCTAAGGACATCACACTCATCCATGCCCGAGGTGGGATTCGAACCTGCGACCGTAGCGGGTGCGCGGTTCCAGACAAGCGCCTAGAACCGCTCGGCCACTCCGGCCGGCTCCACAAATTCCTTTCGTCTCCGATTCAACGCAGAACTCCTCATTCCTTACCTCATCAGTCCACCTAATTATCAACATTCGTCTGCAGCACTACATCTCAAATGCTTCGACTGTCTTCTGTTCCGGTTTTCCCACAGTCCATGTTTCACTATCATACAATGCTGGGCTGCAGACGTACATTCTCAGAAATTTCTTCCTCAAATTAAGGCCTACGTTTGATAGTAGTAGACTTCAGTTGGCCAGGAATGCCATTTTGGCCAGTGCTAGTCTACTTTTGATGTCCTCCATGCGCCGTCAGTCATGGGTTATTTTGTTTCAAAGGGCTCTGAGCACTATGGGACTTAACTTCTGAGGTCATCAGTCCCCTAGAACTTAGAACTACTTAAACCTAACCAACCTAAGGACATCACACACATCCATGACCGAGGCAGGATTCGAACCTTCGACCGTAGCTGTCGTGCGGTTCCAGACTCCGGCCGGCTAGGTTATTTTGGTGCCTGGGTACCAGAATTCCTTAACTTTATGTACTTTGTGACCATCAATCCTGATGTTAAGTTTTCCCGCCGTTGTCATTTCTTCTGCTTGTCATTACTTTCGTCTTTCTTGTCGTGCGAATCTTATCACTGATATCGTTTACCTTGAATTTTAATCCCAGTCGTGAAATCTTCTTTTATTTCTACCATTGCTCCTTCGATGTACAGATCGAACAGTAGGGCCGAAAGAGTACACTCTTGTCTTACACCCTTTTTAATCTGAGCACTTCGTTCTTGGTCGTCCACTCTTACTATTCCCTCTTGGTTCTTGTACATATTGGATATTACCCGTCTCTCCCTATAGCTTACCCCTGTTTTTCTCGGAATTTCGAACATCCTGCACCACTTTACATCGTCGAACGCTTTTTCCAGGCCGACAAGTTCTATTAACGTGTCTTTATTTTTCTTCAGTCTTGCTCTGGTGCCTTTACCTTTCCTAAAGCCAAACTGATCGTCATTCAGCACGTCCTCAGCCTTTCTTTCCGTTCTTCTGTATATTATTCTTGTTACCAACTTGGATGCATGAGCTGTTAAGCTGACAGTGCGATAATTCTCGTACTTGTCAGCTCTCGGAGAACGTTGTCAGCATCGGAATTTAAGGGTGAGCTGGAATTCCAAAACAACTCATCAGTGAAGGAAATGCCCGTAACAGGAAAACGAGGTGTAGCAGCCATAAAACCTGGACTATGGATCAAGTGGAAAAAAGTCGTTTGGTCGGACGAGTCTTGTTTCACAATGTTTCCAAATTCTGGGTGAGTTGTTGTTGTTGTTGTTGTGGTCTTCAGTCCTGAGACTGGTTTGATGCAGCTCTCCATGCCACTCTATCCTGTGCAAGCTTTTTCATCTCCCAGTACCTACTGCAACCTACATCCTTCTGAATCTGCTTAGTGTATTCATCTCTTGGTCTCCCTCTACGATTTTTAGCCTCCACGCTGCCCTCCAATACTAAATTGGTGATCCCTTGATGCCTCAGAACATGTCCTACCAACCGATCCCTTCTTCTGGTCAAGTTGTGCCACAAACTTCTCTTCTCCCCAATCCTATTCAATACTTCCTCATTAGTTATGTTATCTACCCATCTAATCTTCAGCATTCTTCTGTAGCACCACATTTCGAAAGCTTCTATTCTCTTCTTGTCCAAACTATTTATCGTCCATGTTTCACTTCCATACATGGCTACACTCCATACGAATACTTTCAGAAATGACTTCCTGACACTTAAATCAATACTGGATGTTAACAAATTTCTCTTCTTCAGAAACGCTTTCCTTGCCATTGCCAGCCTACATTTTATATCCTCTCTACTTCGACCATCATCAGTTATTTTGCTCCCCAAATAGCAAAACTCCTTTACTACTTTAAGTGCCTCATTTCCTAATCTAATTCCCTCAGCATCACCCGACTTAATTAGACTACATTCCATTATCCTTGTTTTGCTTTTGTTGATGTTCATCTTATATCCTCCTTTCAAGACACTGTCCATTCCATTCAACTGCTCTTCCAAGTCCTTTGCTGTCTCTGACAGAATTACAATGTCATCGGCGAACCTCAAAGTTTTTATTTCTTCTCCATGAATTTTAATACCTACCCCGTATTTTTCTTTTGTTTCCTTTACTGCTTGCTCAATATACAGATTGAACAACATCGGGGAGAGGCTACAACCCTGTCTTACTCCCTTCTCAACCACTGCTTCCCTTTCATGTCCCTCGACTCTTATAACTGCCATCTGGTTTCTGTACAAATTGTAAATAGCCTTTCGCTCCCTGTATTTTACCCCTGCCACCTTCAGAATTTGAAAGAGAGTATTCCAGTCAACATTGTCAAAAGCTTTCTCTAAGTCTACAAATGCTAGAAACGTAGGTTTGCCTTTCCTTAATCTTTCTTCTAAGATAAGTCGTAAGGTCAGTATTGCCTCACGTGTTCCAGTGTTTCTACGGAATCCAAACTGATCTTCCCCGAGGTTGGCTTCTACTAGTTTTTCCATTCGTCTGTAAAGAATTCGCGTTAGTATTTTGCAGTTGTGACTTATTAAGCTGATAGTTCGGTAATTTTCACATCTGTCAACACCTGCTTTCTTTGGTATTGGAATTATTATATTCTTCTTGAAGTCTGAGGGTATTTCACCTGTTTCATACATCTTGCTCACCAGATGGTAGAGTTTTGTCAGGACTGGCTCTCCCACGGCCGTCAGTAGTTCCAATGGAATATTGTCTACTCCGGGGGCCTTGTTTCGACTCAGGTCTTTCAGTGCTCTGTCAAACTCTTCACGCAGTATCGTATCTCCCATTTCATCTTCATCTACATCCTCTTCCATTTCCATAATATTGTCCTCAAGTACATCGCTCTTGTATAGACCCTCTATATACTCCTTCCACCTTTCTGCTTTCCCTTCTTTGCTTAGAACTGGGTTTCCATCTGAGCTCTTGATATTCATACCAGTCGTTCTCTTATCTCCAAAGGTCTCTTTAATTTTCCTGTAGGCGGTATCTATCTTACCCCTAGTGAGATAGGCCTCTACATCCTTACATTTGTCCTCTAGCCATCCCTGCTTAGCCATTTTGCACTTCCTGTCGATCTCATTTTTGAGACGTTTGTATTCCTTTTTGCCTGTTACACTTACTGCATTTTTATATTTTCTCCTTTCATCAATTAAATTCAATATTTCTTCTGTTACCCAAGGATTTCTACTAGCCCTCGTCTTTTTACCTACTTGATCCTCTGCTGCCTTCACTACTTCATCCCTCAAAGCTACCCATTCTTCTTCTACTGTATTTATTTCCCCCATTCCTGTCAATTGCTCCCTTATGCTCTCCCTGAATCTCTGTACAACCTCTGGTTCTTTCAGTTTATCCAGGTCCCATCTCCTTAAATTCCCACCTTTTTGCAGTTTCTTCAGTTTTAATCTACAGGTCATAACCAAAAGATTGTGGTCAGAGTCCACATCTGCCCCTGGAAATGTCTTACAATTTAAAACATGGTTCCTAAATCTCTGTCTTACCATTATATAATCTATCTGATACCTTTTAGTATCTCCAGGGTTCTTCCATGTATACAACCTTCTTTCATGATTCTTAAACCAAGTGTTAGTTATGATTATGTTGTGCTCTGTGCAAAATTCTACCAGGCGGCTTCATCTTTCATTTCTGTCCCCCAATCCATATTCACCTACTATGTTTCCTTCTCTCCCTTTTCCTACACTCGAATTCCAGTCACCCATGACTATTAAATTTTCGTCTCCCTTCACAATCTGAATAATTTCTTTTATTTCATCATACATTTCTTCAATTTCTTCGTCATCTGCAGAGCTAGTTGGCATATAAACTTGTACTACCGTAGTAGGTGTGGGCTTTGTATCTATCTTGGCCACAATAATGCGTTCACTATGCTGTTTGTAGTAGCTTACCCGCATTCCTATTTTCCTATTCATTATTAAACCTACTCCTGCATTACCCCTATTTGATTTTGTGTTTATAACCCTGTAGTCACCTGACCAGAAGTCTTGTTCCTCCTGCCACCGAACTTCACTAATTCCCACTATATCTAACTTCAACCTATCCACTTCCCTTTTTAAATTTTCTAACCTACCTGCCCGATTAAGGGATCTGACATTCCACGCTCCGATCCGTAGAATGCCAGTTTTCTTTCTCCTGATAACGACATCCTCTTGAGTAGTCCCCGCCCGGAGATCCGAATGGGGGACTATTTTACCTCCGGAATATTTTACCCAAGAGGACGCCATCATCATTTAATCATACAGTACAGCTGCATGTCCTCGGGAAAAATTACGGCTGTAGTTTCCCCTTGCTTTCAGCCGTTCGCAGTACCAGCACAGCAAGGCCGTTTTGGTTATTGTTACAAGGCCAGATCAGCCAATCATCCAGACTGTTGCCCTTGCAACTACTGAAAAGGCTGCTGCCCCTCTTCAGGAACCACACGTTTGTCTGGCCTCTCAACAGATACCCCTCCGTTGTGGTTGCACCTACGGTACGGCTATCTGTATCGCTGAGGCACGCAAGCCTCCCCACCAACGGCAAGGTCCATGGTTCATGGGGGGGGGGGGGGGGGGGGGGGGCTGGGTGAGTTAACGTCCAAAAAGTGATGCGTGGTCTGAGTCGGTTATGATTTGGGCTGCCATACCGTGGTATTCTAAGGGTTCCATTGTTTCTCTGCAAGACGCCCTACTGCTAAGGATTATGTGACGGTATTGGCTGTTCACGTCCATCCCATTGTTCAACGTATCTTCCCAATGATGATGACATTACAACTGTTCATTCAGTTCGCATCGTCCAGGACTGTGTTTTGGAGAGGGGAAGAATGGTACACCTTTTCCCATTACGAGGCGACTGGAAGCTATTTTGAATGCCATCGATTTTTCTACACTGTATTAAGCACGGTATGGTGTTACGTTTTTGCCGTTTCCATACTTTTGTCGAGCCCCTGTCTACCCCATTCGAAGCATTTGCCCCGTCTCTACACTTCGTCGACGGGACATTAAATCGTAATCTGCCCTCTTTTCTGACACGTCGACAGACAAGATGTCGGACAGTATCTTCATAATCGTTGATATGCTGCGAGCTTCTATCGTGATGTGTTTCGTTTTCCGTTTGGCGGCCTTTCAACGCCTGACGTACGCCCCCCCCCCTTCCCCCCCCCCCCCCCCCCCGCTTCTCTCTCTCTCTCTCTCTCTCACACACACACACACACTAACCCTAACTGGTGTCGTATATGCTTGCTGACCTCGCTACGGTATTATGACGTCAGCAAAAGCATACTGCATCGGAATGCTATTAATTAAATACTTCGCGATCTGAACAGATTTCTGTATACTGTTTATGCGGTGTTTCATTGGAATATTTCGTTAGTCATTGCGTATCGTGATTTTGAATTTACAACGTTAGATTATGCTGTATTCGTGTGCGATAGATATCCAGAATACTTCGGCAACCGAAATTATGGAAAGCATTCGTAATGCCAGCTAGTGGCAACAAGGCGCAAAAATCTCTGTGTTCCAATTACCTCCTTGCGAGAATAATATTTAACTCTTGTGAGAGAAAAGAACGCTAATTTATGAATAACGAAATCATACTAGTTAGTGGGGACTTTTCGAGGCGCTAAAAGTAAAGGAAACTTGACGCTAATTGTCGAAAACTGACATGGTGAGGCCGTGGTTTTGCAAAGATCCAGGTCCTCACAAAAAAAAGCAACTAGTCACTGTTAATAACGCCATTTGTTAGGAACAAATTGCGTCTTTACCGGTTTTTCACGCGCGGAAATACTTAGCGACGAAAATTGCACCTAATAACGTCACAAAACACTTCCCGTTCAATATTCACATTAGGTTTCACGTTCCGAGTAGTAAGCGACACACTGTCTTCCTTTGGTCATTTTGTGGGGAGTGTGAATCATTTTGATCATTTTGTGGAGAGTCTCAGCGAGAAAAAGTTTCTTAAAGATTTGAAATTATGTGCAAAATTTGTTGAAAGTCACTAAGTGCTTTCATACTCAAATATTGGATGAATAAAATCTAGGTGATCGCAGGTCGTGTCATACACTTGTTTTTCAACTCCACTCTCACGCCTTTGGTAGGTAGGTGATGTTACCCCCACAGCGATTTTTTTTTCAGTCAGTAATCATATGTTTACCAAGTTTGGTTGAAATCGATCAAGAGGTTCCGGAGGAGAAGTAGAATGTGCACATACTCATTTTTGTAATATGAATATCTGGATGGCACCCGTGCTCCTGCCGTAGCGTAATCCGAACGTCATCGGTCTCGGGTTCGAAACCAACCGCCACTTAAATTTTGATTAATAATCAGCATTTGCGGCCGAAGACTTCCAGCATAAGAAATGACACTGTCTGCCAAAGAGGGCGGAGAAGCGAACAGAGGTTCAGGCACTCTCTTGTCTTTGGAATGGGAAACTACCCCTAAAGGCGGAAGAATCAACAAGAGGATGCAGGACGCAATGGAAACCACTGCATTAAAGACACGTGACGTGTATCCGCAGGACATGTGGCCTGTAACTGAAAAAGTTTCATAATGATCTCCCCATTGTCGAAAGATTCCGAGATAGTCTCCCATTCGGATCTCCGAGAGGGGACTGCCAAGGGGAAGTTTTTTTTTTTTTTTTTTTTTTTTTGTCATCAGTCTACTGACTGGTTTGATGCGGCCCGCCACGAATTCCTTTCCTTTATTTGCTTGACGTATTCCAATCTCTGTCTTCCTCTGCAGTTTTTTCCCTCTACAGCTCCCTCTAGTACCATGGAAGTCATTCCCGCATGTCTTAGCAGATGTCCTATCATCCTGTCCCTTCTCCTTATCAGTGTTTTCCACATATTCCTTTCCTCTCCGATTCTGCGTAGAACCTCCTCATTCCTTACCTTATCAGTCCACCTAATTTTCAACATTCGTCTATAGCACCACATCTCAAATACTTCGATTCTCTTCTGTTCCGGTTTTCCCACAGTCCGTGTTTCAATACCATACAATGCTGTACTCCAGACGTACATCCTCAGAAATTTCTTCCTCAAATTAAGGCCGGTATTTGATATTAGTAGACTTCTCTTGGCCAGAAATGCCTTTTTTGCCATAGCGAGTCAGCTTTTGATGTCCTCCTTGCTCCGTCCGTCATTGGTTATTTTACTGCCTAGCATTGACTTCGTGACCATCAATCCTGATGTTAAGTTTCTCGCTGTTCTCATTTCTACTACTTCTCATTACCTTCGTCTTTCTCCGATTTACTCTCAAACCATTCTGTGTACTGATTAGACAGTTCCATGAGAAAAAGATTTAATAATCAACGAAAGGATAACGTTCTACGAGTCGGGGCGTTGAATGTCAGAAGAGTGAACGTGGTAGGAAAACTACAAAATCTGGAAACGGAAATGCAAATGCTCAGTCTAGGTATACCAGGGGTCAGTGAAATGACATGGAAACAAGACAAGGATTTCTGTTCAGATGAGTATAGGGTAATATCATCAACAACAAAAAATGGTGTAACAGGTGTAGGATTCGTTATGAATAGGAAGGTAGGGCAGAAAGTGTGTTACTTTAAACAGTTCAGTGATCGCGTTGTTCTTGACGGAATCGACAGCAAAAAAATACCGACAATGATACAGAGGAAGTATTTGAGGATATTGAAAGAGTAATCAGTGCGTAAAGGGATATGAAAATCTAATAGTCATGTCGCCCTGAAATGCAGTTGTAGGGAAAGGAGCAAAAGAAATGTTTACAGGAGAAAATAGGCTTGGGACAAGGAATGAGAGAGGAGAAAGACTAATTGGGTTCTGTAATAAATTTCAGCTAGTAATAGCGAATACTCTGCTCAATAATCACAAGAGGAGGATGTATACATGGAAAAGGCCAGGTGATACCCGAAGATTTCAGTTAGGTTACATCATGGTCAAACAGAGATTCCGAAATCAGATCCTGCATTGTAAGGCGTACCCACGAACAGATACAGACTAAGATCACAATGCGGTAGTGATGAAGAGTAGGCTGAAGTTTAGAGAGAATAATCGGGAAGAATTAATACATAAAGAAGTGGGATACGGAAATACTAAGAAATGACGAGATTTGCTTGAAGCTCTTTAAGGCTGTAGATATATCAATACGGAGTAGCTCAGTAGGCAGTATAGTTGAAGAGGAATGGACATCTCTAAAAAGAACAATTACGGAAGCTGGAAAGAGAAACATAGGTCCAAAGAAGATAACTGCGAAGAAACCATGGGTAACAGAAGAAATACTTCAATGATCGATGAAAGAAGGAAGTACAGAATTGTTCAAGGAAATGAAGAAATGCAGAAATACAAGTAGCTGAGGAATGTAATAAACAGGAAGGGCACGGAAGTAAAGACGAAATGGCTGCATGAAAAATGTGAAGAAATCGAAAAAGAAAACACTGTCGGAAAGGCTGACTCAGCATATGGGATAAAAATTTAAAAGCAAGGGTGGTAACATTAACCGTGCAACGGGAATTCCACTGTTTGCAGAGGAGAGAGTGGATAGGTGGAAAGAATATATTGAAGGTATCTATGAGGGGGAATATTTGTCTGATGTGATAGAAGAAGAAAGAGGAGTCGATTTGGAAGAGATAAGAGATCCACTGTTACAGTCAGAATTTAAGAGATCTTTGGAGGACTTAAGCTCAAATAAGCAGAAGGATAGATAAGAGTCCACCAGAATTTCTAAAATCATTGGGAGAAATGGCAACAAAATGACTATTCATGTTGGTGTGTGCACAGATAACTTAGTCTTGATACTGACTTCCTTCTTGCAGAAGAGAGTAGATCGTAGCTGAGCACTCACTGCATTAGGTTTGCTATACCTCGCTTCCAGTTCTTTCACTATGTTGCCATTCTGTGAGAATATGCATCCTAAGTACTTGAAACCGTCCACCTGTTCTAACTTTGTTCCTTCTATTTGGCACTCAATCCGTTTATATCTCTTTCCTACTGACATTACTTTCGTTTTGGAGATGCTAATCTTCATACCATAGTCCTTACATTTCTGATCTAGCTCTGAAATATTACTTTGCAAACTTCCAATCGAATCTGCCATCACAACTAAGTCATCCGCATATGCAAGACTGCTTATTTTGTGTTCACATATCTTAATCTCACCCAGCCAGTCTATTGCTTTCAACATATGATCCATAAATAACATGAACAACAGTGGAGACAGGTTGCAGCCTTGTCTTACCCCTGAAACTACTCTGAACCATGAACTCAATTTACCGTCAGCTCTAACTGCTGCCTGACTATCCATGTAAAGACCTTTAATTGCTTGCAAAAGTTTGCCTCCTATTCCATAATCTCGTAGAACAGACAATAATTTCCTCCTAGGAACCCGGTCATATGCCTTTTCTAGATCTATAAAGCATAGATACAATTCCCTGTTCCACTCATAACACTTCTCCATTATTTGCCGTAAGCTAAAGATCTGGTCCTAACAACCTCTAAGAGGCCTAAACCCACACTGATTTTCATCCAATTGGTCCTCAATTAATACTCGCACTTTCTTTTCAACAATACCTGTGAAGATTTTACCCACAACGCTGATTAAAGAGATACCTCTGTAGTTGTTACAATCTTTTCTGTTTCCATGTTTAAAGATTGGTGTGATTACTGCTTTTGTCCAGTCTGAAGGAACCTGTCCCGACTCCCAGGCCATTTCATTTATCCTGTGTAGCCATTTAAGACCTGACATTCCACTGTATTTGACGAGTTCCGACTTCATTTCATCCACCCCAGCTGCTTTATTGCACTGCAATCTATTGACCATTTTCTCCACTTCCTCAAATGTGATCCTATTTCCATCATCATTCCTATCCCATTGTACATCGAAATCTGACACATTACTGATCATATTTTCACCTACATTGAGCAACTCTTCAAAATATTCCCTCCATCTGCCCAAGGAATCCACAGGATTCACCAGCAGTTTTCCTGACCTGTCCAAAATACTTGTCATTTCCTTCTTACCTCCCTTTCGAAGACTGCTAATTACACTCCAGAATGGTTTTCCAGCAGCTTGACCCAAAGTCTCCAACCTGTTTCCAAAGTCTTCCCAAGATTTCTTCTTGGATGCTGCGATTATCTGTTTGGCTTTGTTTCTTTCTTCAACACAACTTTCTCTGTCTACCTGAGTTCTAGTATGTAGCCATTTTTGATACGCCTTCTTTTTCCTTTTACAGGCTGCCTTGACTGTGTCATTCCACCAAGCTGTTTGCTTCATCCTACCTTTACACACTACTGTTCCAAGACATTCTTTAGCCACTTCTAGTACTGTGTCCCTGTACCTTGTCCATTCCTTTTCCAATAACTGTAATTGACTACATTCAACTAACTGGTACCTTTCTGAGATCACTTTATGTACTTGTGCCTGATTTCCTTATCCTGAAGTTTCTCCACTCTTATCCTCCTACATATGGACCTGACCTCCTGCACTTTCGGCCTCACAATACCAATTTCACTGCAGATTAAATAATGATCAGTGTCATCAAAGAAACCCCTGAATACACGTGTGTCCCTCAGAGCCTTCCTGAATTCCTGATCTGTTATTATATAGCCAATGACAGATCTGGTTCCTCCTGCCTTCCCAAGTATACCTGTGAATGTTCTTATGTTTAAAAAAGTAGTTTGTGATTACTAAGCCCATACTGGCACAGGAATCCAAGAGTTGTTTCCCGTTTCTGTTGGCCCCCATATCCTCTCCAAATTTACCCATAACCTTTTCATTCCCTTCTGTTCGATTTCCAGTCCTGGCATTAAAATCACCCATGAGCAGAACACTGTCCTTGTCCTTTACTCTAACAACTACATCACTGAGTGCATCATAAAAATTATCCATCTTGTCTTGATCTGTCCCTTCACAATGCGAATATACTGACACAATCCTAATTTTCTTGCTAGACACTGTCAAATCTATCCACATCAGTCGTTCGTTTACATACCTTATTGCAACTACGCTGGGTTCCATTTCTTTCCTGATCTAAAACCCTACACCCCATTGTGTTATTCCTGCTTTGACTCCTGACAGGTATACCTTGTATTCTTCCACTTCCTCTTCTTTCTCACCCCTTACCCGAATGTCACTAATAGCTAAAACGTCCAGCCCCATCTTACTTGCAGCCTCAGCCAGCTCTACCTTCTTCCCAGAGTAGCCCCCATTGATATTAATAGTTCCCCATCTCATTACCATTTGTTTGCCAAGTCGTATCTTAGGAGTCCCTGGTTTGTCAGTTAGAGGTGGGACTCCGTCACCTCCAAAGGTCCGAGGCATTTTGCTCTGATTGTTGCCAGCATCATATTTAAAGTACCAGGGAATCAGGTTGTTAGCCTCACTTGCCCCGAGTCCCATTGAGTTTTACCCCTAACGGTTGAGGGACTAACCGGTGGATTTGGTAGTCTTTGCCGAATGAGCACAAAGGTGACCACGACTCAGAATATGACCGAGATGCCCAGCCTTATTCCAAAGTAACTGGTATCCCGACTGTCGGGACCACTTACTTGGCCACTCATACGTTGCCCGTGGTTCATGAACTAGGACATGACTACAGGAACCCGCACCATGAACCACAATTCTGCTACCCAGTCAGTAAAATAACCAGTGACTGATGGAGTAAGGAGGACATGAAAAGCAGGCCAGCACTGGCAAAAAGGGCATTCCTGGCCAAGAGAAGTCTACTAATATCAAACATAGGCCTTAATTTGAGGAAGAAATTTCTGAGAATATACTTTTGGAGCACAACATTGTATGGTAATGAAATATGTAGTGTGGAATAACCGGAACGGAAGAGAATCGAAGAATTTGAGATGTGGTGCTACAGACGAATGTTGAAAATTAGGTGCCGGATGAGGTAAGGAATGAAGAGGTTATCCGCAGAATCGGAGAGGAGAATAATAGGTGGAAAACACTGACAGGGAGAAGGGACAGGATGATAGGACATCTGTTAAGACATCAGGAAACAACTTCCATGGTACTAGAGGGAGCTGTAGAGGGCAGAAACTGTAGAGGAAGACAGATATTGGAATACATCTACATGGTTACTCTGCAATTCACACTTGAGTGCCTGGCATATGGTTCATCGAACCATTGTCTTACTACTTCTCTACCATCCCACTCTCGAATGGCGCGTGGGAAAAAGGAACAACTAAATCTTTCCGTTCGAGCTCTGATTTCTCTTATTTTATTATGACGATCGTTTCTCCCTACGTAGGTGGGTGTCAACAAAATATATTCGCATTCGGAAGAGAAAGTTGGTGATTGAAATTTCGTAAATAGATCTCTCCGCAAAGAAAACCGCCTTTGTTTCATTGATTGCCACCCCAACTCGCGTATCATATCAGTGACACTCTCATCCCT
Source organism: Schistocerca serialis cubense (assembly GCF_023864345.2). Lineage (NCBI taxonomy): Eukaryota > Metazoa > Arthropoda > Insecta > Orthoptera > Acrididae > Schistocerca > Schistocerca serialis. Next base: position 899,534,168 of record NC_064639.1, read on the forward strand.
ACTGCGCGACAGCACGAAACGAGCTGCCCTTCTTTGCACTTTTTCGATGTCCTCCGTCAGTCTTAACTGGTAAGGATCCCACACCGCGCAGCAGTATTCCAGCAGAGGACGGACAAGTGTAATGAAGGCTGTCTCTTTAGTGCGTTTGTCGCATCTTCTAAGTGTTCTGCCAACAAAGCGCAGTCTTTGTTTCGCCTTCCCCACAATATTATCTATGTGGTCTATCTAATTTAAGTCGCTCGTAATTGTAATTCGTAGGTATTTAGTCGAATTGACAACCCTTAGATTTGTACGATTTATCGTATACCCAAAATTTATCGGATTTCTTTTTGTACCCATGTGGATGACCTCGCACTTTTCTTTGTTTAGTACCAATTGCCACTTTTCCCACCATACAGGAATTCTCTTTAGATCATTTTCTAATTGGAACAGATCGTCTGATGATTTTACCAGACGGTAAATTACAGCGTCATCTGCAAACAATCTAAGGGGGCTGCTCAGATTATCACCTAGATCATTTATGTAAATCAGGAACAGCAGAGGGCCTATGACACTATCTTGCGGAACGCCAGATATTACTTCTGTTCTACTCGATGATTTACCGTCTATCGCTACGAACTGTGACCTCTCTGAGAGGAAATCTCGAATCCAGTCACACAACTGAGACGATACTCCATATGCACATAATTTGATTAGTAGTCGCTTGTGAGGAACGGTATCAAAAGCCTTCTGGAAATCTAGGAATATGGAATAGATCTGAGATCCCTTGTCGACAGCACAAATTACTTCATGGGAATAAAGAGCGAGCTGTGTTGCACAAGAACGATATTTTCTGAATTCGTGTTGGTTATGTATCAATAAGGTGATTCATAATGTTCGAGTACAATACAAGCTCCAAATACCTACTGCAAATTGAGGTCAATGATATGAGTCTGTAATTCAGTGGGTTACTCCTATTTTCTTTCTGGAATATTGGTGTGACCTGTGCTGCTTTCCAGTCTTTAGGAACAGACCTTTCGTCAAGTGAGCGGCTGTATATGATTGCTAAGAAAGGCACTATTGTGCCTGCATATTCTGAAAGGCACCTGATTGGTATACCATCTGGACCAGAAGACTTGCCTTTCTTAAGTGATTTGAGTTCTTTCGCAACACCTAAGATATCTACTTTTATGTCACTCATGCTAATAGCTGTTCTGCTTTCGAATTCTGGAATATTTACTTCATGTTCTTTCGTGAAGGAATTATGGAAAGCTGTATTTAGTAACTCCGCTTTAGTGGCACCATCATTGGTAACACTTACATCGCTATCGCGCAGTGACGGTATTGACTGTTTTTTGCCATTGGTGTTCTTTACATACGACCAGAATCTCTTTGGGTTTTGTACCACATTTTAAGACGTTTCATTCTGGGAATCTCGCATTGACGTCCGCACTAAATTTCGAGCTTCCGTGAAACTTAGCCGGTCTTGGGGATTTTGCATTCTTCTAAATTTGGCATGCTTTTTTCGTTGCTTCTGCAACAGTATTCTGACGTGTTTTGTGTACCATGGTGGATCAGTCCCGTCTCTTATTAACTTGTGCGGTACGAGTCTGTCTATTGCTGTCGATACTGTATCTTTGAATTTGAGCCATATCTGGTCTACACTTACATAATTAGATTGGAAGGAATAGAGACTCTCTCTTAGGAAGGCATCAAGCGAATTTTTATCTGCCGTTTTAAATAGATATATTCTGCGTTTATTTTACATCCTGGAAATAATTGAGGACGTGTGTTGTAGGTGCTACTCTGAGATGAAGAGGTTGGCGTAGGAGAGGAATTCGTGGCGGGCTCCATGAAACCACTCAGAAGACTGATGACTCAAAAAAAATTCAATTTCTCTTTCCATGATTCGATTTTGATGAAATATACCCTGAACGGTGCCGCTAGTTACGTTGAAGTTAGCAGTGAAAAACCATTAAAAATCCGTCAAATAGTTTTCAGATTAGCGTGGTCAAAGACAGACAGACACGACGTTTTTACCGATTTATTATTGCTATAGATTGCTTTCTTTAGTGTGCTCTTGTTGCGGTTCCTTAACTTTAGTTTTCGTCCTAGTCGTCTGCTGTGTGCTCTCTGTCTTGAGGCCGCATATGATCGTCTTTTGTACCATTGTTCAGCTGTAAGTGTATTTACACGGTGTTCCATGATCTAGACCTCCTTGTTTCTCTATCGTAAACACCAGGGCTTCCCAAGCTTTTCAGCTGGCGGACCCCTTCTTCAGTCGAAAATCCATGGCGGACCCCTAGTCAGTCAAGAGCACATTAACTTTAAATTTCAGAGCGAAACCGAAGGGAACTGAAAGCTTCTTAATGCAAGTGCCATGTTCCCAATGGTCACCCCCCCTACCCTTCCCCCCGACCCCCCCTGAAGTATCAATAGTCTTTGGTTTAGAGATGAATGAAAACAACTTGAAATTAACGATCCAATTTGAATTCCCACTTTATCCAGACACTTCCTAGTGAATTTACTCCCTCTGTTCAACGCACTATAGCCTGATTAAAATTACTTGGTAATTGCAATTTCACATGATGGAGCTGTCTTCCTCCAAGAGCAATCAACGTCACGTCCAAACTGTTCGCTGTTGACAAACTGCCGCTAATGGTCTGTTCACTTCCACTATTTGGCTACTGTTGTGTAAGGAGCATGCATATTTCGTAACAGTCGTGTGTGTGTGTGTGTGTGTGTGTGTGTGTGTGTGTGTGTGTGTGTGTGTGTGTGTGTTTGTGTCGTTTTTCGCGAAATTCGAAGAAAAATATTCAAATGTCTGTAAAGTCTTCCTTTGGTCGTCCTCCCTCCTCATTCATTTCAACTGGAAACTTCTTTTGTTGTGAAGGCGATGGAGAAACTGCACCCTTCTTCAATGATCCTGACTTCAGCCACCGATCCATGTTAGAAGTAATAAACTGGTCAAAAATCGACTTATGAAACAGGTAGTGCACTGACAAGGCAAGTTTAACATTTAATGATGGCTGGGGCCGCATACGTGCCAGGGAGCGCCGTGATTAGTCGACAAAGGTCGCTCCGCGCATGCGTAAAAGGTTTCAGCGCATCTAGCGCCGTGAGCCGGGGCACAAATAACCCCCGTATTGTTGCGAAACAGCCGATCAGAGAAGCCTCATTCTGCGGCACTAAACTGTGTATGCGTTCTCACTTAGGAACCGCAAAGGCTGCTTGGGAATACGACCTGAAGTAAAAGTACACATGTTTTTCACACGAAAAAAATAGTGATGAATTTGATTTTCACATTTTTATTCAGTAATTGTACTCATTATTTTACACGAATTGGTGAAAGGTGGCCGCGGACCCCCTAGAAAGAGCCGGCGGAACCCTAAGGGGTTCGCGGACCACAGGTTGGGAAGCCCTGTTTAAACACGATGGTGCCTCCCCCCTGGTCAGGTCTTCAGGGTGCCTGTTGGATACTGTAAGCGCGGTGATCCCCTGGCTGTTTGAGTGTACCCGCCAGGTATCCGCCAACAGCGGCCCCTGCTGTGGGCAGCCTAGCTTGCCTCCCCCCTGCCCTCCCACCATCTCTGGCAGTGTGTGTGAGAGAGCGGTTTAAATTTAAAACAGGCCAGCGTCCGGTCGGCCACGCGGCGCTCCTATTTTCGTGTCGGCGCGGTCCACAAACCGCCGGCGGTCGATCGCCCAGCGCGCGGGCCGCTGCACAGCACGCCACGCCGCCGTCGCCCACCCGCACTCTACATCTGCATCTACTTCCATACTCCGCAAGCCACCTGACGATGTGTGGCGGAGGGTACCTTGAGTACCTGTATCCGTTCTCCCTTCTATTCCAGTCTCGTATTGTTCGTGGAAAGAAGGATTGTCGGTATGCCTCTGTGTGGGCTCTAATCTCTCTGATTTTATCCTCATGGTCTCTTCGCGAGATATACGTAGGAGGGAGCAATATACTGCTTGACTCGTCGGTGAAGGTATGTTCTCGAAACTTCAACAAAAGCCCGTACTGAGCTACCGAGTGTCTCTCTTGCAGAGTCTTCCACTGCAGTTTATCTATCATCTCCGTAACGCTTTCGCGATTACTAAATGATCCTGTAAGGAAGCGCGCTGCTCTCCGTTGGATCTTCTCTGTCTCTTCTATCAACCCTATCTGGCACGAATCCCACACCGGTGAGCAGTATTCAAGCAGTGGGAGAACAAGTGTACTGTAACCTACTTCCTTTGTTTTCAGACTGCATTTCCTTAGGATTCTTCCAATGAATCTCAGTCTTGGTTCAAATGGCTCTGAGCACTATGGGACTTAACATCTATGGTCATCAGTCCCCTAGAACTTAGAACTACTTAAACCTAACTACCCTAAGGAGATCACACAACACCCAGTCGTCACGAATCTCAGTCTGGCATCTGCTTTACCGACGATTAATTCTATATAGTCATTCCATTTTAAATCACTCCTAATGCCTACTCCCAGATAATTTATGGAAGTAACTGCTTACCTCAGACTTCGGCAACAGTGCAGTAGCGTCAGTATTAATGACGGAAGGAGCTGACACGTGCGGAATTACCAAACTATCAGTTTAACAAGTCCTGGTTGCAAAATTCTGACACGATTTATCTACAGCAGAATAGAACGATTGATAGAAGTCGACATTTTGTGTTTCCGAAATTGCTATAAACACCCGAGGCGGTACTAACCCTACAATCTAACAAAAACCGTAAGCCAAGCACAGACAAAATCGCATTTATAACTTCAGATGTTGCTGACTGGAGTTCATTATTTGAAATTGTGGGGAGCTAAAGGTAGTCTACAAGTAGTACAAAAACTTTACTGCAGTTACATGAGTAGAAGAATCTCGAAGGGCGACGGTACTTGAGAAGTGACTGAGACATGGCTTCAACCTATTCCCTGTGTTGTTCAGTTAATGCATTGAGAAAGCAGTAAAAGAAACTGAAGAGAAATTTTGTTAAGGAATTAAAGTTCAGGGAGATACTGGTGCCATTGCAATTTTATCAGAAACTGCGAAGGACATGGAAGAGCAGTTAAACGTAATGGGTAGAGCATTAGAGAGAATTACGGGCGTACGTTAACAATAAACTAAAATAAGGGTAATGAAATGTTGTCGAATTAAATCAGGAGACGTTGAAGGAATTTCAGCAGAAAATAACACCGTTAAAACAACAGACGCTTTTCTGTTTGGTTACCGAAATGCCTGACGACGGCAGATGTACAGGATATAAAATGGTTGACCGGCAGTACCAAGACAAGCTTTTTGAAAAAGATTAATTTGGTAATATAGAATTTAAACTTAAGAGCTAGGAATTCTGTCAGGTTTTGACTGGGTTGTAATAGCTCTTTACAGAAGGGAAACGTGCACGATCAGTAGATACAAGAAGTAAAAAGAAGTTTTTGAAAGATGAATCCTCAAGAGAAAGTGGGCAAATTAGATAACTAATGGAGAGATATAGCTCGTTAGCACAACCTACAAATCAACCAATCTCCGTACGCCAGACTGATTGTCCGGTATGAGAAATATTCCACGTGTTCTAACCGGCCAGCCTATATGTAATTAAATGGATTTTACAGCATATATTGCCAATGACTACAACAATTTCAGCTGAACATTGGTACACATATCACTTACTACACTCCTGGAAATGGAAAAAAGAACACATTGACACCGGTGTGTCAGACCCACCATACTTGCTCCGGACACTGCGAGAGGGCTGTACAAGCAATGATCACACGCACGGCACAGCGGACACACCAGGAACCGCGGTGTTGGCCGTCGAATGGCGCTAGCTGCGCAGCATTTGTGCACCGCCGCCGTCAGTGTCAGCCAGTTTGCCGTGGCATACGGAGCTCCATCGCAGTCTTTAACACTGGTAGCATGCCGCGACAGCGTGGACGTGAACCGTATGTGCAGTTGACGGACTTTGAGCGAGGGCGTATAGTGGGCATGCGGGAGGCCGGGTGGACGTACCGCCGAATTGCTCAACATGTGGGGCGTGAGGTCTCCACAGTACATCGATGTTGTCGCCAGTGGTCGGCGGAAGGTGCACGTGCCCGTCGACCTGGGACCGGACCGCAGCGACGCACGGATGCACGCCAAGACCGTAGGATCCTACGCAGTGCCGTAGGGGACCGCACCGCCACTTCCCAGCAAATTAGGGACACTGTTGCTCCTGGGGTATCGGCGAGGACCATTCGCAACCGTCTCCATGAAGCTGGGCTACGGTCCCGCACACCGTTAGGCCGTCTTCCGCTCACGCGCCAACATCGTGCAGCCCGCCTCCAGTGGTGTCGCGACAGGCGTGAATGGAGGGACGAATGGAGACGTGTCGTCTTCAGCGATGAGAGTCGCTTCTGCCTTGGTGCCAATGATGGTCGTATGCGTGTTTGGCGCCGTGCAGGTGAGCGCCACAATCAGGACTGCATACGACCGAGGCACACAGGGCCAACACCCGGCATCATGGTGTGGGGAGCGATCTCCTACACTGGCCGTACACCACTGGTGATCGTCGAGGGGACACTGAATAGTGCACGGTACATCCAAACCGTCATCGAACCCATCGTTCTACCATTCCTAGACCGGCAAGGGAACTTGCTGTTCCAACAGGACAATGCACGTCCGCATGTATCCCGTGCCACCCAACGTGCTCTAGAAGGTGTACGTCAACTACCCTGGCCAGCAAGATCTCCGGATCTGTCCCCCATTGAGCATGTTTGGGACTGGATGAAGCGTCGTCTCACGCGGTCTGCACGTCCAGCACGAACGCTGGTCCAACTGAGGCGCCAGGTGGAAATGGCATGGCAAGCCGTTCCACAGGACTACATCCAGCATCTCTACGATCGTCTCCATGGGAGAATAGCAGCCTGCATTGCTGCGAAAGGTGGATATACACTGTACTAGTGCCGACATTGTGCATGCTCTGTTGCCTGTGTCTATGTGCCTGTGGTTCTGTCAGTGTGATCATGTGATGTATCTGACCCCAGGAATGTGTCAATAAAGTTTCCCCTTCCTGGGACAATGAATTCACGGTGTTCTTATTTCAATTTCCAGGAGTGTATATAGAAAAGAAAGTAGTGACCCCCAACCCCGTTCCTTTAAAGAATCAAACTACCATTTATAAAACAGCTTCAAGCGTCCGACTACTTTACAAAAGCATTAATGTGATCAATATTTCACGCTAAGCATGTTTTTCACGCACCTAAATGTTTATGACGCCAAATTTCTTCAGGTATGTGTCGTACAATTTAATTTTGCACGTACTGGTATATGTGGATACAGCGTGCAAAATGTGTTGCGAATAGTGTTACTTAAAACGTCATATCTGGTGTTGAAGTCCTACTGCATGAATGTAGTAAGCGATTAACTATTTTCCTTTCATATTTTGTGGGGGTACCAGCGAGAAAAAGTTTCCAAACTGTGTGAAATTTTTTTGTAGTTGCTGTCTGGTCACTTTCAAATATTGAATTAATGTAGTCTGGCTATTGCAACTTCTGAAAAACCTGAGTACTAATCTGACAAGTAACAGAGGATTCTAAATTTGCAGAAAGTATTAATTGTTAATGGAATAACTAGCTTGGCTTACTATTTTCAAAACCGTGAAAGGTTATATCATTTCAACTGCGCTAATTGTTATTCACACCATGCAATCGGACTTCTTAATTAAATAATATGCAGGTTCTAAGCAACTACAATTCGTAGTTATATCTGTGAGATGACCACAAAGATATCGCCCAAGCTGGTTATTCGCGTTCTCAGCCGCATTTCCACTTGGGAACACGTCAATAACGTATTAAAGAGGTTAGTGGTAATAAATAATCAGACATAAGTCTACTCTTGAGCGAAAATAATTATTCTCACTTAAATGAGCTTCCAATGTTACATACATCTTAACAGACCAAAGCACTGTGGATTCATGTTTTATGTATAGCACTCTTTTCTTTATCTTCGATGCCACTGGGCACAATTATTTCATTACATATAGAAAAGTAATAATTTTGCTAGCACAGAAAAACAAGTGAAGAAAATGGTGACGTACGCTACTGGAAGATAGTTACACAGTTTCGAACTTTAATGGGGGTAGGATATCAAAAATTTAAAAAACTAAATCTTTCAAAAATATACTTATTTTGTAGTGCACATCTTCCTGAACAGTCCGATGTACAAAACATAAATATTTGAGAGATTATAAGGCACGTTATTTGGTCGTAAGTGTACCAAGATACAGCGCCACACTCCTTTGCACAGCATTCTTCTGCTATAAGTAAGTGTATTTCGCTCTGTAGAATTCGAATGTTTATATTTGGGCCAGAGATTGTCATACGTGAAACAAAGGGCTATTGATAGAGATACTTACTCTTCTGCTATCGTTGCACTCTGTTTTTAAAGGCTTGCAGTCTGGTGTTGTGAATTTCGAAACGATTTTCATTTGGCTGTGTTGTTTTGTATTCGTTTGTGGCATATTATTGCACAAGAAGCCTAAAATTCATTGCTTCAACCGTAAACAATGTCACCAGGTCAACAAGCACACAGTAAAGGGTGCTACAACAAAAGTTGCACCAGTGGCTCAAGAATGCAACTTCTCAGATATGTGGATAGCAAAGGTCAATTGCTGGTGGTGAAGAATATAATCACAGGAATTCTCAACCAACTGCTGTAATGGAAGCCATGGAAGCCATCAAACCTAAATTCAGGGACGTTGCAAATGAAAACGTATTGAAGAATTGCCTTCATGGCGGTACCCAAAACCGAAATGAAAGTTTTAACCAATGTGTATGAGAAAGATTGCCAAAAACCATTTTCGTGGGAAGAAAAGCTCTTGCTATAGTTGTTTATGATGCAGTTTCATGTTTTAAATATTCTTTGCAAAGCTGGAAATATGTTTTAGAGAAAATGGGAATTAAGCTCGGAGTGAACTGCATCAAAGCTTTGTATGCGATAGACAGAGAGCGTGTAGTGAAAGCAGGTAAATAATTTTTGAAGGTGATAAAATCAAGAAGAGTGCAACATAGGAATGAAGAGTGCAACATAGGAATGTGAAAAGGAAGAGCCGGCCGCGGTGGCCGAGCGGTTGTAGGCGCTTCAGACCGAACCGCGCGACTGCTACGGTCGCAGGTTCGAATCCTGCCTCGGGCATGGATGTGTGTGATGTCCTTAGGTTAGTTAGGTTTAAGTAGTTCTAAGCTCTAGGGGACTGATGACCTCAGATGTTTAGTCCCATAGTGCTCAGAGGCATTTGAACCATTTTTGAGCAATGTCATCATCGAATCGTATCATTGATATCCTTTCACCATGAATTTTAATTCCACTCCTGAACCTTTCTTTTACTTCCATCATTGCTTCCTCGTTTTACGAATTGAACAGTAGGGGCGGAAGGCTACATCCTTGTCTTTACACCCTTTTTAATACGAGCACTTCGTTCTTGGGCGTCCACTCGTATTATTCTTTCTTGGCTGTTGTACACACTGTATATAGCCCGTCTCTCCCCATGGCTTACCTCTACTTTTTTCAGAATTTCGATCATCTTGTCGAACGCTTTTTCCAGATTGACAAATCCTATGAACGTGTCTTAATGTTTCTTTAGTCTTGCTTCCATTATTAGCCGCAATATTAGAGTTGTCTCTCTCGTGCCTTTACTTTTCCTAAAGCCAAAGTGCTAGTCATCTAGCGCATCCTCAATTTTCTTTTCCATCCTTCTGTATATTATTCTTGTAGCAACTTGAGTGCATGAGCTGTTAGGCTGATTGTGCGATAATTCACGCACTTGTCAGCTCTTACCGTCTTCGGTATTGTGTGGATGATGCTTTTCCAGAAGTCAGATGGTATGTCGCCAGACTCTTACATTCTACACACCAACGTCAGTAGTTGTTTTGTTGCCATTTTCCCCAATGATTTTAGAAATTCCGATGGAACGTTATCTATCCCTTCTGCCTTATTTGACCTTAAGTCTTTCAAAGCTCTTTTAAATTTTGGTTCTAATACTGGATCCCCTCTCTCTTCTAAATCGACTCCTGTAAGTTATCGCCTTCTATCACATCAGAGAAATCTTCCCCCTCATAGAGGCTTTCAGTGTATTCTTTCCACCTATCCACTCTCTCCTTTGCAAACAGTGGAATTCCCGTTTCACAGTTAATGTTACCACCTTTGCTTTTAATTTTTGTCCCATATGCTGAGTCAGCCCTTCCGACAGCGATTTCTTTTTCTATTTCTTCACATTTTTCATGAATATTTTTGTTCTTCCTCCTTTCATCGATCGATTGAAGTATTTCTTGTTACCCATCATTTGCTCACTGTTACCTTCTTTGTACCTATGTTTTCCTTCCCAATTCTGTGATGGCCCTTTTTAGAGATGTCCATTCTTCTTCAACTGTACTGCCCACTCAGCTATTCCTTATTGCTGTATCTATAGCCTTAGAGAATTTCAAGCGAATCTCGTCATTTTAGTATTTCCGTATCCCACTTCTTTGTGTATTAATTCTTCCTGACTATCCTCTTTAAACTTCAGCCTACTCTTCGTCACTACTATATTATGATTTTAGTCTATACCTGCTCCTGGCTACGCATTAGAATCCAGTCTCTGATTTCGGAATCTCTGTTTGACCATGATGTAGCCTCACTCAAATCTACCGGTATCACCCGTCCTTTTCCAGATATATCTCCTCCTCTTGTGATTCTTGAACATGGTATTCGTTATTACGAGATAAAACTTGTTACAGAACTCAGTTAGTCTTTCTCGTCTCTCATTCTTTGTCCGAAGCCCATTATCTCCTGTAACCTTTTCTTCTACTCCTTCCCCTACAACTCCATTCCAGTCCCCCATGACTATTAGATATTCATCCCCCTTTACATAATGTATTACCCTTTCAATATCCTCATACACTTTCTCTATGCCTTCACCTTCTGCATGTGACGTTGGCATGTATACCTGTACTATCGTCGTCGGTGCTGCTTTGATGTCGATTCTGATACCAACGACCCTATCACAGAACTGTTCACATCAACACACTCTCTGCCCTACCTTCCTATTCATAACGAATCCTACTCCCGTTACACCATTCCATTTTCTGCTGCTGCTGATATTACCCTATACTCATCTGACCAAAAATCCTTGTCTTTTTTCCACTTCACTTCACTGACCCTTGGTATATCTAGACTGAGCGTTTGTATTTCCGTTTTCAGATTTCCTAGTAGCCCTACCACGTTCAACCTTCTGACATTCAGCGCCCCGACTCTTAGAACGTTATCCTTTCGTTGATAATTCAATCTTTTTCTCATGGTAACCTACCCCTTGGCAGTCCCCTCCTGGAATTCCGAATGGGACTATTCCGGAATCTTTTGCCAGTGGAGAGATCATCATGACACTTCTCAATTACGGGTCACATGTCCTGTGGATACACGTTACTTGTCTTTAATGCAGTGGTCTCTATTGCGTTCTGCATCCTCATGCCGTTGATCATTGTTGATTCTTCCACCTTTCGGGGCAGTTTCCCACCCCTTGGACAAGAGAGTGGTTCAAAAATGGTTCAAATGGCTCTGAGCACTATGGGACTTAACATCTGAGGTCATCAGTCCCTTGAACTTAGGACTACATAAACCTAAATAACCTAAGGACATCACACACATCCATGCCCGAGGCAGGATTCGAACCTGCGACCGCTGCGGTCTCGCGGTTCCAGACTGGAGCGCCTAGAACCGCTCGACCACCCCGGCCGGCACAAGAGAGTGCCCTGAACCTCTGATTGCTCCTCCGCCCTCTTTGACAAGGCCGTTGGCAGAATAAGGGTGACTTCTTATGCTGGAAGTCTTCGGTCGCCAATGCTGATTATTAATCCTAATTTAAGCAGCGCCGGGATTCGAACCAGGGACCGAAGACATTTTTGATTATGAATCAACAACGCTACCCCTAGACCATGGGTGCACCGTAAAAGTATAGACAGTGGAAATTAAAATGTCCTGTGGTGCCTCTCCTGCTCCAAGTCGGCCCGTTTGACGTCCTACCCCCCTTAATACGTATTGTGATATATCTTCAGCGTAACAGTATACCCCTTAATAAGTACATTACGACAGCATTTTTAAGTCGGTCCATAATCGTACGAAATACCGAAATTTAGTTTTTTGTCGCTGGAAGGCGTTAGATAGGCAACCTGCAGCTGTTTTAGCCGTTTGCAGTATCGATTCTCGAACAGCAGCAAGAGGGCCGCCTAGTTTAAGGGGCTCCGGAACGCCCTATACTTGCAATGTTAAAATAACGCTTATAAATTACATCTTTCCTCACAAAGTATTTGAGGTAGGAAGTTGAACTTTTTACAGATTATTTATTGGAATATGGGCTACAACTCAACACAGGGATTTTACAACATTTTAGTTCAGTTATTAAAGATGATTTTTTTTTCAATTGTAATGAAAATTCACAACATTTTTTTGCAATTTTTTATTTATATATTCAAAAATATACAGTTTTTTGGAAAAAGGCTGTGTTAAATTATGCAGAAGGTACTGTGTAACATTTACTGAAAGTTTGAAACAAATATGTTTGGAAGATCCTTAGAAAACATGTAATTAGTATGAGAAAATAAAAGTTTTGGGAATCGAGCGACAAAGATTGGATTAACTTTTTAGTGCATTCCAGGTCCATAGGATGGATTATCTTCATCCTCTGCAAACTCCTCCTCCAGCTTCCTCTTGTTCCTCCTCCTGTTTACTCTTGCTTGTATTTCTAGACTCTTTACAGCCCTGTCTGTAGCCTGAAGGCGTTCCTTGTCTAAAGCAAGCATCGCTCGTTGTTGTGTTCGTAGATTTTGCTACCATTTTCTTCAGTTGCAGTTACTGCAACACTGTTCCAAAAGGTGGTCATGTATGAACACTTATCACATTTCAGTTGTATTTCACTAGCAAGTCCTACGTGCTTTATTATGGAGAGTTCCAGACCAACTTCACTACAATGAATACATCTTACACAGTTTGAAAAAATTCCTTTGAGAACCGACATATCAAATATTTCATTCACATCCGATTCGCCCATAAAACATTCATAGTTTTCACTCATTGAACCAAGCTTCTTCTGTGAAGTATTTTCTTTCCCACTTTGACTGCTATGGGCAGGTGTACTTGAGAGGTTAGGTTCACTCACTTGGTTATCGTCTTTATTGTTTACAGTAATAACACATACCTTTGGCTTTCCAACATTTCTCCTTTTCTTAAAAGCCTTCAGAGGATTTCTAATAACTTTACTTTTACTCATTATTATACTTCAACAAAACAGAGACTCAAGAAACAGAATTAATTACGAATATTTTCGAGATAACGACAGAGTAAATAACCATTAAACAATCGACAATCACACCAGCGATATATATTGAACCATCACAGGTTAGCCACAACACATACTTTATCTCACATCACTAAAATGTACCTGATGAACACGGACGTTAATAATAACGCCATTTGACAGCAGTTTAACAGCGCCACAGTGGGTCACGCCCATGTAGAACACATTTCAAAAAAAATTTTCATGATTTTGAGCCTTTCCGGAGCCCCTTAATGTCCCCACCCTGCGATGGTATCTCCATCACATCATGCGGGGAGTTAGTTCAGTGGTGTAATGTATGGTGACTATGATCAGTGCTATACTGGCAAAGTTGTACGGCTAAAGAATAGGGCAGGCTTCCCTTCCACTGTAAGTGACTGGGGCGCTGGGCAATTTCCGTCAAACACCTGCACGGGGATGATGGGTACAGCTCGGCCATTTGCGTGGGCGGGTGGGTGAATGTGCAAGGCGCCTCGCTACACAACGTCGCCCCAGCCCAGAGGAAGCCCCTTTTGACGCAGCAGCGCCGCCCGCATTGTGTGGGCTGGCTACTGGCTGCTGGCTACTGGCGGCGAGATGAAAGACCTCGCGCTGTGTCCCTCCATTGTTTAAAGCCGCAGCCGCCACTGGCGACCCGCAAATTCCTGCCCTGCGTGTGAACGCAACAGCCCGCTGTGTTTGTCTATTTATCGGCTGTTCTCTGTGTACTGCCGACACGCAACGTTCCGCCAGGGCAGATTAACTCTGCTGTAGAAACGTTGGAAGAAAGCAAGCAGCATATTAAGGAATAGACTGCGGGAAGACCGAAGAGAAATGAAGCGTCTTAGATGTAGTACTACAAAAAGAAGTTGCAATCGAATGAACAAATAAGAAATGAGGAGTCGGCGAGGAAAGAGATTTCTGAAAAGGTGGGCGAGTTTGATGGATTAACAAGGGGAGGCCGCCAATTGTGAAATTCAGATTCGATTCATACTGCGCATAATAAAAGCTCATGGCCAGAGGTGTAATGTGGCAAAGCACCAAGATGCACTTCTCAGCCGTTGCCGAGAAAATCGACAGTTAAAAGAAACCGTTGCGGTGAAATACTCTCTACGATTACTAATTTTCTACAGCGTGGTGGTGCAACGGTAAGCGCTCGGGTTAGTAATTCGTAGGTCGCCGGATCGAATCTCGCTCCATGCAACTTTTTTTTTTAGTATTTGTTTTTTGTAATTCATATATATATAATTCCCGGCAATCAGTTGCAACAATTATGCATATAATAAGTTGTTGAAAGTCGTTTGTCGTGGAAAAACTGGCGACTTCGAACATCATTATGTTTTCCGCAAACAAAGTTGTATCTCACAAATGTTATTAATTGTCTTCATAATGTTAAGCAAGTATAGTTAACGGAAGACGTAGAAACGAATACGTATAGCGTAAGTCAAACGTTCGAATTAGAATAGAGACCCCACGAACACAAACTTGCTGTGGCAGATATGAAATATAAACTCCGTTACTCGCTCGTTACACTTGAAGGACAGATGTTGAATGGGCCGAAACGAGCCGCCCCGTAACAGCGTAGTTGCCTGCTAACTTCGAAAGAAGGTAGATGCGGTCCCTAGTGCAATTTATAACATCGTCGAAAATCAGTGCGGACGGGACAACTTTGGTACACCCTGTTAAACAAACGGAAAAATGGAGGCGGTACAATTGGAGAGCGATCCGCCTTCACCAACATGCATAAGCAATTCATTAATAGTTTTTATATATATATATATATATATATATATATATATATATATATATATATTTGAATTGCAAAAAACTAATAATAAAAAAATATTGCATGGCGCGAGATTCGATCCGGCGACCTTCGGATTACGAACCCCAGCGCTTACCGCTGTGCTATGACGCTGTGTAAAATCATTAATCGTAGAGAATATTTCACCGCAACGGTTTCTTTTAACTGTCGATTTTCTCGACAACGGCTGAAAAGTGCATCTTGGTGCTTTGCCACAGTACACCTCTGGCCATGAGCTTTTATTATGCGCAGTATGAATCGAATCTGAATTTCACAATTGGCGGCCTCCCCTTGTAAGTAAAGAAGGAATATGGAGAGAACACACAACGGCGAGGATGCACAAGACAAAAGGGTTTTCTGTTGTAGGCGATGCTTGTGGTGTACGACTTTGTACACAGCGTAAGGAAAGGTTGGCTACAGATTGTTGTGGCAACTGTCATCGTAGGATGCTGTACAGGAGCAGATACGATTAGAGAACAAGTTAAAGTAATAAACAGTAGATTTATTTAACTTGTATTTCTCCAAGCAAACGATGTCACATTACAAAGAATGCAGCAAGAAACAGGAGTCCAGCTATCACAGTGAATGCAATGAAACACGACTGATGGCATGGGTGCCGTAACTAGGCGGCACTTGCTTAGCATGCGGAGCTCCGAAGGCGTGGCTCAGCGGGCGCGCACCATTGGGTCCGCCATTTGCCGTGTGACCGCTGTCTGCGTTTAACGGACATTTGTAATTCCGTCGCCAGCTGTGATACTCTGGTAGGGTAATATCAACACATGACCCCCCCCCCCCCAAAAAAAAAAAAAAAAAATCACATCACCGTCGTCGTGTAGTGTTGGTGAGTGATGGCAGGGAGAGATATGGATGCAAGTGGCAATGAGGAGACAGGAGCCGAAACTAGGGCTGACGCTGAGCTCCTGCCCACACCCCGACATAAGTCCTGAGCCTGCGCAGGATGCGAGCCGAAAAGCTGGGTTGAGGGTGCAAACCCACATCCAGAGGCGGAGCAGCAAATGAAGACATAACCGTCTGGATGACTGCAAAGGGACCCGACGTGTCACATGGGGCAGCCACTGGGAACAGGGGCACATCACTCGACGACGGTGGCAACAACTGTGAAAGGGCATAGAATTCCATTGCCTCCGAAACCAGTGCCGACAACGTAGGACCTGCAGAAGCAGGATGCACCGAGGACTGCCGTGTCCAGCCAGGCACGGAATCTGAAAACGCAAAATCTGTGGTAGGATCACAGAATTTGAGTCTGGTGGCGTCACAGCAATCCTCCTGGTCCCTGTAGGAGACACATACAATGTCGGATACATCCCACAATGGTGCCTTGCTCCCAGTGTATCCATCTGCCATATAATCAGTAAAAGACTGTATTTTTAGGTTGATACTTTGCCTGTCTGGTGGGAGTGTGTGCAGCAACTGAAGTAAGGTGTGACGGCGCCATTCCCGTAACAACTCTGTTGGCGATGGTCCTTTGCATGGCTGGGAGCAATAGGAAGACAAGAAGAGCAACAGAGATTGATCCCAAGTGTGGGAGCCATAAAGTTTGTCCATCTGTTGAGTAAATTTCTGTGCAAAGCATTCAGCTTCGCCGTTGGGTTGTGGATGGAATTGTGCACTCGTGACGTGATTGATGCCGGAAACAGTGTAAAACTGTTAAAACTCGGCGGCAACAAATTGAGGACTGTTATCAGTCACAATCACTTCAAGTAAATCATCTAAGCAAAAGATCGATGACAAGGGTTAGATTGTGAAACAAGACATGGTAGAGTGCATAGGAACCATAAAGGGAATTTTGCAGAAAGCGTCAACGACAATGCGCGAACGTGTATTCCAGTAAGGACTTGTGAAATCCAAATGTAAACATTGCCAATGTGCGTGACGTTTGGACCAATCAATGGACTGCTAGGGTGGGGCTGACTGATGTTCAGAGGCTTGACACTGAAAAGTCAACTGTTTAGTTTGTGCATCCAAACTGCGCCAACTGCAATTATGTTGAGCCGACTGCTTGGTGTGAACGACGCCTAGTGAACTTAACCGTAGCCAACGAACCACGTCAGCCTGGAGAGCTTGGAGAATCGCAACACGTGACTGGTCATTACCGGTGCAAAGCAAGATGACGCCTTGGCGAGCTGTAAGTGAACGTTCACGGGCAAAATATTGGTGAACCACAGAGCGGCAAATCTCTCTGGCTGAACGCAGCCAACCAGTGATGATGTTGTACAACAGAATCTGCAAACGAGGATCGGCTGCTGTGGACTGGGCAATTTTCCATGGATTAAACGGAAAGCTGCACGAAACATCTGTGTCTTGTGCTTCAGTGTGGCATGCTTAGAAGTGGGCCAATACAGAACCTCATATTGAAAATATGAGAAAAGGAGAACTCACTGTTGCAGCTTCTGCGCTGTGCAAGTTGGGACTGACTGAGAAGTGCTAAACAAAGACTGTGGGGATTTATGGTCAGTCAACAAGTAAAATTTTCTGCCAAAAAGCTACTGGTGAAACTTAGTGACACCATAGACAATGGCAAGAGCCTCCTTTTCAATTTGCGAGTAATTGGATTGAACTTTGCTCAACAACTTCGAAGCAAAGGCAATCGGCCTGACAAGAGCACCCAATTTATGCAACAGAACTGCACCGATCCCATAAGAGGAAGCATCTGCAGCCAAGACCACAGGTTTGGCTGGATCAAAACGAGCAAGGCATCAAAAATGGTTCAAATGGCTCTGAGCACTATGGGACTTAACTTCTTTGGTCATCAGTCCCATAGAACTTAGAACTACTTAAACCTAACTAACCTAAGGACATCACCCACATCCATGCCCGAGGCAGGGTTCGAACCTGCGACCGTAGCGGTCGCGCGGTTCCAGACTGTAGCGCCTAGAACCGCATGCCCACTGCGGCCGGCAGCAAGGCATCGATCAGTGATCACAGCATCTTTGAACTTTTTGAAAGCAGACTGACACTCTTGCAACGAAACAAAAGGAACTTTCTTCCCGACCAAGTGATGAAAGGGAACCACGATTTGAGCAGCGTTAGGAATACATTGGATTTAATACGTCAGCTTTCCCGCACATTACGTGGGGGTGGAAGGTCACGGATAGCAAGCAAGTGTCATTTTAATGGGTGAACATCCTGTGTATTAATGACATGTCCTGAGTACTCACGTTCCCTCTTTCACACCACATCAGACAACACAGGAAAGAGAGTACAAAGATTGCACTGTGTTCATTAAGAGTGCGACCTGAGACGACAATGTCATCTAATAAGTCAAACAAAAAGGAACTTTTGCAGTCAGCTGCTCTAGAAAACGCTGAATATGGAGGGTGCAAAAGCACTGCCAAACAGCAATCGCAAAAATTTGAAGAGACCCAAAAGAGTGTTAACGATATAGACCTCTTGTGACTGCTCATCCAGAGGGATGTGCAAGTAAGTGTTGCATAAATAAATTTTGGAAAAGTAACGACCGGCATCCAGTCCAGCCATCAATTCTTCCGGACATGGCAAGGGATAACTGTCAATGATTGTTTGAGGATTCAGAGTTTCGTTAAAGTCAGAGCACAACCGGAGTCTGCCGGATAGCTTCTTTACAGTAACAAGAGGGGACGCCCACTGACGCAGTAATGGGTGCTACAGCACCACTGTTCTGCAAAGTAGTAAGTTCCTGTGTCACCGGTTCTCGAAGAGCATGAGAAACAGGACGAGCTCTAACAAAACTTAGCTGTTCATTGTCCCTCAGAAAACAAATTCTGAAATTCTACATATAACTTAGCAACAATCTTCCGAGGATCAAATGAAGAAGCAGAAAGGACATTATCCTGAATGCTTAATCCAAACAAATCAGAAGGGTGTCGATTTGGTGCTGCGAATACATAGAAAAAAAGATCCTTTATCATTTAGCTACAATATAGCATGTCAGCAACTGGAAGCAGTTAATGCCATAAATTATGTGGGAGTAGGCATTAGGAGTGATCTAAAATGGAATGACCATATAAAATTTATCGTCGGTAAAGCAGATGACAGACTGAGATTCATTGGAAGAATCCTAAGGAAATGCAGTCCGAAAACAAAGGAAGTAGTTTACAGTACACTTGTTCGCCCACTGCTTGAATACTGCTCACCGGTGTGGGATCCATACCAGATAGGGTTGATAGAAGAGATAGAGAAGATCCAACGGAGAGCAGCGCGCTTCGTTACAGGATCATTTAGTAATCGCGAAAGCGTTACGGAGATGATAGATAAACTCCAGTGGAAGACTCTGCAAGAGAGACGTTCAGTAGCTCGGTACGGGCTTTTGTTGAAGTTTCGAGAACATACCTTCACCGAGGAATCAAGCAGTATATTGCTCCCTCCTAAGGATATCTCACGAAGAGACCATGAGGAGAAAATCAGAGCCCACACAGAGGCATGCCGACAATCTTTCTTTCCACGAACAATACGAGACTGGAATAGAAGGGAGAACCGATAGAGGTACTCAAGGTACCCTCCGCCACACACCGTCAGGTGGCTTGCGGAGTATAGACGTAGGTGTAGATCAATAATATTAGCATTTTCTCGGGAGGAGAGCACAGTAAATGTGACTGTCTATGTCAAATTTCGGGAAGTTGTAGGAAGGCTGCAAGTGCCTAAGACAGGAATGTTTTAGTCGTTATACGATGCCAGTGTATGGCGCTGTTTGCGCAACTTAGGTTTTCGAAGCAGTTCGCAAGTGCTACGATTGAGCAAAGTCACTGAAGCTCCAGTCTCAAGTTGCAAACGAACTGACCGTCCAGCAATAGTAAGAGACTCATGTTGCACTGCAGATGAGTTGGGAGCCTTTCCTGAACGGCTGTTACACTGTTGTCTGTTACACTGTTTTGCACTGACGACACAGTGGGGCTTTGAATACGCACTACACACTGTTCGTGACCTAGGCTTACGTGGAGGAGGAGCAGGAGGGAGCGCCTTACGCTTCTGCCACCACACAGACTGTACAGGTCACCGTTTACCGCAAAAAAAAGAGCAAGTCGCTTCACGCGAGGGTCAGGGTCGGCGATTACGGCGAGGGCACGGCTTCACACCTCGTGCCGGACGCGACACGTATTGAGGTGACCGCTGCGGCTGTCGTTGCAGTGGCTGCCTACAGAACAAACAGGCGCTTCCTGATAACTGTCGGCTGCACTTTCCCAGTAATCGTGATAGACTAGTATCTGCTGAACGCCTTGCAAGAAGGTTCAAATGGCTCTGAGCACTATGCGACTTAGCTGCTGAGGTCTAGAACTTAGAACTACTTAAACCTACCTAACCTAAGGACATCACACGCATCCATGCCCGAGGTAGGATTCGAACCTGCGACCGTAGCGGTTCGCGGTTCCAGACTGTAGCGCCTAGAACCGTTCGGCTACTCCGGCCGGCTTGCAAGAAGGATTTCGGGTGTTTAAGAATCTGTTCCCGAATTCCGGAGTCAACTGCATTGTGCTTGATGGCATCACGAACCATTGTATCATTCTAATATTTACTACAGTCACATCTGAACGTGCACTGCCTAGTAAGGCCGTGCAATACATATAAAACTGTGTAATCGCCTTTAACAGTTCCTGATAGCCTAATAGCTCAGGATGGGACGTGGGAAATGATTCGGAGCAAAACGATAAACACTTACTCCCGCCACATCCAAGAAATAAGAATGTTTGTCAGTACCTGTACGTGATGTGGTGCGATGTGTGTGACGAACTCTGCGAGGTTCTGTGTCGACTCTTCCCTCGTCTCGTCAAACTCGCTGAACGGCGGCTCATACGCAGGCGGTGCAGGCAGTGGCGCTGCCATTGCGTCCGACGTCTTATGTGAAGTCATCTGCGCCATCATGAAGCCATTCACCTCGTCAAGTAGTTGCACCTTTTTTGACTCTGAAACTGAAGAAACTGAATTAGATCAATTACAGGTGGCTATTGCGACTTAGTAGCCATTATAATTAAGCAATGCGCAAAGACTAACAGCGAAGAGTTACGATTAACAAGATAATGTTATACAGAGAAAGCAAAAAGGTGTTGCAGATACAGCAGCCTCAGAACCTAGAACATTAAGAGCACAAGTAAGGCAAACACTTGGTACTCAGAACAATGGATAACAGCAAAAACCAACCAAAAAGACGAGAGAGCGCGAACAAAGCAACCAGACGTGACTGCTACACGGGGGCTTGATAATTCGTCGCCTGAGATTGTGTGTGACTTGGTACACAACGGTAAGGAGAGGGGGGCTACAGAGCGGTGCGACAACTGTCGTCATAGGAAAGCTGGACAGGGGCAGGAACGATTAGCGAACAAGTTGACAGAACAAACAGAAGATTTATTTAACTTGTATTTCTCGAAGCAAGTGAAGACTCTTTACAGAGAGTGCAGCAAGAAACAGAGTCCAGCTATCACAATGTCAACGAGGAAGCAGCTCACTATATTCAAGCACGATCGATGATGTCGACTCCGCGACTACATGCCGTCTGCGTAACATCCCATGTCGAAGTGGCTCCGAGTGCCAGTGGACTGTGTCGCTGTCACTGGCCGTCTTGTATCGCAGTCCAGAGTCACTGGAGGTGCGGCTCGGTGGCGTGCTCCATTGGGTCTGCCAGATACCGCTTGACCGCTATCGGCATTGAACGGAAACTTGCAAGTCTGTTGCCAACTGTGATATACCAGTAGGGTGGTATCTACAAGTGATACCACAGTGTTAACATACAAAAATGCAAACCTTGACAGCAGGAATGATTCAAGAACCCAGTTTTGGAGCACAGCTTGTAAGGTGGCAGAATAAATGGTCAGATTCGCACCTTACATGAGACCTTTATACGTCGCAACGAGTGGTCAGATTCGCACCTTACTTGAGACGTTTATACATCGCAACGAGAAAGTGAAGATACCTAAAGTAATTCGGCGGTTATGAGAACATTTGCCTATCAGTATGGAATGCAAAAAGGTATGACAGCCAATCGACGGTAATTAACACACCGTTTCTACATAATGCATGCCTTTGAGTGGAAGGTGGAAGAGGCAAAGCGAGTCGCTTTTAGTTTTGAAAAGCCAGCCGTACAACAATGTAGCAAAGGTGCGCTCCGGGGGTTACAACAGAAACCACTTAAAGGGGGTGGCAGGAGGAAGGTTAGTGATCCCAGGCCAGGTGATTCGGGCCGGAAGACTGTGTGTAGCAGCACATCTGCACAAGGGACAGAGAAAAAGCTTTAGAAAGCTGCATTTCGGAATTCCAACGGGATACGAACAAGAGCCAGTAACGCATTTCATCCAGCGAGTGCAACACATGGAAAGGTTAATGTACTTTAGGTGTCTACAATGGGCACGAAACGTCCGATTGGTGGAAACACACTAGGAAGGAGAAACATACTGAAGTTTCGACACAGTTTGATAGAAGGGACATGCGATTTGGTAGTGAGAGTTTCTACAAAATAAGAGGAACGCTGCTGTTGGTTGAAAAGGGTCGTGACGTGAGAAACGAATGAACCCAAGTGGGGGGAGGCAGTTATGCCATGAGTAGGACAACAGAGACATTTTCGGGGACTCTTCTCTGACCTGGCATCAAGAGCAGAACAGAGCAGTTAACGCTCCGTATAATGCAGAGAAGAAATTTGTGTGGACACTGCTTTCACAGCAGCTGCACTCCAGCTAGAAATTAGCTGTAGCAATGTTTAGACCCAATGTGGAGAAACGAACCAGCCAAATTAGTTAATTGTTCTTGCGAGAACTGAGAGGGCACTATAATATGCATGCTGCTCCAACCATGCACGTGTATATCGCCGCATACTAAGACTAGGGATGAGTACATGTTTTCTCGCATAACGAGAAACATAGGGAAAGTTTCTGCTGGAAAGTTCAGCAAAGGCCAGATTAGTTTTATAGGAATTTCAGCGGGAGAGGGTAGCCTTGCAGACAGCAGCACATCGCAGCTTAAGGTAAATACCGCGTGAGAGGCGCAAACTTTGTTGGTTCACCAGCTTGCATCCACTGTAAGCTCGAGCGGCCTTGGGTAATCTTACGCTCAAATTTGTCACATAACTAACCATCCACCGTAGACTTGATTGTCATCCTAAATAGTACCGAACTTTGAACCGGAATCGGACGATTTTCGTAGTACTGACCAACATCATAATGTATGCGTAGGAGCAATTTTGTAAAGAAACTTCCAATTAAACTTTCATTATATTGTGCTTAGGATTAATGTTCTTTCAAAGAATTAATATTTAAGATTGTTGTGTATAAGATTATATCAATTTTTTTGATGTTGGGAGATGCGTTATCCATTGCGCTGTTTTATGTTGTCGAGTTGAAAACTGTGTAAAAGCGTGTATTTTTGGGATAAAAATCGCGACATTAAACTTGTCATTTCACCTTACATAGTTGTTCTCAATTCTAGAATAAGCAAAACCATACCTTACAAGCTCTGTGTTGGTTTTGCGAACAGTGGGGAAGCTTGAAGTAAAACGATTAGAGGCCTTTGAAATGTGGTGTTAGAGCAGAGTGTTGAACACCAGACGGCGTGATGGAGTGAGGAATGAAGATACCCCGCAGCCGTTCCGTGCAACGAAATGTCTAGTGAAGATCATGATGAGGTGGTGATCCGGAGTTGTAGGGCATGCATGAAGATACGACTCATTAGTGAATTCTGTAATTCAAGGGGTGGCGAGGTGAAAACATCATTGGGGTAGTACTGGATACGAGTATACAAGGCTGCGATGCAGCATGTAAGCCGAAATGAAGAGGCAAGCAGCCGAAATGCAGAGGTGTGTCAAGACAACGTCAGGGTTAGTGGTTGAAACAAACAAAAATAAGAGGGAAATTAAGCTGTCTCAAACTCTAATTCGAGGGTGATATCCTCGCTACTTCCCGATAATTCTAAGATAACGGTAGGGATTTATTTTTGTAAACAAAATAAAAAAATAAAAGATTTCTCTTCACTCTTTCTTTTAATGATTACTTCGCAAGAGTGATAGGCGAAAACGATATTTAGACAGCTCTTTCAGTACTTCAGTCCCCATTCTCCGTCACAGTGACACTAAAATTCTTGATATCTGATAATACAATGTTTCATGGAATGTACTTGCTACATTTAAGGAAGGAGAAAGACGTTCTGATTCCTCTATCGCCAAAATTATCATCATCAGTATTAGGGGAAGCATTTAGACCTCTGAAGTGGGAAAACAGAGAAGAAATACATGTTATAGGTACCGAACTCAACCACAATCATTTTAATAAAGACTTAGGCCTACTGCTGCTTCCCTGTTAACACAGATACACTTCAACAGTGAATGGGAGGAGTTCATAGAGGAAGTTTGAAAGTGTGCCTTCATATGAATTATAAGTAACTAGTGACACGTCTCAGCTTTGCACTGTCAGCATGAAGTACCTAGGGCCGGACGACTTGTTTATGATGTGTAGTGATACAATCATTCCTTGTGAGTCACTCTTTGTTAGTGAAAACCGTATGAAAATCCTAACAGCAGACAGCCGTTTCTCAGATGAGAACGTGTAACAATAAGCAAAAAAACTTACAATTCGTTTTTAGTTTTAGACTCCCTGACGTTGAATACGAGTAGATGTATTCCATCACTTCGGAAGTCCGTGGATACCACGATGAAAGAATTCTTTTGGTCGTTCGTGTAGCCAGTCGTGCACCGCGATTTTCATCTCTTCGCCACTTCTGAAATACCTGACTCCAAATGACTCTGAGCACTATGGGACTTAACATCTGAAGTCATCAGTCCCCTAGAACTTAGAACTACTTAAAACTAACTAACCTAAGGACATCACACACATCCATGCCCGAGGCAGGATTCGAACCTGCGACCGTAGTGGTCGTGCGGTTCCAGACTGAAGCGCCCAGAACAGCTCGGCCACCGCGGCCGGCTACCTGACTCCCATTGCTTCTTTGAGTGCACCGAACAGGTGAAAGTCACTAAGAGCGACGTCTAGCGAATAAGGAGGATCTACCGACATTCAAATTTAATTTTCTAAATATTCTCCCCTGTCTTACGGATTGTATGCAGTCAGCCGATGCCATTCTGTAGCAGTACTCCTGAAGTCGTTGTCGTTTACTCCTAATTGAAGGACGAAGTTGATTTTACAGTATGTTTGAATAAAAAGTACTAGGTTTTTCCAACAGACGATTGAGTGCGAAATTTTTTGGGTTTCGGCGATGATTTGTGACGCCGTGCCTTGTTTGACTATTTCTGGTCGACAATAGTGGACGCAATTCTCATCGCCTGTAACAATTTTCCCAATTTTCACTTTCGACGCAGAAACGATTCAAAAGTTCTTCACTGACGTCAACACAACGATGTTTCAATTCGGCAGTCAACTGACGTGGCATCCACCTAACAGACACCTTATTGGAGTACACTGTGAACAATATTCTGCGCCGAACCAATACTAATCTTCACACTTGTGGCTACTTCGTTCAGAGTTAAGTGTCCTTTACAAGCTCCGCTAGTGACGCTATGTCCTCGTCCGTCACGACGTGGTGAGCCTGCCCCGACTTCGGGCGTCCTCGACAGAAGTTACACCGCTTCTAAACTTCCTACACCATCCGTACACTTGCTGCAATGACAAACATGAGTCACCGTACTGCGCTGTCATTCCGCGATGAATTTGAATTGGTTTGAAACTTTGTCTACCCAAAAAACGCAACACAAATCGCTGCTCAATCGCGGTGCATGTTGATAGTGGGGCTGCCATCTTGTTGTGGACGGTGCTGCTGCCTTCTCCGGCGTTGTAGCGTCACTATCGGTCACTTTCTGAATCTCAAGGAACACTACTGCCACCTACCAACTCCAACTCACAACTTTTCGAAATTTTATGGGACTTTTAAGGTGCCATTTGAATCACATTGTAGATGTGTAACCTAAATACCAAAAACAAAATAGTATTAGTCATCCATCCACTTGTAAACTACACCTCGATCAAAATAACATAGTGGTTGACAGTTGAAGATGGCAGCGGACTATGTTGATGGTTCACGTACACGATATAACTGAGGCACCAACAGATAGTTTTCTTTCTGGAAACACTCGCACGCTGTATGTTGACGTGCTATACTAGGTTTGTTTACATTTTTCCGATCTCTTTCGCTACTAGTTTAGGAAAGTATGTCGTGCAAAATAAACACGCCGCACGGAGAAGTAATGCAAACAATGAAGAACAATACATTCATTACACAGCCGGCGGCAAGCGTCATCTGCAACTGACAATGGCAACTGGCGCCTGAGATACCAGAGCGATATAACAACGGTTAACAGAATACAAGGCGTGACCATGCGCATTCTCTGCTACGGTAGCTGTATCTAAACATCTAGCTGTGAGTCAATTTGTTATTTTGACCCAGAAATAGTGGGCAAACTTTTATATTTAACGCAGCGTCTGATGTACAGGAAATGAACGTGGAAAACAGTCCAGAAGTCGTTTTCGTAAACTAACAATGAAACAATGAACGGTGTTTCCGAAATAAACCGTCCAAAATGGTCCAAATGGCTCTAAGCACTATGGGACTTAACATCTGAGGTCATCAGTCCCGTAGACTTAGAACTACTTAAACCTAACTAACCTACGGACATCACACACATTCATGCCCGAGGCAGGATTCGAACCTGCGACGTAGCGGTCGCGCGGTTCCAGACTGAAGAGCCTAGAACCGCTCGGCCACATCGACCGGCCAAATAAACCGTCTAAAACGCTTTAAAACTTTACAGTCAGTGCGTGTTGCCAGTTTCGACTTATGGATTAGAGAGAAACACAAATACACGTTGAATGTAAAGAAGAAAGCGAGATGGAGTGCGCACAGGGTTGCCAGGTCGCAACAAAATCTCGACACGGTGTTGTATTTAGCCGGGCACTTAGCGCCGAAAGCCGGACTGTCTGTTTTAAATAGAAATTTTTAACTGGCTATTTTCTTCAGTAATAATCAGTAGCAGTCAGTTTCTTACGAGATCAACCTTAAACGTGATTAAACTAAAAAAAAAAAACGTAAACAGCCCTCCTAAGTGGCTCAGTCTTCTTTATTGCTCAGTCTTGTTCCTAAGATAGACATACGCCGAAAGAAACTAGAAGTTCTTTATTAAACAAAAGAGATAATTATCTATTCTTCTGGGGCAGAAACGAAAAGATATTCAGTAACTTTGGTCATTTCAATTATATTTATGAAAAAGTAAGCATAATCCGTAGTCAACTATTAATATTTCTGATAACCCACTTTAATCAAGAACGTTATTTTTCTTGATAATCATTCGTGGATCTCTTGATAGGATAATTTTAAATAACACGTTAACATAATTCCTGTAATCATGTTAGTTTGCACTTTATTGCGTTCGTTTGTACACTGGGCACTTATAAAAGAGAACACCACTTCGACACTGGCATTATGGCCTGTAATTGCAAAGCAGTATTCTGCTAGTTTCAATACTTTCGAATAAAATTCTTCAACATGATATTGTGATCTGAGATAAGCAGTCCACTTTTCAGGCAGAGTCGGCTTTTCTTCGATCAATATCGTGAAATTTGCCACTGATCAAAGAGTTTAGTGTCATCCTACTTTGTTTTCTCTAGAGTGGCTTTGGTTGGTGTATCTGTGTACCCTTCATCTCCTTTCTCCTCCTTATCCTTATTCGTCGGATTTACGTCATTAGCTTGGAACGGCCTTAGTTGTGTGTTCTCATTCATCGGTAAGAAGCCTAAAACCAGCCGGACAGGTTGCACTTGTACATACTGGACCGCACACGACCCTAAAAAGTGGGATACTTGGCAACCCTAGGAGGGCAGGACATGCGGTCATGTGAATGTATGGATAGAGCTGTTCCCCAATGCATTCCGAAAGGAAGAGATGTGCTATGTACACTGGACAAGCAAACCTTATGACCGCTGCCTATGTTGGATGTCTACTGGTGGCGTTGCGGGCATATGACGCGGTTAAAAGTATGTAAGCGGAACAGATACGGACGGAGGATCACCCTAGAGAAGGTAAGGGCTGTAAACGGGGAAATCCATTGCGGTAGACGACTTTGGCAAAGGGTAGCTTATTATTATTATTCAGAGCCTGTGAACAAGCATATCGAAAACGGCGAAGCTGGTCAAATGTCGTGAGCATCTACGGAAAGACCGAGTGCGGTGGCGCAGTGGTTAGCACACTGGAGTCGCATTCGGGAGGACGACGGTTCAATCCCACGTCCGGCCATCCTGATTTGGATCAGGGTTTTCCGTGATTTCCCTAAATCGCTGCAGCAAATGCCGTGATGGTTCCTTTGAAACGGCACGGCCGATTTCCTTCCCCGTCCTTCCCTAATCCGATGAGACCGATGACCTCGCCGTTTGGTCTCTTCCCCCAAACAATCCAATCCATTCTACGGAAAGAGGTAGGACAGTGCAACTACCGCTAGGCGCTAAGTGGTTGGACGTCCACATCTCTTCACAGAACGTGTTGTTCGGAGGCATGTCTGCTCTGTAAAGTATGGCAGATGGTGATCTGCGGCCTCTCTGCCGAAAGAGCACAAAGCTGGTGCACGCACAAGTGTTTCGGAGCACACCGTTCATCGTACATTGTTGAACATGGAGTTCCGCGGCAGACGACCCCAACGTGTTCACATGTTGACCCAAAGACATCGTCAACTATGACTGCAGTGGGCACGGGCCACTAGGTAAAACGGTGTCGTCGAGGTGAAGGGCGGCTTGAAACGTGCAGCGCGCCACGTACGAAGGCTGATAAGAACAATAATATGGTACGGGAGACATTTTTCTGCGCTTTGGTACCTGTGGTAGTAATCGAAGACATGCTGACAGCTATGAAGCACATGCACCCATTCATGTTCATATGTGTGTGAATTTCTAAGGGACCCAACTGCTGAGGTCATCAGTCCCTAAGCTTACACACTACTTAAAGTAACTTATGTTAAGAACTACACACACACACACACACACACCCATGCCCGATGGAGAACTCGAACCTCCGGCGGGAGGGGCAGCGCAATCCATGGCGTGGCGCCCTAAACCGCGGGACATTCATGCTTGATGTCTTTCAAAAAAAAATGTATGTGAAATCTTATGGGACTTAACTGCTAAGGTCATCAGTTCCTAAGCTTACACACTACTTAAAGTAACTTATGTTAAGAACAACACACACACACACACACCACGCCCGAGGGAGGACTCGAACCTCCGCCGGGACCAGCCGCACAGTCCATGACTGCAGCGCCTGAGACCTCTCGGCTAATCCCGCGCGGCTGATGTCTTTCCCGACGGCGAATGTCATCTGCCAGCTGTATAACTGTCCGTGTCTCGGAGCCAGAACCGTGTTACAGTGGTTTGAGCAGCATTATAGTGAACTCACGTAGGTGTCTCGGCGACCAAACTCGCCTGATGTAAACCCTACGGAACCGATCTGGGTCACTATTGGGCGCCATCACCGAGTACTCAAATCAGCGGCCTGCTATTTACCCAAATTAATGACCTGCATGTAGACATATAATGCCACATAGCTCCACAATTCTACCAACAAACTGTCGGATGCCTGATACGCAGAATCAGTGATGTATTTCGTTCCAAAGAATGAAAATGGCTCTGAGCACTATGGGACGTAACATCTGAGGTCATCAGTCCCCTGGACTTAGAACTACTTAAACCTAACTAACCTAAGGACATCACACACATCCATGCCCGAGGCAGGATTCGAACCTGCGACCGTAGCACCAGCGCGGTTCCGGACTGAAGCGCCTACAACCGCTCGGCCACAACGGCCGGCCCAAAGAAGGACAAACAAGCTATTAAGCAGATGGTCATCATAATGTTTTGTCTCATCAGTGTATGACTCAAAATCGTAATGAAAGCAGAAATCTAGAGGCGGCTTTATCCAGCCATAGATTTCAGATCGATGGCGATAGTGACGTGATTGTCAATTTTTTTGTCTCCATCTAAGTGAAGAGACTGATTTCAGGGAAGTACTTTCGCTCTTATTGTATGTGAATCACAACTGGTCGGTTGTGAGCAGTTCGCCCGGACAGAAAACTGTAAACTATAGGCATAACACGGCTGCCAAGTTTTGACTACAGGTGAGGAGAACTTTGCTGAAAGAAGAAACTACATTAAGGCGCGAGTTGCGGGCGGAAAACCCTCTGATTAATTTACGTTTCCTTTTTTAATTATCTGCCGCTGGAAAGAGTGAACGCCGCGACGCTGTAAATAGGTTTGCACGCACAGTGGCTGTAAATTAATCTCACGAGAAAGCTTGTAGCTGGCCCCGCGGTCCCCGAAGTTGTAGGGGGCGGGGAGTGGGGGGGGGGGGGGGGAGGGGGAGATGTGGATGGGGAAACCGCCAGTCTTCATCAGGTGGGTGGGTGGGGCGGCAGGCGGTGGGGTCACCTCGTCGCGCGGTGCGTCACTGGAGTACGTAAATACTTTAAACCGGAGCTTCGCGGACAGACTTCGCGAGTCCCGGGCGACGCTGGATACAGAGCTACTTCCGGCTGCAGCACGGGTTTTGAACAGAAGTTGGCCTCACTGCTCTTGAACTAAAACGTTAGTGCTCTAGAAGTAGACAATAAAGTCCAGAAATATCCACGCGATGGACGTGACCTCGCGACACGTCGAAAATACTGTTAAGCCGTCATGACAACGAGCCTGCGACGGCATCGGTCGCCGGTGGCTGTTGTCATCTACATCTGCCATGACAAACTCACAGACGTCAGGAAAAAGTTTACCTCAGATTGCTATAAAATATTCTTCTCTGTATTATAGTACGATCGGTTTAGAAACTTCTAGCCCCATTATCAGATGTACCTAATACCTATGCATCGAAGCCGGTCGATGTGGCCGAGCTAGGCGCTCCAGTCTGGAACCGCGCGACCGCTACGGTCGCAGGTTCGAATCCTGCCTCGGGCATGGATGTGTGTGATGTCCTTAGGTTAGTTATGTTTAAGTAGTTCTAAGTTCTAGGGGACTGATGACTTCAGATGTTAAGTCCCATAGTGTTCAGAGCCATTTGAACCTATGCATTGAAACGTGGACAGACAGCAATACTCACGAAATGACAGCATCAATGGCTGTGTGATATAGTCAGGTCATCTGGTGACCGTTTTCTAAGTACGTCAAACCGTTGATGACACTATTTATGTGAGGCAAGGCTGAATTAAACAATAAGAGAATTTTGCTGAATAACTGTACTTGGAAGAAGAACCACGTAGCTGTCTTTTAACTATGTTGTGTCAACTTAGAGAACCGGTATTTCGGGAAAACTCTGCGATAGTTTGTTGCCACCACCGTACAACCTGCCTCACGCAGGTGTCATGAGCATGAAAGACATAAGTGTGCGTTCATATGTAAGTACTATTGTTGTACATTGCCTTTTTAAGATGCAAACATAATAAATCAGTCAACATTTAAATAAAGTCCATAGAGGGCCTAATCATTGCAAGGCAGTTTTCGAGTCTACAGCTTGAAACGTCCTCTTAGAAAAATTATGAATTACTGTGCTGGTAAACTTCCATGTTATTTGATACAGAGACAGCTGAGTAAAACTGAACGTACTCAGATATTTCTCTCTTTACTTATTCTGATCATCAATAAACTGACACACAATATTTTTAGCGCAATGCAGTCTCACTTCCAATAATCCCTACAAAAGAATGGCGCTGACTAACAATAAGCTATACCTTTCATGAATCAATCACCTCACAAAAATCTTCTTTACTCGAACTACTGCAATACAGCGGGCGCCAATACTGCCAGCTAAATAAAAGATTCTAACTACTGAAGGCACTAACTACTGATAGGCATAGTTAGCAAATGGAAGATTTTGATAGACAACAAACAATGTATTTACCTTAATAGTGTTCAAAAGTCATTATATATATATATATATATATATATATATATATATATATATATATATATATATATATATATATATAAAATCAATTCATGACATCCAGTCTTACAAAATTCCTTTTTCTGACAGACACACGTCCAGATCGACCGCTCTCAAAATTCTACCATCTCTCTCTCTCTCCGCATCCACCACTACTGGCGGCTCACCTCCAACTGTGCAACGTACGCGCTGTTCACATCCAACTGCCCAACACTACACTAGCGAATATTCCAACAATGCCAACCAGCCACAGACTGCACACAGCACAGTCAGTGATTTTCATACAGAGCGCTACCTAAAACCTAAACAGTCTACTTACAAGCTTGATTCTGTGATGATGATACAAACTTTCAGGGATGATAGTGTAAGATAAATGTATCAGTCCGATGTAAGAGACTCTAGTCCGGAGACAACTGAGTCGAAAAATACTCAGGTTCCGCCTTAGCCTCACGCAGCTCTCAAACTAAGGACCTCAACTTCCGAACCCTAATCATGACGTAGAGAATTCCCCCTGCATACTCGGCAGTACCCTAAGATAATTTCATCTCTTTTTGGAATATAGTGCGCGTCATTTATGTTGGCGGCCGAGTTTAGGTTCGTTCTGCGCATCTGACGTCACAAAACACAGTCAGTCAATGAACAGAGAACGACGTTGCCAGATCTCGACTGCAGTGCAGAGCACGGACGAGTGTCTTCAGTTTTAGAAATGTTCAGTCATAAATAAAGTAATAGAACAAAAGCAATGACTTGTAGCAGACTTTCTTTTATATAAAGTTTGGAAAAAGCATTCTTTATGCCAATTGCTTCATATTCTATTAATTAATTAAACCAAACAAGCAATAAGACTCCTAATTCAGGTGATAGCAAGGAAAGGTGTTTGTATCAATCTCACGAACAGCTTTTTCACAATAAAGAACAGCGGTAATTGTTTATTTCCTATTGTACTTCGATGAAGCATGAGTAATTCATAGTCATACCAACAGTGTTTGTCAGTATTTTGCTTGACGTGTTAAGAGTCCTCATGGAGTCATATTGCCAGCCGAGCTGCGTTAGCGTAACGGTTAAGATGTTGGGCTACTAATTGGAAGATTATAAGTTCAAACCTTGTGTGGTGCTTAGTATTTTCTTTATTTAAAAATAATATCGAAGTGTCTTACTTCACGAATTTTATTCGTTGGAATGCAATTTTTTGAAATTTCTAGTGCTTTGTCTCTTCATTAACCCTTTCGCTGTTGCAGACACGTGCTCCCCGATTCCGCACTGTGCGCGATTTTGTCATCACTGCACTGCTCGCCTGTGCAGACACATGGTGTTCCCACTGCTTTGACATACTTACTTATCATTCGATTTCACAAAAACTATTTGGCCCAAAAATTTGATTTTTACGCATCTTCTTGACTGATACCTTAATTTTGTTTCGATGTTCAACGCAGTTTTTGTGCAGCATTAAATGTAGTAAACCATTGCACGAAATTTTGAAGAGTTTGCATAGGTAAAAGTCCATAGCGTATACTTTCCGTATGGTCGATTTTAGTTGCCACAATGTTGAGAATGAAATGTGGACAAGATTACTAAATTTCATATAAAATTTACTGTATAACAATATCTCATTTAAGTGCCACATAGGTGTCGTATGTAATATTGAGAAATATTCCGTCTTTCGCGACAGTAATAAAAGCTTTATTTACACCGGGCGCGTTTGGCTTTATTTTAAGCACTTCAATCAGTCAAAAGGAAGTATAGTATCCGCTTATTGCTATTTTTCTGAGAATTTCGAACATCGTGCACCAATTTCAATTTCTAGATCGACAAATCCTTCGAAAATGTCGTGATTTTTTGTTCCTTAATTTCCATATCGATCACATAAAAAAAGGCAGTCGGAATTTGTAGCAGTCAAATAGTGAGTGCAACTTGGTTCTTTTTTTGGATCCTCTGCTCCTTCTGGTATACACAAATGATATCCTGCTCCTGTCATTGAAAGATTCAAATTGTTTAAATTTATTCATTCGTTTTTGTAGTGATGTTCTACCATAAAGCTGATTTCTCCCCAATTCCATTCACTATCTCCTCATACGTTATCTCATCTACCCATCTAATCTTCAACATTCTTCTTCAGCACCAAATTTCAAAATGTTCTTTTCTCTTCTTGTCTGACCGTTTACCAAACACGTTTCGCTACCACATAAGGCTACAGCCAAAATAAGTACTGTTGGAAAATACTTGTTGAAATGTAAATGAAACAATCGTACAAGGGTAGGTATAAAAATACAATAATAAAAATAATAATAATAATAATAATTTTGTTTTGCTAAATGGCCTGGTGCACTACTTTCAATGGGACGCCACTTCGGTGACTTGCGTGTCACCCCAGTTGTGCTGTAGGTGATTTAAAAATAACGAAATTTCTGTAATCTGCGCACTTTCATTCACAAATGAGCTACGGCAACATTTGTTGAAGATGCTCTTCATATTAATATAGTAATTTCCAGAATTCAGAAACCCGTGACAAGCAGAGACGTCTTCAAAAAATATTGTTTTCACAGCTATTTTACCTTATGTACATTCGTTAATGTCCTTTGCCGTTGCAGTATTTCTGTTTCCTCGAAAATACTGCAAAACTTGAATGTCCGAGTAGTACCACAAACAACCTCAACAAAGATTACAGAAAGAAATCAGATACATGAAGGACAGCAACTCGGCCGAACAGTTCAGTGTTTGTGTATAATTTGGAGTTCAATACTGACAAGGGAACCTCCCCATCGCACCCCCCTCAGATTTAGTTATAAGTTGGCACAGTCGATAGGCCTTGAAAAACTGAACACAGGTCAATCGAGAAAACAGGAAGAAGTTGTGTGGAACTATGAAAAAAATAAGCAAAATATACAAACTGAGTAGTCCATAGACAACATCAAGGTTAATCTGAGCTGAAGGGCGCCGTGGTGTCGTGGTTAGCGTGAGCAGCTGCGGAGCAAGAGGTCCGTGGTTGAAGTCCTTCCTCGAGCGAAAAGTTTAATTTTTTATTTTCAGACAATTGTCAAAGTTCAGGCACTCACACATAATCAACTTCGCTCTCCAAAATTCCAGGACATGTTCAGATTTGCTTGGAAATATGCAGGATTTGACGGTCTACACACGGAAAAATTTGAAAACGTTAAAAACAAGTGTTTTGACAGAAAAAACAGGGAAAACTGTGCGACTGTGAAATTGTTGCATTCATTTCTTGCAGTTTATGTGACAAACTCTTATGTTTTCATCGCTTTTTTGGGATTATCACATCCACAAGAAAACCTAAAGCGGGCAAGGTGGAAGAATCTTTTACCCATTCGCCAAGTGTACAAGTTAGGTGGGTCGACAACATATTCCTGTCATGTGACGAACATGCTGTCACCAGTGTCGTATAGAATACATCAGACGTGTTTTCCTGTGGAGGAATCGGTTGACCTATGACCTTGCGATCAAATGTTGTTCGGTTCCCATTGGAGAGCCACGTCCTTTCGTCTACTAATCGCACGGTTTTGCGGTGCGGTCGCAAAACACAGACACTAAACTTATTACAGTGAACAGAGACGTCAATGAACGAACGGACAGATCATAACTTTGCGGAAATAAAGAAAAACTTTTCGCCCGAGAGAAGGCTTGAACCAACGACCTCTCGTTCAGCAGCTGCTCACGCTAACCACGGGAGTGTTGCCTATGTTCGCGTGGACTACTCAGTTTGTATATTTTGCTTATTTTTTCATAGTTCCACACAACTTCTTCCTGTTTTCTCGATTGATCTGTGTTCAGTTTTTCAAGGCCTATCCACTGTGCCAACTTATAACTAAATCTGAGGGGGACGCGATGGGGAGGTTCCCTTGTGAGTTAAAGGCATTTCTGCTCGGCGAAAGCTTGTGGTCTCATGACGAATGTCTTCACAGAAGTTTCTGAATTAATGTGATGCATTGCAATAAAATTCATATTAGCAAAGGAATACATTATCTTTCATAAGGTTAATTCATTTGTCTTGCGTTTAAATATAAAGAGTACATCCTTGACTTGTTTCCACATGACTGAGAACCATCTCCATGGGACCCATAGAATTGTATGTGACTCATGTAAATTAATTTAGTGTAAAGTCTGCTCGGTGTCGTTATTGGCAACTAAATGTAAAAATAAGCAAATAAAATGTATCACTTGTTGTAGCCCTTGATTTATGGAAACTAGTGTATGAACGTGTGAAGTTCTTCAAACGTCATTGCTGAGCTTAATATTATTGTAATCAGTTACGTGTAGTTCTCTTTCATGTTCTGTAAGCTTCTTATTAATGACATGTTTCCTCCAGGGCATTACATATATTCGCAGGCGGTAATGCGTTTTATTAGTTAAGACATTTTGGTAATAGTACCTTGAATATAGCTGATGCGTGTTTGCCCAAGTCTGGTTACAATACGGACTCGATATGAATAACACCATGCAGCTCTGCTTGCAGCACAACATCGTAAAAGCGGATGTGGTTCAACATAGCGATACTGCGTGTCACCTTCCGGTCTTATCTATAGAGTTATCGTTGTAGGAAACGATGATAATCCATTCCGTCACGTTGTTACAGAAGAATGCGATATCAGCTGAAGACACCATCAGGACCTGCTTCTTTAATTATACAATTGACAGACCTTGCCATTTGTGTGTGTGTGTGTGTGTGTGTGTGTGTGTGTGTGTGAGAGAGAGAGAGAGAGAGAGAGAGAGAGAGAGAGAGAGAGAGAGAGATGTCCAACTTCACAATTTAATTTGTGTAATATAAGTACTTTACGTGGATTTGTGGATTTAGGGGCTGCTGAATGGGTGATTCCCAGAGGCCAGCCGGCCGAAGTGGCCGTGCGGTTAAAGGCGCTGCAGTCTGGAACAGCAAGACCGCTACGGTCGCAGGTTCGAATCCTGCCTCGGGCTTGGATGTTTGTGATGTCCTTAGGTTAGTTAGGTTTAACTAGTTCTCAGTTCTAGGGGACTAATGACCTCAGCAGTTGAGTCCCATAGTGCTCAGAGCCATTTGAACCACCCAGAGGCCAAGAATAAAAACAAGAACGGAAGCGTTCACCAAAAAATTCAGTCAATGAATCTTCTCGAGCTGAAGTGTCTTTTCCACAACTTTGTTACCTTTCTTCTTAAACCGCAGTGTGCGTGTAATTAAACACGAGATATTGCTGTAAAACTAATCTGTTAGTCGACTGACAACCAGAGGAGATTGGATCAGTACAATTGTGTACTTGATGTGAATGTGTATACGTGCTCTTCCTGTCTCCAAACTTCAGGAACATACACAATCCTGTGAAACATGATACTGACGGTCACGTCATTGAACAAAAGAAGAGCAGGTTGCCGTCCTGTCGATACGCAGGCACTGAACACCGGTCAGTAGTTCAGACAAGGCATGGTAATGTTGAACGACTCATCTGGGTCGCCTAAACTGACGTACGTTGCAAAGGTACGAGAGGGGAGGTTCGAACTGTGCTCTTTCCGTGAACGAACCCAGTGCCTCAGCCTCTGTTTGTTGGGTAGACCGGAGGACACTCCCACAGTCTCGTTCTCATCTCAGTGGGGTCACCTACATACGCGCATCAGAATTCAGCAAGTACAGAGATAGAGCAGAGACAGCAGTCAAAATGAGCTTACTTTGGCGCTGCAGTAATTTTCTGTTCTAAATTCGTTGCTGTGTAGATAGCTTAGAGTATCTCAATAGTGAAGTTCAAAGTAGTTTTCTTTTTCGAGTAAAGTCGGTGTGGCCGAGCGGTTCTAGGCGCTTCAGTCTGGAACCGCACGACCGCTACGGTCGCAGGTTCGAATCCTGCCTCGGGCATGGATGTGTGTGATGTCCTTAGGTTGGTTAGGTTTAAGTAGTTCTAAGTTCTAGGGGACTGATGACCTCAGATGTTAAGTCCCATAGTGCTGAGAGCCATTTGAACGGTTTGAGCTTTTTCGAGTGTAACGAGAGTATACCAGCAGAACTATAAAAAAGCATCTCGGAATACCATGGCGAGTCAGTCTGAAACTTGTCAACGTGGAGACTTTCCGCAGGCTGTGAATTTAAAAATAATCTCGCTCGCAGGAGTAACTGCGAGGAGTTTACTGCGCTCCTGAGCAGACGTTCATGCCAGAAAATGATGAGGTGTAATATTCTTTGTGCAAAATAAGGACTTCCTGGAGATGGCGTACCTCTCCTTCCTTGGTACGTTAAGACCAGTATTAGATCCCTGCCAAGCTACGAAGGCCCAAGGGATGTCTACCGACCGCCGTGTCATCGTGTGCCTTGCGGCGTCAAGCACATATTGTGTGGAGGGAGATGCGGACAGCACAGCGCTCTCCCGGCCGTTTTGCAGACTTCCCAGATGCGGAGTCGCTACTATTCTCTCAAGTGACTCCTCAGTTGTCGTCCATTGTGTCTGCCCACTTGTCTAATTTAGGGTGCCTAGGAAGCTGTTTTCTCGGATCGCTAGACAACAATTCAAGCAAATCGTATTAATGGAGTTTATTAACCCTGTGGCGCATAGCGTCCACTAAAGTGGACAGCTGTTAATGGTCACTTCTTTGGCATTTTCAATCAATCCTGAGACTGCAAATGCACACAGTTCACTGCAGTGGGCACTCCCTACTGGTTTTGTGTCCTGCATGCATTTGCAGCCTCATGACGGACTGAAAACGCCAGAGAATTGACCATTATAAGTTGTCCACTGCAGTTATATTCATGCACCACAGGGTTAAGTAAGTTAAAATGACAATACTTAACTTTGCGTATTCACAAAAGTGTGTCGTAAGCAAATGGCGACATGCAAATAATCAATGTCCTTTGGTATATACAGTTTCACTGCAAGCAAAACAATACAGTTGATAAGTCGCTGCTGTAGCGTTTGTATGACGGCTCGTCTTCAACTCCGGCTGCGGCTAGGCGGCGCGGCGCTTATATTCTCTTCGTGTAGAGGCCGCTCCTGTCTTGGTGTCGTCTTAGAGTGGGGACCGTCAGCGTACTATTGGCTGACGTCGTCTCACAGCCCTCTCTGCTCTTCAGTTCTCCATCGTCGTGCCGATGCTTGTCGTTACTCGGGAACAGCACCACAAGGCTGAGTACACCCCGGAGCAGTCCTCCCACCAAAGGATTGTCTTCGGCAGTACCGAGCATCTGACCCAGGTCCTCCATATGGCGGGCATCTACGCTGACCACTTAGACGCTCAAAAGTAGCAGGCCCAGCCAACGATTGGGGCATCAACGATGTAATGTGATGTACTGAAACGTCCCCATAGAAAAATTATAAATTACTGTGCTGGTAAACTTCTACGTTATTTGATACAGAGACAGCTGAGTAAAACTGAACGTACTCAGACATTTCTCTCTTTACTTATTCTGATCATCAATAAACTGACACACAATATTTTTTGCGCAACGCAATCTGACTTTTCACGCAGTCCACTATTTACGGAGCAATCTCTACATTCTTGTACCTTACAAACAACAAGTGACAGAATAGTGGAAAAAATATCGATCTATTACGGCGCTATGAGGCATACTGCCAGGTCGGAAAAGTTTCAGAATTGTTGTAATGTTCGAAAAATGACGCCGATACTTTGCAAACAAGTAATTAAACTGGCTGCAAAAGTGAGATGTTTATACGGGGTATTCATTGAATCCCTGTTGTCTTTAGACAGCGTGAGGGCTCATACATCCAAGTTGCTGACCAAAATAATGCGTAAGATACTGGAAGAGAAAATTGAGGATCTGTTTGATGATGATCAGTTTGACCTTTCGAAAAGGTAAGGCAACCAAGAGGCATTCCTCACCAGACGCTTGGTAATGGAACTAAGACTTTTCTTAGGATTTGTCGACCTAGGAAAGTAGAGATTTAAGGTATTGGAGATAAGGTGTTACAGAATGCGATGCCCTTACTAGTAACTGACAACAACCACGTACTTCCGTTGACTGGAAGTTCCAGACGGGCAATTTCGCGCCAATGGTCAGGGAGTTGCTCTAATAGAGCCCTACACACGAGCGACGGATCGCGTGGGCAATGGATCGCTTCGTCGATCGCAAGTATGTGGGCAAATCGCAGCGAACGGCCGCTGATGCATGCAAATCGCAGGCAGGTTGATGGATCGGATCTAATGCGATTCGTGCGTGCAATATGGCTACCTGGCTAATGAGAAGCGATGTGTTGCAGTATGGGGCGACTCGTTTCTCAAGTTGTGCAGTTCAGTTTCGTTTCGCTTTGCCTTCGTTGAATAAGAACCTTACGTTAGAATTTATAAGTATTTCAAGACCATGAACCACTCCGAGAAGTTGAGGTCGGCGTTGCCATTATTTTACATTAAGAAGTTGTACAAAATACATCCCCTTCCTCCCATCCCACCCACTCCACAGTTTTAAAGCTTATGCTGCAGAAGTAGAATCAGTGGAAAGTTAATAGTAATAGTGAAACGTCCCCTTAGAAAAATTATAAATGACTGTGCTTAAACTGACACACAATATTTTTAACGCAACGCAATCTGACTTTCAAAAATCCCTACAAAAGAATGGCCTTGACTAACAATAACCTACACCTTTCATGAATCACTCACCTCATAAAAATCTTCGTTACTCGAACTACTGCAATACAGCGTGCGCCAATACTGCCAGCTGAATAAAAGATTATAACTACTGAAGGCACTGAGTACTGATAGCCATAGCAAATGAAAGATTTTGACAGAGACCAAACAATGTATTTACTTTAATAATGTTCAAAAGTCATCATATATATACCAGTTCATGACAGCCAGGCTTACAAATTTCCTTTTTCTGACGGATACACGTCCAGATCGTCCGCTCTCAAAACTCTGCCATCTCTCTCCCCACATCCACCACTGCTGGCGGCTCACCTCCAATTGCGCAACGCTACGCGCTGTTCACATCCAACTGCCCAACACTACACAAGCGTATATTCCAAAAATTAGTCCAACCTGCCACAGACTGCACACAGCAGAGTCAGTGATTTTCATACAGAGCGCTTCATGGCGTTACCAACATAAAAACCTAAACAGCCTATTTACATAGTTTTACTCAGCCGTCTCTGTATCAAATAACGTAGAAGTTTACCAGTACAGTAATTTATAATTTTGCTAAGGGGACGTTTCAGTACGAACCACAAACCATCTTAGTTTTTCACCTGCACAGAACATTGACAAATGCATGACTCATGTTAAGTGTGCGGTGTGAGAATGTCCTATCAGGACGTCTGTCGGATAAATGCTGTATCATGTATTACTGGCAGCTGGGTGGTTCTCAGTAATTTTAAATCACATCATCATTAAATTAATTAAATCTAAGTTAGGGTCATTATTGTTTATAACATATATAAATAATCTAGTAGGTAACATTCGGAGCACCATGAGGCTGTTTGCAGCTGATGTGTGAAAGTCACAACGCCACAGGACTGCAGCAAAATGCAGGAAGGGTTGGCGATTAATGCGGGGACGGGAAGTTGATACTGTTCGTAGGTAAATATAATGTTAAGCGCACACATAATGACAGAGAGACGTTGATGTTAGGTTACGGTATTGGCGACAAGTCTCTGGCAGCAGTAACTACTGTAGAGTGCCGAGGACTATCCGAACAGAGCAACCTGAAGTACAACGACACAAGCTTTAGGGAAAGCAGTTGCCAGGTTGAGAGTCATCGGGAGAATCGGATGAAAATACTTACCTTTCCGTGTCCGGCAGGGGACATCTAAACTCTATCCTTGCTAAACTCTAAAGCTTTAATG
The DNA here is from genome assembly GCF_023864345.2 of Schistocerca serialis cubense. Taxonomy (NCBI): domain Eukaryota; kingdom Metazoa; phylum Arthropoda; class Insecta; order Orthoptera; family Acrididae; genus Schistocerca; species Schistocerca serialis. The sequence goes on from NC_064639.1 coordinate 899,575,913, forward strand.
GCCTTGTCATTGCATAAAAACAGATGTTCCGCTGTGAAACTAACCCTATTCTTGGGCACATGAGGAAATGTCCAATGATCTGTGTTTCTTCGCATTCACACTAGCCATATCATCATCTTCATCTTCATTCTTTCGGTCTTCGGTCGATTGTTTCTCGGTATTTTGTATGACAGTAAAAATTCTTGCTCTCGTAACAGTCCTGCGATGAAGTCGCCACAATTTTTGGTCGTGAAAAGGGCTAATTTTTTGTTTTTGTCATCTTTCTTCCGTGTTTCTCAGACGTTTCCCGCTGGTGGAAGGATTAGCTGTTGAAACTAGTCCAGTATTTCCAGGGTACAACCGAGTGTGTTCTCTTTGCAACAATCGTTCGTAGTGGTTCCTTCCATATACCCCCGCAAGAAAATGTAATTCATTTTGCCAAATAAACGGCTTACAGAACTTTATTTAGATCGATTCTTTAGCGTAGCTTGTCATTGTGGGACTCTTAATAACGTAGGGAGATCATAACAAAAGCAGCGCATTGACATGTGTACGTTCAGAAAGCTCAGGAACGTCACTGAAATGTTCATCCATCGAAATATATATATACTCTGCAAACCACTGTTAGGGGTAGGACGGTGCGTACTTCCGATTGTAATAAATGTTAACGTTAGTCATGTTTTCGTAGTATGTAATTATGTAATTATTTATTATGAAACTTCCTGGCAGATTAAAGCTGTGTGACGCACCGAGACTCGTACTCGAGACCTTTGCCTTTCGCGGACAAGTGCTCCACCAACTATGACTTACGACCCGTCGTCACAGGTTTAATTCCGCCTGTACCTCGTCTCCTACCTTCCAAACTTCACAGAAGCTTCGCTGCGAACCTTGCAGAACTAGCACTTATGGAAGAATGGGTATTGCAGAGACATGGCTTAGACGCAGTCTGCGGAATGGCTCCAGGACGAAATTTCCACTCTGCAGCAGAGTGTGCGCGGATATGAAACTTCCTGACAGAGAATGCGGCGTGAGTCGTGCCTGGATAGCTCAGCCGGTAGAGCACTTGCTCGCTAAAGGCAAAGGTCCCGAGTTCGAGTCTCGTCCGGTACACTGTTTTAATGTGCCAGTAAGTTTCATATCAGCGCATACTCAGCTGAAAAATGTAATTTTCATTCTGGTAATTATTTGTTAGTCTGTCCTCGTGGATCTACTGAAGAGCAGACATATGTGTCGAAACGTGTAGACGTAAATAATAACGAAAGAAGAAGACGTTGTGTTTTTCACAAGACAGAGAGTTTAGAAAAGTGTGTGTGAATTTCTAAGGGACCAAACTGCTGAGGTCATCGGTCCCTAGACTACACTACTTAAACTAACTTAAACTAAGAACAACACACACACCCATGCCCGAGAGAGGACTCGAACCTCCGACGGGAGGGGCCGCGCAGTCAGTGATACGGCGACTCTAACCGCGCGGCCGAATAGAAAACAAATTAAGAAAGGGAGTACTTGGGAAATGCATTCGTGTTGGAGCTGAACAGCAGTCTTCCACGCCCCGTAGTGTGTACCTAGACTAGAGCGGTATATGCAGCCAGCCACAGCCGTGCCACCGGCGCCACGCTGCCGACGCACTCTGCCTGAGTGGCGGCAGCCGCAGCCGCGCCCAGGAAGACCCCCCTGCCCTTCCACTCCTTCCCACTCTTCCGTCTTCCTTCCTCTGCGTGCCCGCGGCCTTGCCCATGCGACGAGCTGCTTGCGCCTGCGGCCACACCCATCGGCTGCCCGCACAACACCTTTGCACAACACTGCCGTTCTCTGTAGCGAGAAGCACTGCGCCTTCGTCCGCATCTATACTCTGCGAGCCTCAATACGGCGTGCGACGGAGGGTTCTTTGTGTGCCGCTGTCACCCCCCCCCCTCCCCTCTTCTGACACACTCGTGAATGTTGTGCGGGAAGAACGATTGATGGTAAGCCTCCGCGATTGATGGTAAGCCTCCGAGCGAGCTCGAATGCCCTAATTTTACCCCGATGGTCTCCCCACGAATAGAGGAAGCAGTAGATTGATTGACTCTTCTACGAACGTACGCTTCCGGAATATTAACTGTAAGCAACTCCGTAATGCAGAACGCCTCTCTTGCAGAATCTGCCACTGGAGTTGCACCGACTTCCCCATGAGCTTTCGCGGATACTACACTACTGGCCATTAAAATTGCTACAACAAGAAGAAATACAGATGATAAATTGGACAAATACATTATACTAGAACTGACATGTGATAACATTTTCACGTAATTTGGGTGCATAGATCCTGAGAAATCAGTACCCAGAACAACTACCTCTGGCCGTAATAACGGCCTTGATACGCCACGGCATTGAGTCAAACAGAGCTTGGATGGCGTGTACAGGTACAGGTGCCCATGCAGCTTCAACACGAGACCACAGCTCATCAAGAGTAGTGACTGGCGTATTGTGACGAGCCAGTTGCTCGGTCACCATTGACCAGACGTTTTCAGTTGGTGAGAGATCTGGAGAATGTGCTGGCCAGGGCAGCAGTCGAACATTTTCTGTATCCAGAAAGGCCTGTACAGGACCTGCAACATGCGGTCGTGCATTATCCTGCTGAAATTTAGGGTTTCGCAGGGATCGAATGAAGGGTAGATCCACGGGTCTAACACGGCTTAAATGTAACGTCCACTGTTCAAAGTGCCGTCAATGCGAAGAAGAGGTGACCGAGACGTGTAACCAATGGCATCCCATACCATCACGCCGGGTGATACACCAGTATGGCGATGACGAATACACGCTTCCGATGTGCGTTCACCGCGATGTCACCAAACACGGATGCGACCGGCATGATGCTGTAAACAGAACCTGGATTCATCTGAAAAAATGACGTTTTGCCGTTCGTGCACGCAGGTTCGTCCCTGAGTACACCATCGCAGGCGATCCCGTCTGTGATGCTGCGTCAAGGGTAACCGCAGCCACGGTCTCCGAGCTGACAGTCCATGCAGCTGCAAACGTCGTCGAACTGTTCGTGCAGATGGTTCTTGTCTTCCAAACGTCCTCATCTGTTGCCCCGGGGATCGAGACGTGGCTGCACGATCCGTTACAGCCATGCGGATAAGATGCCTGTCATCTCGACTGCTAGTGATATCAAAGTCGGAAACGTGATGGTACGCATTCCTTCTCCTTACATGAGGCATCACAACAACGTTTCAGCAGGCAACGCCGGTCAACTGCTGTTTGTGTGTGAGAAATCGGTTGGAAACTTTCCTCATGTCAGCACGTTGTAGGTGTCGCCCCACAGCATCTTCTTCCTGTCGGTTACATTTCGCGTCTGTAGCACGTCATCTTCGTGGTGTAGCAATTTTAATGGCCAGTAGTGTAAATTCGCTGCTCTTCTTTAAATCATCCTTCTTTCTTCTGTTAGTCCTACATGGTAAGAGACCCGACTGAGAATCAGTACACAATTATCGGCCGAACGAGAGTTTTGTAAGCTGTCTCCTGAGTGGGTGAAAATACTTTCAGGAATACTACACTGAATTTCTGTCATCTGTCTTACCTGCAGATAGTTTCATGACGTCGTCACACTTTAAACCGCTCCCTACACATACTCCTTGCTATGTTACGCATGTGACTGCCTCCAGTGGCTGCTCTGCAATCCTGTAATCAAAAGGTAATGGGTATTTCTGCCCATTTGTGCTGAGAGTCAATTACCAATCCCTGCACCAACCCTTGCTGGTATTTCTGCATTCCGCTGCAATTTTCTAGCGTTGCGCCTTGTCTGTGTACGACAGCATCATCCGCGAAAAGCCTTACGGAACTACCGCGCCACTTGGTCATTTATATGGCCTTGGACGAAATTAGGTAAATACCGCATGCATGCTTGAACATGCTTGCCAAGCCTATGTGTTGCAAGTGCCAGTCGTGGTGAGAACAATGTTCTGTGTACTTGTGAGTCCGTCTTTGTCGTTCGTATGAGCCGCTTTTGCCTTGTCCTGCATTGAACTGTCCTGCTGTCACACAGATGCAGGCAAATTTTAAGCCGCGCGGTCTAAGGGCGGCTTGCCACGGTTCGAGTGCTCCCTCGGGCATGGGTGTGTGTTGTCCTTAGCGTAAGTCAAGCTAGATCAAGTAGTGTGTAAGGCTAGGGACCGATGACCTGAGCCGTTTGGTCCCAAATTTTAAAGAATGGGGCACTATAAATTTAGGGTACGCCAACAGGTACGCTATAATTGTCCATGGATACTGCGACTCCCGCGCAGTAAGAACGAAGGCTTCAACTTACTCCTTCTTGATGCAATTATTTGCCAACAGCCGTATGTATTGTAGAAATGTATTTTATTTTATGAACTTGTATGTGCTACCAGTTTCGGCATTACATTGATGCCATCTTCAGGCCCCACCCGTCAGAGTCGTAAAATCGCTATACACGGAAGGAGCCATATAACTAGATCCGTGAATCAATCGTCGTGCAACAGCTCTTGGTGGCCAGGACGATTGATTCACGGATCCAGTTATATGGCTCCTTCCCTATATAGCGATTTTACGACTATGACGGGTGGGGCCTGAAGATGGCATCAATGTAATGCCGAAACTGGTAGAACATAGACGTTCATAAAATAAATTAAACTTTTACAATACATACGGCTGTTGGTAAATTATTGCATCAAGAAGTTCATGCCAGTCGTCGTCCCACGATCCATAATGGATCAACGAAGATCAACTTAGTCCATCCAAAATATAGATCAATTACACGACAGACTGACCAACCACAAACTTGCCGTGCATTTTGAGAACACCGCTCTCCCCTACAATTAAACTGTTAATCGGTGTGACACTGGACAGAGTTTTCACCAGCAGGCGTCTGACGAACACCACCACGGAACTCCGAACCGGAAACAGTGTTCTGCAAAACCTGTGTAATAACCCTAGAGTGCATCGTCTGAAAAAGTTGTCAAAATATGGGGTGTCTCTTTGAAAGGCGACAGGTTCAACCACACTCGGGTTTCAAATATCGATCCCAATATACTGTACTAGTTGACGCGCAGGTTCCAAAAACGAAGTGAGTGCTGGGGTGGCTCCTTGAATATACTCATAGCCTGATATAATCTGAACAGGTGCTCCGGCGCTAAGGACTCTGATATCGACGGTCGGTGAAATGTGATCTTCCCTTGTTCCTTCCAGAACGGTGACGTCTAGCAAGGCAGCGATGCTCTTCAAATGAACTTTATTTATCTCGTTGTAGTTCTGTATTGCTTGCGCTTAAAAAAGTACAGTATACAACGAAAGACTTTTTAATAAAGAGAAAGAACGCGATAGAATCTCGTAACAAGCTTAGTGGCGATTACTTTGCCGCTCAGTACGCGAATAGAGTGGATTATAAAATGGGTAACATAGTTACCAAATATCTTCCTACCATGTAATACACAGCGGCTTACGCTGTATACAGATACACGTAGTTATATTCTTAAAATCTTCTCTGAATACAAAATACACTATAAATGAATCAAGGGAAGTCACATAAATCCCATATATTTTCTTCTAGCTTTTCTCTTTTTTTTTTCACTTAACAAAAAAATGGTTCAAATGGCTCTGAGCACTATGGGACTTAACTTCTGAGGTCATCAGTCCCCTAGAACTTAGAACTACTTAAACCTAACTAACCTAAGGACAGCACACACATCCATGCCCGAGGCAGGATTCGAACCTGCGACCGTAGCGGTCGCGCGGTTCCAGACGGAAGCGCCTTTAACCGCGTGGCCACACTGGCCGGCTTCACTTAACACAACAGCAGTCTGCCTCACGAGACGACAGAGTGCGGCGCTATTTCAATCCACTTTTGCATTCTTATCCCATCGTGTGCAGTGCGTAAAATTATTTCTGCTGGATTTCGTCCGCCTGCGCAGACGAAGATCAGATTATGTCAAGCGTACAAACAAAAGACCTTTGGAAGTATAAAATTCCTGTCTTGCCTGCCGTTGGGTACTTAAACTTTATTTACGGGTATTTCGGCACTGCATTAAGTGGCCTAAGAGCGTATTTCCAACAGCGTGGCTGTGAAAACGCCACAGTTACGACAGCAGTAAAAGGCCGAAGCAGTGGTCTACTTCTTTTCGCATTGCATATTAATGTGCAGCTACCCATAAACAGGAAGGAGCAGTGTATTTCGATTAAACGCCTCGCACGTAATCGGAAAACTAGTGCATGTCGTCTGCTTATAAGAGGAATTATATTGTCGTATTTCCAGGTTGCCCCATGTCGAAAGAATGGAAGCGCAATTTCATTCATTAAAGAATTTACCTGACATCACAGCTTTCTCCATAATTTACTGTGTCGTGTCGACTTATTTCTACACTCCTAATACAGACAACATCCTTAATTATAGCTGCTCTATATTCCAACCCAGCTGCGCTCTTAATAATGCCTGCCCTCTGTCCCAGTCCTTGTTGTCACCACCAGCGTTTCACCCTTACTACGCCTGACTTACTACAGTTGACTCAAATCCTGGTTGTGGAAGCAACTCAGTGATACCAGATTTGAGTCGACTTGTTTAAGAGTCCCTGATTCCGAACCAGTGTCCAAACTTCAGTCTCTCTACCCTGCCCATTGTGACTCATAGGTTGCTAGGGTATACGGCACTTCAGATTCAACGTGGTAGTAAAACCATCAACATACGGTCCTCATACATGTCGCTATGTAGATCGTGCGTAGAGTGCTTAGTTTTTACTCTTCATCATCGTTACCTCGTCTGGTGAAGGACGTTCTCAGATTTTCTTCTCTTTTGAGCGTTTTGTATACACCTGCTGGGAGACTTTTCGCTATGTCCGGAAAATGAAATAACGTGCAGATAATTCTCAAAAAAATTGAAACGTTTTTCACGCAGTCCGCTATTTACGGAGCAATCTCTACATTCTTGTACCGTACAAACAACAAGTGGCAGAATAATGGAAAAAAATATCGATCTATTACGGCGTTACAAGGCATACTACCAGGTAGGAAAAGTTTCAGAATTGTTGTAATGTTCGAAAAGTGACGCCGATACTTTGCAAACAAGCAACTAAACTGGCTGCGAAAGTGAGATATTTATACGGGGTATTCATTGTATCCCTGTTGTCTTTAGATAGCGTGAGGGCTCATACATCCAAGTTGCTGACCAAAATGATGCGTAAGATACTGGAAGAGAAAATTGAGGATCTGTTAGATGATGATCAGTTTGACCTTTCGAAAAGGTAAGGCAACCAAGAGGCATTCCTCAACAGACGCTTGGTAATGGAACTAAGACTTTTCTTATGATTTGTCGACCTAGGAAAGTAGAGAATTAAGGTATTGGAGATAATGTGTTACAGAATGCGATGCCCTTACTAGTAACTGACAACAACGACGTACTTCCGTTACTGGAAGTTCCAGACGGGCAATTTCGCGCCAATGGTCAGGGAGTTCCCCTAATAGAGACCCACACACGAGCGACGGATCGTGTGGGCAATAGATCGCTTCGTCGATCGCAAGTATGTGGGAAAATCGCAACGAACGGCCGCTGATGCATGCAAATCGCAGGCAGGTTGATGGATCGGATCTAATGCGATTCATGCGTGCAATATGGCTACCTGGCTGATGAGAAGCGATGTGTTGCAATATGGGGCGACTCGTTTCTCAAATTGTGCAGTTCAGTTTCGTTTCGCTTTGCCTTCGTTGAATAAGAACCTTACGTTAGAATTTATAAGTATTTCAAGGCCATGAACCACTCAGAGAAGTTGTGGCCGGCGTTGCCATTATTTTACATTAAAAAGTTGTACAAAATACATCCCCTTCCTCCCATCCCACCCACTCCACAGTTTTAAAGCTTATGCTGCAGAAGTAGAATCAGTGGAAAGTTAATAGTAATAGTCATGATACACTGGGCTCCATTTGATGAGAATGGCCGAGCGGTTCTAGGCGGTACAGTCTGGAACTGCGCGACCGCTACGGTTGCAGATTCGAATCCTGCCTTGGGCATGGAGGTGTGTGATGTCCTTAGGTTAGTTAGGTTTAAGTAGTTCTAAGTTCTAGGGGACTGATGACCTCAGAAATTAAGTCCCATAGTGCTCAGAGCCATTTGAACCATTCGATTTGATGATTTTTATTTATTTATGAAACAGTTTCACGCATTGTAAAAGTTTTCAACTCTTAAACAGAATGACGTACCTTATTATTTAGTGGAGATTTTAATTTAAATGTTCAGGGCTGTACTCAAGGCTCTCTTTCATTTCAAATAGCCTAACTCTCCCTTGCCTGGGGGAGCACTGGAACAGACAGCATATCTATAGACAAATTGGATTTGCAAAACAAACTGCGTACATATTTGAGGCCTAAGTTGAGCTACAAGAACATGAAAAAGCAATTAACGACTAACAAGCGGAAACCGCATTCTATTAGCACACTTGGCATCAGTGATAAGTGTAATATATTCCGTAAAGTAACGTTGCAGTTCCCAAGGAGAGTGTTTCAAAGCAAGTGTAATAAATTACAATTCCTATTTGTTTTCTTTTTTGTTTATTTTTTGTAGGTGTCGGTGAGTGTATAGAGATCAGTTGCGGCTGCTACTAAACGTAGCAGCTCAGTTTCCACAGCAAAATTTTTCGACACGATGACTGGTTCGTAGTATTGGTTAAAACTGCTTGGCAAATCGCTGGTGTATGGCGGTGTCGAGGCGACAGACCGACTGCATCGATATCACATCCGATGGATCGTAGCAATCCTCTGGTCGTGTATGAAGCCGTTTACACTGCGCGTGCTTGGGAGGCGCTGGAGAAGTACTGTGTGTGTAATCTGATGGGACTTAACTGCTGAGGTCATCAGTCCCTAAGCTTACTCACTACTTAACCTAAATTATCCTAAGGACAAACACACACACCCGTGCCCGAGGGAGGACTCGAACCTCCGCCGGGACCAGCTGCACAGTCCATAACTGCAGCGCCCCAGACCGCTCGGCTATTCCCGCGCGGTTGGAGAAGTACTACAGTGGGTTATGAGAGGTCGAAGGTTACAGTCGGGGTGCAGTCCAGAGCTAATATTGTTGAGACTGGAATTATGACAAGCTTCGTGAACAGAATGAATCCACTTATGTAACAGGTGGATGACGTTTTGTTGATTTGTAAATGAAGTATCGAAAGATGTAAATGGTAAAAGAGGATCGTTGACGAAAGCATGTGACTTACCGACGAAGCTAGATAGTTAAATCATTCTGAACGTATTCATTATGTAAATAAAAACCACCTTTTCTTTCGGCAGTGTATTTTCCTTCTCCCAGACGCGTTTTCCCTTTCAGTTTAAGGCATCTTTAGTGGAATGTATAAAGTTTTGTTATGATATGCGATATTTTTAATTATAAAACAGTTCATGTCTTGTTTTTTTTACCTAAATAAGTGATTTCTTACAGTTATTTGCGTTTTCTATTGACATCTGCGTTTCCTCTCATCTGGTCACACGCTTATATTTCGTAAGTGAGGTTATAGTGTGGCCTCCAGCATGTGACCGGATGAGAGGAAACGCAGATGCCAACTAAAAACGCTTATAACGGTACGCAGTCATTTACGTAAAAAAGACGACGTCAGCTCTTCTATAATCTAAAAATATCGCATACCAAAACAAAACTGTATCATTCTAGATTCCACTGAAGATGCCTTAAAGTATGAGGCGAAACGTTTCTGGAAGAAATAAAACACATCGTAGCAAGAAAAGGCGATTTTTATTTACTGTGTTGACCTGACCACTCGTCTCTTATGGGGTGCCTAAAGGAGGCTGCTTTCTCGAATAGCTATACAACAATTCAAGCAAATCACACTAATGATTTTATTACAATAAAGTAGATTGGCAATACGTAACTTTGGTTTACTGTGTCGTGTCGCAAGCGATTGACGACATGCAAACAATCAGTGTCTTTCGCTATATAGAATGTCCATGCAAGTAATGGGTATGGATCGCAAGTAACAGCTCTTCGCGTGCTCTCTTCTAGTCCGGGTCTCGGCCGAGGCTGGCAAGAGAGGCGCTCATACTCTCATCGGCTAGAGGGAGGTCCTAGTCAAGGAACTACTGGCTGACGTCGTCTCAGAGCCTTCTCTGCTCTTGCGTTCTTCATCTTCGTGCCGTCGCTTGTCTTTACGCCGGAACATTTACAAAACGAATATTTCTGTTTTTGCTGCGGATGATGGCCACGCAAACAAACTTTGTTATTCGTAACGTAAATTATGTGGTGAATTTTTCGTTTTGGTTAGACAGAGAAATGTGAGACCGTAAGAGACTGACTAGGGACCATACTCTTCTTGGAGCATAAATAAACTGTGTTAAAATTGACCGGTTTTTATAACTGTGGTACTGTTGCAAAAAATAGATCCCTACATGCGTGGAAGCAATGCACTGGTTGGTATAGCCACTTGAAGCAATTCAGTAGCCGCTTACATGTCTGATGTATATGCTACCTCATCCATTTGACGCTAAAGTAGAGTGAAATGTCACTAATCAGATAAAAACAAAAAATAAGTGGGGAGGTGGTGGGGATGAGGATTTAGGAGAAGGATGCTACAATTTAAGTAGACTGATGCTGTAAGATATCGGCCAGGGAAGAAAGGACAGGATGTAGGACGTGTGTCAAGACGTCGGAACAACTGCCGCGGTGCTAGAGTGAGTCGTTGAGGTCAAAATCTATACAGGAATGTACTATAAACAAATAATTAGGTTTTGTAAATAATAGATTTCAGTTATCAGTCGCCGTTTTTAAATTTTATTGGCAGATCTAGATTTCAGCTAGAAACTAGCTATTCTCAATGCACTATCATTTTTTGATCAATGCATGCAATGCCTGTTGGTCGGGCTTCATGCACAGTTCATTGAATACTACAATAGTACAGCCCCACCACACGGATTGGCTGCCGTGCTGGTGACCTAGCAGGAGGGGGGGCCAGGGTGCAAAGGGAAAGTGGAGGGGAAGGGGAGAGGAACCTGCACCATGAAAGCTAGGTAGGGAGTTCATCCCCAAATGGCTCACACTGAACGGAAAATTTTGGAAATGGAGGTCAAACCCCAAGGGGACCTAAAACGCCGAAAAGGAGATGGAAACAGCAAACTAAACAATAGCACAGACCAAAACAAAGCCCGGAGGATAGCCAGGTCGACATAAAAAAGTCCACTAAGAGGGAAAAGAGGGGGCAGGGACAAAGGAGTAAGGATAGGGAGGGAAAGGAACAGGGATGGTAATGCAGCCTGGAAAGGAAAGGAGACTGCTCGGGGCCCTGTGCGCGCCACACACGTTCCCACAAAAGGACTGTGGGCCCCCTGGGGGAAACAGCGAGTGGTCACGCCTAAGATTTTACCGAGCGCGCGAGCTGGTCCAGGAAGCGGACACTGCAGCAGCAGTGGCAGCAAGTGCAGCGGGGGAACCCCAAGGACACCCTGGCCGCGGCGCTCGCTTCGTGTTTGTTTATGTTTGCGTATGGCTCGCCTGTGACGTAATGCTACGTGCAGAAATGTCCGTCAGACGAAGGCGACCGTACTGGCAGCCGCGAGAGACGCCGGACAGCGCTCGGAGACGTGTCCGGCGAACCTGAATCCGTACCTGCAGTGTCCGCCATGTTGGAGTAGAGGCGTAGCGCTTAACTGCCGGTTGAGCCCCAAGAGCGGTGCCTCCCAACTCCTCCTCACATGAGCCCATGACTCCCTGAGACTTGATCTCATGTCAGCCAAACCTCCAACATATATGAAGATGGTATCTGTTCTTTCGGATATGTCCGAAAGAACAGATACCATCTTCATATAGTTAAGGCTAACCGGCCATTGACCTCCTTCTGCTGTGCGGATGCACACGCATTGCCCGAACTCTTACGGGACTCGGTAAGATTGTCTGTCGCGAGTAATGAGTGTAATGGGCAGGGGCTCTACGAATGTAGTGCGTGGACATTAAGTTGGGAATGTGGGTCCAACGGGGAACGCACTATCCTTTGTGCCCTCGGTGGCTCAGATGGATAGAGCGTCTGCCATGTAAGCAGGAGATCCCGGGTTCGAGTCTCGGTCGGGGCACACATTCTCAACTGTCCCCATTGATGTATATCAACGCCTGTAGACAGCTTAAGGTCTTTATTTAATTATCATTTCAAACCTCCAACAAGTTTTACCAACTTGTAAAACTTCACACTGAACGACTTACGTTTATCTTTCGGAATAACACTATAAAATGGCAGACGATAAATAATATTTTGTTAAGCTAAGAAATAACGCGAGAATGAGACGTTTGGCACCGCATGTTTACAACAGTCTTGTTACTCTAAAGAAAACCTTTTTTATGTAGCAGCCGAAGCCGCGGATAAAATAAACCTTTATTTGCTACCAGTTTGTCGAAACGATCACCATAAAATTACTACAGCAGCTTATCTACAACTGCATCTTTACTTTCTAAGCCAACTTACGGTATGTTGGCGATGGCTGCTTTATGTGCTACTATCACTTGCCCTCTACCTGTGGCCGATCGGTTTTAGGCGCTACAGTCTGGAACCGCGCGACCGCTACGGTCGCAGGTTCTAATCCTGCCTCGGGCCTGGATGTGTGTGATGTCCTTAGGTTGGTTAGGTTTAAGTAGGAGACTGATGACATCAGATGTTAAGTCCCATAGTGCTCAGAGCCAGCCCTTTACCTGTTCCACTCGACAGCGGTTCGCTGTGCGCCGGCTCGAATCTGCCTACTTTTACCTTCACCACCATTTCGCGTGGTAGACGTAGTAGGCAGCAATATACCACAGTATTTGTTAACTCCTCTAGGAACGAACGCCCTCAGAACTTAAACAGTAAACCACATAGTGATGCAGGACACCTCTCTTGCAGTGTCTGTCGGTGAAGCTGGTCGATCGTCTCCGTAATGCATTCGTGCTTGCCAAGTGAACATGTAACGAAACGCGCTCCTCTACTCGGGATCTTTTTCTATTTGCTCCATCAGTCCTACCTGGTACATGTCGCAGACTGACGAACAATAAAATTTGTTAAAACTTGTAACACTGCAGATTAGATCTCTAGGAAGATATTTTCCCCTTGGTGTTCAGTAATTCACATTTATTGACACTTTTCGAGACCAACTCATATAAGAAGAAAGACCGAAATGTTCATACACAATGAAAGGTGGCTACACTGAGCCACAGCGCCAGAGATTGCGCCAAAGAGTTTTATTTCGCCGCCTCCACTGGCAGTGCTTGTCGAGAAGTCGTAGTAGGCAGTGCTTGTTGAGATGTGGTAGTGGAGAGTTCTTGTCTAGAAGTCGTGGTGGAGAGTGCTTGTTGAGATGTAGCAGTGGTGAGTCGTTCTTGAGAAGTTCCCATGGAGAGTTCTTGTTCAGATGTTTTCATGGGCTAGACACCAGATATTGTTGGATTGGGGATGCTGTAATGATCAGAGTGTGCTTTTCGTCAATATATATGAAGGTAAAAAAATTCCTTTTTTTTTATTATTTCAATGTATTAAACAATAATGCCTCTTGGTCACACGTTCAGTCAACAAAGCATCTGGCTCGTGTTCTTGTATTAGACTATTTCTGGTTTCTATGTGCAATTATAGTATTTCTGGTTTTTTTTAATTACTTCAGTATAAATGGTGTTTAAAATATCTGGTCGTTTAAAATATCTGGTCTTATTGAGGAAGAACCGTGCCAGATGTGTACGTTGAATCACACTTCCACACACAGAACAGCTACACTTGTGCCTTGTTGTTTCGTAGCTTTCATAGTTGCTGGGGACTTAATTAATTAATTGTGTTAACGGAAATTTCCTTTCATTCTTTGTTGTTATGCTATGCAGTCAGATTGCGTACTAATACTAGTCAGGGCCAACCGGTTACGAGACTTCGTAGCCGGACATACAGCGACTAAAATCAAAATTATTTGCATAATATTTAATTAAGCCCCCATGCAACAGTACAGTATCATGTGTCAGCTAACTGCTCCAGAGTGCAAACCCTGATTACGCCTTTCCTCGAACGTGTTCTGATGACGAGCTAAGCTCTAAACGCGTCGGTAAACGTGGATTAATTAACACACAGTGAAAAAAATTCTAGCTATCTAATCAGCAGTGTTAAAAATTTTAAAACATTTTGTTACGCAATATTTGCAATCCTCGTATGCGGCTTCATGATGCACCTAAAAAAAATTACGAGCAGTATTCAAGTATTGTTCGCAAGAATGTTTTTTAAGTTACCTCCTTTGTGCGTGGAGTGCAGTTCTCAGGATTCTTCCAATGAAATTGTCTGCCATCTGCCTTTTTCTACGATTTGTCTTACATGGTCGATCCACTCTGAATCGCTCCTTGCGCACACTCCTACATATTTTATGGAAGTAACTGCGTCCTGTGATTGATCTGCAACCCTGCAATCGTACAGTAATAAGTCTTCCTACCTGTGTATGCGCAATCCGATACATTTGTTTATACTGATTATCAGTTGCCGCTCCCCTGCACCAAGCGTCGATCCTTTGCATTTCTTCCTACATTTATTTCGCATCAATTTTGTAGCGTTGCTACAACCATCATCTGTTTCCGACGTTATCTACTCCTCGTTTATATGTACATATAAAGAAAAGTAATGGGCCAATGAGACTCCCTTGGGCTACACCCGAAATTACTTTTACATCTGAAGATTTCTCTCCATTGACTGTGACGTGCTGTGTTCCATTTGCTAGAAATTCTTCGACCAGTTGCAAGCCGGCCTGATACTCGGCACGCTCGCGTTTGTTTTCATTAGGCGGCAGTGCCGAACTGTATCGAGCGCCTTTCGAAACTCAAGGCTCACGGCATCCACCTGAGCGTCTGTACTATTGCTTTCTGGATCAAGTGGACGAACACAGCGAGCTGGGTTTTACATGATCATTTTATTCGGAACTTATGTTTATTCTTACAAAGGAAATTCTCTGTCTCCAGAAATATACTCAAGTAGATAACCTGTTACAAAATTTCACACCAGACCGAAGGCAGAAATATGTAGTAGACATTTAGTTCAGTGCGTCCATTTGACGACCTAACTCGAAAACGAGAACGACCTCAGCTGTGTCCCAATAATCAGGAGCGCTTCGCTCCTTCAGCGACTTAGCTTCTCTCTCGTTGAGCGATTTCAGTTGCCTTTCTATACCATGCCCACTTATTTCGCTATCTGTCATTCCGACGTTCCTGCGACGATTTAAAGGAGGAACTGCAGTGGAACCATCGTCAGTGAAACAGTTTTGGAAAAAGTAGTATTTCGGCCTTTGTGTCATCCTCAGTTTCGAAGTCGTTATGGCCAAGGAGTGTTGGACAGTTGGCGTAGATTTAATGTAAGACCAAAACGTCATGGGAATTTCTGTCAACTCGGCAGATACAACTTAGGTTCGACATCGTTGAACGCTTCGTGCATGCTCTCCTCGTGCTAATTTTGGCTTTCGTCAGTTTTTGTTTGTCTGTGAGGCTTTGGCTGCGTTTAAATTTGTAGAGAAGCTCTCTTTGTTTTCATATTAGCTTTCTAACATGACCGTCGAATCACGACGGGTCTTTCCGATCCCTCACAATTTTGCTCAGCATCCTATCTGACGTCATTCTTACTGAGGAGTCAGTAAACATAAAATTATATAAAAAGGTTTAGCATCACTGTCGTCAAAAACAAAACGCAGTTACGCAATTCAGTAATATTACTACACTGTCCATTATCACGATATCTGCTACTACGTGGAGTACACTGTGCATACCGACCACCACACGGGACGCTGTGCGCTCGCCTAACAATGACTGATCTGTGGCAACGTTGTGAGCATTAAACACAGGGATTTTATTTCTGGAAACTGACACGCATGAAACAGCTGCGTTAAATTCGCAAGCGATTGCACAAGACGCGCGATAACAATCCAGAACGACATCAGGGAGGGGCCAGTGGATTCGAAGGCACATTACGCGTTGGAAAGATAGCTCTTCAAATTTTCCATTTCCTCCTCGACAAAAAAATCATAGATAAAATATATAAACAAGCAAACAAAGCTTTGAACATTTTTAAGAATTGTTTGGAAATACACGATAATGTCGGTCAACAAATGTGATACGTTACTTGTTATTATTTAACCTCATATTCCGTATCAGAACATGGTTCGTGGTAGTACTGTTACTTGCCTTAACGTATCTATATATAGGAAAATGAAGCATAGTCTCCCTTTTAGAATGTTAGATTTTGCTTTTTTGGAATTTGAGCAATAAGCCGACACGTCAGTCCATCATTGTTGTGTTTCGTTAATTCTACAGAATGTAATTTAGTCGGGCGACTAAAACAGACACATACGCGGCCTGGCAGTGACAATCAGCTGATAATTTTGTACGTCGCTTCGTATTTCAGTATAGGCAGATTTTTCGATCGCCCACGCCCGAATTCCTGTATTACCTGTCGGTAGATACTGAACTTAGTATTAACAGATAAAACATTCAAAATCTTACGTTTTGTAAAGAGATGAAGAAACAAGAAGAGTCGAAATGAATTAAAAATAATGCTGGTGATATTTACAAACCACGTCTGTGTTTATCCAGTGTCTACCAAATACGATGAATTTTCCCGACCACGTATGAAACTACGACTTTTTGTTCGCTCTCTTCTGTTCTGGAGCATATTCCCCAGTAAAGCAACAATAGTTGTCACTCTCCATTGCGTACTCAGCTCGGTACAGCTTCATTCAGGTCCACCACGTTGGTTAATAAAATCAGCTGAACAGCGACGATGAGTGACATATCTTTCGACGGTACGATGTGTCTTGTGATCTTGACCAATTACGAGCAGAAGAGACGTTTAGCGATCAGAATCGGCAGGTGAATAA